>NC_091122.1:121666954-122866954 GCF_040183065.1 Periplaneta americana
CTTGTACAGGATTCATATCATATCGCTAACACTGGTTTATGAATACGAAAAACGTTAGTTCGCTGATCATCCACCGGAAGCCTGCACTAAGAATGTCTATGAATATGGCCCTTAAAGTTAAGCATAGGCTTATCATTTAATTGGAAATCTTTTTTCAGCTGAAAGTAAGAGCCTTCAGTTCTTACAAGTATATTTCATTTCAAACCCTGACCAATTGTCTATTAGGTCTAATATAGTATCAATCTTAAAAGTAGAATTGACTGAACAACTCCAGGAAGTATTGCATGATAATAACAGTTAAATTCATATTTTTAAATAGAACTTTCAAAATGATTCATGAGTAAACGACTTACAACATACAAAAAGCTATTATTCACTGAGTCATTACAAAACTGTATTTAGATTTAAGTCAATATTTATTTCTAACAACTGCAGCGAGCGCACGGGAATGGGTAGTTTGTAATATTTCAACATACTTATCTAGGTTGACAACTATGAATTCAGGAAAATTAGCTTTCAATCGTGACGTCCGTTTGCTGTAACGACGATAAAACAGACTATCGTGAAAAAAGTAATGTATGTGTTCTTGAAATATTTTTAAGCAATTTTTCATCAACTTTCCAACTAAAAAAATGGTCTGTCTATTGGAACGCTTGGAACTGTCGAACAGCGGAATTCCTTTAGTGAAAGTAGTGAAAAGAAACAATTGAATTAGTTGTTACGTACTATTTAAACAATTCATGAAGATGTAATTTTGTATTACCGAGCAAGTTGGCTCTGGCGGTAACGTTTGAGACTCGTATTCGCGAGGTCCCGAGTTCAAACCCCGTGGGCGGCTATTGTTACTGTTTTTAATGGTTTTCCTCAGTCACACAGACAAATGCAGGATTGGAAATTTACATACTCTGATTCATCACCGCCTCAATCACCAATATCATAGACATTGATCGAGATCTAAAATCAGTTAATGAACACAAGCCATCTATAACACATTACAATGGAAACAGGAACTCAACGATGGTAACAACGGCCTAATGATATGTCCAAAAATCTCCCACGCGATATGACCACATGTTAAGGCGCGTATAAATAAACCAAAAAAATTGTATTATGTGACATATCACTGACAGTGGCATTGAATGACTTCAGTATGCTTGAACACGCGCGCGTTCACGCACACACACATACACACACCATTCCATCGCACCTCCTCATACTCATCCTCTTTCACAATAGCCCTGCTATGACTCTGGAATTCGCCTCCTGCTAGCATTAGGGACTGTCGAAATAAAATTCAATTCGCAAATCGAGCTTTCAGGTATAACTCCCTGTAAAGTTGATTTGAATAATTTTTCCCTCGAAATTATTCATAATTGAATTCAAACGCAAACTTACTAGACACTTGGTCAGCAATTGAGACTCGTTCAGACATGGTTTATTGTAAATAGTTCTCTCAACCTATCACAAAATATTTCAATATCCGGTAATTTCATCACTATACAATTTTGTTATTCTAGGTTTAATTTGTAATTCAGTAAATACAAAAAATATTCTTTGTTCTTAACTTCTATGTTAAATTGTCTAGCTTTCATTAATCAGGTAATCTTTTCGTACTTTGATTCCTATTGTAATTGTAAATGTAAATTTAATATTAATTGTAATTTTATCCTTCATATTGTAGTTGTAGTCACCTGGTAGAGGAGCAGAGAAGATCTGACGGCCTTATCCTTTACCAGGTTAAATAAATAAATATTTCGGAATATGCATTATATGACTTTCTCGTGTTAAATTCTATCGTACCTGGTTCACATGTTTCGACCTGTTAGTGGTCTTCTTCAGAACTATTAATACTAATATACTAACACACACATGATATATATATATATATATATATATATATATATATATATAATATGAAGAAATTATAATCCTTAAAACAGTTTCCTAAAGGAAGGCGTGCAATACTGCACAATTTATGGAGAACGTACAGTTTAAAAGTTAACGGTATGCAGTTGCAGTTGGAATAGAGTTTATGAGCAAATTCCTGCCCTTCTTTTGTACGTATAACTAAACATGTTGGTAATTAGATTAAATTACTGACCCCTATATTACTAATTTTCACTAGAGGTAAATCAAAACTGTTATCTTAACAAAGACTAGAGATAGCAAATATTTATTCTAAGTAATTCTTCTTCATTTTCTGTCATGGTTTATGCCATACATTATTTTGACAACTTAGGAAACATAGCTTCAGTTTGTCCGGTGTTCGTTCATATATATTATTTATGTTTATTTCTTTGGGACTCATCTTCTTTTCTACATTCGATTAATGTCTGTCTTTTTCGTTTTTACCCTTGTTGCTATTTATTTTATTTTCAATTCCTCTATTGTTTTGTTTCTAATGTAGGCTATATTCTGACCCACTTAACAATTCTAACAAAAATTTTCTGTAAGAAATTTCATTTCAGAGCCTGTATTCTGTGTGTATGTATTTATCTACTCGTTCAAAATTAGCTGTAAAAAATTTCATACCTTGTGCCAGAATTCTGTAATTATAACGTTTTTTTATTTTCTTATGTGTATAATTACTGTCTGCAAATAATTATGTCTTGTTAAATCGTATGGAAGAATTGTAATATATTTCGTGAAACCTGAATTATAGTTACATTGATTTCGTTGTAAACCTTTCTTACATTTATTTCCAATTAATTCAATTAATTTTAAATTACTCTTAATTTATTGCAATGTAATCTATTTTGATTAATTAATTTTATTTCATTGATTTAAAAAAAATTCTTACATTAATGTATTTTTATTCATTATCATGGAAACATTTAGCCTATAATTGAAGGACTCAGAGCCAAAGGCGACTAACCCACAATTACAAAATGAGTAAATAAGGGTTGAAATTAAGAGGATCCTGACAAAAAATGATTGGTTTCAGAATTTATTTTAATTGGTCTACATTTAATAAACACAAAAATATAGCATGAATCTATAACAACAATGTATAGTTTTGAAAAAAGGCTTAATAATGAACAATACAAAATTGTGGGTTGGTCACCTTTGGCTCTGAGCCCTTCAATTAGGCCTAAATGTGTTTCTGTAATATAGAAAGTAATAATCTGACACGAAGAGTGTATTAACCCTTAACTTGGCAAAGCTTCATTTCTCACACTGGTTTATTAAACCTTGTCGGACCGTAAAGAAAACAACTATCGCTATGTCCATATTTTTATGTGTTGTACAATATTATAGTATTGTGAAATTTTAATTTTCCTACAAATATATTTTTTTTCTATTTGTCTATTAAATTATAGCATATAGCCTATTAACCTGTTGTATCCTATAGGACACATTGTCAATTTAAGGGTTAAAAATATACACAATATTATGTAATTTTACTGTCAAATTCGTTAGAATTATAATTAGTAATCTAATAATAACTGTTTTCTTTATTGGAGAGTATTAATTATAGTGTATGAGTATTGCAGTAATGTGTGGAATTATTTAAAAAATAACACCGTGATCATCTTTACAAATTTGTGAATTATTATGTAAGTGATTGAAAAAATTGAAAACTTACCTGAAACCTTGATTCGAAGGCTTGCACCGCAAGATACGCCTCTCATGGAAGCATCACAATGTTTTTGTAACTTACACACACAATTACTTCACATATACCACAACTCATTGTACCAAAGTCTTTGAATATAGGTATATAGACGGTACAATAGCCTACATGTTGGCAGATACTGAAAGTAAACACAATGCTGTAGTCACCACTTCTTTGTACACATTTCACAATAACCTGATCCATAAGCCATATTGTAACCTAACAGTCACATATAAACAAATTTCTAGTTACGTTATTCGCTGAAATATAATTTCTTTTGTATAGAAATTACAGAAAATAAGATGTAAACTTTGTCTGATCACACGAAGGAACCACATTGTTTTGTTGACATGTGACCATGGTAACCCATTCGTTATAAGCAAGCTGGAAACAAACCGTCGTCGCCTAGAAGTGTCAAAGATAACGTTATATTCGCTTAGAAAACAAAACACTCTCTCACTCTGACAATTTTCCCACACAAAATGGGAAGAAACTGTTTATAGTCCGATTTCACCTGTTACACATTCACTTTTCACATTAATTTTCACATTTTTAGGCCGAGATGTGACACTGTGTGTATTACCTTTTCAAAAACATAGTCACCATCACTTAAACTACACGTGAGAACATGGGTTTCTGCTCGTAGGTTGTATAAAAACGTTGTTTGTAACTGAAAACTAGGCTCTTTCTTTGTTGGCGACTCGGCAGGTAGACAACAGGTATATGAACCAAGCCACTAGCGGGTGTAACCGAACGCGCTCTGGCAGTCGGCTATAGTAGGCAGGACAACAGAACGTTGCATCCAGTTTCCTTCGCCCTTCGCCCCACTCCGTCTGCTGACATGCCATTAACAAAAAAAGAAGAAAAACTTTCTCTCCCTCTCTCTCTCTCTTTCCCTCTCTTTTTGTCTCGTGTCTGCATGATGCTTCTAAGACATGGTAGCCAAACATTGACTGCTTCCAGCTGACGGTAGTGCTAATTTGATTTCATTCCCTTCTGTAAGAATATACCTGCTTGGTTGCCTGGTTACAAGAGGCGCGAAACCTCGTGTGTTGCGTTGGTAACAAAACATATGAATGGAGTTCGCCTACCTCGTGATTTGCACAATGTTCTGTTTTTCTCTAGTGTTCCGCAATCGTTTCTGACATACGGCACACCCTTATTTATCTTAGGCAAATGACGGCGTAGTACGAAATTTCGTCACACAAAAAGTGGAGTACGAAACTACGCGAGTAATGCGTTGGAGTAAAGTCCAGTGCGAATGAATGGTGGTATGTTTATTACATTCTTCAGCAATATTTACGTAGTAATTAGCTATTATTAGACGGCTGGCCGTGGTGCATGCAATGTTTAAGGGACAGTTTTGATGTTGTGTGGAACTCTTAGTTCTGAGTTCGAATCTCGTATAGTAAATGGATGTTTATCCGCTGCGAATATGGTATTTCTTGATTTCTTAAGATGGGTGATGGGTGAAATTTCTATTTTCTGCAATTTTAAGGCTGATACTTCATATCTTGTACATTTCATCCCCTTGCTATGTGCATTCTTATATATAAGTTTGATTATGCTCAAGTTAATGGATTTTTGAATTATTGAGATTTTAAAAATTCGTAAGTAGGCCTATTCATGCATATAAGTTTAATTATGACCAGATGAATCTTTCATAAGGTTAGAAGAGAACTAGCTATCCAGAATTTTAAATTTACATCTCTAAATGAGGAAAAGGTTAAAAAGATATAATATATATATATATATATTTTTTTTTTTTGATTATGTATCGTGACCAGAATATTGTACGAAATGGAAATATAAAAATTGGAAATTTATCCTTTGAACCTCCGGGTTCCTTAAAAGCCAGTAAGTAAGTATATATAGGCATTTGCAAATTCAAAATTTAAATTTTTAGTTATTATTTATTTATTTAGTGGGTTATTTTACGACGCTGTATTAACATCTCAGGTTATTTAGCGTCTAAATGAAATGAAGGTGATAATGCCGGTGAGAAATGGGTCCAGCACCGATTTACCCAGCATTTGCTCATTTTGATTTGAGGGAAAACCCAGGAAAAAACCTCAACCAAGCAACTTGCTCCGACTGGGATTCGAACCAGGGCCACCTGGTTTCGCGGTCAGACGCGCTAACCGTTACTCCACAGCTGTGAACTAAATTTTGTATCCACTAAATATGTATTTTTTTTGTTCTTTAATTTCGAAAGTATTTATTTTATATATCAAGAAAGGCTACTGTGTTTTGTTAACCACACTATAAAGAGCATGCAGTGAACATTTCATGTTCCTAACATCAAAGTTGTAAGAACCTTTTCTCGTTGAATATGACGAAATGTCAGAAAACAGCTTGTAAAATTTTGCATGGAATTCAAATTCAAGGGTACAGCCATTTAAATATGGCGCAATTCGTATGCTTCCAAGCGCTGCAGATCACTGAAATTTGCTCAACGTATAAAGAAGAGATTGCTGATCATTCTTAACACACACGCACAGACACAGACATTATTTTTTAGTGAATATGACCAAAATTTCACCCGTCTCCCTCCTTAAGTGAAGATCAGACATCGTGATGACCCACGTTGAGATCCCATCTATTGACCATCTCCTTTAAAGATCATAGATAGCCAAGAATCCTTTTAGAGCAGACCTACAAAACAGGACGCCAATTGTGGCGTACGTCACAAGCCAAAATATGTCCCTCATCTCTTCTTTTCACCCATGCGTCATTGACTTGGTAGGGTAGGGGATTTGTATTCATTGTCTGTCTTATGTGATTGCGTACGGGACACAGATACGTCATTCAATGCCGGTGGGCTGTGGACGGGGAACAAACGCTTTCCACATGCTTTCACCCCTCTCTCGCCAGTTATGTATCCCTGCTTTAGGGCAATGGTCTACTTCTAGAGAAGGGTGGCTCAAATTATCTCCCATGGTGAGTTATTCCTTGTAATATGACCGTCAGGTATCGGGTTAAAATCTCTTAAATATACTGTAACTTAGAATGGACGTTACCTGGTTCTGATATTCTTACTAAATTTTTATTTAGCACTACACTGTTTTAAATGTTAGTTTGCAGTTGGGTTAGCTGTAATTTTTACAAGATTATGGAAATTATTTTAGCTCAGTAATATGCTCACATCGTTCGTCTCCATATTTTAAAGACAGAAGATGATTGGACGGTTGGAGAGATGGATGGGTGGATAGGACTATTTCATTTTACAAAAATGTTAATGAAAAAGTTGTATATACCTATCTCTGTATGAAGGAACTCAATCTTATATCAGCACACTATCTACTTTTCGCGAAAGAAAACAGCTTGATATTTGTGTACAATGGATATATTTTTTCCTAGAAAATGATAGATGTTCCGGTATCTTCATCATAGGCTTGACCATCTTCAATGATATAATAATAATAATAATAATAATAATAATAATAATAATAATAATAATAATAATAATTTGGGATTTATTCCGTACGTACATCGGCTTCATCTGGTTGTTGACAGCTTCCAGTTCCACGAGTCACGGTTCATACAATTTTTGTTTTTCAAATTTGGTTTTCCATGCTAATGTCTATCTCCCAGTTGACTCTAGGTCTCTCCTTCTTCCTTCGTATTGGTGGGCTTTATTATAATGTAATTTTCCTTCTTAATCTGCTGTCCAATAATAATAATAATAATAATAATAATAATAATAATAATAATAATAATAATAATAATAACAATAATAATAATAATAATAAACTTATATACGATGCTGACTTTATATTCGAGTAGTCTCAGTTGCTCCTAACTAACAAGATGACTAGCGAGTGTCAAAATCGAGTGTCATTATGAAAGATGTTGATTTGATAAAAGTATATAAACATAATATATTTGAGTATATTGTGTTAAGTGTGAGGGGTTACGTTATGCTAGTATAAGTGAGCGGAGAGAAAGGAAATAATTTTCTGCAGTTTTTATGGTTAGGCATTTAGTGTGGAATCTTCCGAATGTATAAGGATTTTCTTGTAGATAAGAAATTTCCGTTGATGACATCAAGGTCTCGCATCGTGATAACTCCATCCGTATCCAGGATTGCAAACATTTTCAATTCAGTCTACCTCGCTAAATAAAATGTCATATTGTTTTCAAGTCTGGGTAATTCGAAACGCTTACGGGCCAATTTAAGACTCCAGTAGAATATTCATTTGATTTTAGAATAAGTTAATCACAGAAGATTTTTATGCAAATCAGTTTACAACACTCAACTTATTCATATGTGTACCGTGTGATAGTTATTCCTGTTCAAATCACTACTTAATTGATACATTTCATGTTAACTGTAACAGTGACCCATAAACTACGAAGCATGATCAAATGAAATCCGTCTGCCCCGCCTCTCGTGGTCTGCTTTCATGAAAGTATAATCAGTGTATATTTATTTATGTATTTATTTTGCTGATAATTGTAACATAAAATATAATAGGCCTATAAACAGATAAAACTTTAGCTCATCCATGAAAGAGTAGAACTCGTGCTCAGGGGCGGATTTCTGAATTGAAATTAAGAAGTATATAATACAATTATTTGTCTTATGTCTACTACACAACAAGAATATATACATTTAAATTTACGTACAATATTTCATTATTTATAAAATCCATAGATAACTTTTTAAATTTAATACTAGAATTATTAGAATTGACAAGATTATGATATTTAAATATAAATTTGTTATATATATTCTTGGGCCTAAATTACTACTATGATTAAATATTGTAGCAGTGTTGCATTTTGGTTCAAGCAATCTTGAAGAATTCATACCTTTTGTTTCATAACTATGAGAAAACAATTCAAAATCATTTCGATTTTTCTGTTTGAATTTTATCAATACAATATAATAAATCTGTCTGATTTTAAGAACATTAAAGTCTTAAAATAATTTTTGAGATGGAAAGTCAGTGGGTTTATGAAGACATATTTTAATTATTTTCTTCTGTAAAAAATAAAGCGGATTAAAATTAGTTTTAAATAAGCTACCCCATTCTATAATTCCATACATGATTACCGATTGAAATAAAGTTAAGTATATTGTGCGTAATAAACTTATTGACAAGTAATTCGTCAATAAAAAAAAATAGTGTATTATTTTACGTAATTTATTACAAAGGTAATTAATGTGTAGGTTCCATTTTAAATTATTGTGGAAAATTATGCTTAAATATTTAACTTCAGAGGACTCCTTAATAATCAGACATTTACATTTTGTAAGACAACAATCAGAGTTATGTAATTTAATACTTAATATAGATGTAGGAGGTTTGTTAGATTTTTCAGATAATGAGAATGGAATAATTATGGTTTCATTTTCTTTGATAGGAAGATAATTTATGTCAAACATTTTTTATTAATTTAAGTCCATTATTTGAATTATTATATGTATCATGCCAGATTTTTCCACCAAAAAGTAAAACAGTATCATCTGCATAAGAATAATGAACACCATTATACTGTTGTAAGTCAATTTTTAATAAGTCATAATATATGATGTAATAGTTACCTTGCGTAGAGCAATCGAGAACAGTGCGGTTATGTACACAGGAAGTGTGTTATGTCAGGCGCCTATTAACATGGCTAGTGCTACTCCAAATCCGTCCAAAGGTGACCAGCGAGCAGTGATTCGATTCTTAACAGCAGTAGGTTCTGAGCCACCCAGCTTATAGTCTCCCATATGACTTTCATTTGTTTGCACCCTTAAAAATAGCTCTAAACTTGTAACGGACAGACTACTTATAACGTTATAAGGAAACCTACTGCAATCTTTACCTTGCTGACGATATCCAACGCCTCGCAATACAATTTGGCGCTTGTGTAAATGCCTATGGAGGCTTCAAAGGAACCTTGCTGCCAGGGGTGTATTTCAAGCCTGGCGGGCCCTGGCGGCGCCACGGTACTATTTTTCGAGGCCGATTTTCATATTAACGTCAAACTTTCCATTTATAAGAAGTCATATTTTATTCATATTTAAACAATTTCATAGTGAGGTCTAGGCCTACTCCATAAGTCCCTAGTTGTAAGATGTTTAATTTCATTTTCTAAATTGCTTCAGACTGCTGTGTATACCTAGTTATGTTGCATTACAATAGTAGGCCTATCCATTATATTCTTTTATATTACCTGCGACAGCTAAGGATTTGGATATTATAAAATCAAAGTTATTAGATGCGATTAAAAAAATGTGGGGATGTGATCAAAAAGTGCAACTGAAGTGGAACTGGAAAAAGCTCGAGAAGTATAAAGGAGAGAGGAAGTGTATAATCAAATGTGTAGGGAAAGAGTAAAAGTATTTACAGGAAGTGAGAATAGTGAGGAAGGATTTGGTATAAGTGGAGAAGTGAGATAGTGATAGTGAGCGCAAACAGGAAAAGTGAATAATAATAGTGAAAAAGTGTTAAGAGAGTTGAATAAGAGACAGTAAGAAAGTAGTATTAACATTTGAACATTGAACAGTAAATGAGTATAAGAGAAAGATAGTAGAAAAGGTCAATGAAAAAATAGGGTAAATAATACAATTTGATAATGTATAGAAAAGAGTAAAATTCAGATTTTAGTGAATATTAGTTAGAAAAAAAAAGTGGGGGTTGAAAGTAGTATATAATATTGGAAGATATTAGGATTAGTGGACAAATAAAGAATAACAAAGGAAATATAGGATAAATATTGAAGGGGAGATTAGACCGAGTAATTAAAAGGTACATAGTGTAAATTGGTGTATTTCTGTAGACGTGTACTGCTAATAATGTGTTAATGTAATAATGTGTTAATGGTGGCACCGGATACAGAGAAATGTAAAGAAGTGCTGTGACGAAATATATATTGTATCATATATCATATCATACCATATCGTATCATATCATATAATATCGCATCGTACCATATATCATACCATATCGTATCATATATCATACCATATCGTATCATATATCATATCATATCATATCATATCATATCATATCATATCACATCACATCACATCACATCACATCACATCACATCACATCACATCACATCACATCACATCACATCACATCACATCACATCACATCACATCACATCACATCACATCACATCACATCACATCACATCACATCACATCACATCACATCACATCATATCATATCATATCATATCATATCATATCATATCATATCATATCATATCATATATCATATCATATCATATCGTATCGTATCGTATCATATATCATATCATATCATATCATATATCATATCATATATCATATCATATATCATATCATATCATATCATGTCATATCATGTCATATCATATCATATCATATCATATCATATCATATCATATCCCTCAGTCTCTCATTACACCAAAATTGAATAAACTCTGCGATTGAAAGCGTCTTTAAAATTTATATTTAAACTGTAGACAATTTCATTACTAGTCTCAGTGATCAAATCCTGGATTCCATTGTACACAATTTGACACGGAAATTGGTCGTTGTCCAGAGACAAAATCCCACCTCGAAATAGCTCGGGAATCATCGTGTGCACTGTGTTTACACGCGTGCGTTGTACAGTACATAGAGAGATTCGAAGCCCGGTCTTTATAACGAGAAGAAACGTCTCTACCGCTAAGCCATAAAGCCTTGGTTTTTCTGAACCGACGCATGGGAGGTTCGAGGTGCGAGGCCCGGCTCGCACAAATCCGGACTACACGAGTGGTTTCTATAGCTGCGAGGCCAGGGAATATGTTGTTTCGTGACATACAGATACGTCGCTGCTACGACTTAACTCTATCCTCGGACCTCGATGCTTAATATTTCCGCATGTGAATCACGCGTAAAGCCAAATAACACTTTGACAAATTCACGCTACAGGAGAGCTATCATTTTCAGTGTCGAAAGGTCTACATAACCTCCACACGATGTCTGGATTGATAAGCTGAATTATTATAATAATTATTTGTTATTTACAGGTGTTACTTCATGGCCTGAACACGTTGTCACACGTGTGACCGGACAGAAACTGCTTGCTGCTGTTAGAAAGCATCGAATTGATGTCGCCAGTGGAGCTTGTCGTGAGTATTGAAAATGAATTAAATAATATTGATGAGTTTATGATTTTTAAGCGCAGTGATTTTATGGAGGATAACCGTCCGAAATGTTATTGTGTTAGAACCCATCGACACTGCATCGAATTGACGTCACCTGTGGAGCTTGTCGTGAAGGTTATTGAAACGATATTAATTTAATTTACTAAATTTACCACCAGAGTGGCCTGTCTGACAAAGTATAGATAACAAAATGTAATAATCTTAAATGATAAAACAAGAACATAAACAGAAATTTTAGAGTACATAAAATATAGCTACTAAGTATAAATTATTGAAATTATGTGCTGTTGTTATAATATGTTATATTTCAGAAAAAAAAATATATATACACACACAGTATAAATAACTTAAGGGGCATAGATTAATAGAGTTTATGATTTTTAAGCGCATTGTTTTATGGAGGATTATCAATAGACATTTTGTGAGAAATTCTTCTACCAGTATTTTCCATTAAATGTCCCGCGCCGTGGCGTCGCGGTCTAAGGCATTCTGCCTAGGGCTCGCGCTACGGAATGCGCGCTGGTTCGAGTCCTCATGGGGGAAGACATTTTCTCATGAAATTTCGGCCAGTGTATGGGACCGGTGCCCACCCAGCATCGTGATGAACTTGAGGAGCTACGATAGGTAGCGAAATCCGGTTGCGAATGCCAGCTATGACGGCTGGGGGGATCATCGTGCTAATCACACGATACCTCCATTCTGGTCCACCTCTGCTTCGGCATGTGGGCGTGAGGCCAGCAGCCGGCTGGTCGGTCTAGGCCCTTCACGGGCTGTAGCGTCACGGAAAAAAATTCCATTAATTACGAAATCTCTTTCATTATATTGTTAATTATATTAGTAGTCAGAAAGTACCGGAACTTCGGATGGCAACGCCAAGCTCTGTAGGCAACTTCTCTGCCTTGTGCGTGTAGTATGTGACCTACTCTCCAGGCGTATAGACTCGGCGCGAACATGTGTAGATATAGTACTTATAGTAGGATTTTTCAAAGGATCCCCAGACGGTCACTTTGTTGCTAGAAGAACTTAGCCGCACAGTCCATCCCGGTCATTAAGGGACTCGTGCAGAAATTTCTAGGCACGCAGTTGTCACATTTTACATTGACTTCCCCACAGTGGTATGGAACTATCGTATATTTCTTTCTATACAACAAATTGTACTTTCATTCAATCAATCACAAATTAATGAATGGTTAATTTTGAGTTACTGTGTGTATAAAGATCCGTTGTAGAACCAATTTACGGTCAACTTCTTCAAACTAATATATTTTCATACGTATTTCAATAATAATAATAATAATAATAATAATAATAATAATAATAGTAATGACACCGAAAAAAATATTGTCAATTTGAGTTTCGTGTCTAAATCCGCAGCGAAATCTGAAATGGTGTGTAATAAAATATGACAGCATTTTGCTTCTCTTACCTCTATTCGTCGTCACTCTCTCCTAAATGAATCACAAATCTCTCTTGGTTACTGTCCTGTCGTGCTGCATATAATTCTCTTCCGCTTTAATTTCATGTTGAACACAGGAGGACCAATTATGGGGATCGATTGTTGCAGCTCCATCACGCAGAAGTTAACACACTAGACTCAAGTCGGAGTAATATTGTTTTTACTAACATAAGACTTTAGTTGGTGCCAGATCATTTCCAAGGGTCGACCTGGTTGGCGCAGTTGGTATAGCGCTGGCCTTCTATGCCCGAGATTGTGGGTTCGATCTCGGGCTAGGTCGATGGCATTTAAGTGTGCTCATGTAGTAGATTTACTGGTATGTAAAAAAATTCCTGCAGGATAAAATTCCGGCACACCGGCGACGCTGATATAACCTCGGAAGTGTGTCACTGCCCAGGGGGCGTACTTTGAAGTCGGTGTTGTGTAAACTGTTATATACCAGCGTCCATACCACTTCTCGAAACATTCCTGCAGCGCATCTTTGATCACTTCCCACAGAATGCTTGTCGCATGAATTTTCACCTCTTCGGCTGACGCAAACCGCCGTTCCTTGAGTAGGTATTTGATCTTTGGAAATTAGTAGAAATCTGCTGGAGCAAGATCTGGAGAATATGGTGGCTGTGGAAGGACAGGTATTTTGTGTTGTGCGAGGAATTCGCTCACCAGGAGCGACCGATGTGCTGGGGCATTGTTATGATGGAGAACCCAATTCTGTCCTTGCCACAAGTTGGGTCGTCTTCGTCGAACTGCATCACGAAAACCCCGAAGAATTGCAACATACGCCTCCTTACTGACAGTTCGAACCTCAGGAATAAAGTCGAAATGTATGAGATCCTGGATATCGAAGAACACTTAAAACATTATTTTCCCCTTTAATTTTTGTAACAGGTGCTTCATTTATAAAAGAGAATTGTTTTTTTCCATTTATATGTTTAACGTATATTCAGAATTCGTGCAGTTTTTTCCTTGTGCTGAATTATTTAATATTATACACAATAACAGAAAATATCCATAAAACGCAAAAAGAGTACAAAATGATGCATTAAAATTAAACCTTAAAAGAGTCAACGAAAGATAAAATAGGCAAAAAGAGGCAAAATAAAGACCGGCCCTATCGTCCCGAAATGTGTGGAAACATGTTTTTTCCCCCTTCTTTTGAACTCTTTTATATACAGTATCTACCCAGTTACAAACGTCATTTTGCCTAACTTCCAGGCTGTAGTCATAACAGTAGGTTTTGAAGTAATCCTCACTCCCGATAAACCAAAAATTTCAGTAGTCCCAGTTGTGGCAGTGAGAATTCTCTTAGTGACGGTGAATAAGAGGAATTTCTTTGGAAATAGACATATTGTAAAATTTTCAGTATTGCCACCATCAATCCAAAATGGTTCCAGTCAAGTAGGCCCTATAATACGTGTGAATGTTCTCCGGATGTGAAAGTAAATTTCACAATGCCCGGTATTCCAAAAAAAAAAGTAATTAATTTAAATGCCGGAATTCCTTATCTGTTTCTTAAGTATGACGTGATCTACGAGGCGCGGAATATATTTCATAATTTGATATTGAAATACTGTAAAAAAATAGAATGTTGTTATCTTTGAAAATTTTTTATATGTGACATGTATATTCGAATTTACACTATCGATAATAGAAACATTGAAAGGATTTTGTGAAATGAAAATTCGACTTCGGTTGCCATGGAAATGCTTATGCCATTCATATCCAATAAAATCTAAATGTGAACGAGTCTATTCATCTACAGAAGAGGGATCCGCGTATATACATAATCTGCTTGGAAGAGTTTATTATAATCCATGGGAAAACTTCAATATAATTAAAAATAATGCTGTTCAGATGTGCTTTGACATGAACGCGAAACAGACGTAAGCACAATACATGGAGTAACCATAAAAAGTTAACACAAGCATGGCATTACTCACAATATATAGTATAGATGGATAAGTCACAATAACATTTATGCGATATTCTCATGTGCTTGTACACAGTGTACCAGTAAATTGTTATTTCTGACTTTGAAACAGTTCTTTACTTGTCTTAATAGTTATTTATGCAACAAGGGGATAATCTTGATGATTATGGCATGAGTGAATGTTTGTCGCAATAACGGGATCCATAGCTGACAAGTTGTCTTCAGAGGGTCGTATCGATTAGTTGCGCCTGGCCTTGGAATTGAATAAAGTTTATGGGTGATCTTGCAGGTTATGTTACAAATGTTTCTTTATTTTGTTAATATAGTTTCTCTAAACCACAGAACTGTTTCATGTGAAATTATAAAAGTGGTACAAAATTGTTAAAGATTGGAAATAAATGATACGTTACCTTCTGTCCTGCATTTCATTTCTTGTTACATCAGGCATAGAAACGATAACCAAGATGCGCAAGCGTTCCGGTATTAAGTCATAGCAAATGCGTCATTGCTTTTATCAGAACGCTTGCCATAATAAATCGATTATGCACGATTTTCGATGTAGTAACAACCTGTTTATAATATTAGGATGTCATTTTGTTTTAATGGGTTATTACTTACTTACTTACTTACTTACAAATGGCTTATAAGGAACCCGCAGGTTCATTGCCGCCCTCACATAAGCTCGCCATCGGTCCCTATCCTCTGCAAGATTAATCCAGTCTCTATCATCATATCCCTCCTCCCTCAAATCCATTTTAATATTATTCTCCCATCTACGTCTCGGCCTCCCCAAAGGTCTTTTTCCCTCCGGTCTCCCAACTAACACTCTATATGCATTTCTGGATTCGCCCATACGTGCTACATGCCCTGTCCATCTCAAACTTTTGGATTTAATGTTTCTAATTATGTCAGGTGAAGAATACAATGCGTGCAGTTCTGCGTTGTGTAACTTTCTCCATTCTCCTGTAACTTCATCCCTCTTAGCCCCAAATATTTTCCTAAGAACCTTATTCTCAACATTATTATTATTATTATTATTATTATTATTATTATTATTATTATTCGAGTCTCAACTAAATTACACTTAGGTCATTTCATTATTTTCATTAGACACACTTAAATCTTACAGTAAATGTTATTTACTTATCCTAATCCATTACCCTAATTCCTGTAGTCTATAGACGTTACACGCAATCATATGGATTTCCTCTTACGGTACTTTCATTTCATGTGTTCGTAATCCCTTGTGGCTCTAACGTCCGTTTAAAGAGATGCACGTGAGGATACAACTTTAAATACTGCCCTACTATACTTTTTACACGTGACTTCTCCCTCAAATTTAATACAGTTGAACATAATCACCACAATCGTGGGTGCACCACTGTCTGGCCTCTCCTTCCTTGTCTCTCTGATTATCTCCCTGATCGTCCGTCTGCCCGTCCATCTTGACATCTGTTTGTCTTTGTGTCAGAATGTCATAAAATGCTATTACTGTTCACTGATCATTTAACTGGCAACGACCTTCAGTTAACCGACGGAACATCTGTTTCATTTCATTGGGGTTGTAACGGGACTGAGGTAGGGTCTTTCAGTTGTTTATAGTCACAATGTAAGAAAGTCCGCTAATAGTAGAATTCTATTTCTGTAAAAGTTTGAAAATATCCCGTGATGTTTAAGGAAGTGTCAGATGTTTTATTTAGACTATTACACTTTTATTACGTCATACTACTTTTGGCGAATAAAACGGTACGAAAGAATGTTTTAATGAATCATGGCTGTTTATCGCTACAATTTTATCACTTTTCTAGCATTTGTTTCTTTGTTTGCCAACATTTCAAACTGCAAATTCTTTACGGTACTGTGAAAAATGCTTTGCGATCTCATTTGTTTCCCTCATAGTCAACCGAAAATGACGGCTCCGTTCAAACGTTTTGGATCGTATGCGGAGACTAAGAGGAAGGAGGAAAAATTGGAAGATTGGAGAATGCTGAGTTTGCAACGAAAGACCTGCTCTTGGGCAGAAAGCTATGAATGAATGAAATACTTTTATGAATAAAAGAGAATACATACGTCTAGTTGCTTTAGGTCCTTTACCGATATCGACCTATGCACTTAACAATGTAGGAAACAATTCAAGATTTCCGCTAAATTAGCAAGGTTAGGACAGCGAAATGGATTGTGAAATAATACATTTTTTTCTGTTACTGGTCTTTCAACAATTTTGGATCTACGTATATGCATCAAATTTTTCCTCCTAGGTGCGTGGAATAAGGCTGATTCACAGAGCCTTGACCTCTCTTGGAGTTTCGTAAGTTTTAATGATCCACTTCACCTCTCTTGCTTAAATATTTACATCTATACCAGAAACTTCTTACAAAAATCTGTGTCATATTGTAGTGTTAATGGTTTCGATGACGGTCGTATTTATACCTTGAGATGTTTTCCAATCTCTAGCGACATGGAAGTATTAGTTTTTTAATGAGATCAGAGCGTTCTGACTAAAGGAGATGTATTTTACAACATAAATCAATTGATCCAAGAGAAGAATGCGATGAGGGAAAACACATTTATCATCATCATCATCATCATCCACCGATGTGGAGTAAAGTTAGCATATCGGCCCATGAAATAAGCGCCCCCGAGTTCAAATCCTGGTTGGGAGAAGTTACTTGGTTGACCGTTTTTCCGAGGTTTTACTTCAACCCATTAAGAGCAAATGCTGGGTAACTTTCGGCATTGGACATTGGATCATTTTGCTAGCAATATCACCTTCATTTCACTCAGATGCTAGATAATCGTAGCAATTGATAATGCGTCGTAAAATGACCGATTAAAATTATAGTATTATTATTATTATTATTATTATTATTTACTATATTTCCCCCTTAGTTTTAAAGGAAATGTGTTGTTACAACAATGGTTTGCATGCTTCCATAAATGTAATAGACTAATTGAAGGGCTCAGAGCCAAAGGCGACCAACCCATAATTTTGTATTGTTCATTATTAAGCCTTTTTTCAAAGCTATACATTGTTGTTATAGATTAATGGTATTTTTTTGTATTTTTTCAATGTAGACCAATTAAAATAAATTCTGAAACCAATCATTTTTGTCAGGATTCTCTTATTTACTCATTTTGTAATTGTGGGTTAGTCGCCTTTGGCTCTGAGCCCTACAATTGTATAAAAGTTAAATAACTTACATACATCAAATAAGGTCATAACTTTATGAATGCTTTTTGAAGCCATTTTCAGTGAAAGAGTTCATATAAAAATGGTTCCGATTTGGTACAGTTACGGAACTGTGGCTGTCTTGTATGCTTGGCTACACTTCATTACTCTGAACTACGTTTAGTGACTGATAACAGAAACATTTACAATTTACGGTTTGTGTGTCTATTGTTCCTCAAGATAATGTTACAGTACATTCTCAAAAGTAATAACCTTTGCTTTAGTACACTTTTACACGCATGTAAATCGCGTGCCTTGCTCGAGCAAGCTTTTCACGACTGTCACTTGAGCGTGCTCCAGAGTCCGATACGAGATGGATTAATGAGTCTCTTACCACCAGCATATCATGCAGGCGGTCCTGGTTTGAGTTCCGATCAGGCCTGGGATTTTTTTTCAGTAAATCCTTAGTGACAATTGTGGTGGACGTCTTAGGCGGAGTCCAACACTGAAAGGTACTCAGCATTTGCTCGTATTGGCTTGAGGAAAATCCCCAGAGGAAACCTTAACTAGGTAACTTGCCCCGACCGGGATTCGAACCTGGGGCACCTGAGTTCGCGGTCAGACGCGCTAACCATGGACTCCAGCCATCGTAATAGTTGCAGCATTGTACACGAGAATATAATCATGACGTCTGTCAAGTGAGAGTATTTCGGCGGGGGGCGTATATTAAAAAAAATCGTTAAAATGTATTTCGAGTTCATCTTCATTATAATACGTTTTTGATTTCAGATAGATATATCGGTATCGCATTGAAAATTATGTTTCATGCTTGTCATTCTCGCATAAATTGACTGGTTTTTTTTTTCTTTGTATCACCATAAGATGCCATGAAGGCACTTGGGGAGCATGGAGGTAGAGCCCCATGCTTTCCATGACCTCGGCACTAGAAGGAGGTGGTGTGATCGGCACCACGCTCTGACCGCCTTTTACCCCCGGGAAAGACCCGGTACTCTAAATTGACTGGTAGATACTGAATATGAATAGAATCAAGTCAGTAGTCTGTACACTAGGATAAATCGCTTTACACAGACAGATAGCATGCTCAAAATGAATTTTGAGTATGAGAGATGCAGAGAACGGGTATTTCTTGGGAAATCTCTAAAACAATTTTTTTTTAGTGTGATAAATTATGATACTGCTCTTGTACTTCGTATAATGAAAAAAATGGAAATAAGAAAAAGATATACAGGTTTGAAAAATAGACGCTTACGTACGAAAGTGTTGAATGTAAGTTAGCTATTCACAAGCCACGTTCGTTCTGGCATGCAGGCTGCATTGTCCGACTGACCGACTGTCACAGGCGTACCTGGCATACCTGCGCAGAGATAAGCCGAGCTTTCGCCATCGGCTAATTGACTAGACAAACCCATTCATGCGTAGGGGAGGACTAATAATGTAAATATGTCCCTCCATTAAGATGTCGTTTTTACTTCTTTCTTTCCTCCATATATCTTCAGCTCTTCTCCATTCTGTTCTCTTTATTTATATATAATTTTTCTCTCTCTTTTTCCTTTTACTTGTCAAGTTTATTTTCCCTTTCACCTCTCTCCTCTCTCTTGTCTTTTCGTTTGTCAGCCTATCCATTCCTCTGCTTGTATTTTTCTCCACAATGTCCTCTCCTCTCCTCTCCTCTCCTCTCCTCTCCTCTCCTCTCCTCTCCTCTCCTCTCCTCTCCTCTCCTCTCCTCTCCTCTCCTCTTCTCTAATCTCCTCTCCTCTCCTCTCCCTTCCCTTCCCATCCTCTCCTCTCTTCTTCTCTGCTTACATTTAATTTTATTTCATTTCCTGCCCCTCTTTCCCATTCTCTCCTCCACACCCCTCTTCTCTTCTCTTCTCTTCTCTTCTCTTCTCTTCTCTTCTCTTCTCTTCTCTTCTCTTCTCTTCTCTTCTCTTCTCTTCTCTTCTCTTCTCTTCTCTTCTCTTCTCTTCTCTTCTCTCCTCTCCTCTCCTCTCCTCTCCTCTCCTCTCCTCTCCTCTCCTCTCCTCTCCTCTCCTCTCCTCTCCTCTCCTCTCCTCTCCTCTCTTCTCTTCTCTTCTCTTCTCTTCTCTTCTCTTCTCTTCTCTTCTCTTCTCTTCTCTTCTCTTCTCTTCTCTTCTTTTGCTTTTTTCATTTGTTTTCCTTTCCTTTAGACTTACTTTTTGTACGAAATATGGACATATTGCTGTGGTGATGTCGATTTTCGAGGAAAGAAATTTTCTGCACTAGTCACACCGGAAATATACATAGTTTTTGGCACACCTAGATGGAAACTGCTGTTTTACGTAACACATTATTGGTTAGAAAGGTCTGTTTTGCTGTGCGCGTACGGCAAAATTGTTAGATTCATTTTTCCGTACGAATACCGCAAAGGTGTCATAGTAACATAATAATATAGTTATAATAATTATACGCATTATAAAGACAATGTAGTATTAGAAGGCCGTGACTCCTACCATACAAAAATCTCAATAGTCTGTGATTAATAATTGATAAGGTAATTAATTCAAATATAACTTTCATGTAGCTGTGCCAAAAATATTGTACATAGCTAATATAAAAGTGTCTTTCGTGCACTCGTACACGAAAGTATCACTTTCTGTCCCAGTTATGTAAATAACTGTTTGGTCACGCCGTTTGTCAGTGTACAGTAATTTCACAAAATTAACGAATTTGTTCATGTTCAGTATGTGCAAGCCGAATTATACGGGAGCTATGTACTGTGTATAGAATATAATAGTTTTTAATAAAAAATAATACGTCTCTGGTTGAATTGAAAAGCACACAATGACGATTCAGTTTAACATTCAGCAGTCAGTTCTCGAATTGATTTTTTGTATTAAATGAAATAAAGTGACAAATGAGGCGACGAAATTGGTAACGTATGAAAAACGCTTCCTACTACAAATGAATTATGACTGTACAGAATTATTTTTAATTTCACTTACAATAATAGAATAAGTCTTTGTCTCGTTAGACAGATCCTCTCACTGTTCAAATAGTTAGAGCATTGCAGGAGGCTTGTAACAACAGTTCATCTTCTTATTTGAGAGCATTTAAAATTATTTAATTTATTTATGTCTTCTGAATAATAAAATAAGGTAACCCCTTTAGATGCCATGATGGCGCTTAGGGGCCATGGAGGTAGAACTCCATGCTTTCATAACCTCAGCACTAGACCGAAGTGTGTGGTAGGTACCACGTTCTGAGCACATTTTACCCCCGAGAAAGACCCAGCACTGAATTTGGTAGCATACCGAGTGGGTCTAGGGGCCATTCTGGAAGTTTTCGCAACGAGAAAAATCTCGTCACCACTCGGGGTTGAACCCGAAACCTTGCAGTTCTAAGCCAGTTGTTCTATCTCAAAAACATTTCTAGAAAATTAACTATACATGGTTACAATTTACATCATTTGCAACATGACAAAGAAACTCAGTTATTTCGAAACGCGTGAAATGTAGGAGAAAGTATGTGTCGTCTTTGTAGCATTCATTTCTTACAGTATACAGGGTGATTCACGATGATTTACCGTCCCTTACGGAGCTCATTTCCGAAGATATTCAGAGCAAAAAAATGTCATATAAACATTTGTCCTAATCCCAATATTTTCATAGTTACACTAATTTGAAGCTGTTTGTAAAATACAATCATTCTTTAGTTTTAAGGGTAAAAAATATTACAGGAAAAGAATGAACTATTCAGGGATATCATTTTTTTAATTGGCTAGTATTCTGAAACTAAAAATGTGTAGTAAATTCCATAGTTGCTTCGTACAGAATTTTTGTTGGATTTTTAACTACAAAATTGTATTTTTCTTACGCACTTATCACACAATTGTTACAAATCCACGCAACTCTTGTAAATTCTTCAAGACTGCACATTAGCATACATAATTAAACTGTAAAGAATCAAGTTCCTAAAGTCGTATGATTTGTAATAATATTTGTGATAAGTGCGTAAGAATAATGTAATTTTTAGTTAAAAATTGAAAAACAAAATTTGTACAAAGCAATTAACAACAAATTTTTAGCTTCAGAATACTAGCTAATTAAAGAAATGATACTTCTGAATAGTTTATTCTTTATTTGTAATATTCTTTTACCCTTAAAACTAAAGAATAATGGTATTTTACAAACAACTTCAAATTAATGTAATTCTGAAAATATTGAGATTAGGACAAATGTTTATACTGTATGACAGTTTTTGTTCAGAATGTGTTCGGAAATAAGCTCCGTAAGTGACGGTAAATCCTCGTTAATCACTCTGTATAATATATCCGCGAAATCGACTATAGGGAATTATGTGCAATAATGTATGTAATTCTATAAGTAATTGTGCAGATGTTGGCTCAAAATAACTGATGTTTATTTTGTGATCATAGATTTTAGAGATTTTACACTGTTAACTGTAACGCTACGGTTCGCAATATATGGGCCTATTATGAACTTGGCTTAACAACAGTATTATGTCTGTCTACTTTTAACATTGATCATATCTGGCACTGTCACTTCCTATGTGATATTTGTCAAGACAGACATGCATGCAGGTAGGCAGACAGACATTCGCTGGTGTCCACCAGACACTTCTGACACTCACTGGATCTGTGATTCTGACACACGCATTCTCTGCATGTCGTAGGTAGCGACTGAATGCCACCATTCAGAGGAACTGAAAAACATCCGATTAATATTCATGTAACGCGTGTCTGCTGTCAAGAAGATTGAAGTATATTTCGCAGTTGTATTATTATTATTATTATTATTATTATTATTATTATTATTGTTGTTGTTGTTGTTGTTGTTGTTGTTGTTAGTTGGTGCTATTGTTTTTCACTGACTCTTGCCTTCACGGATTTTAATAGACTAAGGTGAAGTTCAGTGAACTGTAGCCTATTATGTGACACAAAATCACTTTCCAAATGAGGAAAATAATACTCTTTTGAAATGAGAAATGCAGGCCCTAAATGGACAGTGTACTATGTGGCTCAGGGTATTGGTATAGAATCTGCTCGCAGAGTATTGAAATGGCTACGTTTCCACCCCTGCAAATTGTAGCATGTACAGATACGGAATAAAATTTGGAGCTCTCTTATTGTATGTTTTGCTTACAACACACTGCGCATTTGCACCAAACAAGAGCACCTGTATACAGGGTGGAAGGTAATCTTTTACAATCCTTCTGGGATATATCTCGAATTATGACAAACAAGAAAGTCTAATAATATTTTGCTCCCAGAAGCGCGTTTTCGAAAAAAAAATGGTCTTTTGTAACTTGAAATTATGATTAAATTTCTTCGTGAAACTGCTCAAAATTGGATTTTTATCTCATAAAAATCATTAACTAATATAGGAATGATAGAGTAAGCCATGTATGGCCATGTTACAGTAGTATTTGCAAGGAAAATAATACAGATTTCGAATAAATCGCGTTACTAGTCGTGTACACATTGCTTGGGAACAGGGCTGTGATTGTTTCTTACGTACGCAAACCATGTGGCCGAGCTATGTATACGGAGCGGACGATACGCTTACATTCACTTCGTTGTCAGTTGCAGGCTACGTGCAGTTCGAAGCAGTTGAAACACAACGAGATGCCACAGTTTTCTAATCGTATCTGGGCATGTTGTTAATTTATGGCGAAACTGGTCACAATGCCCGCTGCAGCTGCTCGCTTATACCGTGATAGATAACTGGATCAGGAGTGTGAAAGTTGTAGACACGCAACTGGTGGACACTTTGAACAATACCTTTAAAAGACATTGTAAAGAATGGTGTACAAAATTTAACAGTGTACCTCACATTAACGTGTATCATTTTCATTTAGTTTCAAAGTTGTTTATTTCTCCCAAACATTGTATTGTAATTGAGTTGCAGTGACATCAACTGTGTGATCATCAATGTAAAATCATACTGTATTTAAAGGATTAATTTTGTTTTATGCATAATTTTTCATTCTACTGTATTATTGATGAAATGGCCTTAAAATGTAACGGAAACTACGTGTTTGTTCGCCTAAATTAAGTGCTGAAACGATACAATAACGAACGTTTCATCATAGATAACGATTAACATAGTTCATGTAATTAACATGTTACGATTACATGAATTTTGATTTGATTGCATTCTCCACAGATGTTTTTGTTTACAAAACGGTATGTGTGTACATCCTCTCAAAACCCCTGCCAAGTAGATGATTGAAGCGGCATTCAATATGCTGGGATGCAATGATCTCGCGAAGTAACCACTGCTACTGTCTATAACGTTGCAACATTGCAACATTCGTTTTCTTGAAATATTACAATAGCTATTGGTCGTATGAAAAAATATTTGACAAAACGTTCCCAAATGACTTGATCTGTTATGTGTATGAAGGATTGTAAAAGGCTACCTTCCACCCTGTATATACTACTTGTGGACAGTCGTGTGTAATTGTTGCCTACATGCAGGTGGACTTTCATGAAGACTCGCTCCAAATTTTAATTTCGTATCTGTACACACAATGCAAGATGTTCCACGGAAGGGACGAGCTTTTTTTTCTCTTTTACGGAGGAGGGACCCGAAGTTTTGCACTGCACCCTGAGGTTTAAGGTCTATTCACACATCTCCGGGACGTGACGATGCTCTCCGTGACGTGGCGGCATCTTTCGAGAAAATAAAATATCCTCGCCTTGCAGACAAAGCGGTGCGTTCCTACATCTCCGGCAACGGCATTCGCCGACACGTTCAGTGCTTCTCCGTGATCCGTGCCGGCAAAACGTTTTCGCTCGCCACCGATATTTTTTTGTTTTTACGGACGTGAAAGTCAGGGGGTACCGCACGCTGAGCGGTTGCCTTTTGAAATAAGACAGTCCCCCCAACCTTTTCTGTCCACTCGGGGGATGTGGTAATCTCTGTTTCCGCTTTCTGAGGCAAACATAAATGTTGCGAATTCTCCCCTGAATGCTAACACTAATTGCAGTCTTTCTTAACATGTTCAAACAATTCACAAGTGTTTTTGTTTGCTGTTTGAAAGTCTTGAAATTCCTTAGTTTTTTTTTTTTTTTTTTTTTTTGCAATTCCAAGATAGCAGTGATAGATGAACAGCAATGTTAAAGATATAATTAACTTTATGAGGCACATTGACATTACCATGCCCAACCCCATATCCATCAAGGGAGTTGTGTTGCAGGAAATCAAATCAGCCAATATTAGTAAGAATCATGCAGTGGAGTTGCTCGCAGCCTCATATGGACACGAAGTGTTACGACTTCCTCCGTACCACTGTGTTCTAAATCCTTTGGAATTGTTAAATGTTATGTTTTATTTAACGACTCTCGCAACTGCCGAAGTTATATCAGCGTCGCCAGTGTGCCGGAATTTTATCCCGCAGGAGTTCTTTTACATGCCAGTAAATCTACTGACATGAACCTGTCGCATTTAAGCACACAAACGCCCAGGACCGAACCCGCAACCTCGGGCATAGAAGGCCAGCGCTATACCAGGTCGACCTTTGGAAATAATCTGGCATCAACTAAAAGTCTTATGTTAGGAAAAACAGTATTACTCCGAGTTGAGTCTAGTGTGTTAACTTCTGCGTGATGGATCTGCAACAATCGGTCCCCATAATTGGTCCTCCTGTGTTCAACATGCAATTAAAACGGAACAGAATTATATGAAGTATGATAGGGACAGTAACCAAGAGAGATTTGTGATTCATTTAGGAGAGAGTGACGACGAATAGAGGTAAGAGAAGCAAAATGTCATATTTTATTATATAACATTTCAGATTTCGCTGCGGATTTAGACACGAAACACAAATTGACAATATTTTTTCGGTGTTACTTTTTATTATTATTATTATTATTATTATTATTATTATTATTAGGCCTATTATTATTATTATTATTATTATTATTATTATTATTATTATTATTGATGTAAGTATGAAACTATATTAGTTTGAAGAAGTTGACCGTACAATGGTTCTATAACGGATCTTTATACACACAGTAACTCAAAATTAACCATTAATTAATTCGTGATTGATTGAATGAAAGTACAATTTGTTGTATAAAGGCCCGCTCCCACTTAGCGGAATCGAACCGAATCGAAACGAAAAGTCTGCTGCCGCTCACATCTAGTGGAATCGAACCGAACAATGCTTTTATGTTTTGTGTTTTGTCATGCAAAAGAGAATAATTCTACACAAGATTTATTAATTTTTCTTCGTTCCTATTACATTGTGATTTTTGTATACGTTCTATTTCAGCAATAACTTTCAATAGTAAACAAATTAAGCCGCCAATAACGGATGTGGTTCATTTGTTTTTTCAAGAAGGCTTCACGAGAACATACGATCATACCCGAAACAAGAAATTCTATTCCGGCAGTGAAATAAATATTCTATCTCATGAGTTCTGTTCTGATCGATTCGACTCGCTCTTTCTGCTATCTTCCATTTAAATACATTGTGAAGAGAAATTCTGTTCGATTCGATTCCGCTAAATGGGAGCGAGCCTTAGAAATAAATATACGATTGTTTCATACCCACACCACGTGGGGCAAAGTGAATGTAAAATGTGACAACTGCGCGCCTAGAAATTTCCGCATGCGTCCCTTAATGACCGGGGTGGAACGTAGTTCTTCTACCAACAAAAGAGACCAACTGGGGATCCTTTGAAAAATCCTACCGAGTTACAACTGCACGGAACGGAAATGTGAGAACAGACGTGAAAAAATCATGTCGGAAAGGACGGATACGGACACGGAAAGCACTGTCACGTCCCGGAGATGTGTGAATAGACCTTTATTGTGCTTACCGCTCGTATTCTGGGAACGATTTGGTAGCCGAACGGCCGCGCTCTTGTATAAGTACAGGACGCCGCACCGTCATACCGGGCTATGGTATAGATAATGATAGCCTATGTGAATTATTAATGATGACGAAATGAGTCCGAGATCCAACACCGAAAGTTACCAACAATTCTGCTTCAATTGTTTGAGAGGAAACCCCATCGAGGTAACTTATCCCAACTAGGATTTGAACCCTGGTCCGCTCGTTTCACGGTCAGACGCGCTAATCGTTATTCCATAGCTGTAGACAGGGGCGAGCTTACTGCAACTGAATCGTGCAGTGTTTGTGCGTATTTTGTTCAGTGACGAATACCTATTTTTTTTGGATGCGTATCAATTCAGACCTTTTTTTTTTTTTGCCATAAAAGCGGAATGTTACTGACATATACTGAACACCAACTATATGCAGGTTTTATAATAAATCTGACTGACTTATGACAGTATATTAAATTTGTCGAGAAATTTTCGCAAAAATAGACTTTTTCTGTTTAAAACCTTTATTTGTGCAATAAAAAGAAAAAAAAAAAGGAATTTTATAAATTATTTTAGAGAATACAGTTTTTGGTTTTGAATATGATGTGCAAAATAATACGAAAACGAATTATTTTACAATTCTATTATTCTCTTTAACGACCTACAGTAGCATCGATGATTGTAATTTTGTATACAACTTAAGTAAGTAAAATTACGGCTGATTTATAAAAGGTACAATAATAATAATAATAATAATAATAATAATAATAATAGTAATAATAATAATAATGGTGATGATAATGATAATGATAATAAATCATAATTAAAGATAGAAAAGAGTACTTTATGTAGGAAAATATGTAGCTTTAAAAAATCTATGCAGTGGGATTATTCAAGGCTTTTCTTTCCTCTCGGAGAAAGTCGTGCTAAGGATTTTATCATACCAAAAATATATCGATCTTGGCCGCAATTGAACTCGCGAATGCTGTTCAATGGATTAACAAGACGAATTTTTGTACACTGTAGCACTTATTGAGTATCATTGCTTCTCATACCTGCATGCTGAGACTTGTGTGTCAAATCTGTTGTTGGTAAAAATCGGTACGTTTAAAGTCTTGGTTTTTCTGAACTGACGCATGCGACGTGCGATATGCGAGACCCGCCTCGCACAAATCCGGACTACACGAGAGATAGTGAGTGGTTTCTATAACTGTGAGATGCGAGGTCTGCGCACCTCGCAGTCATAGAAACCACTCACTATCTCTCGTGTAGTCCGGATTTGTGCGAGGCGGACCTCGCACCTCGTACGTCGCATGCTTCAGTTCAGAAAAACCAAGGCTTTAGACTTTATCAATTTTCCATCGACTTTTTTTTTTTGTGAATCGTAACAGCAAAGTACCTTCCTCATACGCATAAAAACTTTCCTAGCTCGTTCTATGCGTATTTTGATTTCGAGAGAACTGTCCCATTCCATTTTTAACTAATATCGGTATGACATCCAGATACCTTGCCTTCGATACTCTCTCCAGTTTTATCTCATAAACATAAAAGCAATTTTCTTGAATATTATGTTTCTTCCTAATAACGATGTACGAGGCGCATCCAGAAAGTAAGTTTCCCGATTTTTTCCCCTTGAAAGTAAACGTAATTAGCCGTGTCAATTGCGCATGCGTAACAGATCTATGACGTATCAATCATATGCCAGCCGGACAGGTCCCGCCTGGTGCCAGTAGCGTGGCAGCAGTGGTTCGAAATGGAAGCTCCCGTCGCCTACGAGTTTCGGTCGGTGATAAAGTTCTTTAATGCACAAAGCATTGCGCCAATTGAAATTCATCGGCAGCTCTATCAGGTCTATGGGCCGAACATCATGAGTAAGCAGATGGTGCGTCGCTGGTGTAGGCAGTTTTCCGAAGGTCGTCAAAGTGTCCATGATGAAGAGCGCAGTGGGCGACCTCCCTCATCAATGATGATCGTGTTGAGCTGGTGCGGCAGTGCATCATGGAGAACCGTCACTTCACGATTATGGAGCTGAGCAGCCATTTTCCGCAGATATCGCAATTCTTGTTGCATGAGATTGTCACTAAGCACCTGCTGTTCAAAAAAGTGTGTGCCAGGTGGGTGCCGAAAAACCTGACACCCGAACACAAAATGTAACGTTTAGGAGCAGCACTGACATTTCTGCAACGGTATCACGATGACGGCGACGAGTTCCTCGACAGGATCGTCACGGGCGATGAGACTTGGATTTCGCACTTCACCCCGGAAACCAAGCAGCAGTCAATGGATTGGCGGCATAGTGGATCTCCGGTCAGGACGAAATTTAAACAGACGCTGTCGGTACGGAAAGTGATGTACACGGTGTTCTGAGACAGGAAGGGCATTCTGCTCATTGACTTCCTTCCAAGAGGTGAAACAGTGAACGCTTACCGTTACTATGAAACACTGCGAAAATTGCGACGTGCCATTCAAAATAAGAGGCGTGGAATGCTTACTGCAGGTGTTGTGCTCCTCCATGACAATGCTCGTCCACATACGGCTCGGCGCACAGCAGCTGTTTTAACGGAATTTGGCTGGGAGTTGTTTGATCAACCACCCTACAGTCCTGATCTTGCTCCCAGCGATTTTCACGTTTTTTTGCACCCCAAGAAATTCCTGTCCTCCGGTGAGCGTTTTGGCAACGACGAAGAGCTGAAGACGTCTGTCACACGCTGGTTCCATTCACAGGCGGCAGAGTTCTACGACAGAGGGATACAAAAGTTGACCCCACGATACGAGAAGTGTCTCAATTCTGATGAAAAATAGCTGAAACATTGCCTTTACCTGTTACCAATAAATGTTTTCCTGAAAGTGTATTCTTTTTTTTTAATAGGGAAACTTACTTTCTGGATGCGCCACGTAGACTCGTATACATACTATTATGTAACCGTATATACAGAGTGAGTAAAAAATATGGAACAATGCTAGTAACTTTTTTATTTCTATCTTTATGAAGAAAATATTTACACAAAAGTTGTAGGGTATCAAAGAAGGAATATTTTGAACATGTTTTCAAATACTGTGCTTTTCATTTATAAAGGGTGTCCCAATGAGTCTGTTTTTTTTAATGGCACCATGTACTTATTTCCCCATTTTTGGATTCTTCAGGTCTCAGTACGTACAAAATCATATTTTTTTTGTCATTTATAAACGATTATTTTGTAAAAATCACATTTTTTGATGGCAATGTATGTGTACTGAACAAGGAGAAATTTTAATGCTTCTGTACATCAATTTGAGGAGGCTTTGGATTAAACAATTGCAGATAAGAGCTAATAGAAACAAGTGAATAAAGCTAATGAAAACACAGCTATAACAAAATTACAAAACACTTCCACATATGCAGAACACATTACAAATGCTAACCACATCTACAGAGACATCAACACAGACATGGAAATTCTACACATCCAACCAAAAAGCCAGAAACTAAACACACTAGAACAATACGAAATATACAGACACACAAAGACACACCCAAACGAAATTCTCAACACACAACTCAATTTCAGAACACACAAACTATTTGACTACACATTACACTACACAAACACATCCCCACAGGAAACAAAGCAAAAGGCGCAAAGACCAGCAACAACCAGTTCTGATGATGGCCAATAGTAGGCCTTGTTAACAAGGTAATATATAAAATTTAACATAAGAAAGACAAATAATACATTTTCCGAAGTGATATAATGTTAAAAATTGTGTAATCAAGATGTACGAGTATAATAAAAACAATTGAATAATAGTGGTTATTTAATTCCAGTATCTTCCGGAAAGTAATTGATCATGACAAATCTTACAGAAAGACAACGAATTGAAATACTAATGATGATCGGCTATGATGATAGGAGGAGGAGCCAAGAAGAGGTTTGTATCTCAGCAGATCAGTCGAATAGTGTTGCTGAGAACATTAAACAATTTCAAAGACAGATTTATGCATTGTTTGGCAGTAAATGGGGGCCATTTTGAGCACCTTTCGTGAACTGAAATCAACACGTGATACAACAAGACAATGCTAATTTTGATTTTAATGGGTTTTCTTGCTTTAAATCCATGTATTGTTAATATTGCATTTAAATTTCAAGGGCGCATATCCTACAATGTGTATTTTTTAAATTATACATTTAAATAATAATAATATTGTTATTCAATTGTTCTTATTAGCTTTATTCACTTGTTTCTATTAGCTTTTGTCTGCAATTGTTTATTCAAAGCCTTCTCAGATTGATGTACTGAAGCATTAAAATTTCCCTTTGTTCAGAATAAATACTTTGTCATCAAAAGCGGTAATTTTTACAAAATAATAGTTTATAAATGGAACATATATATGATTTTGTACGTACTGAGACCTGAAGAATCCAAAAAGGGGAAGTAAGTACATGGTGCCATTAAAAAAAACACTCAATGGCACACTCTTCATAAATGAAAATCATAGTACTTGAAAACATGTTCAAAATATTCCCTCTTTGATATCCTACAACGTTTGTATAAATAATTTCTTCATAAAATTAGAAATAAAGTTACAAGCATTGTTCCATACTTTTTACTCACTCTGCATATATTGGTAATGTTGAATCTTTGGCCATACTCCTCGCACGTTTGGGATGTATTAAATTATACGTAACGAAATTGCGAATGGAGACATTAGGGTTTTAATAGAAATTCCAAATGAAGAATGCGCATTTGAAGATACGTTCAGCCACGTGTGTATTGTCTAAATAGTACGACAACTTATTGCTCATACGTGGCCCTAACTATATCGAGACATCATGTGGGAAAAAAACTAAAAATAAAAAAAAGACGTAATAAAAGAGAAGTAGCATTTATCTGCACCTGAACATTATACAGAAGTAGTCTATTAAAACATGTACTCTCACAACCGGGTCCAGAAAATCTGTGCAGCTTCCATAAAAACCTCGACCATGACCCTGACAGGATATAACTCCACACCCTTGGACGAGGATACAATCCTACTGCTTCCCTCCCCCCTCGTACAACAGGTAGGCTGTAAAACCTGCTACAACTATAACCATCGCATTTCTGCATTAGAGTGACCCAAGGGTCAACTTCAAACCTATCTCTCATGTGTCACTTTTCTTCTCAAGACTGCAGGAAATAAAATTAAAAGAAAGGGTCTAAAAGAGGGGTATAGAAATTGATGTTTGAAATATTGCTTATAACGTTTTTGTAGGGAATGCGGTTAGGTGTTTCTGGCCTTGGATATATGTATATTTTATATAATATGGTTTGTGCAAAAGTGTAACTAGCAATCGAAATAAATTCATTTTACGTACTAGTATCGAGGACAGAACTATATGCATTCTGAAGTGAGAAAGTGGACTAACCCACATAATGCAACTTAATATTGTAGTACTATTTCGCATCCTTAGAACATCAAAATTCAGCTATCTTAAGTCATAAAGACGCGTTAACAATTCAGCAATAATTTTCATTGTAGATACTTGTAGCTAAAATATGAAAACATGTCTTAAGGGTATTGGAACAGATGCCAACATTTTCGTATTTCCCTTGTGGGATAGCTCACTCTTTTGTTAAAGAACTAATGTATCCGTTACTATGGTCTCCAGACAAAAAAAAAAAAAAAAACATGGGCACGACAATTGAAGAATGTTGTGCAATGAACCTTCCAGACGTTTTGTCTTGATGCATATAGCGTCTGAGAGACATACAGTTTCTTTTGTAATGGATACGTTCTGAGGGTGACGTCATCGCACAGTGTGCGGTTCACTCTGTTTAAAATTGTCAAGGGTTAGCGTGCGTGCCGTTAAACACGAGGTTTCCCAGCCATATCTTTGTTTTCTATGGGCTATTTAACGACGCTGTACCAACTGCGAGTTAACTAATGGAGTTGGTGACAGCGAGACGGTATTTATTTAATTATTTATTTATTTATTTATTTATTTATCTATTTATTTATTTATTCTGGTGTAGTTAAGGCCATCAGGCCTTCTCTTCCACAGCACCAGATTCTTCTTCTTCAACTTCCTTAGTATACCACTATCGTGGTGTTAGGGGATTTCCTCGGATTCATCTACTATATTGTACTCTATCTTCTGTCAGTCTATTTAACTGGCTCCATGTCTTTCCTCTCTTAGATGCTATTCGTTTTATTTCTTCTTCCCATGTTGTCCTTGGTCTTTCTACTGGATTTCTTCCTATGGGTCTTGCTTCCATGAACTGGCGTACTTTCCTATCTACATCCATCCTTTTAACGTGTCCAAACCATGACAGCTGTTTATCTTCTATTGTCTTTTGGATTGATTGTATTGTTATATCTTCTCATATCCTTTCATTTCTTACTCTGTCTCTTCGTGTTTTCTTTACAATTCTTCTCAAACTTTTCATTTGCATTGCATTTACCATACTTGTATTACTATTAGCCATCGTCCAACTTTCACTGCCATGTGTAAGGATTGGTTCTATTACTGTTTTATACATTCTTGTTTTAGTTTTCTTTTCTATTTCATCTTTTCCTAATACACATCTACTTAATGAATAATAAGCTCTTGTAGTTTTCTGAATTCTCTTGCGTATTTCTTCTTGTATTTTTCCAGTTTGTTGTGTCACTGTTCCCAGATATTCATAACTTTCCACCTGGTGTAGCTGTTTTCCCTCGCTTTCAATCTTAATCTCCTTTATCTGATCTTCTGTCCTTGCTATCATCATGACTTTAGACTTATTATAATTTAGTCTCATTCCTCTTTCCTTCAATGTTTCTACCCATTCTATAACAGCTTGTTGAAGTTTGTGTTCAGTATCGGCTATTAGTACTAGATCATCTGCGTATGCTAAGGCCTGACAGTATATTGGTCTTAAATTCCACATTCCTACTACTGATTTTGCTGTTCTTACACCACCAGATTATTGTTAGTATTGTTAAGATGAGAACAAGGATTCGCTGAGGGATTCGAATCTCATTTTATTACTATTATTATTATTATTATTATTATTATTATTACTGTTATTATTACTATTATTGTTATTATTATTATTATTATTATTATTATTATTATTATTATCAATAATAATTATTTATTAACGTATCACCTCAGTGACAGTTAATAGCTTTCATACTTACCAGCCTCCAACTAATCTTATATATTGTTTAATACGTTGCATAAATTCGTAGCGTTCGTCATTTAATTCAAGATTATTTATTTTAAATAAAAAATACATAACTAATCAATGCTAAGTTATATTTCCTGCTGCATTGTTTATGATTGACCTCCAACATTCTGGCAGTTTTTCGATTCCATGCGTAAAGTAATCTGGTGGCTTATAGTTGAACAATCATCAAGCCAATTTTGAAGAGCAGCTTTGTTATTTAAGGAGATCCTTCGCAAATTGTTGGATAAAGAGCGGAAAATATGAAAACCTGATGGAGCAAGATCAGGAGAATAGAGCGGATGTGGAATAACCTCCCAACCGAGCTCTTGCATAACTTCTTTTGTAATGATAACAGCCTATGCGGACGGCCATTATCATGCTGCAAAATCAGTCGATTCAGACTTCCCTGTCGCGTTTTTTGAATTGCGGCCTCAAGGCGACTGAATTGTTTGCAGTAAATATCAGCAGTGAGAGTCACATTTTTCGGAAGAAGTTCATAGTAGATGTCGCCTTCTTTGTCCAACTAGATGTACAATATTTGCTTACTGGATGGACACCAGCTTTTGCACGTGGGATTACTTTTTTCTCAGGGCTCAGCCATTCCTTTCTCCTCTTGAATTTGATGCGATTGCATCATTTTTCGTCACCAATAAGAATGTGGGACAAAAACAATCGATACTGTTGATGAACTGAACGACGACGAGCGAGAAAAGAAGCACAAACGGTAACACATTAATTTTTGTTGTTTTCGCCAAAAATTTCGGTAATCATACACCCAGTTTTTTAAAGTGATCCATGGAATACAAATGTGGTATGATGATTGATTAGTAATAATCATCGTATTGACCAGTTTCCGAGTTAATTGCCTTTATCATCGCCAGTGCTTCGCTCAGTTGCCGTGAGACACCAGAGTGTTTAAAAGTCTCAATAGTAGAGCCCGGATGTTAGGCAAAATGCCTTTTTTAAACTGAGTATATGTATGGAAGACCTATTAGAGATAAACACGTTTCCACACATTTGGAGACGATAGGCCCAATTTCTATTTTGCCTTTTTTGCATATTTTAGCTCCCGTTGCCTATTTTAAGATTAAATGTCTTTTTTTTTAGCCTTTTCACGTCGTTGTTGTGCATTTTCCATATTTTTAATGCATTTAAAATAAACCGGACATAAATTATATATAAAAAAAACAAAAAAGAACGGTTGTACAAATTAAAAATATATATTCACCTCACACAAATATTTGCTGAGAATCTTATTCCCCAGCAATACATATGTTTCCAAGAAGTCGTAAACTTTTCTCCCCTACCGATTCCATCTTTTATGTTACTTAACAAAGATGTTTGAACATTATAACCCTCAGTGCTCAGGTCACTTCGGGGTTTACCAATTAAAGAAAGGGGATGAAGGATGTATTAGAAGCAAGTCTCCAAGTCCCGTTACTGTTGTCGCTTGCACGCACAAGTCAAGCGTACTTTGAAGTCTCTAATGCCTTCTCACACCCCTCTTTTTAAGACAATACACAGTCGGTTTTTCCCGATCTCTGAAAGAAAGTAGAGACAGAAAGATATAGTATCTTTTAAGTTTGCTCCAATCACTTCAGTAGAAGTAGAAAGATTTTTTTCCACCATGAAAAATGTTCTCTCTGACAGGAGGCTCACTATGACAGTTGACAACCTAAAACAGCATCTTGTTGTGACCAAGGAAAGTGAGCACCGTATGGGATAGTTCATTAAGTATTTGTCTATTTTTGTCTGTTTCCATGAATAATAAATGCCTATTTCACTGCCTATTTTTACTATTTTAGTGCCTATATACCTGCGTATTTTAACCAAAATAAATGCCTAAACATCCGGGCTCTACTCATTAGACACTTGCCGAGTTTCTGTTCTAAACGCTCTGCCCGGAACGGGTGTCCATACTCGTTGCGGGGAAAACGTATGCTATATCAAAATCTGTCTCGTGCCGAAGTTCTAAATATTACTAATAAATCATTAGTTAAACAAAAGAATGTCGCAGAAAGTGCAAGTCTCATCAATCATCATAAACTAGAAATTTTCACAGTTGTTTAACGTTCTCAGTATACACGCTGTTTGGAAACGTTGCCCCCGTCTGTCTGTATTTCCTTTACAGAGTATAAATTAACAAGAGGGAAGCTGCATGAATCAGACAATTGGATGACGGGGTCGCACAGAGGAGATAACAAATAAAGTCGTTTCCATCTGCCGTTTAAAAAAATAAACCACGAGTCTTCTCTGTATTTGTGATGCCTGATGCATGCCACTCGTTGCTTACTTTCCATATAGGAACAAAAACAGTCGGGACACAAAAAGTTTCTAGACGCATCCATCCGATTCCGAGAAGGACCAAGTGACTTTTGTTTGCTCTTGATCCTCCATTTATACTCCGTGACAATTAAGCTAAGTGGGTGTGAAAATTTAGAAGAAGTTGCCGAAACTTCTTACACATTTGTTTATTTTTCCCAGACCTCGCGGCATGTAGAAAGTGGTAATGGTCTTCTAATAGTTTGAGAGTTAAATTAGTGAGTGTAGTAAGATAATAATAATAAAAGTAAATATAATAATAATAATAATAATAATAATAATAATAATAATAATAGTCAAAGTGACCAAAATACATTTAGGAAACAATATTTATTAAATCAAATTGCAAATACGACAAATATGACAATCCTAAAAATTAAAAATGGCATTTTTAATATCGGATTAGGATGGTTATGGGATAGCTTGGCTATTAGAAACAGCGCAGCAAGCCTACATTTAATTGAATCAAGATGTAAAAATATTACTAGACAAAATGATTTTAGTAATATCAATGCAATACGGTCCCTAATAGTTTTAATGAATATAAAAAGATATGGGGACGGAGTTCATATATAGATAATATGAAAATGAAAGAAAGATTTGGACTAGCCTGGTTCAGACTGGAGATTTGGAGATTAAGAAATAATAGAGGTAACATACTTCAAGGCACATTCCCATTATGGGAACGTAGAGAAGATGACATTCATATTGTTTTTGAATGTCAATATACAAAAGAAATACGGATGAAATTTATAAATTAAAAGTTCCTACAAATGTATAAAGAAATAGCTATAAGAAAACTTATGAATAATAATAATAACAATAATAATAATAATAATAATAACATAAAGTTACAATTGCAAATAGGTCTAAATCTTTTTTTGGTAAAAAAAATTATAATGGAATGAATAAATGAAATAGCTAGAATTGAATAAGAAAGAAATTGGATAAGAAAAAAGGTTTAGTTTTTGAATAGTGCTATCAATAAATAAAATAAAATATATATATTCAAAGGTTTTAAATGTACTAGAATAATGGAAGATTTATATATGATAGCTGAGCTGCACATTGCAGATTGAAAAGTGAAGTACATCTTAGGCAAGTGAACAAAGACTAATTGTATCAACATACTAAAAGGAGTTGAGTCTTGCACAAAACTAGTCGCAAGTGCAAGATAAAACATCTTATATTAAATAGTTAAGTTTAGAAATTATATTAAAAATTGTATATCTATATGTAAATGATAAAGTATGTGATGTAAGGTTTCAGTGATTATATGTGTGTATATTTTTTGTATGTGAACTATAAGAAATATCATATCATTCTCCTGTAGTAGTGGTGGTGGTGGTGGTGGTGGTGATGGTGGTGGCGGCGGCAAATAATACGAAAATTATTGTAGAGGTTTCTATACGTAACTACAGTTCTTTATTATATTATATACAGAATGATTCAAAAGTCCATTTTCACGAAACTAAAGTGTAACGTTTTTTTATACGGGTAATAACCATAGTTTGTTAGAATTTATAAAACAGTTATATTACCGGTTGTTCTGTATGGCTGTGAAACTTGGACTCTCACTTTGAGAGAGGAACAGAGATTGAGGGTTTTTGAGAATAAGATTCTTGGGAAAATATTTGGGGCTAAGAGGGATGAAGTTACAGGAGAATGGAGAAAGTTACACAATGTAGAGCTGCACGCATTGCATCCTTCACCTGACATAATTAGGAACATTAAATCCAGACGTTTGAGATGGGCAGGGCATGTAACACGTATGGGCGAATCCAGAAATGCATATAGAGTGTTAGTTGGGAGGCCAAAGGGGAAAGACCTTTGGGGAGGCCAAGACGTAGATGGGAGGATAATATTAAAATGGATTTGAGGGAGGTGGGATATGATGATAGAGACTGGATTAATCTTGCTCAGGATAGGGACCAATGGCGGGCTTATGTGAGGACGGCAATGAAGCTCCGAGTTCCTTAAAAGCCGTTTGTAAGTAAGTAAGTAAGTAAGTAAGTAAGTAGTAGCAGTATTAGTAGTGGTAGTGGTGGTGGTAGTGGTGGTTGTAGTGGTAATGGTAGTGGTAGTGGCAGTGGTAGTAGCAGCAGCAGTACGAAAATTATGATAGAGATTTTTATACGCAATGACAGTTCTTTATTATATTATATACAGGATGATTCAAAAGTCCCGATCCATTTTCATGAAACTGAAGTGTAACGTCTTCTATACAGGTAATAGCCATAGTTTGTGGACAAGTGAAAGGATCAACCTATGCTCAGGTCCAGGGAGTGTTTTGCAGAAATTTCACAAACCTGGTCCATTAAGGGCAAATATCAGGATCTTGATGAACAAATTTCTCAGAACGGAATCTGTACTGAATGAAAGACGTACAGGATGATCAGCGACATCGGCAGAAACTGTGCGGTGCATACAGGACGTAATTGAACGTAGCCCTCGAGCCTCAACACACAAACTCAGCAAAGAACTTGTGTATTCCAAACAACCACAGTCCAAAGACTTTGTTTTTTTAAGAAAACAGTCTTTGTCCAGTCAGGACATGGTACCATTTGCAAATATCCCATTCATATCATCTTGGAACGTTTATCCATACAATTTTAAACTGTAGTAGATTGGCAGTACTGCTTCTTACATAGCCTACGCGGCAAAAACTACCTCAGAGAAAAATACTTTGGCACGTGAATTGTTGTATTAGTTATGGAGTCATCTTTAAGTGCAGAAGTAACTCCATGTGAGAAACGTAAGCAACGGGAAAAGAAGAAACAGGATAAGAAAAAGAAGCTTAAAGGAGAGACACACTTCAGGCACAACTGAGTATTTTCTCTTAAACCACCATAGCTGTCTCAACTTAATTATAATAAATTCTTTACATGTTGCATATAGACTGAATTGAATTACATTAGCTCATAAATTATTACTTTTCATATAGGCTTTATCTCAAATTAAATAAACATGTCCTAGTCGTTAAAATTTAACTGAAAAATATTGCTGGAGAATCTTTGGTGTATTGTAAATATTAAATACGTCTCTATTGTATTGATTAAAGTTGGTTGAGTGGAAGAGACGGTCTGCGAGCGAAAATAAAACATTCTATTCTATTGTCCACACTTACCTACATTTACACATGTATTTCTATGATGCAATTTAAGTTATAATTATACTTCAGTTTTTCCAAGTTTCTACAATACTTCAAGAAATGGTATGATGAATTTCATACTTGAAGTGTCAACAACACCCATGCCAGATAGATTTTTGTAGATTTTTTTTCTCCTGAAAATTTGTGTTTTTGGACTATGGCTGTTGTTTTCAAAAAAACCTTCAATTGTTTGCATGCATCTGAAGTTTTATTAGTGTAATATGTTAGTATACAGTACTTGTTTTTTTGAAAGATGAGACATGATAGTTAAGCGGCCGAGCTTGGAACTACAGTGCTATGTTACCAATATAGACTACCACGCTGTCAGCTGATGGAAGCTAGTTATTGACGTTAAGATGGTTGACGTTAAAACATTCGTTGACAATTGACGCGAAGGTAAGAAAACAATACAAAAATCAACAGAGAACCAAAGACAAAACGTATCAATGCTAACACTGTGTGCACAATAAATGTCGCCAAGAGAGCTATTGAGCACTCGCCACGTGGGAACGGTAAGTTTGGCAACTCAACCGTTGTTACCATAGCAACAGACCTACCACGCTATGTGACATTCAGTTGTTTTTCCGATCGCAACGCTCCTGTCATGTCCCATCTTTAAAAAAAAAACGAGTATAGTCAGCGATGTATGTAATCGAGGAGGAAAGGAACTGGCCTATTATCTCCTGGCTTAGTTGCGTCATAAGTGATGCTTTATTGGGGTCATTTATGGAGTTCAGACCTGTCTTCGGGCAGATTAGTAAACAACAACAATATTTTCTTGGAATTGTAACGCAAGGATGTCAAAGCGCCTGCTCAAGAATCCGCACAACATTTCCTTAAGAGCGATGATTGTACTTCATCTTGCTAAATGGTTAGCTTTGTTGAATTTGTATTGTTGTAGTATGAGCGCGCAGTGCAAGCGCTTTGAGATCCCTGCTGTAACGGACAGTCACTCGGTACAGTGCTTATTGTATACCTTCCTCGAGAATAAGACGTCTCTCCGCGTGGATGTCTCCACTGGAGCGCACATTTTCTGTGCTTTCGTTCTATATCTTTAACAAGCTAGCGCTGCCTTGGATTGTGTGTGAAAGAAAATACCGTATTTCGCAGTATACTTCTTTGTTGTGATAAGATTAAAGGATGCCTCACTGAATTTTGTTCAGTTCTTTGATGCATATGGAAGAATAATAAACTGTATTCAAATTGCAAGGCAAAGGAAAGTCTAAACGTAATATATGCAGAGAGACTAAACTTGATTAGAGACGAGATGCAGAACGCTTCTCTGAGTTTCTAATTGAACAGGTGTCAAAGATGACAGAACACTCATTAGCATACCTAGTAGCCTATGATTTGGCGTAGAGAGCAGATCTATAATGGGTTTTCTCAGAATACTTTGGTTTACTCTGCCATTTTCATTCTATATTTCTTTGTTTTGCTTTCTTATTAATTGTTTTAGTTATTTGTGGTTCTTTCTTTCGTCTCTTCTAGGGTATTTTTTCCGTATACTTAGTTCCTTTATTATTATTTTCAATCATCTTTGACTATTTATTTCTGTCTGTAAAGACCTATCTGGTCTGTATATCAGCCTGTCCGTATAACGTTCGCTATTATTGTCTAACTTTCCGTCAGTCCGTGTCTGTCTTCTTTCTCTTTCTCCTTGTTCCTGTCTCATTCAATAGCTAAGTGCATGAATCTCGATTGAAAACATAGTAACCAGGAGTTACTAAACCACTGTTAAAAGTAACGATGGTTAAATGTAATTCCGGTGCACCATTTATAATCACCTATTAATTATACAGGATGGAAGTAATGTAACTGCAGATTTTAACAGCTTTTTTTTGGATAGTGTACGATAAAAATTCAAATATCGTATTAATCCCAGTTGAATACATTTCTTAGAAAAAAAATCCCCTAAATGTTAACACTGTTTTACTCGATAAGTAGGGCCTACTATCCGTACGATTCTGATTTTTGCTCTTATGAAGTAGAGAAACTGATAAGGAATTATTATTTATTTCCTTGCAGTTATAAATAAAATGAACGGTTTTCTTGCAAATTAAATGAAAACATCAAACATGTATGGTTGTTTCCTGCCATTACGAAGACTGGCAACCTTACTGCAGTGACAGAGGGGCGGAATGCTGCTGTTCAGACTTGAGTTCGTGTAGGTTAACCGGAGATGCGATGTTGCCAACCTACGTAGACTTTCAGCATAATTTTCTAGTTAACCATGCACATAATTGTAAAATGTATAATATATTTTCATTTATTTTGATGTATTCTGTCATCACATTCAATTTGCACAGTTATATCATTTTTATTCTGTATCCTGTACTTCGTCTATAATGGGCCTTGCACAACAACAAACAAAAGCTATTCATTTAACACTATTTTTATACGGATATAATTGTATGATACATACAGAAAAGAACTTACGCAGAAATACCAAGAGAAACATCCAAAAGAAAAACGTATTACAGAAACAAAACTTAATTTCGGGAAAATAGGCATTCCATTGTGTGTGTGTGTGTGCGTGCGTATGTGTGTGCGCGCGCTCTATCTTCACATCCGGGAAGTTTTCTTTAAGGAAAATTCCACAAGAGCTGAGCCCGGGAATCGAACCTAACACATACAGATCTTGAAGCCAACATGCTGACCACCAGAACACAGGGAGAGTCAGAAAATGAATATGAAACATTCCTTTTGACATGATTATGATGGTAAATGAGTTATTTGTCATCAGAGGGCTTAGACTTAGAGGCTTGATAACATTTTTTTTAATTCCTAATTCTTTGTCCACCCACTGTAAACACTTGAATACAACACTTTATATCGTCCATTAAATGTATTTTCACTCAAAAACTGAATGCACACAGGCATACTTTTGAATTGAAATCACCCAACTAGAACACTTGTAGTCTGACGTTGCACTGTTGCGACATAATTCGTCCACTGCAGTGATAGCAAAGACTATTGAATGACAGTGATCTTTGACTTTAACCCTGTTACCATGGAGAGATGCGGCTAATTCCGTTCATTCTCGTGTTGTTAATAATTTTAAAATTAATAGGAGATTCAGGCCACGCCATCGAATTCGACAATATCAAGATAATAGATAAAGAAAACAACATATACAGAAGACTGGTCAAAGAAGCTATCCACATCAAACTACATCCAAACAACATTGACAGGACGATGAGTTACAACTCAGCAACTCATGGGGAAGTCTATTCCAAGATCATACTTAGGAACGAGGAACCAGTGTCTCCACATGTATATGCGGCACCCTTTCAACCGGACAACGGACACGGAATCAAGGTCACTCCACACGGACTCCCGTTTTCTTTTGGACCTTATTAGGGCCAATCTTTAATATGAATTCTCCCCTCCATGCAGACTTCAACCGGATTCGACAACGAAGAACCAATGATATGCCAGAAGGAGAACCTACGACCTATCATTGGAAGTCTTCTCCCATTGAGACTCCTATATACCATATACAAGCTCACACACTATTTCCTTATCCACTGTTCTGAGGATGACCACAACACAGCGGTCGAAACGTCAGCTCTAGCACCAAGACAACGCGGTATAAGCCCAGAAGTTTCTCCACAGACCATAATATATGTTTATTTATCAAAATGTAGGACATCAGAATTTTTCAGAAATTCTTCCCGAATGCCCCACAGAAGGTCAAAATGTAGGACATGTCCGGATGTCTGGTAATCTTACATCTTCGCGAAATTTCTTCTGAGTTTTTATGTTATGGGCTCATAAATGTCATAAGCCGAGTGTGGCTTGGAAATGAAAATAGGTTGTAAATAAAATAGACGAATAGCAATAAGTACGTACAGTAAATTCGTTCAGGAATTGTGGAAGTGATTGTAATGCCACCAGGGATTAAATGAATCGTGTAACAATTAATTTGGTAGCCCCGTAGAGCCACGGGATTGATTGCATACCATGGTCAGACCTCAATGGAGGTGTATCAGGCTTGCGGACACTTTGATGGTGCTGCGGATCGCCGCACATTTAAGACTGCTCACTAAATTACTGACAGCTCGTTGAGGCTATAATTATAAATCCGTGGCGCGTAGGTAGTTCTTCATTTAAACAACAGCGGTTAATCAGAGTCGATAAGGTAGTGATACTAAGGTAATACAGCTATACGAAAATGACAACATGGGAGACACAGAATTACGACGAGAAAATAATCTGCATTATTTTGCGATTTGTCACTAATTGAACACAAAGTGGTACTCCATTGACTGTGTTGAGCAATGTTAAAGATAACAGTGGACAGACTTAAAGCGAGAAACACAAGTTCCTTTCTTATTAAGAGGAGATTTTCAAAACAATAATGGGAAAACAGAAGAAGAGTCACGAATTATGTGCTTACTGAATGGAGATACTTTAATACAATAATATACAAACAGAAGACATGGATCACAAGCTCAGTCCTTATTGAAGGGAGATACTTCAATACAATAATATACAAACAGAAGACATGGATCACAAGCTCAGACCTTATTGAAGGGAGATACTTCAATACAATAATATACAAACAGAAGACATGGATCACAAGCTCAGTCCTTATTGAAGGGAGATACTCCAATACAATAATATACAAACAGAAGAAGATCACAAGCTCAGTCCTTATTGAAGGGAGATATTTCAATACAATAATATACAAACAGAACACATGGATCACAAGCTCAGTCCTTATTGAAGAGAGATACTTCAATACAATAATATACAAACAGAAGAAGAGGATCACAAGCTCAGTCCTTATTGAAGGGAGATACTTCAGTACAATAATATACAAACAGAAGAAGAGGATCACAAGCTCAGTCCTTCTTGAAGGGAGATACTTCAATACAATAATATACAAACAGAAGAAGAGGATCACAAGCTCAGTCCTTATTGAAGGGAGATACTTCAATACAATAATATACAAACAGAACACATGGATCACAAGCTCAGACCTTATTGGAGGGAGATACTTCAATACAATAATATACAAACAGAAGAAGAGGATCACAGGCTCAGTCCTTATTGAAGGGAGATATTTCAATACAATAATATACAAAAAGAAGACATGGATCACAAGCTCAGTCCTTATTGAAGGGAGGTATTTCAATACAATAATATACAAACAGAAGAAGAGGATCACAAGCTCAGTCCTTATTGAAGGCAGATATTTCAATACAATAATATACAAACAGAAGACATGGATCACAAGCTCAGTTCTTATTGAAGGGAGATACTTCAATACAGTAATATACAAACAGAAGACATGGGTCACAAGCTCAGACCTTATTGAAGGGAGATACTTCAATACAATAATATACAAACAGAAGAAGAGGATCACAAGCTCAGTCCTTATTGAAGGGAGATACTCCAATACAATAATATACAAACAGAAGAAGATCACAAGCTCAGTCCTTATTGAAGGGAGATATTTCAATACAATAATATACAAACAGAACACATGGATCACAAGCTCAGTCCTTATTGAAGGGAGATACTTCAATACAATAATATACAAACAGAACACATGGATCACAAGCTCAGACCTTATTGAAGGGAGATACTTCAATACAATAATATACAAACAGAAGAAGATGATCACAAGGTCAGTCCTTAATGGAGGGAGATATTTCAATACAATAATATACAAACAGACGACATGGATCACAAGCTCAGTCCTTATTGAAGGGAGATATTTCAATATAATAATATACAAACAGAAGAAGAGGATCACAAGCTCAGTCCTTATTGAAGGGAGATATTTCAATACAATAATATACAAACAGAAGAAGAGGATCACAAGCTCAGTCCTTATTGAAGAGATACATTTCAGTACAATAATATACAAACAGAAGACGAGATTACAAACTGAGTCCTTATTGAAGGGCGATACTTCAATAAAATAATATACAAACAAGACGAGGATCACGAGCTCAGTCCTTATTGAAGGGAGATACTTCAGTACAATAATATACAAACAGAAGACGAGGATCACAAGCTCAGTCCTTATTGAGTGAGATACGTCAATACAATAATATACAAACAGAAGAAGAGGATCACAAGCTCAGTCCTTATTGAAGGGAGATACTTCAGTACAATAATATACAAACAGAACGGAGATTTTTAAAACAATAATTGACAAATGGAAGACGAGAAACACATTCCTAGCGCCTATTGAAGAGAGACACTTTAACGCAGCATTGGTCAACCAGATATTGAAGATAGATTCTTTTAAAAAACAATGGGAAAACGGAAAGAGGTACACAATCTCATTCTTTGCTGAAGGAATATAATACAAAACAACAATGGACAAACAGAAGACTAGGGACACAAGGTCAGTCTTTATTGAAGGGAGATTTTTCAAGAAAACAATTGGCAAAGGAAAGATGAGGGAGACATTCTCATTTCCTGCTGAAGGGAGATACTTCAAGACAACAATGGACAAAAAAAGTTGGCTGGGGGCAGAATCTCAGTCCTTATAGAAGGGTGATACATTAATACAACAATGGAGAAATAGAAGAGGAAGGACAGCCCCGATTGAATTGGGGTACTTTCATATCTGAATTTAGAACCGGAATCATCCTGAATTGTAATAATAATAATAATAATAATAATAATAATAATAATAATAATAATAATTAATAATAATAAATTATTTATATTAATGTAATTATATATATTTATATATTAATATATAGTTAATTTATATATTAATATAAATAGTAATTAATAATTATCTCATTCGAGTCTGTAACCTGAAATATAAGACAGAATTTGCAGAGCGTCATGTAACTGAATGAGTTTAGTCATTGCACGTACAAACACAAAGGTATATCACACACCATCAAATTTGCTCGAACTTCACAATGACGACTTTGAAATGAAAGTTGTTTATTGTAAAAGCGACTCAGATTTCTTCCATGACAGCTAACTCGTTCTGTGAAGCACGCCAGGATAATATTTTAAACAAAATCACATCTAAAATTTCACAATGGCTCTCGCAACTTTTCTGCTTAACGAGAAAACTGTTTGTAATTTCCCTTCGCTCGGAAACATCTGAACAACGTTATTGTTGTTGCCTCCCGTTTCGCATTTTGTACACCTAAACTGAACTTGCAAGTTGTGGCGTTACCTCAGTAGAGAATGGAGCCAACAGAAAAAAAAAATGAGATAAGAAAGAGCTTCCTACAACATTATAATGTGCTAGTCGTAGAAAAAGAGGGCTGTGTGCTTTTATTTCAGATATTTAAATAACTGTCGTAAGCAGGACAGGAACCCACGATCGTAACCTTCATGCAGCGTCAGTCCTGCTCATTTGTAATTTTTAAACTTTAGGTTGGTTGGTAATACCGAGCAATTAAGAAGTTACCGATAAGTCATTAAAGTTTAAAAAGTTAATATTGGTGAGCCAAAACTATGAAAATTACAATATCTCTTTATAGTCATCGTCGTATTCCGACCCCTTGTCTTTCTGTTTCTATCTAGTGTCCTTTAACCCTATTCACATTTCTTCTTTTCTTGTCACATTTTCCTTAATTTATTCTGCTTTCTCACTTTATTTTACTAACTCTTCTTCCTTACTCCCCTTCCTTCTCTCGAACTCCTCTTCCCCTTTCTCTTCTTCTACTCCCATCCCTTCCCCTTCGTTCTCTCTTTTTCCTTCTATCGAACTCCTCCTCTTCCTCATTCCGAGCTCTTCCTCTTTCTTTTCTCGACTTTCTTCCCTTCCCCTCTGTCCTCCACATCCTTCTATTCGTTCTTCTCTCAAATTCGTCCTCTTCTCTCGAACTTCTTCTCTTCCCTTTCGTCGTCCTCTTCGTTCTCTTGAACTTTCCTCTCCCTTCTCTCCACCTCAATCTCTTCACTATGTTCTCCTCCGTTATCCTATTTCTCTTTCTCTTTGTCCTCTTCTCATTTCCCATTGTTCTCTTTCTCCTCTTCTACTTTTCCTCTTCATTGTTATCGTTATCTTCCCCCAGTCGTCTTTCTCTTTCCCTTTCTCCCCGTTCACTTCGCATTCGCCTTTCTTGGCTTGCTCTTTCGTCTCCTCCTTCCACATTATCCTATTTGCCTTTAGTTTTTCCTCATTATCCTTCTTCTCAGTTTTCTTCCTCTTCCTCTTTGTTCTTCTCTTCCTCCCCTCTTCCTCTTTATTCTTCCTTTTTGCCCTTCCCTTCCTCCTCTTTCTCTTTGTTCTCTTCGTTTTTTCCTCTTCCTTCTCTTCCTCTTTGTCCTTCTATTCCTCTTTGTTCTCCTCTTCCTCTTTGTCCTTTTCTTCCTCCTCTTCCTCTTTGTTCTCCTCTTCTCTTTGTCCTTCTCTTTCTTCTCTTCTTTGTTCTTCTCTTCCTCCTCCTCTTCCTATTTGTTCTCTTCTCTTTGTCCTTCTGTAGCTCCTATTCCTCTTTGTTCTCTTCTCTTTGTCCTTCTCTTCCTTCTCTTCCTCTTTCTCCTTCTCTTCATTATCCTCTTCCTCTTCCTCTTTATCTTTCTCTTCCTCTTCCTCTTCTATTCCTCTTTGTCCTTCTCTTCCTCCTCTTCCTCGTGATTATCCTCTTCCTCTTTGTTCTTCTCTCCATTCTCCTCTTTCTTTTTGTTTTCCTCTTCCTCTTTGTCCCTCTCTTCCTCCTCTTCCTCTTTGTCCTTCTCTTCCTCCTCTTCCTCTTTATTATCCTCTTCCCCTTTGTACTTCTCTTCCTCCTCTTCTTCCTCTTTATTATCCTCTTCTTCTTTGTCCTTCTCTTCCTCTTTGTTATCCTTTTCCTCTTTGTACTTCTCTTACTCTTCTTCCTCTTTGTTCTCTTCTTTGTCCGTCTCTTCTTCCTCCTATTCCTCTTTGTCCTTTTCCTCTTTCTGTTCGTCGTCTTCTTCATTCTCTTTGTCCTTTTCCTCTCTTCGTCTTCCTCTCTATTCTCTTTTTCCGTATCCTTCTCATTTTCTCTTTGCCCACTTCCTCTTCATCCTCTTCTTATTTGCTATCCTACTTTTCTTTGCCCTCATTCTCTTCGTCCTCCTCTTGCTTTTTTCCTCCTCCCTTTCTATCTTTGTCCTCGTCTATCGACATTCACCTCTTCCCATTTGTCCTTGTCTTCCTCTCGGTAATCTCTTCTATTACATGTTTTTTTTACTTTTCCTCTTTACTCTATTTCTCTTTGTCTTTCCTCTCTTCCTCGCTGTCCTTCTCCTCTTGTTCTCTTCGTCGTTGTCCTCTTCACTTTTGCTCTCCTCTTCCTTTGTCCTTCCCTCTTCATCTTTGTCCTTTCCTCTTCCTCTTTTTCATTTTCCTATTCCTCTTTGTTCTTCTCCTCTCCCTCTTTGTCCTATTACCTTTTCTTTTTATCCTTTTCCTCTTTCTCTTCGTAATCCTCTTTATCCTCTTTGTCGTTTTCGTCTCCCTCTTCTTCCTTCTTCCCTTCCCCTTTCTACTCCTCATCACTCTCACTCGACCTCCTCTTCACCTTCATCCCCTTTTTCTTTGCCTCTTTATCCTCTTCCTTTATTCCTCTTCGACCCCCTTCTCTTTACCCTTTGTTCTTCTGTTTCTTTTAATCCTCCTCATCTTCCTCTTTGTTATCCTCTTTTTCATTGTCTTTCTCTTTTCCTTTTTTTCCTCTTTGTCCTACTCTTCGTTATCATCCTCTTCGTCATCTCCTTCCTCATTGGCCTTCTCTCCATATTTTTGTGTCGTCCTCCGTGGTCATGAAGTTACAATGCTAGCCGTATTGTTGGAGGATCGCGGGTTCAAACCCAGCCAAGAACGACGGATTTTAAAGGACTGCAATTTACAGCGCATAAAGAACCTGCCCTGGTAGAGGACTTGGGACGAAATTCGTAGGCTTTTTCTCGCCCACATTGCATTTCGAAGCTGAATAATTTCTGCAGTTGAAAGCGTCGTTAAATAAATACTCCTTCCACTCTTTGCGGTTCTTCGCCTTCTCTTCATCCCCTTGCTTTTTGTCCTCCTACTGTTTGTCCTCTTTCTCCTTCATTTCAGTCTCCTCTTTTCCGCCTCCCTCCTCTGTTTCTCCTTTCTCATCATTATTTTTATTTTTCTCCTTGGCAACTAAATCCTTTCCTTAATTTTCTCTCTCGTTTCTTTTTATACTTCTTCTCTTCCTATTCTTCTTGTTCTCATTCTTACGCTTGCTTAACCATTTATTCAACCTTCTTCCGGTTGTACAGCCTATTTCCGGACTTCACTGTCCCAACGATATTTTTCCAAAGTTTGCATCGATTTTAATGTCCTTAATCCATATTTCAAATAGTTCCCTCATGCTAAGATACACTCTGCAACAAGAACAAGAACAAGAACAACAACAACAACAACAACAATAATAATAATAATTATAATAATAATAATAATAATAATAATAATAATAATAATAATAATATTAATAAATAAAAATTTCCAAGGATAGCGTGAGAGCTTACACGTTTTATTTTATCAGCATTTCAAACTCGGTGGGAAATGAATGCTGAGAAATCCGAGAAAATGAAATTATGTATCCGTCGTAATTCAATCTTGGCGTATAACACCACGTGAATGGGGAGTCACGCACGTAGCTGGAAATAGGAACAACCTTGAAAAGTGTTTCATTACGGTAGTACGTCACTTGTAACATTAGTCAAAGGATATCCGCACAGGGGCGTTGGAGCTCAGGTTTATGTAAACAGTGTTTTATTATTTTATATTTCCGCTCTCTCACTTGTAAAGAAACTTAAAACCTTAAAAACATTGAAGACAGATACACCATCCTGGATTTTATTATTGAAGCCGAACTACTTGGATTCAAATCTGGACATAAGAAGTTTGCTATTATTATTATTATTATTATTATTATTATTATTATTATTATTATTATTATTATTATCATTATTATGATTATCATTATCATTATCACTTACAAATGTATTTTAAGGAACCCGCAGGTTCATTGCCGCCCTCTCATAAGCCCGCAATCGATCCCTATCTTGTGCAAGATTAATCCAGTCTCTATCATCATATCCCACCTTCCTCAAATCCATTTTAATATTATCCTCCCATCTGCGTCTCGGCCTCCCCAAAGCCTTTTTCCCTCCGGTCTCCCAACTAACACTCTACATGCATTTCTTGATTCGCCCATACGTGCTACATGCCCTGCCCATCTCAAACGTCTAGATTTAATGTTCCTAATTACTTCAGGTGAAGAATACAATGCATGCAATTCTCCGTTCTCCTGTAATTTCAACCCTCTTATCCCCAAATATTTTCCTAAGAACCTTATTCTCAAACAACCCCTTATTCTATGTTCCTCTCACAACGTGAGAGTCCTTTATTCCTATTATTATTATTATTATTATTATTATTATTATTATTATTATTGTTGTTGTTGTTGTTATTATAGTCGGTTCTCCATTTTCCGGGGTAGCGACGGGGACAATAAACACAGATAGTCGAAATCACTTTTAACACAATAAAATAATAGTGCAGTAATAGCAAAATAGAATTACAAAAGTAGTATACTATAGAACTATAGGGTGCTATTCATAGACATTTCGCTAGCCCGCGCTACGAGCGTGCTAAACTAGCCCCGGCTATCGACTGGTTACTTGTACAGGATTCATATCATATCGCTAACACTGGTTTATGAATACGAAAAACGTTAGTTCGCTGATCATTATCGGAAGCCCGCGCTAAGAATGTCTATGAATACGGCCCATAGAGTCTACCGTATAAGACGCACGCGACGTACAGGACTGTTGCCTCTCAAAGTGCGCTTGTCAAGAGCGTTTGTCGGGCGTTGCATGAGTGACGTTCACCTCAGTCTGTTATGATCTTCTGAAGTAATTACTAGAGTCCTGTGTATGGTTACGGTACCTAAAGCCTCCAAGCAATCCGCAACAGTGTAGGAATGTATGGATCAGGGTTTAAGCCACAGTCGCATTTGTCGCATTTTGCTACTCGACTTCTAAAATTGCAACACACTTTGAATGTAAATGTACAAAACTGCGAAAACCACATTGAACTTCAGAAACGAAGATTGTGATGGAGAAAATGAAATCAGAGATGTGTTTGAACTAATCTGAATTTAAATGAAATGCTAATGGCATGGACAATGTTCAAAAAAGGTATTGAGTAATATATGTTCAGGAATTGATTTCAAAGAGTTGATGCAATTCATGTAAGTTAAGTGACCAGTTTCTTCTAATTGGTTTATATAATTTCATCGCATACTGTAAATTGTGAGCGAGGATTTAGTTGCATGAATCTGGAATTAGAAACCGCCTTTCAGTAGAAAGAGTTAGCACTCTGCTAACAATAAATCTTGAAGGGTCTAATAGTAAAGAATTGCAATGTTTACAGTGCCCATAAAATAACGTATTTTAATGTGATGCATATTCAGCAGTAATTGATTCTAAACATACCTATATCTAATGATTTACTTACATAAGTATAATTAGAGTGTGTTAAGATGGATTGAAAGTAATACAACTTCAAGAAACATATTACCTAACTTTTTGTTTCTGCATACTTTATTAATTTTATCTTTCTACACAATTATTTATAATATTGCACAAGCATTTCGCAATTTGCAGAAATATAATTTTTCATTTTTGCGTATTTGTGACAATTATTTATTTTCTAGCTTAAACCCTGGTATGGAGTATAGCTTGGCGGCATCTAACGCCATTTAATTTAGGTCTTCTGTTCGATGAACATACGGAAACAAAACAAAACTAGACGGTTGGAAATGAGTGCTCCAATAGAAGAATTTGGTAGCGAGTACGTCATTAGTAGGGCTGAAAAGAAGTATTGGTTATAGACGAAGCTGCATCGTACGCAGAACTCTGTGTTTACAAGATGTACAGTCCGCTCCGTATGAATGAACTTATAATAGAATTTACATTTACACCATTACTTATGTTTTACATTAATTAACTCGGAACAAATATTACATTTACAAAAAATATCATTATTATCAATTAAGTCAAACACTTTTTCCCCATGTCACCTTATTATCTGTTCTTTGTTGGATTTTTGTTTCGGCATTCTGATACAATCTCACGTCACTTAAGCAGGTCTGCTATTGAGGAGTGTCGAATGTTCACTCTCTCTGCTCCTTACAGACAGTAGAGACACCTGGTAACGGGACGCATTTTGTAAACAATGTATATACAGGGACATCATTTTATTTTTGCTAACATTTCTAATATTAACCAGGCTATACCTTTGGATCAACGATTGAGAACCCAAAATACCGTTTGCTATCCCCTTCCACGACTGGAGTTCGATGATACTGGCGTAAAATACAAACAAATCACTTTACTAGGTATAGGAGGGAAGAAAAGTAGTTCATCCATTTACTTAAACTAGGAAATATCACGCTTTTGAGTTTGGTAATTTTCATTAGGTTTTTGTTTAATGAAAATACAGTACAGTATTAACAACGAGTGTTTTTACTCATGAACTGAGCTGTCCATGCGGACGTATTCATTATGCAGTGTACAGTATGTTATACTGCCTACAGCACATTAGCGTACACTATAGAGAATGTAGTTAAATTGAAAAATAGCCATAATATGGATATTTAAACATATTTTTTAAAATGATGGCCGTTCATTTCGATACAGGCTTCAGTTCTAATGTGCATATTATCGCACTATAGACTATTGTACGTAATTCCAATTACCAGGTTCGTACTTCGTATCAGTAACTCATGTTGAAATAATTCTGTACCTACTCTATAAATGAGTACCTTACGTACTGTAAATTCAATCTTCACTTCTGCCCGATCCGAAAGGATAGAATTACTCAGACATGCTATCTACTGTCCGTCCAAGTGGTTATATCGCAGGGTCGCAAAAAGGGAAGAAATCACGTGACAGTTAATTACTTAACGAGGCCCTTTTATTTAAGTTATTTTAAATAATTGTATGGGTGTAATATTACGTAGACGTCCAATTCCTAACAGAAATTAATGTTCTCAGAAAAGAGCTATGACAGCCCAGCCACTAGCTTATACAGAGAGGCGAATAGAAGCAGGTGGGGGAAACCGGGATGCGACATAGGCAAATGGACGACAGTACCTCTGTGCGAAAATGATTCAATATTGAAAGCTCTTTCGTCACTGGAAAACGCGAACATATTTTTGGAACGTACTGTTTACTATGACCGTAAGGCTACTATGACTGTATATGCGGTCTTGGATCTGTGTGGAGGACGGTTGAACTTCATTATTAAAAGGGGTGGGAGTGAAGTACATTAAAAAATTCAGGTACAATAAAAATTGAAATAAAAATAAAATGATGTCCCTGTAGAAATTATTTACTACCCTCATACCAATACTTTTCTCAGCTCTAGTCATTAGGAAAGAAGAAAATGTATTTTATCAAAAAGAAGAGGAAAATTGCTGCCAAACAGCCACAAGGAAGGAATTTCTCATGACATTTCGACCAATTTATGTGATCGATGGCCAGCCAGTATCGTGATGAATTTGGGAATCTACAGTAAGTAGCGGAATCCAGTTTCATAAGAAGTTATAAGAGTACGTTACCCTCCTACTACTTGGATGATCGTTCACTTCTCTGAGGCATATAAACGTCAGATCAGCAGTCGGCTGTTTATCCTTGACCTTCTATGGGCTGTCACACCACTGATATTTTTTAAATAAAATATCTCAGACTTGTCTATGAAAAGAAAATTAGTTAAAATATCATAGGACAGAATTAAAATGTCTGAGACCAGTAGATAAGAAAACAAAAATAAGGAAAGAGCTTTTTGATTGGAGAATTAAACGTCAGAACACAACCATACAGACTTTAATGGGAACAGTGTATTACAATAATATAGGACAATAAACTTCTACAACGCTCAGTGAACTATGTATATTCTGTAGTAGGAATTTTTATAACCCATTAAAAATCGATCTCCCTTGGTCAAATTTGAACCGCGAACCACAGATCAAATGAGCAGAGTAACCGCTGCACTGCACGAAACTGGGAAATGTCATCCATACGTTTTATCATGTCCTATATTGTCTTTCTAACTTTATTATAGTCGATTTTTTCTCATGTTGTTGCATTAAGTGTACTGTACAAATTGTGTTAGGTAAAAATATCAATAGGTGCTATACCCAGGTATTTTAGGTAAGGAGGATGCTCACAAGAATTTCTCAATTACAGATAACTTTTAGGGATCACCTTTTGTATCCCTGTGTAGTAGAAGTCTACCGCCTGAGATCGAAAACAGTATGTTATAGCCCTCTGCACCTCTGTCGTTCTCATGTATGACGAATTTCTCATTTCCGGTGGAGAATATGTTGAAAAATAGCTCAATAATTATTGCTGTATCTGTTCCAATAAATCTTTCCTTGAAATTGTGTTTTCTTTCTGTAAACCGCCCAGGGAACTTATTTTTACGATCCTCGTAATTGCGTCCGAGTGGCCAAAATTTGTATAAGCACTTGTTTTGCTATTATTAACATGGCGGAATAAAAAAAATTAATTCCAATGAGCAACTACTGTCCAATTAAATAATATATATATATGATTGAAAAGGTAATTGGTGGTTTTAATTTGCCAAGAAAATCATTAAACAGTCTCAATAATGAAAATGGCATAAAATTAATAACTACATTTTGCGGCATCCCGAAACTTTTCAGTCAAAAGAAAATGTTTTGCACACAAAAATTATAGGCTGCATAGATAGGTTCGTGATTCACGTAATGACTAACTAAGAACCAAATGCTGTGGTTCAGTGCAAGAACCCTGTAACCATAAAAAAGTTAATGATATTAAACGACGCTTAGAGTTTCAATTAGATTCTCTGTGGGATAGTAGATTATTTATTTTCAGATGTAGTAAATTGGGCACGGTGTTCAGTTTGTGGAAAAGTTATCATCACTGTTAGAAAATTCTATTTGCAGTTAAATTATAAAACATACCGTACTAGTCAGTATGGAGATGTAGTAGGAGTAAATCGTGAAACTCTTCCGAAGGATATTGATTGTAATTATAAGCTTGCAATATAAGCATGCTTGATCCAAAATAATGTATATAATGAATATGTTATGCATTATTAGATATCTTTCATTTTGAAAAAGAAAAATAGTTATTTTAATTTTTATTTCTTTGACAAAGAAAAATTTCTTTACTCTGTGTCCTGACATTATTTGGTCTAGTTGAAGTATTTAAAATTAAAAAAAAATGCCTACAGTATAAATAATTTCATTGCTTAACCTGTTAAAGCTACAGTATTTATCTATCCATTGATATATTAGTCCCCCTTCAGGGGGCTATCCTCGCACGCAGGCCGCTCGGGTGGCCCATAGTATACCCGGGATGGAATGGTATTCATACCCTAAGGCTCCCTGCGCTACAGATTCCCCTTGCACGCCGCCTTCGAACTCCCATACAGCAGCCTACATGATCCCTTTACCTTCCCGCGCAGGCCTCACCGCGGTCCCTCATCTTGATATGACGGTGATTACACGCATTTTTATGAGGCTGCAGCATACTGCATCGGACATTCTGTCTCGGACAGGACGGTTTTGTTTCGGATTGTTCGATGTGACAGTGATTACACGCATTGTTATGAGGCTGCAGCATACTGCATCGGACATTCTGTCTCGGACAGGACGGTTTTGTTTCGGATTGTTCGATGTGACAGTGATTACACGCATTGTTATGAGGCTGCAGCATACTGCATCGGACATTCTGTCTCGGACAGGACGGTTTTGTTTCGGACTGTTCGATGTGACAGTGATTACACGCATTGTTATGAGGCTGCAGCATACTGCATCGGACATTCTGTCTCGGACAGAACGGTTTTGTTTCGGATTGTTCGATGTGACAGTGATTACACGCATTGTTATGAGGCTGCAGCATACTGCATCGGACATTCTGTCTCGGACAGGGCGGTTTTGTTTCGGACTGTTCGATGTGACAGTGATTACACGCATTGTTATGAGGCTGGAGCATACTGCATCGGACATTCTGTCTCTTACAGGACGGATTTGTCTCGGACTGTTCGATGTAACGGTGATTACGCACATTGTTATGAGACTGCAGCATACTGCATCGGACATTCTGTCTCTGACAGAACGATTTTATCTCGGACTGTTCGATGTGACGGTGATTACACGCATTGTTACGAGGCTGCAGCATATTGTATCGGACATTCTGTCTCGGACAGAACGGTTTTGTCTCGGACTGTTCGATGTGACTGCGATTACACACATTGTTATGAGGCTGCAGCAAACTGCATCGGACATTTTGTCTTTAACAGAACGGTTTTGTCTCGGACAGTTCGATGTGATGGTGATTACAGACATTGTTATGAGGCTGCAACATACTGCATCGGACATTGTGTCTCGGACAGAACGGTTTTGTCTCGGACTGTTCGATGTAACGGTGATTACACACATTGTTACGAGGCTGCAGCATACTGCATCGGACATTCTGTGTCGGACAGAACGGTTTTGTCTCGGACTGTTCGATGTGACAGTGATTACACACATTGTTATGAGGCTGCAGTATACTGCATCGGACATTCTGTCTCGGACAGAACAGTTTTGTCTCGGACTGTTCGATGTGACGGTGATTACACGCATTGTTACGAGGCTGCAGCATACTGCATCGGATATTCTGTCTCGGACAGAACGGTGTTGTCTCGGACTGTTCGATGTGACGGTGATTACACGCATTGTTATGAGGCTGCAGCATACTGCATCGGACATTCTGTCTCTGACAGAACGGTTTTGTCTCGGACTGTTTGATGTGACGGTGATTACACGTATTGTTACGAGGCTGCAGCATACTGCATCGGATATTCTGTCTCGGACAGAACGGTGTTGTCTCGGACTGTTCGATGTGACGGTGATTACACGCATTGTTACGAGGCTGCAGCATACTGCATCGGACATTCTGTCTCGGACAGAACGGTGTTGTCTCGGACTGTTCGATGTGACGGTGATTACACACATTGTTACGAGGCTGCAGCATACTGCATCGGACATTCTGTCTCTGACAGAACGGTGTTGTCTCGGACTGTTCGATGTGACGGTGATTACACGCATTGTTACGAGGCTGCAGCATACTGCATCGGACATTCTGTTTCTGACAGAACAGTTTTGTCTCGAACTGTTCGATGTGACGGTGATTACACGTATTGTTACGAGGCTGCAGCATACTGCATTGGATATTCTGTCTCGGACAGAACGGTGTTGTCTCGGACTGTTCGATGTGACGGTGATTACACGCATTGTTATGAGGCTGCAGCATATTGCATCGGACATTCTGTCTCTGACAGAACGGTTTTGTCTCGGACCGTTCGATGTGACGGTGATTACAGACATTGTTATGAGGCTGCAACATACTGCATCGGACATTGTGTCTCGGATAGAACGGTTTTGTCTCGGACTGTTCGATGTAACGGTGATTACACACATTGTTACGAGGCTGCAGCATACTGCATCGGACATTCTGTGTCGGACAGAACGGTTTTGTCTCGGACTGTTCGATGTGACGGTGATTACACACATTGTTATGAGGCTGCAGTATACTGCATCGGACATTCTGTCTCGGACAGAACAGTTTTGTTTCGGACTGTTCGATGTGACGGTGATTACACGCATTGTTACGAGGCTGCAGCATACTGCATCGGATATTCTGTCTCGGACAGAACGGTGTTGTCTCGGACTGTTCGATGTGACGGTGATTACACGCATTGTTATGAGGCTGCAGCATACTGCATCGGACATTCTGTCTCTGACAGAACGGTTTTGTCTCGGACTGTTTGATGTGACGGTGATTACACGTATTGTTACGAGGCTGCAGCATACTGCATCGGATATTCTGTCTCGGACAGAACGGTGTTGTCTCGGACTGTTCGATGTGACGGTGATTACACACATTTTTACGAGGCTGCAGCATACTGCATCGGACATTCTGTCTCGGACAGAACGGTGTTGTCTCGGACTGTTCGATGTAACGGTGATTACACACATTGTTACGAGGCTGCAGCATACTGCATCGGACATTCTGTCTCTGACAGAACGGTTTTGTCTCGGACTGTTTGATGTGACAGTGATTACACGTATTGTTACGAGGCTGCAGCATACTGCATCGGATATTCTGTCTCGGACAGAACGGTGTTGTCTCGGACTGTTCGATGTGACGGTGATTACACGCTTTGTTATGAGGCTGCAGCATTCTGCATTGGACATTCTGTCTCGGACAGAACGGTTTTGTCTTGGACTGTTCGATGTGACAGTGATTCGTCCCGGGATATTGGTCCGATGCACTATGCTGAAGCCTCATAAGAATGTGTGTAATCAAGTTACATCGAACATTCCGAGACAGAATGTCCGATGCAGTATGCTCCCGGCCGAAGGAGTAAGATGGGCGTACAGAAATGGTAACGGACATTTTTTCCGAATAGGTGCTCATTTAAACTTTCCGTGTTAAATATTCTGGGAAGTTATTTGTTTAAATGTTATTTAGGCTGATTACCTATATTTACTTTATAATTTTCCGCAAAGACCTGTGCTTTCTGATAGCACGAAGTTTTGCTCAGTTTATTTTATTTAACAATTTGCACGGGGATGACGAAGTGGTATAATGAAGAAGACAGTCTGAAATTTAATGAAATTCTGAGACATTTAAACTTTACAGTTTTTATACAAACTGCAATATCTAGCACTCAGTATAATTCTTGAAAGAGAAACTTATGCCTCCGTGTAACAGCCTAGAAATTTTAATGTAAATTTGTGTTGAACATTGAAGACTTTGAGTATTATCACCAACTTGGGGACAGCAGAGTAACATTCACAGCGAATTTCCGCTATGAAATTAGTCTCTCTTTTGTGTGCCGTGTATACTTAGGATATTACAGCAGGTGTTAGCCTTAAATATTACCATGCCAATGACTTTTACACTTAGAGACTCTTCTTGCTTTCAAGTATTTTAATTTTTAAATGCCGTCTTGTGAATATGTTTAGTGTTTTAAATTTATCACTACTTCCAACTTTTATTTACTCTTGGAAAACTGTGTAAGATGGTTCTGAGTTACTGCTGAAGTTTCTACTATTTTATTTTCCCCGTCTCTCATAATAGACAGCTGTATAAGAACGTCTACAGAGGATTGCTGTATGACATAACATGATGGCTTTCGCAAAACTTTCCATCCCACTTGAATACTCTTGTTTTCAACCTTTGAAACGACAAAGCAGGAAGTGACATGTTGTTCTCCATTGTCGAGATTCTATTGCCACATAACAGTGCGAGATTTTGAGTTTGTTCAGGTCCTTAAGTTCCTTATCGGTGTATTTGAAATACCAGTACAGCGTAAGGTTTGGATACATTTAACATTAATAGCGTAAAAAAATAATAACACACTAACTTATTGCTGGGCTACAAAGCGATATATTATGTATAAAACTCATGATCTGGCAAGTTTTGCTGCTCTGTGTCTGAGATAAATAAATAAGCAAATAAATAAATGAATAAATGCGTGACTGAATGAATGAATGAGTGAAAGAATGAATGAATGAATGAGTGTTTGAATGAATGAATGAATGAATGAATGAATGAATGAATGAGTGATTCAGTGAATGAGTAAATGATTGGGTGAATGACTAAATGAGTGGACGAGTGAATAAACGAGTGAGTGAACGAGTGAATGAATAAATGAATCAATAAGTAAATGAATAAGTGAAAGATTACGTAAATAAATAAGTGAATAAATAAATAAATAAATAAATAAATAAGTAGATAAATAGTTAGATGAATAAATAAATTAATTAATAAGTAGATAAATAAATAAATAAATAAATAAATAAATAAATAAATAAGTAGATAAATAGATAACTAGATAAATAGATACTTTCCATATTTCCTCCACGAATGGGCCAGCAGAGCAAGAAGCAGTCATTGGCAACAAAACGTCTGGCTACAAAAAAAGTCTCTTAAACCTCACAGAAGAGGAAAAGCAACAAATCAAACTTCACCATGAAGAGACAAAGGCTGTATAAAACATTTGACGAAATGTGAGTTGTTAATTACGACAATCTAATAGCGTATGTAAAATATATCTTTAATATTTGTCATAGGACATGTTTAACTTCATCACTTTTCCATATTAAATTGCATAACGCTACATTCACATTGCTAAAGTACCAATGCATGTTGCGGAGAAATGGTACGTGATAGAGAAAATCTGAGCTCAGTTTTGGATTCAGCACCCCAAGAAACCATAAATGTAGCATACATTTTTAGAAAAGTTTTTATGAACCTTAATTTTGCAGGCCTAAGTAATTTACGAAAATATAATTATTAAAAATATTTCTCTTACTTTTAAGAAAACTCGGCGTTCATAAGTTATCATGTATTTTTACATGCAGTAGCTTGTGTCATTTTCTTATGTACTGAATCCTCCCCTGTTCACGAATCACTCTTTTTCATGAGAATGCTAGAATTTTTGTATATTAAAAAAATTGTTTACTGTTTTTACAGTTAAAAATTTCTATTGCATTATAGGTTATTCTTATTGAATTTGGTATTCCCAAGAAACTAGCTCGATTAATTAAAATGTGTCTTAGTGAAACGTACAGCAGAGTTCGTATAGGTCAGTTTCTGTCAGATGCGTTTCGAATTCACTTTGGGCTAAAGCAAGGAGATGCACTGTCCCCTTTAATTTTTAACTTTGTTCTGGAGTATGCCATTAGGAAAGTCCAGGGTAACAGAGAGGGTTTGGAATTGAACGCGTTATATCAGCTGCTTGTCTCTGCGGATGTCGTGAATACGTTAGGAGAAAATCCACAAACGATTAGGGAAAACACGGGAATTTCACTGGAAGCAAGTAAAGCGATAGGTTTGGAAGTAAATCCTGAAAAGACAAAGTATATGATTATGTCTCGTGACCAGAATATTGTACGAAATGGAAATATAAAAATTGGAAATTTATCTTTTGAAGAGGTGGAGAAGTTCAAATATCTTGGAACAACAGTAACAAATATAAATGATACTCGGGAGGAAATTAAACACAGAATAAATATGGGGAATGCCTGTTATTATTCGGTTGAGAAGCTTTTATCATCCATTCTGCTGTCAAAAATCTGAAAGTTAGAATTTATAAAACAGTTATATTACCGGTTGTTCTTTATGGTTGTGAAACTTGGACTCTCACTATGAGAGAGGAACATAGGTTAAGAGTGTTTGAGAATAAGGTTCTTAGGAAAATATTTGAAGCTAAGGGGGATGAAGTTACAGATGAATAAAGTTACACAACATAGAACTGCACGCATTGTATTCTTCACCTGACATAATTAGGAACATTAAATCCATACGTTTGAGATGGGCAGGGCATGTAGCACGTATGGGAGAATCCAGAAATGCATATAGAGTGTTAGTTGGGAGGCCGGAGGGAATAAGACCTTTGGGGGGGGCCGAGACGTAGATGGGAACATAATATTAAAATTGATTTGAGGGAGGTGGGATATGATGATAGAGAATGGATTAATCTTGCTCAGGATAGGGACCAATGGCGGGCTTATGTGAGGGCGGCAATGAAGCTCCGGGTTCCTTAAAATTAAGTAAGTATTGCATTATAGGTTTGAAGTGCAGAGTTTATGGACTTTATGTTTTCAAGAGGAAGAAAGGAGGTAATATTTCCTGTCTTTGGTAATGGTGTAAAGTGAATTTTTTCTAGAAATTAACATTTCCTTCACAAAAACAAAATTAACTGACTTTATTGACTAACCTCGATAATCATCAGTATCAAAATATTTTTAGTTTTCCTTTAATTACACTTTCGAACTATATTTAATGTTCAAGTAAACGTTTGTTGATTTTAATTTCTTCTACGCATCATTTAACAGTAACATAATCATTATATAAAGAGAAAAGTTTGTTAGGGAACCGAGCTTTGAAAATGAAGTCCTTAATACAACAACTGTTCTGCGTGACTAACCTGTAGCAAGCATTTATATTTGCACTGAACTAATTTCGTAAATGGGTCCATTTTCCAACTTTGTTGAGAATCAGGAAATTAACGACAAGTTGGACGGTGTGTAATTTCCTCTATTAATACGGTTACAGAAAAAAAGAAAAAACACCGAGCGAGAGGCAGGCAGTCCCTTTTGAGTGACCAGCAGTTTTGTTTTGCTCTACTGTGCTCTGCTCGATTTTAATGCTTTTTCCAGGTTTGGTTTCGCGTCAATAAATTCCAATTTCCATATACATTCAATTCACAATGCATAATTACATTATCAAATACGTGGCTACGATCTAATGTAGGCCTATATAGAAACAGAAAGCAATATTTCACTTCAATTACAGGTATTACTGTTCGAAATCATAAAAGTTATTCATTACTTTCATGTGAAGACAAAAGTATTAACACAGTTTTGTTCTTTCCGTATTAAAACATAGCTTTTTGCTTGCATTCAGTTTTCCAGTAATATTAATTCCTTCCATCTTTCTGCTTTCATTCACTTATAACCGTTAATCGTCTGCGAAATAAATAACAACACTGATCAATATGCAAAATAAAAATAATTTTTATGACATTTTACTATCTTTTTCTCTTTAGTTCAGTTTAGTGGCAATAGCTTTCTTTAGATTGGGGGGGGGGGAGATCTTCTCAATATCATATCAATCTCGTAAAAATCACTATAGTATTGTCTGCATAGAAAATGAACCAACGACCATAACATACTGGATGCGATAAAACGTCAGGTTCATCCAATTGTAGAATCTTGGGGTTCTATCAACCAAAAGTGTTGTTACTATTGTTCAGTTCTTCCTTTATATATCAACGCTGTACCCCACACGTAAACTCTATGAAACTCTACCTCACCCGTTCAAAAACTGCGACCAAGTATAAGTTTGAATTTTACTTGCAATATGCCATAAAGGCGAACAGCGATTATGGATACCCTGAAATAAATGCGTGGATGGATTTAGATAGATGGATGGATAGACAATGGGTAGAGTATGGATAGACTTGGATATAGTATGGGTAGACTTGAATATAATATGAATAGACTTGGGTGTAGTATGGATAGACTTGGATATAGTACATATAGTTAGACTTGGATATAATATGCATATACTTGTATGTAGTATGTATGGATTTGGATATAGTATAGTTAGACTTGAATATAGTATGCATAGACTTGGATATAATATGCACAGATTTGGATATAGTATAGTTAGACTTGATATAGTATGCATAGACTTGGATATAGTATGGATAGACTTGTATATACTGTAGTATGTACAGATTTGGATATAGTACAGTTAGACTTGGATATAGTATGGATAGACTTGTATATAGTATGTACAGATTTGTATATAGTACAGTTAGACTTGAATATAGTATGCATAGACTTGGATATAATATGCACAGATTTGGATATAGTATAGTTAGACTTGAATATAATATGCATAGACTTGTATATAGTATGTACAGATTTGGATATAGTATAGTTAGATTTGCATATAGTATGCATAGACTTGGGTATAGTATGGATAAACTTAGATATAGTATAGTTAGACTTGGATATAATATGCATAGACTTGTATGTAGTATGTATGGATTTGGATATAGTATAGTTAGACTTGAATATAGTATGCATATACTTGGATATAGTATGCATAGACTTGGCTATAGTATGCACAGGTTTGGAAATAGTATAGTTAGGCTTGGATACAGTAGCATAGACTTGGATATAGTATGCACAGATTTGGATATAGTATAGTTAGACTTGTATATATTATGCACAGACTTGGATATAGTATGAATAGACTTGAATATAGTATGCATAGTCTTGGGTATAATATGCATAAACATGGATATAGTATGCATAGACTTGGATATCGTATGGATGTAGAATGGATAGGTAGATTATAGAGTATTACCGGTGTTTACTTATTCATCTGGTAGAGTTAAGGCCTTCGTGCCTTGTCTTCCTCGCAATCGGAGCTTGCTACTGCAAATAATATACATTAATATCATAATATAATAAACTACGAGTAAAATAGATACAATAAATGATTTTACAAGGTAGTAATGACATAAAAAGATTAAAGTAGCCGTAATGCGTTTAACCTAAAAATATAAGCGACACTGAATAATTAACTTTATTAAGCCTAGTAGCAGAAATAAGAGGGAAAGGAAATAAAATTATGAGTAGACAAATCATATTCTGCATCTAATGATAGTGATATGTTTGATTGCATTCTCAGTTTCTTTTTTAATTTTGACAGTTCCCGGCAATCTCTTATAGGGAGGGAAAGAGAATTCCAAGCTTTAACAATTTTATTGACACTGGGAAAGATATAGAGTGTAGTGTAGTGTTGTGTGAATCAATTGTCAGGATAGGGCATTGTTGGGAGCGGGTGTGAAAGTTGTGAAAATCAGAAAGCTAACTGAAACGATTTGATAAATATTCTAGTGGTCATATATTCTATATAAGCTTATTAAACGTAAGGGACAAGGAATGGAAGATTCTTCGCTCACTCAGTCGAATCCATGATCACATTTTCAAGGATGGATCGAAAAATATTGCAGACGAAACATACACACACATTACGAACACGCTGGAGTCTGTGGATGATTAACACTTAAGTCAGTAAATAGAGAGTCAGAATAATAAAATTGGGACATAACGACCAACATTTTTTTTAGACGATAAGGAATGTTTGAGCCGATTTAGCGTATGGATAAATGAAAATATTTTCTTACAAGCCTGCGTAATTTGTGTATTCCAAGTAAGACTTTTGTCCATAGATTGATAGAGTATTGATAGATAAAGTATGAATGGATGGAGTATGGATGCTGTCAAAGAACTGGGTTCATTGAAACCGATAATTGAACACTGGCATTACAATATACAGTATATACAAATTTTAATATTTTATTTTTTTTATACATTTTCGTAATTCCAAATTGTAGGTCTAGGGTAGGGTGAACAGATTTTCAGACAACGACAGCAGGACCCATTCTTAAAAGTGGTCCTGTAAATCGTGACTTTGGAATTTTACTATTCTCCTTACATGTCATATATCTAAACTTCATACCAAAGCAGTAATCAGTTTTAATACAATACAAATTTTCAATATTTAGACTAGTAGCTATAGAATAGAGAAGAACAGAGATTAAGGGTGTTTGAGAATAAGGTTCTTAGGAAAATATTTCGGACTATGAGGGATGAAGTTACAGGAGAATGGAGAAAGTTACACAACGCAGAACTGCACACATTGTTTTCTTCACCTGACATAATTAGGAAATTAAATCCACACATTTGAGATGGGCAGGGCATGTAGCACGTATGGGTGAATCCAGAAATGCATATAGAGTGTTAGTTGGGAGATCGGAGGAAAAAGATCTTTGGGAAGACCGAGACGTAGATGGGAGGATAATAATAAAATTGATTTGAGGGAGGTAGGATATGATGATAGAGACTGGATTAATCTTGCACAGGATAGGGACCGATGCCGGGCTTATGTGAGGTCGGCAATGAACCTGCGAGTTCGTTAAAAGCCATTTGTAAATAAGTAAGTAAGTAAGTAAGCTATAGCATACCATAACTGCAACAAAGAAAATAATGTATCAATAATAAAATAAATATAATACATTTATTTATGACGAGGTGTAACTTGACACTACATTTTTTATTCATACTCCCTATTAATTATTTTGTAACATAACTTATAAAAATACTCATACACAATGTAGCTGATGTAGCATGATTTTTCTTCAGCAATTACTGACGACTACATATTTCTGCTTTCAATATATTTCTTTCAACAACTACTGCTGCCCGAGGAGGAAATCATAGAATTCAAGACGATATAATTCAGATTACACTCTGTGATTAACATAATATGTTTTAAAGTTTCTGGCTTCAGGCTTGAGACGGTTCCTCGTATAGGATGAGGAGATTTTCATTAGATTAGTATTTCGTATTAATATTCTTATATGGATAGGATGCGCGGACGTGTAAGTTAGTTTCAGAATCTGAGACGGAAGTAACAGGTGGACAGGAAGACCGAAAGGAAGCTAGGGGGACAGGAAACATGTGTCCAGGCGTGGAGTTGACTGATGAGGGAATGTATGGACTTTGCCTGCGGGTGGTCAGTAAGATGACGCCAAGCCAGGTTCCAAAAGAGATGATCTGGTATATGTCAGAGAATTGACAGGACGCCGGAAGTAGGGGGATGTTCTAGTTAACGAACAATTTTTGAAGAACGCGTCTTAAGTGACGTAAGTGTAATCGTGGCCAATCAGGATTCTTAATAGAGACACGTGATATATAGATAGGAGGGTGAAATTCTATGTTTGGTGGTTGAAAGTAGAGGGTAGATTTCGCAGATAGACAGAAGGCGGACAGAAGGCAGATAGACAGTGTTCGGAGAGGTCGAACTCCACATATTCTCGGCAAACCTAACTCGGAAGTATAACAATTTACGGACTTAGAAATTTTTAGTGGGTGTAGTAAGAAGTCGTGTGTTGCATTATTATTATAAGTCTGAATTCTTTCCTCTCATCACGTTATCAACTGTCCATTATATTACTGGTGTTTTATAGTACAAAATATATAATTACGTGAACTCAGAAATTAGTATACCAACTTGCGGGAAGTGAGAGCGAGATATTATACACTTGGACGCGCATTTCTGCTGATCTGAAACGAACACTTAATAGTAATAATAAACGCTTTCATAGTTCTTACCAACAACTTCTGGTGTGCGCCTACATCATTTCAACCTACGAGCACGTCTCCCAAACCCCATGTCCCGACCGTTTTGCAGCTGACCTGGGAACCGAAATATGGAAAGTATCTCGAGGATGACACGTCGATGTCAATAATTAACTACGTACACTGATTAATTTGGGCGCCAGCCTCCTCGAGATTACTCCGGTAGAGGATGAGGTTCCCAGGTCAGCTGCAAAACGGTCGGGACATGGGGTTTGGGAGACGTGCTCGTAGGTTGAAATGATGTAGGCGCACACCAGAAGTTGTTGGTAAGAACTATGAAAACGTTTATTATTATTATTATTATTAAGTGTTCGTTTCAGGTTAGCAGAAATGCGCGTCCAAGTGTATAATATCTCGCTCTCACTTCCCGCAAGTTGGTATACTAATTTCTGAGTTCACGTAATTATATCTTTTGTACTATAAAACACCAGTAATATAACGGACAGTTGATAACGTGATGAGAGGAAAGAATTCAGACTTATAATAATAATGCAACACACGACTTCTTACTACACCCACTAAAAATTTCTAAGTCCGTAAATTGTTATACTTCCGAGTTAGGTTTGCCGAGAATATGTGGAGTGCAACTTCTCCGAACACTGTCTATCTGCCTTCTGTCCGCCTTCTGTCTATCTGCGAAATCTACCCTCTACTTTCAACCACCAAACATAGAATTTTTGCCCTCCTATCTATATATCACGTGTCTCTATTAAGAATCCTGATTGGCCATGATTACACTTACGTCACTTAAGACGCGTTCTTCAAAAATTGTTCGTTAACTAGAACATCCCCCTACTTCCGGCGTCCTGCCAATTCTCTGACATATACCAGATCATCTCTTTTGGAACCTGGCTTGGCGTCATCTTACTGACCACCCGCAGGCAAAGTCCATACATTCCCTCATCAGTCAACTCCACGCCTGGACACATGTTTCCTGTCAGCCTGGCTTCCCTTCGGCCTTCCTGTCCACCTGTTACTTCCGTCTCACATTCTGTAACTTACACGTCCATGCTTCTTACTATCCATATGAGAATATTAACACGAAATACTAATCTAATGAAAATCTCCTTATCCTATACGAGGAACCGTCTCAGGCTAGATTTTTCATCTATTTCCTGCTGTTTTCTGCTTGTTTTCTCTAAGAGAATAGAAAAATGAAACTTTCGTTTTAAATATTATTTCGCAGGGCTTTTAACAGGATAGAATTAAAATGCAATATTTATAGGAATTTCAAGATTTTACGCGGGCTGCAGGATAAAGAGCTAAAAAAGTGGGTATCCTGCGAAAAGTAGGACATCTGGTCACCGTAGTCTGTGGCCTACTGTTAAAGTCCGAATATTTTGTTCTGCAGAGTTTCCCAAATTGATGTATACACTCTTTGAAATATTATTTCACAGCAAAGAAATGAGATATAAATACGATTTTTGCGGTTTATGATTTAGAAGGCAGTGGGAAGAATGGAAACATATTCATCTGTTTATAAACAAACATGGCGGTGCAATTATCAATCGATGAACGTAAGTGGATACTGAAATGTTATTGGAAAGTGGAGAATGTTGAGGTTCAACAACGTTGGAGAGTTGAATTTGAAACAGAACCACCAACAAGATTAACTATCACAAGAATCGGAGACGAGTTTGAAGTTGACGGAACAGTGCAAGATGTGTTGAAAGGGCGGTGCGGAAGAAAGAGAAGTTCCACCGGTAACGAGAGTGTTGATGCAATCGTGCAGGCTTTTGCACAGTCCCCAAAGAAGTCAATGAGGCAATGTTCTCGTGAAATTGGTATATGGAAATCCAGTGTTCGTCGAATTTTACGAGCTCAAAAATGGAACCCTTACATTCCGAGACTTGTCCACGCACTAATTGAGGACGACCCAGAGATGGATAGGGCGAAGAGGAAGTGCTGCGGAGTTCCCGCCTCGATCTCCAGACTTATACCTATTGGGAGCTCTAAAGGACACAGTGTACGCCACAAAACCCACAAACACTGGAGGAACTGAGAGTTCAGATTGAACATGTCTGTAATGATATTCCATTAGCAACAATCCAGTTGGTATGTCGCTCTGTTGTACGTCGTTGTTGGGTGTGTACTGTGGCGGAAGGGGATAATTTTGAACATGTACGGGCTTAAGGAATACAAAACCGCAAAAATCGTATTTCTGTCTCATCTCGTTGCTGAGAAATAGTGTTTCAAAATGTGTATACATCAATTTGGGACATTTTGTATTTATTTACTTAGTTTATTGCCTCATTTATTGTTGTATTGATTAGCTTATAGTGAACCCGATTCACGCAAGTGAAAGTGGCTAAGCATTGTACACATTCTCACACACAACTCACACACATGCACCCTCACGTTCACATACACCACACACTCACTTACACCACACAGACCACACAACACACACACACACACACACACACACGCACTAACACCTCACCACACGCACTCACACACATTCACACACACCACACCACACACTCACACACATTTACACACACCACACACACTCACACATCACACACACATACAGCTTACAGTGACCGATAAAAATTTTTAGCTGGCTTCTTTGGAAGAGAAATAAATCTGGATATGTCGACACTAGAAATATACCTGACTCTAATATTAAGGGATCGCTAGCAAAATTACACACCAATTTTTTTCTTTACCAGGCAGACATCTCCACTAGCCTGCGTTTCGGTTTATGTAAGCTTTTATCAACACGTCATATAGTATTATACTGTGTAATACAACTACAATTGAAACCACCCATTTGAAGAAATTACATTTCCTGTTTACTGTTTGTACCTATATTAGCTGTTCATGTTTTCTTCTTTATTTTTTAAGATAAGTTGAAAGTGTACACGGAAACATTACATAATCTTCATATTATCGTGCCTTTTCTTACTCCCTCCCTTTTTAATTTCTTCAATGAACTAAACGTTTTGAGCTAAGGGTAACGCAGTACCTATATTTTCCACGCCAAGATAATACGAATGTAAGAAAACTTAACTCAGTGTTACTGCAGTTTTAGGCTTCTGTGTATTCGGCTCAGTACAGTCCTGAAGAGTGCCTGTTAGTAACAGATGCAAAAAAATGGGATCCCTCTTTCCCTACCTCCTCTGATAAGGGTTGGGGACAACTGGCCACAGAGGCAACTCGCCACATAATTGAAATTCGTATCAAAGACAATTAGCCACACATTAAAATTCAAGACAATAATCAAATTCGCAAAAATTTGTAATATATTTCTATGGTAACACAAGACAAATCCAGAAGCTGTAAACTAATTCGGAACTATGGCGGAAGAAACTCGCTTCAGAAACTCGGAAAGAGGCTCTGACAAATTAATATATCTTGGCTACACGTACACGAGACTTAGAGAAAATAAGAATGGAGTTGTTTGGCGCTGTGACATGCGTGGCGGAATGCAACAGTCACGTTATCAGAAGATGGAAGCAGTGTCGTCAAAGAACCGTCTGAACACAAGAATCATTCTGCAGACTGGAAAAGGGTTAAGGCAAAGGAATGTGTAGAGAACATGAAGGCAAGGGCGAGGACTTCCCGAGAACCAACGTCTGTTATTATTCAAAATGAGTTACAGCGTATTGCAAGCGAAGCCAATGTGAATCTATCGAAGAAACCATCTATTAAAAAAACTGTGCGCCGTGCCAGGAAGCTGCACCTACCACCTGAACCAAGGAATATTGACGAACTGAACGTTATAGCCGATAGATACACTAAGACCGTACAAGGAGAAAGGTGGTTGTTGTATTTTGAACCGGAGGACAACGTGAAAGTTATCATATTTGCCACTAATTCACATTTAAATAAATTGTTACGGTCCCATTTTTGGATAATGGACGGTGTGGCAAATTGTCTATTTGTGACAAATTGTCTTCCTGTGGCGAATTGTCCCTATTACCAATTTTCTGTGCCCAATTGTCCCAGTTACCAATTTTCTGTGGCCAATTGTCCGGAACCGCTCTGATAATGAAGGCGATATGCAGCTCCGTAACGTTGGATTTATTCGAAGCGTAATTGTAAGGGACGGAATTAACTTTCCAACTTGGACAAGTTTCCGCATTATACAAAAGTGCTCAAGTCTTAAGAAATTCTATTAAGAACATACAGTATAGTCTAGTACTGTATAAGATTATTTGTTTATGAGTGAAGCTCGACAGAACTGGCTAATATACTTAGAAGGTGCACATATATTGTTACAGTATTACATTATCCTTCTTCTTCTTCTTCTTCTTCTTCTTCTTATTATTATTATTATTATATGCTGCTGTATTGTTATTATTGTAGTACATTATTATTTTTATTATTATTATTATTATTATTATTATTATTATTATTATTATTCATTATACATTTCACTACGTCAGATATTTACATACTTAAAACTTTCCGATGGGAGCGTACTGTAAAATTTGGAACAATAACCACTTTATTCCAGGAACTGCACAATTTTTTTCCTTTCTCTTTTTATTTAACCGATCACACTCAGGACTTCCAATGATGCGTAGTAAAATAGCAGTTCCTTGTTTACCTTGTTTACAAATAATTATAAAATAAGTAATTGACTGCCCATTTATCTTTACTAGCAATTATAATTTATTCCTTTTCAAATTATTCCTTTCAAAATTCGGATTAAATACTACATTTCAACATCGATTTTAATATCAGTTTAAAAGAAAATAATAAGTCAGAATTATCTTGCAATTCGTATTAACCAGTCTGTAGGTCTACTAATATTGCACTTTATGTGGAAAATCTTCGTAATTTCTTCGCAGTGAGGAAAGTTATACATCAGTAACAAGACAAAGTATAATTTTAGACCGTCTCTGGTTGCAGCAGAAAGAGATGTGTTGTACAGAGAGCCACCCCTACTGCCACAAGTTTTCATTATGAAGGGGTGGAGCACTTGAATAAAGTCGTTCAAGATATGCAAATTGCCAAGTTTCTGTAACAGAATAGCTAAGAGACCCTCCAACTCCATTACTGCCGGCGGTGTAATCTTTAATATTTGTAGTAGATGTACGCGTAGCCTAGGCGGGGGATGGCTGGAATTAGATTTTAAGTTGTGTAAGAGGGGAGGTTAGGGATGAACATCAAAAAGATGAATGAATCAGTGTTAAGATTTATACAGACTCAGAAATGTTAACTTCCTGTAACTTTGAATACATCATGTTAAATCATAAGCAAACTAGTTAAAATAGAGAAGTTTATATATTAGGCTGTGTTACCGTGATCGTAACCTTGATGTTATGATTAACTTTCCTGGCTATGAACCAAGAGATCTTCGACTCCCGGATATTCTAAGAGGTTTTTCAATTGGACGGAGTTACGCAATAAGAGACCAACCGCCATAAACCTGTTTTCGAGGTACTGATCATTGAAATAAATCTGGTTCTTATTAAACATTTTATGCAAGAAATTTTGTAACATTCGTACTATTACAAAAAATACCACAAACAATACTAATAAAAGGCTAACCGATTTTTAATAACAGACCAGCAGTTGATTTAATATTGCAAAGCGAAGTAAATAAATATATATAATTAAATAAAATAAATAAATTAATTAATAAATTAATCGATTAATTAATTTTATGCAATAAACGAATTTTGCCCATAAATAGCAGTCAAATGCAGATATCGCATTCTTGATTTTTTCCGAGTTAAATAATCCAGCCAACAACAGATTTGTGTAAATATCTCTCTTTTTTTTAAATTGTCGGTTGTATTGATGCGTAACTCCGTCCAATAGTAGGTGCAGTGGAACGGGGCTCACCCATCCTTGTGATGAGAAAATTGGGAAGCCAGAATGATGGCGAACTCCGGTTAACAAAAGACGATTAATAAAATTTATGGGGATTTACGTCACTTAACATTCAATGGCCTCATCTTGTGTGGTAGTTTAGCATTTGAATATAAATAATGATGCTGATTTTGTCCATAGACTACAGAATGTTCACAATAACTGCGTTCGTTTCGTTTGTAGTATTAGAAAATTTTATCATGTAACAACGTCACTAGAACTGTTGTCTTGGAATCCACTTAAAGAAAGAAGAACTTCAATTTCCTCTTATTATTATTTAAAATCACTCGCACCTCCACATCTTCTTACCTAGCATCTCATTTTGTTTACCTTTCAGTACCTCGAAACGGAACATGTATCTTCTCCCTATTCCTCTGCTCAGAACAGCCTCCTACACATCATCTTTCAGTATGCTATATCGATTACATGCCTCTGGGATTCTCTTTCTGACTATGTCGGAGAATATCGGACAAAATAAAATTCAAATATAAATTAAAGAATCACATTCTAATTCAAGGAATTGCTTGCTATAAAATATCTGTCGAGTCGGTTTAAGCCACAATACATATATGATATGATATGATATGATATGATATGATATGATATGATATGATATGATATGATATGATATGATATATGATATGATATATGATATGATATGATATTTATTCGTGAAGCAACTTTACAATTCATAGTTATGGTGGATCTTTACATTTCTGCCATTTACCATCATTTTAATATCTACCCACATATTATCCCTGTTGATTGATTATTATTATTATTATTATTATTATTATTACTATTATTATTATTATTACTATTACTATTATTAATCTCTTAACTCCATATGTAGATGAAATTATTGGAGATCATCAGTGTGGTTTTAGGCGTAGTAGATCGACCATTGATCAGATTTTTTGTATTCGACAGATATTGGAGAAAAAATGGGAGTATAAGAGTACAGTACACCAGTTATTCATAGATTTCAAAAAGGTATATGACTCGGTTAAGAGAGAAGTTCTATATAATATTCTTATTGAATTTGGTATTCCCAAGAAACTAGTTCGATTAATTGAAATGTATCTTAGTGAAACTTACAACAGAGTCCGTATAGGCCAGTTTCTAACTGATGCTTTTCCAATTCACTGCGGGCTAAAGCAAGGAGATGCACTGTCACCTTTACTTTTTAACTTTCCTCTAGAATATGCCATTATGAAAGTTCAGGATAACACAAAGGGTTTGGAATTGAACGGGTTACATCAGCTTCTTGTCTATGCGGATGACGTGAATATGTTAAAAGAAAATCCACAAACGATTAGGGAAAACACGGAAATTCTACTTGAACCAAGTAAAGCGATAGGTTTGGAAGTAAGTTCCGAAAAGACAAAGTATATGATTATGTCTCGTGACCAGAATAATGTACGAAATGGAACTATAAAAATTGGAGATTTATCCTTCGTAGAGGTGGAAAAATTCAAATATCTTGGAGCAATAGTAACAAATATAAATGACACTCGGGAGGAAATTAAACACAGAATAAATATGGGGAATGCCTGTTATTATTCGGTTGAGGAGCTTTTGTCATCTAGTCTGCTGTCCAAAAATCTGAAAGTTAGAATTTATAAAACAGTTATATTACCGGTTGTTCTGTATGGATGTGAAACTTGGACTCTCACTTTGAGGGAGGAACAGAGATTAAGGGTGTTTGAGAATAAGGTTCTTAGGAAAATATCTGGGGCTAAGAGGGATGAAGTTACACAGAGAATGGAGAAAGTTATACAACGAAGAACTGCACGCATTGTATTCTTCACCTGATATAATTAGGAACATTAAATCCAGACGTTTGAGATGGGCAAGGCATATAGCACGTATGGGCGATTCCAGAAATGCATATAGATTGTTAGTTGGGAGGCCGGAGGGAATAAGACCTTTGGGAAGGCCGAGACGTAGATGGGGGATAATATTAAAATGGATTTGAGGGAGGTGGGATATGATGGTAGGAACTGGATTAGTCTTGCTCAGGATAGGGACCTATGGCGGGCTTATGTGACGGCGGCAATGAACCTCCAAGTTCCTTAAAAGCCATAAGTAAGTACTGGAAGTAACATGAATTTGAAACGTAAAATGTTTGCGTTTATGTTAATCTCCCAAAACAACGCGAAATTTTGTGTATACGTGAAATGTTTGTTTTTAGCATAAATTTACACAATTTATTGGCAATTAGTGCTTTTCAAGATAGACTAAACTTTTTATTTTTACGAAATTGTAATTTATAAGGTGTCAAAAGATTAATATTTATACACACAATTTTGAATTTAATACTCTAATCCAATTTCAGTACATACAGTATTTTCGTTCTTACTTTCTGTTCACATTATGTGTTATTTTTCTTTCTTACTTTGCGTAACCCCATCATTTCGTCAAGCTACTACACACCACTACGATTAAGACAGGGAGATTCATCTGATTGTGTGCGGTGTATCTAAAATATTCGAGCGTCCCTGGTCATGGGATCGGTATCACGCATAGACATCATAACACAATCAGTAGACAATGGATAAACACCAAATTCCGTAGAGGAAGGATAAATCTCTTCCATTACCTACGCCACTAATCGAACCTCGATCACTTGCTTGGGAAGCGCACACTTCATGCACATAATAGTGGACTACTTAGTGTGACAAGAAAATTGCATATAGGAGGTATATTACATACGTTGTTAGATAACATCAGTTTTCAATATAATTCGCCTTACACTTCTGCAACTTCTCTGCCTTGCCATTGTAGTGGGTCAACGGAGTGTGGATAACAGGCGTTGCTGCACTGCACGTTGTTGTTTACAGCGTATTCCGAATCTCACCGGTCCGGTTGCATCAATGACGTCACGTTGCAGCGAAATAAGGAACAAAACTGCTGGAAGGATCGATGGCTGTCATGGCGACTGTACAAGTTGTTGTCTGTTCTACGCTAACAAAATTTTGCGAAATTTTCGTACTCCCATCTCGTTCAAAGAAAAGATAGCATAAACAATCTATTTCTTGAACCGGTAGTAATAACGGGTCCGTTGACATGTTCGCTCATAAGCCATTAACATATTGTTTTTACGTTCTGCTCATTACAAACAATACAGCAGAACTAAAGCAGAACACACCGCCATGACACAACAGTGCACGATGTTATTCGTCTGCTAATTCCCGCCCTATACAAGAACCAATCAGATTCACTGATGGCGGCTGATGGAGACTGCCACCACCTCTGCAAGTTGATGGCACCGGTGCGACACCGGTGGAGCATCAATGACGTCATCGGTGGAATTCGGAACACCGTGATGCCATTGGATTGCTCACCGGTGAGATTCGGAATACGCTCTTAGTCAACTGTTCGAAGACAGGTCTGAACCTCACAAATAATACCAAGAAGGCAACACTTATGAGGCAAGTAGGCCAGGAAGTAGTGGGGTAGTGTGGCCAGTTCGTAGATATCTAATACGGTGCTAGTTTTAGTTACGTATTCAAATTCATTTGGTGATTTTCTTGTATTTGCCACTTATTCAGCTCCAGTCATTGGACGTTCATTTTTTGACGTGAAAACGTCTTTAACATCAGACCGACACATCGGGTACCAGACGTAAACAGCTGTTTAACGTTTGCAGGATGATCCATTCCGACACTGTAACCTCCTGACTAATAACTAGGGGGCGGATGTTGATGACCTAAAAATCTACTTAAAATAATCATTAAAATGCCCTTAAGCGAATGGAAAAATGTCATAAAATTAAAAGAAAATGACATTTAAATATTATTCCCGTACTCGCACCACAACTTCTTAAAAATTAGTCACCTTGTTTCAATGACTGCCTGCAAATCTCGGAGAGAGGAGGCAACGTCCTGGAATTTAGCTAAGATAAAGGAAAGGAACATGCAACAAAATGAAGATCTTAAGGGAAAACTATAGATTTTAATGAGGGTTTACAATGTGTTTCAATCAGGGGTGGTTCATGTGATTGTCTTCATTCTCTGTCTCCTCATCCTTCCGCGCTTCTCTTTTGTTACCAGATCTTCCAGATGGAGTGTCAATGACAAAACAAATTGTGGGCGCAGCGTGCATTCTTGCAATCATGTGTAGACATCCCTTCCTAACCATGTCCTGTCCAGGACACGATGAAACAGAAATTCTGAAGACACCCTCGTACCGACAAAAGAACAGTAGCGGTCAAAGCCCTCACTTAAACTAAGCTGTTGTCAAGCATTTTATATTACGTCCGTTGTGTGAAGTGAAGGCTTCAGTGCAATGAGCGATGGACTTTAGAGTCTACTCTGAACTAAAAAACTCAAAATTCACTTTTATTCACTTATTCAGTAGTACTGACCTATTTGCTTAGAAAATGATTTAACGGATTTATCGGTAAAGAAGAAAGTAAAATGCATTCGAAATGATCTAAAAGTTTTTGAAAGTATTAAAAATGACCAATAAATGCCGAAAAAATATAAAAATGACCTTTTAGTTCAAAAACGTCAAAAAATGCTATATAAGAAATTTTTTTACGTTGATATTAACATAGAAAGGATTTCTATATTAATAGGCATCGTCCTAATGTGAAAAATAAGAAGATGACTTTTCATCAACATCTGTCCCCTACTAATAACTAATAAGTATTAACACGATTGAAATAAATGTGGCCTCATTCGATGGGATATACGACGACGATGCGAGCATGAACTTGAGTGCGGGGCGCGAGTGGGGGGCCTGCGTCGATTGGCGGCAATTTTAGGCGTGGGCAAAAATTTCTGGGCGGTATATCTCGAGACTCCGATGTGGTATTGCGCTGACTTTGGTGCCAAACGAAACATCTCGTCTGGATCTGTCGATTTAAGCCAGACTTATTCACGGCCGTATCCCCGAAACAGCCAACCCCCGATTTTTTTGTTTTCCTTCTCCATTATAACTCAGTATGATTTCCAGTAAGTTATTTTCGATTTCGTCTCTTCACTTGCTTTCCTTTATAAAGTCTTCACAGATATTTGCTTACTCTCTTTCCTTTATCATCCTTCTCTTTTTGCTATTTTTCTTTCTCCTCGTCTCTCTTTTACTGTTCATTGTTTTTCTCTCTGGCTCCTTTCTCATTCTTATCTGCAACTCTATTTCTTCCCTAGGCCTATATATATATATTTTTTTTTCCTGCCCTCATCTTTTGTAATTTCCCCGTCTTTGCTCTCGTACTTTCTCTTCTCTTCTCTTCTATTCTCTTCTCACTCCTTGCTATTATTATTTTATAGTATAGCGACGCTTTCAACCGCAGAGATTGCTTAACGTCGAAATTCATGTGAACGAGAAATGGCTAACGAATTTTTCCTGAAGTTTTCTGTATGAACGTGGTTCATTTACGTCCCGTAAATCTACGACTCGAGCTCTGTAGCTTTATTTTACTTTCAGAGGAAATGCTTCAAAGGTTTTATTCCCCATTAAAATACAGGGCTACTACAAAAGAATCGTTCGTTTTCAAACTGCTATATTCTCCAAAGTATTACTTGTACAACAATGAGTGATACATCAAAAGAACTGGAAACGCACCTGGTTTGCATTGTGTACACCAGTTGGCAGCACGAGTGTATCTGCACAAAATGGTGACAAAACAAGAAAAGAGTTTTTGTGTGTTGGAATATGCGAGACAATTTTGTTTTTCAATAAGACGGGGCAGCCCCTCATCGGATGCTTGATGTTCGTGAATACCTGAATCATGAACTGTCGAATCGCTGGATTGGCCGTATTGGTGCAGATGACCAAGTTGTTTTCCCTTGGCCCCCCAGGTCACCAGACCTAACGCGATGTGACTTCTACTTTGGAGATATATTAAGGACTGCGTCTACGTACCTCCACTGCCAAAAACACTGGTGCAGATGAGGGAGCGCATCAATAATGCAGCAATGACCATTGACAGGACAACGCTACACAATGTGTGGAACGAACTGGACTACCGCCAGGACGTATGTCGTGTCACCCGAGGGGCGGGGCACACATAGAACATTTGTAGAGTGTGTGTACAGTTCCTTTGATGTACCACTCATTGTTGTATGAATAATGCTTTGGAAAATATAGCAGTTTGAAAACGAATAATTCTTTTGTGCGAGATCGTGCGTATTTGCTTGCTTTCCGCACAAAACCAATACGCGGTAAGTGTGAAATACCACATTCAGTATTCCCAACGTAACACACATAACAATTTCCCTATTCTTAACGCTTAAGCGTCATATTCATTTTACTGCTTTAGGCTTTTAACATATTATTATTAAAGACGTTCAGTATAGTAATAATTATAAATTGGAAACTTACCACTGCAATTTCACCTAAATTGCACTGTTAATTATTGTTTTTAAATACTTGCAAAAATTAAGTAAACTCTACTACTCCACTAAAGTTATTGCATTCGTGATGCAAGTAACATTAAGGAAGCCGTGAAAAAATCAACAAGATTCCAGATGCCGATGTTATTACTGCAATATGCTATATAAATAATATTGTTAAAATATTAAAATGAAAAATAAATCATTACATAACCTTACCGTTTGTTTTAAGTTCGCATTTATACACTGGGGGAAAAAAAGACAGAAGTATATCACGGCCTGCTGGAGTATAGTAAACACAGAAAACATTTTAAAGCAACAATGTTGAAGATAGACATTTTTGTTTTGCAAATTTTCTGTCATTGAACAGAAACCAAGATGGCGATTTCATTGCAACTAATTAGAAATTCGTCTTTCAGGTATGTAATAAACGATCTTTGCACAAAATAATGTACGATACACGAGCGGTATGTTTGTTTTCATGTTCTCAGAAATTAAAAAAGCTCAACTACGTTTCGCTTTTTCAATCTTTTCCTCGAACATGAAAACATCAACATACCGCTCTTGTAACGCATATTACTATTGTACTGGGTGTTCATTTCAAAGTGTGTCATGACGTCACTGTTGTTGGGTCACCGATTTGAAGCGAGTTTCAGTTTATATGTTAGAGAAGTTGCCTATTATTTAAGGCGTTCTTCAATCTGAACTTGAGAACGTGCACGGTATAACTTGAAAGTCGTAGCAACAGATGGCGGTCTGTACGGTCTGTGTGCTACCATAACCTCTTTCGAACTGTGTTTTGCGCCGGCAAGTCGTACGCAGGGTATTTGTTATCATCGGTTGCGTACGGTAACATTCCACAACACAAATTAAATGCTCCGTGTCCATGTTGACCGTCGAAGTTAATGTCAACAAACACGTAAGTAATCGTCTTAACCCTCTCCCCATATCCCGACAGTACGTATTTCCAAACAGTTCACATTCCTGCCACTACCGGCGTTACCGTACGTATCGGCACGTACTCTTCAGAATGAACGCCGTACTTGCTAGCCAACTTCTCTGCCTCTTAGATTATACACCTGAGCTGCGGAAGTGTAGGAAGATTGAATTCTCTAGGCTCATCAGCTAGCCACATGACGGCATACAGCGAGCTAAGACACATTTTGAACTGAACACCCAGTAGTACCCTGTACATCATTATTGGCCAAATATAAATCTGCGAACTTTGGGTTTATCGGCTAGCTCCAGACCATCGAAGACGACTCCTCTTGTCTTTCCTCCCTCTCCTCTTATTCCTCCTCTTTTATTCTTCTTCCTCTCTTCACCTTCTATATTTTCCTTCCTTTGTCCTGTACCCTATTTTCTACTTCTCACTTTTCTTCTTCTTGTAACGCCTTCTCATCTCTCTTTTTAACGTGAAAGTTTGATACTCGGGGGTCAAGTAGAGAAAACTTCACGGAAGTTTTATCATCTGACATCTCTTGCGTAGCAACGACAACTAGTTACGTCACACTCTTGCTTAGCAGTGGCAAAGATTTACGTCACACTATTGCTTAGCAACGGAAACTAGTTACGTCACACTATCTAAAACTGTAGGATGAGTCCATTTAGACAAGGGTATTATGGAAGTAGAGAGAATAATCCATTTAATGTATTTATTAAGCATTTATAAAGAGAATTAACCCCTTAAATGAACGAACTCATCACCTATGCAAATGTAACTGTCATGTTGATAATCGCGTTGTGGAATCTAACAAGAAGTCGAGGATGAAATCCAAAAATAGGAAGAATAAAATGAGACTCTTGCATGAGTATTGTGTTCGCTAAAGGGATATACAAAGTTTCTTGCGTGAATGAATTATATTTCTTACATCTCTTATCGTAGACGCATATTAACGGCTCTGCAACAAACCGATTTAGATAAAGCACAGTAATTCTGTTGTAAATACTAATGTACAGAAGGTTTATATGCAGACAGGTCTTACGTAGTAAAGTTTCGTAGTCTTAATGATGATAGTGCGGAGCGCCCGTCCCAAGGAAGCGAACCGGTAAAGAGGAGTGGGACCGGCCTGCGTAGAGAAGCGTGCACGGACTTGTCCATACGTCGGCTTACGATCAGTCGGAGGGATTGTAGTGGAACCAGTCTTCATAGGAATTTTCAGTATTATATAGTATATAATAATAAAGAAATATAGGAAAAATAATACAACACATAATATTGTATTAAATATATTTCACTCTCAATCGTACACATAATTCTTAAATATATTATACTGTATATATATCACAATAATCCCAACCGAGAACAAAACGTTTCACGCAATTGCAGTCATACTACAAATCTGTCACTTTTTTCTGCTTTCCTTTTTCCTTTCTCCTTCCACTTTTTCTTTCTTGTCTTATATCGTCGTTGTTCCTGCAATAATTCCTATGTGCAAAATATAAAATGTTTCAGTAGGAAGAAAAAACACATTTATTCATCCTATGGCAGCCGTGCGTAGGAGACTGTGAATTTTTACATTTGCGAAACGAAGAAATATAATTACACATAGGAGATTTTATTTGCTGTATCACTATTTAAGTTATTTAATAGAGCAAAAATCTGAAAATCGATAAATATGTCACATAGGAGTTATTGCAGGAACAACGACGATATTTTTTTCTGTTTCTGTGCTTCTTTTATTACCTTCTGATCACCTAATTAAGGAAGGAGATGAGTGAAATTTCCGACTTCTGTAGTTTTTGAGCTAGTTGGTTAATTTTTGGCACACATATTCCATGTACATGCTACAAATTTTCATGCATGTCAACCAGATATTTTCTGAGTTAAGTCCCTTTTCTAAAAAAATTGCGGCATATTTTCAAAATCTGTCTCCTCATACAAATTTTAAGTATATGATTTTTAATGTAGCTCTACCTAGAAAAACACGAAGTATCCATATTTTAGAAACATATTCTTAGAATAAAGAAAAAATTATTACTTTGTCGAACCGAAAGGTTATTTTTTTAATTTTTAGTACCTATTGTTATACAATAAGTACAATTAAAAATTATTACCATATAAAAAATATGATATTCTAATTTGTTAACCATATTTTATAGAACATGTAGTAAAAATTTCATGTTCAAAATTGGAGGATGCTCTGCAATAACAAGGTATGTACAGTAGTGGCAAAAAAAAAAAACGGACCGACGGAATAATCAAAGTCCCCGAAATGAGCCACTGCTCATGCCAAGCCCGCATTCACAAGATAGCGCGTAATCTATTGAAATTGTTGTAGTTTCGACTGCTAAAGTAGCCCATTTCGAAAGCCATTAGAAAATAAGCTGGTAAAATTCATGTTCTGTGAATAGTAAGGTAATTCAGTAAAATATCACTGCAATCGAAAAGTATTGGGAATAAATTTGAATAAAAAAAAAAGTTTCCTTCCCAGGCAGGATTCGCACCATGAAAGTCTTAGTTACCAGTCTATCGTGTGTCACTGTGAACTCGGCTCTGGGTTGGTCGGGTTTTTTGCCAGTACTGTACACATACCTTGGTACAGTCGCTACAATTAATGCATCAAAATAACAAATTCAGTAACGAGATTTTGACGAATAATACATTAAACGTATACATATAAACTATCAATAATACTAATTTAAAAACGCAGATTTGCAAGATCTTTCTTTGTTAATGCAAACAATGTTACTTTTACTTACTGCCAAACACCCACCTCATACCTTGTTATTGCAGAGCACCCCTCAGTTGTGAAAGCCTTTATACTTCGAACCTGACGAAATGTGCTGAAAAAAAGTGTGAGAAAACAACTTGCAAAATCTGCATTAAATTCACTTTCAAGGGTGCAGCCATTTATATTTTGCGTAATTTTTATGCTTTCGAGCGTCGCAGAGCATTGAAACTTGTTCAACATATAAACAAGAGATTACTGATTCATTTTTTCTTTCTCCGTGCACTCTATATTACTTTTTTCTCTAGTTATTTACTCCTTTTAACTCTTCTTCATTGTAACTTTTTTACATAATTCATATTCTTTTTTTTTTTCCTTATTTTTTCTTCTGATTTTTATGTATTTTCCTCTTTCGTTTTATCTCTTTTTCTTCTCTATATTTTTCTCTTCTAGTTCACTAATTCTTTGAGTCAGAATTAATTGCTAATTCACTGCGAATTGGTTTCAGAACAAATAGTCCGCCTTCAGCCATCTAATAACTCACGCTCTTGCTCTGTCTGACTGTCTCCAATCCCGACTTTCATTGACCGAGCATTACTTGGCGTCTTTCTGTTCCAGCCTGATTGGACCATGTCATGTAGATGAGTTGGCTGGAGAGGCAAAAGTCCTCCGACATGACCTTGCTGTCTGGCTGGGTCTTCGTGACGCCGCATGCATCTTACTCCGTTATGATATGCAGATCTGGCAGCCTAATTACCGCTCAGCTAAGGTACATCAATCAACTGATTGTAGATTACAGTGGGTCCTTAGTTACTAAGGGATGAAGAAAATTGTCTGCACTCAACACCTCCACAGACACACCCATCTGATATTCCTCTGTAATTGCTGAGTTGTTACTCGAATGAGTGAATGAATTGGTTGTAACATATAATCTAAAATGTATGCCTTATTGTTGCATCCCTGTAAAGGACACAAGATGCTACAGTATTTTAAGTATGTGAGGCCGAAGATTTGAGGTCACTTGTTCCATACCAATATAAACATTTTCATTTAAATAACGCAACGAATTTGGAGGAAGTTTTTGAAAAGAAGGCTTAAACGGGGGAGAGTCTATCGATATACTCAGCTACACAACAAGATGCAGTTTCCCTAATGACATCCGTATTTTCAGATAATACTAACTTTTAACTCTTATAGTTGTCAGGATCCAGTGACTTTCGTGCTATACGAGTAATAATTGTGACGTCTTGGCAGTAGTGTTTTCATGGACAAAAGCATATGGACTTAAACTTAACACAGACAAAATACAGGCTGTCGTAGCGGTGCACCAGCGCTTGTTAAATTCGCTGCAGATTGAAACAATTCTTACTGTAATAACGAATGGGGACATTGTAAATTTTAGAAACTCAGTTAAAAATTTAGGAATCCATATGAATATAAATCTAGTTGGAAAGTACATGTCACACAAATCACTGAAAACGTATTTTTAATACTCCACTCACTTAGGCTCTAAAAATGTCATCCATCCAGCTACCCTCAAAATGCATTTGCAAAGCCTCACTTCGACTACAGCCAGCGCCAACGTTTCTGGCGTGTGTCCTTAAGTAAAAAAGCCAGTCAGTAAGCACTTGTTGCCAGTGGGGCTGAGAACGGTACCACGCAAATATAGGTCACGTCAGCAGTCTGCCAATCACAGTGTTTGTTGTCAGTCTTATTGTCCACTGACTACGGTAAAGGCAAGATACTCGCATTTCGCGCTTCTGTGGCGTGTCCTTGAGTACTCTGCCCAGTCAGTGGCATCTGTTGCCACTTCGACTGAGGGAGGGTGGCACCTCTTAAACAGAAGTCACGTCAGCAGTCTGCCAATCATAGTTGTCAGCTTTCTCTGCCACACAATGCGACAAAGATAAGATACTCGCTCTCAACGTTCCCGCTACTTATTCCACACGCCAGAAACGGTGGCTTGGTTATACTGCGACGTTCTCTGTACAGACCTAAACAACTCTATCACACAACGTATGCAACGCGCCCATAATACTTGTATGCGTTTTGTCTGTAATGCTCGCCGGCGAGATCATGTCACGTCGTGCTTCCGAATGTTATCGTGGTTGCGTCTAAAGGAGCGCCGTCAGCTACACGTTCGGTCACTACTATTCGAAATACTACATTTCTCTATTTCTCAGTGTCTTGCTTCACGCTTCCAAAGATTGTCAATCAAAAGAGTAAGTGATTTAGGTCTACTTCTAATTCCCAAACATACAACTTCTACATATTCCTCATCATTTAATGCAACACTCCCTCTACTTTGGAATTCTTTCCCGCGCTATCAGAGACTGTCGTACCCCACCGTTCCAGAATAAGCTTAGAATGTTGTTATTAGATGTTTATTATAGGCCTACTTATGCCTGTGTGTAAATTAGTGTTCCATATTAATTCAGTATTTTCTTTTGTCCCTTAAAGCATTAAGTTAAAATTTACTCTTTTTATAATATTGTTTAATTAACTACGTGTACTTTATTTTTCTGTATTATTATATATATTCTACATTACGAGTAGCCTAAGTTTTCAAATTGTACTATGTTAAGTTACTGTTATGTTACCAGTTCTGTGTGGTTGTGGAACTTGGACTTTCACTTTGACAGAGGATCAGAGGTTAAGGAAGTTTGAGAATAAGGCGCTTAGGAAAATATTAAAGGCTAAGAGGGATGAAGTTACAGGAGAATGGAGAAAGATACACAACGCAGAACTGGAGGCATTGTATTCTTCATCTAACATAATTAGGAACATTAAATCGAGACATTTGAGATGGACAGAGCATGTAGCACGTTTGGGCGAATGCAGAAATACTTGTAGAGAGTTAGTTGGAAGACCCGAGGGAAAAATATCTTTGGGGAAGCCGAGATGTAGATGGGAGGATAATATTAGACGGAGTTGGTATATGATGGCAGAGACTGGATTAATCTTGCTCAGGATAGGGACCGATGGCGGGCTTATATGAGGGCGGCAATGAACCTCCGGATTCCTTAATAGTCATTTGTAAATAAATAAGTAACTTTGTTATATTATTACTAGCATCTGTGGTATGTATTATATAGCTAGGACTTAACTTCACCTTAATAAATAATTCTAATTCTAATAAATATGAAGTATCTGCGGTAGTGTGGCCCATCTAAAATCGTTATAATGTTGATCTAAAAGAGGGAGAACATGTTGATTCGAAATTCCACTTCGTTCTACGTGTAACTGTATCAGCTGACGTAATGTACGAAGTGAATAAATTGCAAATGTGTAGCAGTGAAGCCGAAACTAGACGAGAAGAACCAATGACTTAGTTCTCACGTACTCGGACTTGGAAACCAATCAGTTGTACAAGATTTAGGAGGGATTTCAGAGAATCCACTCAAAGAGTGACGTTATCTTCCTTTTGTTGGGATTCACGATATACTGCTTGGCTAGAGGGATGGGAAGAATTTGCTATGTTCTTGGAAAATTCACTGAACTCGTTATTAAGAGACGTTCGACTTTTGTGTTAATTGACTTTTATCTCTGTCGCTTGGAAACGATGTTACTGGTTGCCAGAGGTAACGCTAGTCAAGATTAAGACTCTTTATAGCCAATATAAAATCGTATGCTATTTATAGAATTCTGTTTATTTTCAACTTTCAACTATCAAACCGTCTAATTATTGAAGCAATTCAAAGACAAAATTATGCATTCGTTCATAATGATTTTTGACACAATTTTTTTTTACTTGGTTGCAAGGAATAAGCCTAGTGAAGTGCATTCCATAACTCAAATTCCGTCCTCACCTTCCCATGGTGTAACTTGTTTTTAACAAACAGGGCTCTGGGGCCGAATCACAGCGCTATAATTGTTCCATTAAAAATGAAGGAAATGAAATTTCAGCATGCTACTTGCAATGACGTGCATTAGCGTCTCCTAAGTGGTGGAGAGGGGATATGGTCGGTGGAGTTGTGTAACAATGCTCCCGGCTAGGTCATATGGACTTGCTAACCAACGACAGGTGTGGTCTTCTAAACAGTTTGCATATAGCTGGTATAACCACCATAACATAAAAATATGGTGTGTAAAGATTATTGATTTTTGGTCCTACAGAATTTTCTGTTATGGTTATTATTTTGTTGATAAAGGAGAAAAATTCGCTCCGGCGCCGGCCACAAAGGGAAAAACCAAAGGAGAAAGATTCGATCCGGTGCTGTGGATTGAACTTCGGCGTAGCTCAGTAGTAGAGCACCCAGTGCGTAGATCCTGGTTTCGATCTCCGGCGTCGGAGCGAATTTTTCTCCGTTATTAACAAAATAAAAATATGGTGCCTACGTTAAAACGGTTATATTTTTGTTACATAGCTTTTCTGTATTAGAGAGCAGGAGAGTAAATGGCTCTGTTGCCAAAAACTCTGCATTTATTAATAACACCATTTTTTCTTTATAAGTTATGAAATCATAGGCTACGTATTTTACTTTTAGTCATAATTTAACTGAATTTTGGGTTGACATATGGGGTGTATACAGAAACAATCAAGCGAATTAATTTACGTTATTTGGCGTCCACTTTTCATATCCTTGTTGGAATTCAACCCAAGCTTACGTAACTGTAAACAAACACGAAATGACTCGCGAGATGAGAGGAGTTTTTTCGAAGACGTGTCTTCACTTAAAACGTTTTGACAATAAACGAAAATTCATCTAATAATAATAATAATAATAATAATAATAATAATAATAATAATAGCTAATAATAATGATAATAATAACAATTTATTTCCTTCTGTTTATACAAATGACATATATAACACCCAAAGGAGCAAAAGCTCGTGTGCAATTTAGTTATATTATCTATTCAATATCAAATAAAATATCAAGACCTACTACGATACGTATGAAATTAATCAGAAATAATACAAGCATAAGAATGAAGGTACGGATGTAATATATATATATATGTATATGAAATACAATATAAAAAGCCACTGGCGTAGCTCAGCGGTAGCACGCCCGCCCGACTCCCTCCTGGGCCGACCAAATGGTTGGGCTCCCTCCGGGGTCCTCAACCGTTAGACGACTGTCGGGAAATCCATGGCGAATCCTCGGGCTCATCCCGCCAAACACCATCTAGCCATCACCAATAACATCGATGCCAAATAACCCAGTAGTTGATACAACGTCGTTAAATAACCACGTAAAAACAATATAAAAAGTGATCAAAATACAACTCATACAAAATGAATCAGAGACAACACAAGGATAAAAATGAAGGTACTATATTATAGGGCTATACAAAATACAATATTAATCCTATAGATTCAAAATCCCCTATATCCACTTTCACAAATTAAAGGATTTTGATAATAATTGGTGGCAAATAGAGGGAATTTTCAACCTAACATTGACTTTTTAACAAACCTTTTGCTTTAAATTTAGTGGTTTTTTGAATTCAAACTATATAAATCATTAGAATTCATTCCTAGCAAGCAGTTTGTGGGCATAACTCAGTTCAGCATAAACTGATCTTTAGGGCGTTTTGAATCTACAGGATTCATATATAAAGAAGTGAACAAAATACAAAAAGTACTAGGTGACCATTTTGTATGTAGAACGTAAACAGCGGCGTTGCGATCTTATTTTGTCACTCTGTTCCAGAGAGAAAGACATAGTTTATGACTAGAATAAGAGAGCGATCGTACTGTACAGGTGACGTAACAGCGGCGCGCTGTGTACAGTACAAGCGATAACCGTTCCACAAGCTGAATGGTCGGGCAGTAGATGGATGATAGCCAAGGATAATAAAAAAAAAGTAATAATAATTGAAGATAAAATACAAATTCATGCTACCTACGGAAGTTTAACGAAATTATAATATAGACTAATAATTTTAATCAGTTCCAGTATTTTCTTTTTAAATATTTTGTTATTCAATAATTTCAAATCTGAGTTTGACTTAATAAAGTTATTATAAAGAATGTTCCAACAAGAATGCCGGATTTAAAAATGTGAATAAATGCAACAAAACAGATAACAGAATAGATAACAGTGCCACCAAACCATAACAGGACAATTGGTGTAATTTCCCAAGAATATCATGTTATTTTTGGGTTGGCGGCAATGCTATCTGCTTTGTTATCTGTTTTTGTTGCATTTATTCTCATTATTAAATCCGGCGTTCTTGTTGGGACACCCTACACAATCTTGGGCTAAAATTTGAGTTATGCCTTACACCTGCTTCGGTCTTGCATTTCTGTTAAATTAGGGGTATGAATCCTAAATCTTCTTGTATTACATCCATGATCGTCCGATATAAAACTATTACGATATTTATGAGTCATATATATGATCAGAATGAGAATTTTGTTCTAAATATTACTACTTAGTATTTATTTGGTATTGTAAGCATTTTAGCTCAAATAGCCTTTTGTGGACCTATGACGCAATGAGTTGCGTGCCGTTTGTGTTGCTCAGCTAAGCCTGTTCCACTAATTTGCCATATCACGTATTCCTCTCCAGCCATCAAATCCGCATACATCTGTTGTTATGGTGCGATTTCCCTGGCAGATCTGCGTAAGTCGTCATTTCTCTGTCAGGAGGGGGAAAGAACCTGTGGGGAACCCCAGTACTTTTTATGCAGGTCTATGAGTCATCTAGAATCCATAATCACTGCCATGTATAAATCTTTGGACAAATCTTGAGGAAACCCAGTCATGGCGGACGATCGATTCGGCGTCACGCAAGCATAAGTGGTGCCCTATTTTTCGAGAAGAAACTGACAATAAAGAGGGAATTATGGAGAGTTGGAGAGTGCTGGTCGAATGACGAAGGAAATCGGGCGAACACTAGCGAGATTTGAACTCTGTTCCGCGTTCGTCGTAAACCAGCGGTCTGCCAACTGAGCTATCAAGATGACTTCTGTGTAAAGTTCGCTAGAAATGTGAGTTTCCGTGATTTTTGTTCACCATGACAGTAGTGTTTGTTTATATTTTGTGCAACAAGACAGTAAACTATCATGTGCAATTATGGGGGTTTAACCCTCAATCCTTTGTGTGAGAAACCATCTACTGACAGAATAAGATGTGGCTGAGCCTGTTCTATTCAGGACTATAGACTTGACGTGGCCTAGCGTCATAAAGATGGTACAAGTCAGGATTTGAAATCCCTTTAGTGTAAACGGAGTTAAAGTTGTAAACACGAAGGAAGGATACGAAGTGGTTGTGTGTACTTGCTAGCGGCAGGGTTGGATGCTTAATAAAACCCGGAGTGTTTCTGTTGGAGTTAGACTCAAGCCTGCCAACTTCCTAGCCTGGCTTCCAATTTCCTCAAGTCTTAAGCCGACCCTGAGATTAGGTGCGTATCAAGTACACTCTCTTGTCTACAAGACACTCCGACCCGCACTGCTCCTGATTTAATTCATTCTCCCCTCCGCTTTCATTTGCAAGCTATTCAGAACGAATCTGATGTTCACAGCCGTTCCTCTGTAGTTATCAAAATGTCTCAGGAAGATTAGATGAAATTTATGCGGAAGAATTTGACTATATTGTAACTTTTTTACTCGGAATGTTTTGTGTTTTTCTGCCACTTGAATTTATAGTTCAGAATACTAATGCCTCTTACGAAAAGGAAAGGACTTCGATTCTCGAGAGAATTCAACAAATGAATCATTTTTTTTTTTTGAAAGGACGTAAGTCAGGAAACGTAAATTTGTGGGAAATTGAAAAAAAAAAAAAAACTAAGTTAGAGGAAAACTGTTTGGAAATATATATTTCCGGACATGTGATCTGATAGTCTAGCTTACAGGTGTTGGTTTTTAAAGTAATTATACGCATTATGAGGATACTTAAAGTTTTATTGAGATTTAACATATGAAAAAAACCGCCCTTAAAAAATAAATTTCATAACAAGCAAAATCAAATACGATACAGATATTCTCGTGTTGTTCTTGAATTATTTTACTGGAAATCATACACAATCAACGAACAGAATATTAGTAATTATAAATCTAAAAAATAGGGAAATATAATGAATGATGAAGAGAAATCAGTCTTTTCACTTGGGATGTATTGTTTTCCAGTCATCGTACCTTGCATTACAGCTCATGCATTTTGTCAAGACACTCCCCCACTCTTTCTACAGAGCTGCGCACGAGGTCGGATGAGTCTACTTACGAATTATAGGGGAATGGGTTAGTTTTTTGCCTTGAACTCGATAGACACACGCCCGACCTTCCCTTCTGCTCCTACCCCCTTCACAGAAACGTTGTTCCCGTATTGCACATCGCGAATGTCTGAAAAAAATGGATGAGCTGTACTGCTTGTAGTCCAGCTGAAAAGTTTTTCATAAAATGCCGTATGCTCACTCAAGATGTAGGGCCTATTACTTTATTTATTTCAAGTCTTGCACTTTTTCTATTTTATTGGCACTTTTCCTGATGGACAGACTGGGCTTGTTGGTGGAGGGACAGATTCTCGCAGAAATGCCATGAAGAATGCGTGACTTACTAACTCATTGACACTACTAGATACTATTATGTATCCAACTCTGTCATGTGTATAATCAAAGTAGAATAGGGCACATATTGCAAAATTGATATCTCATTTCTTTGTCTGTTCCTTCTTTCTTCAGAAAAGCAGTCTTTTTGTAATATTTCTTCTGTTTTCAGCTGTTCGCACTCAGTCATCACTGTCAATTGAATAGTTTTAAAACAATGCATGTCATTGACTGCTGACCAATTAAAACAAATTGTGTTTTTAACTTGCCTCTTACAGTCAACGAACAATGTTATTGGCGCCTTTTCAAGCAAAAACGATGGGTTTATCGATGCACCGTTGGAGTTCACAGCTCGAACAGCTGGCGATTTCTTATCACATGGACAATTTGACAGGAGATCAGGAGAATCAAACACGTGACAATGTGTGTTTATGTTTCTATAGGAATTCGTGTTAAACCTTGCGTCTCTTCCCCCTCATGCTTGACACGTGTCAGTGTTTTCTATTTCAATAAATGCATGTAGGCCTTTATTTCAAAGGATATGCCAAGAACAAAATTCCGACTCGCATACTACTTTAAATATAATTATTTTTATTTTTTCTTCTTACATATTTTAAAATGTAACTAGGGTTAAAATTTAAAAAGTCGACTCTAAGTCTATTCAAACTTCTTCTTCCTTGGCTTTCTGTGCTTCTGTGTCCTAGTGATTTATCTTTTGCTGTTTTCACGAATCTTATGTGATTTATTCTAGTTGTGTGGTTGTTACATTCCTACATATATTCAGTCATTTATTGGCTGAATTTTACACTCGTCCATTATTATATAATTTCTGCATGTCTATTCTTTATAATATTATCATTTCAGTAGTTTCATTAATTTGTTTTACTTTTGTAGTTTCTGTTCTAGTTCCTACAGCGTATGATTATGGGGCGAACTACAGTTTCATTCTCGTTTTTGTTTCTATTTGTGAAAATTTATTGCTCCATATATTATAAGCCTATCTTAAGGCTTCGTATATTCTCACTGTTTTATTAGCCTGAGAGTTAACCTCAATATTTAAATCACTGTAAGAAGTTAAATAAGCTAACTCGTTCAGTAATGTTACACAGTTAAAACTCATGACTGAAACACTATATTACCTAAGGATATTAAAATAATAATTACTTAATTTCTCACACCTTCCATTCTGTAGATGAATTCTTGAAATTTCACAGCGCTATGAGTAATCAATAAGTTTTCGGACTGTCCTGAATGTAGGCAACATACAGGATATATGAAACGGAGAAGTTTTTTAGAACCAGAGAAACACCTGGAATCTATACTAAATGCATTACTTGAAAGGCAGAGAAGAAGACTAGCTATTAAGCGTGTATGGAGAGATTCCAGGAAAAATCGCAGTAGATTCTTGACATGTTTCCACAAAACCAAGATAAGAGCTCAGTTCATAAAGATAATCTGACGTTTGATTGACTGACTCAACAGGCATGGAAGCAATGATCTTCAGTGACACGCGCATGTATATTTAGCGGTACAATAAATACAAGTGCAGTTCGGAAACATATTGATTGCACCTTGTATATTTTATACATTATTAAAGGTAATCCTCTGGTATATACTTCATACCTTATTGTACGATTCTTATATCTTGAACATAAGAATTGGACATATTTTTTGTTATAGCTCTGTCCGTCCGTTCATCTATCTCGACTTCCAGTTCGAGGATATTTACTTATTGTTACGCATTTGGTTTTCTTGAGATAATGTCAAGTTATACTGTACTTTCTACAAAGAGTGATATATTTGTAAAGAAGTAGCTGGAGATAATCTTTACTCTCTACAATAAGGAGGGCATCATGAGCGTAGCATACAATTGCTATTTCTTTTGTTGCCATTCTATATTATTATCGTTCTCCACATCCAGCTTCTTTTATAAGTTGATCCATTATTGGAATGAATAATAGGGGACTCAGTGAGTTACACTGTTGAATTAAATTTTCTACTTTTGTTCGGTTTGAAATTATATTCTTTTTTGTTAGTGAATTTTCGAAAATTTTCAACAAAATAAGTAATACTATTCCAAGAAGATGTTCAGTAAGTCCGAATGATGGCGCTTCATAAGAATTTAAGCTGATCATGGCTAAAATGCAACTTAGAGTCCCTAGTAGAGAGAGAAGTCTAGCCGCTTTGGAATGTTGCCAGAAGAGTGGAAGCATTTCGAAAATGTAGGGGGACCAGCGGACACAGACAGGACGCTGGTAACGATTATTGTGTGTGATTACTAAGGATAATCGTTGTGCACACTGTACGTCCCGGTGCAAGAGTAAAATGCAGCTTATTACTGAACGTTCGTGGAACATAATTTGCTGTGTTGTAAACGACCACGTCTTTGTGATTTGGAGCACAATGTGTTACATGATAAAGCTCGCAGACACGTTGCCGCCAGTAGCCAAATTGTTGAGGAGATTGAATTAGGAAATCCTCGAAAATATATACCACATACGAGCCCAAGTGACTATTGAACTAAAGAATCACAGTGCGGAATTCGAAGGATGCAGTTCTAATGGCTTGAGAGCTATCTGCAAGATAAGAATCGCAAAAAAAAAGAATGTGGTAGATGGAATATGCCATCTTGCACTGATTTGAAAACATACCTTAGACATGATAGGCAGACTCATATTAAGTTGTGTTAATATGTTTCTTGGATTGTTATAAGTAATGGTGCTAATTTTATAGAGCCTAAAGTGATTAATTTTACGTTAGAACCTATTTTGACATCCTGGGATTCTGCCAACATGGAACTCTCATCCGGAATACTAGACACCATGCAATACGAGAACTTATTGCTAAAAGTCTTCCTTCCTTCTACGAGGTTCACCAAGAAGTCCACTGCCTTGCAAAAGATGGAAGTTCTCGGCGAGTTGACATCATTGCCATTGATAGAGGAAAGGACACAGCAATTATCATCGATCCCATCGTGCGCTTTGAAACTGCAGTTGAACAGCCCATAGCACTGCATGAAGAAAAGAAGACCATCTATGATCCTACAATTGAATACTTCAGGGATTATTATCATATACAAGGACAGATTGAAGTATTTGGATTATTGTTCGGAGCAAGGGGAACAATTCCAAAATTCTCAGTTGAATGTTTTAAGTATTTTGGAATTCCTTTAAAATTTTTGAAAATTATTCCTGCAGACGTAATGAAATATTCTTTTCAGATTTTACGTAATCGCCTGTACACCCAAATTTCTTTACATTCTATCTGATTACTAATAATTATTGAATAAACATTTGAGACGAAGTGCTAGAGTCTCCCGCTTGGACCACATTAAAAGTGAAGAAATTAGGCATAGAATGGATGCTGAAGAGACAGTGTTAAATAGAATAGAAAATAAGAGTTTGAAATGGTTTGATCATGTGATGAGAATGGGCGAAGATAGATGGCCTAAACAAATTTACCAGTGGAAACCTCCAAGAAGAAGAGGAAGAGGTAGACCAAAAAAAACTTGGGACAGCGAAGTAATGGAGGTCATGCACAAGAGGGCATTGAGGACTGAAGACGCACAAGACAAGGCTTTGGAGGATTGACACAGGAAGACGGCAATAGCTATAGAATCTTGAATATATATATATATATATATATATATATATATATATATATATATATGGAATATACATACTTTCCCAAGGGTAGCTTCCATTTGAAAATAATAATCATAACACAAATGTTTATTTTTATTTTTATTTGTATAGTATGCTGTGTCTTTTGGCAACCCTTACTGAAGGCCAGCTACCCTTGTGGGATTTATATATAAAATATCAATGTATTTTTTTCTGTTTTCTTTCTTGGTAACGATGAAAATCAACTCGTTTCATTTTGACGAAGTGGTAAACATTATTTACTCTTTGAAAGATGAGGCAACGTGCATCTCTTATGCTAAGGATCTTTTTAAAGGTGACTCCACTCACTTCAAGTTTGCTTAATCAGGTCACATGTTACATTCTTGGTTACTGTGATTGCTTCTTTAGCGGAAACCAATTTATGAGCAATTTCACCGTCCAGCTCATAATAGGGAGAAATTCAGCTCAGACTGGAATCATTTTGAGAAAAAGTACACAAAAAACTAGAAAATGATCTGATCTCTATAGAAAAACAGACTTACCGATCTCAATGGAGCAGAGAATGTTTTGTCGGAGAAGTGTTATAAAATTGGAAAATGTGACTTTACTTACAAATTCCAAAATTGAAGTACGCTGAAAATGAACTGAACCTAATAGCACGATCTGCAGTACGGCTGAACAGTAGCAGGACAGATCTACCTGTTCGAGATGTTAAAAGCCTGGGCAGAGAAAATAGTAGGCGGAAGGCGTCGCTATCTCCTCTAGACAAGGGATCCGGGCTGTTTCACTAGGCGAGAGACGAAGTTCGAGTAAGCTTGCCCAGAAGTACCCAAGGCGACACGCGGAAGCCAAACCTATGATTCGTAGTAAAGATTTTAATTTGGAAAATAGGGAAGCCTTGAGGCACATTCAATAGAGAATGAAACGAGACGGACCGTGTGAAAAACCACGAGGCACGCGAAGTTCATCATACACTTTTGTTACTACTCTACTACGAGTGACGTGAGAGTTTACAAATATCTTTCATGTCGAAAAGTTACATTTTTTATCTCCGTATAGATCGAGTAAGCTTGTAGATATATATCATGTCAATAAGGAAAAAATAAGCGTGTTGTATTTGAATAATATTTTGCGTAAGATGTAAACTTTTATATAAATGTTATATATACCTGTTGACTTTTTGTACATCATTGCTGAACTGCTGTACTGCTGAATTTTGGTCTGATCATTCCGAAAAAAAAACTTAGGTCTACAAGAAATATTTAGAGACTTTACCACATTTAGAGGATATGATTTCTGTTTTGCTTATTCAAACCTCGAGACAGCTGCAGTCTTACAAAATGACCTGCAGATAAATCCGAATGTGTGAAGCCGGTATCTTGTGCAAGAAAAATCATTGGGAATTTTACAAGGAGTTGTCTTTGTCCAGGAATAAGATTATTTTGCATGTGGTAAATCTACACTACAGAGTCGCTTCACTTTCACCACACTTCACTTTCCTTCTGAAAAAATATGTGATATAAATTCTGTGGTTGAGTGCAAGAATCCTGTAACCATCACATAGTTTGACCTGAGAAAATCAAATCTAAAGGTAATGCAGTATGTTGTTACGTTTTTTATATGTCTGATATGGATATTTAGGCCTACACAACAGTCACAATAAGTTTTATATCTACCATTACCAACTGTAACAATTACATGGGAATAAATATTCTGAATACGGGCTATAAAACATACAAGCAACAATAACAAAACGAGGAAGGAAGAAAATAGGAAAGACTGAAGAATGCTGGGTTTGCAGTGAAAGACCTGCCCTTTGGCAGAAAACTATGAATGAATGCATAACAAAACACAGACCCAACACAGTAACAGAGAATATAATTTCATAGTCTCAAAATGATTTTCGAAAAGGGAGCTCGTGTGCAAACTGCATGAATAAATAACCAAATAATTTTAAAACACCGAGAATATAATGTACCCATATTCATAGCATTTATAGATTTTGAAAAAGCCTTTGATAAGGTTAACAGAAACAAACTATGGAGTATAATGTAAGAAAAAGGTATAATTACCACAGAATTTAATAAATGCCTTTATTCAGGAAATAAAATCATGGTAGATACTGGATCAATGAATATAAACAATAACATAGAAACTATAAACAAAGGAGTCAGACAGGAATATCCTTTGTCACAGACGATTTTTAACTTGTACATGTATTGACGACTTCCTGAGAAAATGACAGATAAATATAGAAACATATTTTAAAATTATATTTCTGTTCTTAGATACAATTTTATTTGCAGACGACCAGAGTCTCATCTGTATCTCTAAAGATAATTTACAAAAATCATTCTTGGAATTAAACAATATAAGTAGAAATTAACTAGAAGTAATTTTAGAAGGAAAAACTATTTTATTTATTTATTTATTTATTTATTTATTTAAATTCAAATATACAGAATAAAGAAATATAATTACAAAACAAACAAAGAGAAATACAAATAAAATAATACAAGCAATATAAAAAGAAGATACAGTAGTATTAACAAAATTTGAGACCGAATGAGCACCGCTCGTGCTCGGTCGCAGTTCAGATATAATATTAAAATAAAAAATAATAATAATATAAATAAATAAGTGAAATAAAATAGGAACTAAAATATAATTACAGCGGCAATGGAATTATATAATATAATATTAAGACTAGAGAAGAATAATATCGCACGTGAAAAGTAGGACTAATATATATTCCGAAATTATAGAATACAAATATAATATAGGTTGTTGAATTCATACACATAGGCTATAAATTTATTTAATCAAATTGAAGATATTGACACGTTTCTAATTTTCTTGTTATATGTTAGTGGGTTACATGTTAGAAGTTCTGGGTGTAATTTAGTTAAAGCATTGTACAACCGAGGGCCAAAATTTATGCTATGCTTTAGACCAGCAGATGTGAGACATTTAGGTTCTACTAATGTTGAATTAATATTTCGTCTTGTGTCATAATTGTGTGTCTGTAATACAAGCTTATTACGATTTTTATGATAAAATTTTAACAGCGTATACTTATAAATTTGTTCAATATTAAATACATTAAATTCAGAATAAATTAATTTAGTTGGATAATCGAAACGTTTCTTCAAACAAATTTTAATTATTCGTTTTTGTAGTAAATTTAACGGACTAAGATTAATTTTTGTACTTCCACCCCAAACAATTATACCATATTGAATGATAGACTGAATAATGGCCAAATATACATTTCGTAGAACTCTAATAGGTAAGTAGCATCGAAGATTAACGAATTTATAAATTGTTTTACGAAGCCTCTTACAAAGATAAGTAATGTGATGAGGCCATTTTAAATTCTGATCAATAATGATACCCAGATATTTGACATACGTGGCTTCTTTCAAAGGTGAACATTTACAATTTTTGGGATCTAAACAATTTTCACTGTGTATTATTAGTCTATATTTATCGCTAAATTTTAAATTTTGAACACTGGCAGCTGTTAACGAAAAAGGAACCAAAGTTGATTTAGATATATTTAAAGAAAGGAAGTTGGAATTAAGCCATTTTTTAACAATGTTAGCACCTATATTAGCATTTCTATATGCTTCCTACCAAGAAAAACCACTGAAAATAACTACTGTATCATCCGCATATGAATATATAGATCCATTAAATGTTTCTAAATTTATATTTAGCAGATCATTAACATATATTAGAAATAAAATAGGTCCCAAAATTGTTCCTTGCGGTACACCTATATCAATATATTTGTATTCACTAAATTGATCTTCAATTTTGGTCATTTGCCTTCTGTTACTAAAATATGATTGGAATAATTTTAAAACTATACCTTTAATTCCAATAGTATGTAGTTTGTCCAAAAGTAAATTATGATTGATAGTGTCAAAAGCTTTCCATAGATCCAAGAAAATACCCAAACATTTGTTTCCGATATCTAGTTCATTGATAATTTTTCCAGTAACATTAATAAGAGCATCATCAGTAGAAATATTATTGCGGAAACCAAACTGATTTTTAGAGAGGATTTTATGTTTTTCTAAATAATTTATTAATCTATTCTTTAAACATTTTTCAAGCAATTTGGAAAATGTTGGAAGTAAAGATATAGGTCTATAGTTATTTAAATTATTTTTATCTCCAGATTTGTATATTGGAATTACTATGGCACATTTAAAAACATCTGGGAATATACCTTGCACAAAACATAAGTTAAAAATATGAACCATGGGTTTTAATATATATTTGATAATAATTTTGAAAGTATTATTCTTAATTCCATCTATACCAGGAGCAACATTATTTTTTAACTTCTTAACCAAAATAATAATTTCATCTTTAGTTACAGGGAAAAGAAACATGGAGGAAGCTAAATGTTCATCTTGTGTCTCATTTTGTAGAGAAGAGTTAAAATTTGACTTATTAATGTTAGAAGTAACTTTGTGTCCTATCTCTGAAAAATAATTATTAAATTCGTTTATATATATATATATATATATATATATATATATATATATATACATATAAACTATAGAACAGGTTAACTGTTTCAACTATCTAGACTGAATATTTAATTTTTAAAAATGAAGTCATTACGAACAAAATCAATAAAATTAATTATATGTGCAGTACAATAAAAATGCCTTAAGAATACTCGGAAAGAAACCAAGCTTAAAGTTTGACGCAAAATTTTGGGCAATAAAGGAAAATAAAGAGAGAAAGATTGAAGCTTGCAGAAATGAGATTTTTGAAAAGGATTGCTGGAGATAGCTACTCTGCTATACAAGAAGAGAAATGAATATATCAGAACGAAACTCGTCAACTTTACCTTAATAGACAAAAATACACCAATATAGGAAGAATTAAAAAGAACATGTACAACGAATGGAGAACTAATGCATCCCAAAATTAGTATTGAGCTATAGAGTGAAAGACATAAGAAATGTTGGCGGACCGAGGAAGAGATAGAACTGTTCTAATTTATGAGACCAGAATAGACCTAGGCTAATGAGACTCAGTCCTCGAGGATGATGATAACGACTAAAGTCTAATAGGATTATTATTATTATTATTATTATTATTATTATTATTATTATTATTATTATTATTATTATTATTATTTTTAGAAATATATGGTTCTTGCATTGAATAACAGAATTTTTATATTCTCTTAAACAATTATCATTTTGAGCTGGGTTTACGCCTACGATCGTCGGATGGCGATTGTAAACATATCGGCCTCTGTATTATCGTACTGAGCTGTTTTAGTTTACATTCAATACATGAAATTTTCTCTCGCAAGTAAATTTATCGAATTTTGATAATGGTGATTACTTTGAAGATGGAAATTGAAAGCGAGGTTTGTTACATATACAAAAATAATAAAAATAGAGTTGAAGTTCACAAATATCAAATATCATCACATTTAGTTTCTCGCAGATATCGGTGTAAATGATACAAAGAGTAGTCGTTTCAAGTGGAAAGTTACAGCTTCCTCCAAAACGACATTGCTTTGTTTGGCTTTCAGTTCGTAGCCAAGGCGACAGTTATTATAATGTTAATTGAGATTCGTTGCCGCCTCAAAAATGACAACGTCACAGTGTATTAATTACAGAGTAAGTACAACAAAGCGTTGAGAAAAATTATCGAGGTTTCAAATACAGGATGATCCAGAGGAGGTGTCTTTGTGTTTGGGATACTGCAAATTATAGAAGTGTAACTTATTTGCCTGTAAATAGGCGCTTTCCCACTGAATCCATTTATTGCTTATTAAACTGAAATTACAAATATATTCCAAAATAAAAAATAAGAATATAGGGAATAATCGGTACGCTGTTATACAATTTTCAGTCCGTCAGCACAACTTAATGGTCAGATTTAAAGATGCCATGCTTTCCGGAGAATCATCGGAAGTTTTATGAATAAACTGCTGTACTATGCACCAGTAGCGGCCGGTGATCGAAATCCTCGGTGAGTCCAGGTGCAACTAGTTTAAGTGCCTCCGATAGAAAATGATTGTTTATGATAATTATTATTGTTATTATATCATTAATATCATTATTACTGTATTATTATTAGTCTATTATTATTACTATTAATGAAAAATAATAATTTCACTCACCAAATAAGCTGTTATGCTGTGAGTTTCAGTGTGATGAAGCAACCCATATTATGTGTTGAAATTCCCCTTTCTTTCTTTTCTTTTTCTTTTTTCCTTTGGCAGCAACAAACAAGGCCAAGAGAAGTTTATTTTGCACCACATTACCACTTAACCATTTATGTTGCCCTTACCAGGATGCAATAGAAACTCTCGTTTTAAGATTATCTGTCAGAAAAATTGTCAGCGATGTCGTAGGTATCTCGGTAGTCTTTCTCTTTATTTAAAACTTCCTTTTTTCAGTATTATTTCTTCTCGAAAAAGGACACTCTTAACAATGAATTAACTGCACCATCATTATTTCTCTCATTTGTTTCTGTTTATATTTTCCCGAAATATATAACAACATTGGCCCAGATTCACTACTGTACTACGAAGTACAATAATACAACACCCTCGCTTAAGTCATAAATTAAGGCATAAGAGGAGAGAATAGAGTGGATCTCTGCCTGCCAAAGAGCTGGCTGGGATTTTGTTATTTATGGCCTATTTAGGAGGACAGGTCACCATTGCTATTCCCACCCCACTCTACCTTTGAGGCCGGCCCATGGATGAGAGAAGTGAAACCTGACCAGGCCAGACGAATTGTGCCTCAGCTACAGCGTTTTAAGCGTAAACTCAAAGCCCGCGAAAAGACATGAAATACATAAGCCAGACCCGGCACGAGCGATCCTGGCCTCAGGAACAAATTGTACTGCAAAACAGGTCTATATACATCACAAGTCAGACCCGGCACGAGCGATCCTGGCCTCAGGAACAAATTTTACTGCAAAACAGGTCTGTATACATCACTAGCCAGACCCGACACGAGCGATCCTGGCCTCAAGAACAAATTTTACTGCAAAACAGGTCTGTATACATCACAAAGTTTTCAAATGCTTCTACAGCGATATATGCTTCATTCAAATAACTAATACATTATATAAAAACACAAAATTTGATTTCAGTTAAGCCAAGTGACTGAGGCCCGGCCTCACTTGCCTCAGTCAATCAGCCGCCACTGCTGTGCACTAAAAATCTAATAATAAAATTTAATACAACGTTAATAGCACAGTCTGGTATATAAAGTCAAGAAGCTTGAGTTGTGAGGGTACTAGGAATAAAAGACTGTGGCGATACTATTTCGTATTTCTGTGATGAGGCGATAGTAGCGATCCTAGTGGTTAACAACTATCTATGGATGCATATTCCTTATGTATTAAGCTTCGTGACTATATATACTAGACTGTGTTAATAGTATAATTTACGAGACAACGCGAAATTACCAGAATCAATTACATAATTCTCTAAAAGTACTTCTAAAACAGATACTAGAAAACAATTTAACAAGCAAGAAGGTCCACACCTGTGGAGTAACGGCTAGCGCGTCTGGCCGCGAAACCAGGTGGCCCGGTTCGATTCCCGATCGGGGCAAGTTACCTGGTTGAGGGTTTTTCCGGGGTTTTCCCTCAACCCAATATGAGCAAATGCTGGGTAACTTTCGGTGATGGACCCCGGACTCATTTCACCGGCATTATCACCTTCATCTCATTCAGACGCTAAATAACCTAAGATGTTGATAAAGAGTCGTAAAATAACCTATTAAAAAAACAAGCAAGAAGACTGAGGGAGGATGGGTAAGTGATGCTGGAAAATTTTTATTTAGAAATAAAGATCAAATAAGAGCCAAAAACTGTTGACGAGCCACTTACTAGGTTCTCAGTATATATCCAAGGACAGCCACCTATCGCGGCGTATTCTCAGATCGAAATTACCCATGAAGTTTCAATGTAAAATCTCTAAGGCAGTTATAGTAGAGGGAAGAATGGAAGGTAGTAGGCACATTAAGTGAGAAAGTATGGACAAAGAATGGAAAGAGAAATCTCTAAGGAAAGAAAAGTAGCCTATAACCATTATATTAATAAAAATGAGAACAGGAAATAGTTTGTTCAAAATATTAATTTCGAGAATTAATAAAAAGATAATGACCTTTATCTTTGAAGTTTTAATAGGTATTCCGTATTTTTGGTTTGCAAGACCAATATTTTTATTAAATTATTAAAAATCAATAATTTTTGTTTCTATATATATATATATATATATATATATATATATATATATAGCCTATATATATTTTTTTTTCGTAGAGAGCAGTGCTGTCTGCGCATAGAATTTTATTCAACCTTATTAATAAAAAATGGATCGTTTATATTCGGAGTTCATTACATGGTTCCGTGGTACTTACAATTAGAATTTTTCCTACTCAAAAATTTATGTAACACCCACTGAGCCAGCTATTTTCAATCTATATACAAGCATGAAAACCGCTATCTTACCAGCGATGTAGATGATTGCTGCAGAATTTCACAATTTATTTTGTAATCTAACAAAGTGTATCCAACTTTTCTCCTGAGAAATCTAATCTTTGTCAGGTAACCCATGATAAATTTAAGAATTAGACATTTCAGTGCACACCACTGTCTTAATTTCGGTTCTACGAAGACGTCGAGACTTACACTGGAAGTGAATTTACCTTTCCGTGACTTAGTAAAATATTACACAGGTCTGAGTTCCCAGGCCTTGGCGAGGTTGTCATGGTGTCGACATGTCAAGATAGTTGCGATTTGTGAGAGACAAATTAATTCGTATTTTCTGCAGAAGTCACTTGTTTCTTTCTCAATACACTTGAAATCTTCCCCTCGAGAGATCTCTGTAGTAAGTATTTCCCGAATATCTGCTATTTTTAAGAATTCATATCATCGGAGTTAGATTCGAGGCCTGCATTTTTGTCTTATAAAAATTAAACCGATTTTAAACGATATGATTCTAAATGACATATACTTTCTCATTATACGTTCTATTTAGCCCAGATATGCCTGAAATATTTTTTTGCAATTTTTGTGTATTTTTCAAATCTCATTTAATGCAGTATATAACTGAAGTATTTGTATGGTGTCGAAACATTCTAGTTGTAACTGGTTGAGCTAGAAAGATGCGTCCTTCTAAAAGGACAGTAGGCATATGAGCATACATTTTGAGGAATAATTGTATACTATGCTTACATGAAAGGAAACAATGTAATTGTTGTAATTTACAATTATTATTATTATTATTATTATTATTATTATTATTATTATTATTATTATTATTATTATTGTTATTAACAAATCATTACGTTATTATTTTATTATAGTTTCTTTATTATTACTACTAATATTATTCTGAAGAATGATGCATTGTGGCTAAATTCGTTTTTACTCTACAATGCTTTCGTCATTGAATAGTACCGTATTGCTATTGATACGTAAAAAGAAGTAATAGGCGAAAAGAGTGTTGAAGTTTCGAGGAGGAGGTTATATTGGGAGAGAAGTGACGATACATATAATGAAGCAGTTGCTGTGGCAATGTCTAAAGACAGGTTTCAGTTCATTTTCTAAAATCTACATTGTTATGTCAATGACAATTTAGAAAGAAAATAAGACCTCTTCCAAAAATACTAAATGAAAAACAATAGAAAGTTATGTCCGTTTAATACCGCCCTCCAGAACGTCCTACACTTGTAAACAGATCTGCTGTGCAAATCTGGCTTTCAGATATATCTCCCTGTGAAGCAGACTTGAATAATTTCAAAGGAAAAATTGTTCCCGAGCCGGGTATCGATCTCGGGATATTTGGCTTAGCGAACAACGCTCTGCCGACTAGCTACCCAGCAACTACACCCGACACTGTCTCAACTTTTCTATTCATATCCACACACCTCAGTGGGCTGACAAGACGCCAGAAACCCAATTTTGAGTGCACACGAACTCTGTGTGGTATTTTTTAGGCTGCATTATAGTCTGTATTTGAGATGAAATTTCGCCCGTAGCATAATTTTCAAACGTAGATAGCATTTCATGCAGGAAAAATCCACTAAAATTGAAATAGCGAAACAATTTCAAAATATATGTAGATATTCCTACTGTCCTTTTAAAAGGACACATAAGTTTTCATCATTGTCATGTCGCAATGAATAGATATTTCGAACGCATTGTGTTTTCAGGTTATATTTATGTTTATTAGGAGTCATTTGCTCTACAACAATTTGTAAAATAATTCCGTACAGTAAAAATATTTAACATTCTTATCTGATTTGCGTCTCGGATGCCATAGCTGAAATAAACGAACAATTCTCACGACCACATCTCAAACTCAACGGTGACCAGAACTCTAATTACCAGTCTTGCCACACCTAGCAAGCCTCTAATTAAGACCAGTAATAGTGACACCTGTGAAAAATCAAATGCGTTAACTATAGGGAGGGTAATTTGAAACATTGACAACTGTCCTTTTAATAGGACAGTAGGCATATCTGGGTTAGTCATTAAAATAACACATTTATTTATTTAGCAGGTTATACAAAGTTTTAACGTCCTCCTTCGCCCACTTTACTGTCAGTTTAATTTAATTCCTCAATTTATCTGCTCTCCTTGCCTCGTCTTGTTAATCCTTTTTTCTCTCATTAATCCGTTGATCCTTTGCTTCCAAGAGTAAGTTTAGTCTTGCCAGGTTTCCTTCTTCCTGGTGGATACCAGGCCATAACTTCCGATATACCTCTTTCTTTTCCATTCTCGTAGCATGTCCATTCCACCCAATAGGGACCTTGTCACATTCATTTTCTTTACACGACTGTAGTTTATCTCCAACTCTATTTGAGGTATACAGAGTCCACCATTTATAAGTCGCCCCAGTATCTCACTTTGCTGTTTGTTTTTGTTAGCGGGAGGACACACATCGTGTGCCGGTTTACGGACGATATGCTAAGCGTTGAATTATACGTCACTATTGTATTATGAACTCGACTCCAGTGAGAAGTTGTCTGTCTCTGTAGTTATGCGATATCATACGGTAAAGTATGTTTTGTTTCAATTTGAAACAGCGCACATTTATTTAACCACTGTTTTGTAAACCACAAAACCTATAAAATAGTGTAAAAAGAATGCTGGAAGGAAAGAAAGTTTATTGAATGAAATAATATTGTTCTAAGAAATATTTTGTCAATTAACTGTTTACATACAATTTATTTAGCATTATTTCGGTCTATATTTATGTATGGTATTATAGGTGGGGGGAACTTATAAATCCACACTTCATCCGTTAATTTTACTAGAGAAAAAAATATTAAACATTTGTTTAAAAAAGCAGAACGATTGCTCAACTGAACTGTTGTTTAAACATTTCAAAGTTTTCAACATTAAACAAATTTATTATTTTATAATCCGTGGCGCTACAGCCCGTGAAGGACCTAGACCGACCAGCCGGCTGCTGGACTCACACCCACATGTCGAAGCAGCGGTGGACGATCATCCAACCAAAATGGAAGTATCGTGTGGTTAGCACGATGATCCCCCCAGCCGTTATAGCTGGCATTCGCAACCGGATTTCGCTACCTATCGTGGCTCCCCAAGTGCATCGCGATGCTGGGTGGGCACCGGTCTCGTACACTGGCCGAAATATCGTGAGAAAATTTATTCCCCCAGGAGGACTCGAACCAGCACGCATTCCGTAACCCGAGTCCTAGGCAGGATACCTTAGACCGCGACGCCACGGCGCGGGACAATTTATTATTTTATATTATTAAAATATTTTCACAGAAATCTTAATAACTTTGAAAGGTATATACATAAATATAGAACTAAAAATATGAATTCTCTGCGTTTATCTGAACCTAAATGTAAAACCAATGCAGCTTTTTATCATAGCACGAGTCAAGGTCCTAGATTATTAAACAGATTTTATTACAATATTATTTTAACCACTGATCCTCTACAAATTAATAAAAAAAATAAATTGTATTGAATTTATAGTTTGGGTTTAAAGATATTTAACATTTTTAATGTGTAATGTATTCACAATCAATTTTATTTTTGTTTGTGTTGGAATCCCTTCCTGAGCACGAGTCTTACTCATTCAGGAGTGGGCTAGTTTACATTATATTATATTAACTTGTATTCATTCGAAATTTACTAGCAATAAAATAAATAAATAGACGTGTTCGGTGACGTGATAACATGATTAGCAGAGGTTTGTGGTCTGGGTGATCACTGATTTAAAATCAGTACGATTCTTATCTGTGAAAACATTGAAGGACAAAATGTATGAAAATAATCCTCATACAATAGAAGAATTTAAAGATAATTTCGAGATACGATAACTAGGATTACACCGGTTGAACTTCAAAGAATGCCCCAGAACTTATTAGAGAGGTTATGATTCTGTATGGACAGTGTTGGAGGGTGTGTTTAGGCTTTAATGTAAAGGTGGGAGTGAAATTAATTAATTTTCTGTTGTTCATACACCGTCATCCAATGATTTCCACTCACGAAACCTGCTTGCTTGCTTTCCGCCGAGTATTCCGTCGGCATAATTATGACGAGGGCGGGTGACTTAAAAATGAGTCGCTTTCTGCATCACGAACTTCTCAAAATGTGCTAAGGTTGTTGCCATATTTACTTTTTGCGAGAAAGCATTGAACTCTTGTGGTAACGCTTTAAATGAATATCTACTAAATACAGAATGTAGCTCGTGGAAGTTGAGTTTTTTTTTCTCGTGATAAAATAGCGAGGAGAGTGTCCTAAAATTTCCTGTTGTAAGGGCTATGTATTTTCATAATGCTCACTTGTCATTCTGCACTTCAGAAGTTTAAAACGCTTCCGAGAAACTCCACTTACGATAGGAGGGCGATAATGGAGCAGACAAGAGAACTTGTCGCTTTCTAATTCAGCACACCTGTGAACACTGTTCCAAGAGTACAGACCCCGTTCGGCGACCAAGAACAGACTTAGTTGCATACTTGCGATACGGCGTCCAAAGAAGTTTTATACGGCGGCAATCTCTTCTTCCACTTAGCTGTCGGTATAGGCTTAAAATCTTTCTTGCAACATTGAGATGATTACCTTCTGTAACTTAATTGAAATTGCTTGTACTGTTATATATCATACAAAACTTAAATATTAGACAGCGTATCTTTATATAAAATGATATGATATGATATATGATATGATATGATATGATATGATATGATATGATATGATATGATATGATATGATATATGATATTATATGATATGATATATGATATGATATGATATGATATGATATGATATGATATGATATGATATGATATGATATGATACGATACGATACGATACGATACGATATGATATGATATGATATGATATGATATGATATATGATACACTATCTATCAAAAAGTAATTGGACATTGTTTTTGCCCCTTTACAACCTCGTGGTACCACCTCTTGTTGCTATGGCAGCAGCCACCCTGTCAGGCATGCTCTCCACTAGTTTGTGTAGGATATCCACTGGAATGCGTCGCCATTCCTCTTGCATCATGGCACTCAGTTGGACAATGAAAGTTGGCTCCATGTTTCGGCGGCTACTATGCAGTGGTATGCAGACAATAATGTTTACCGGTTGGATTGGCCTGCACAGAGTCCTGATCTCAATCCCATTGAGCATCTTTGAGACGAATGCACCGGCGATTGAGGTCTCGGGAGATGCGGCCAACTTCCATTGTCCAACTGAGTGCCATGTTGCAAGAGGAATGGCGACGCATTCCAGTGGATATCCTACACAAACTAGTGGAGAGTATGACTGACAGGGTGGCTGCTGTTATAGCAACAAGAGGTGGTACCACGAGGTTCTAAAGGGGCAAAAACAGTGCCCAATTACTTTTTGGTAGATAGTGTACCTGATGATATGATATGATGTGATATGATATGATGTGATATGATATGGTGTGATGTGATATATGATATGGTGTGATGTGATATATGATATGATATGATATGATATGATATGATATGATATGATATGATATGATATGATATGATATGATATGATATGATATGATATGATATGATATGATATTACATTTCAATATAATATACACCTGTCTTGAATGTATCTTCCCCTTTAAACATATTCCAAAACTATGCATTTCTGGGACTTCACATAGATACCAATCATGCTTCCAACAAAATATACTTTTAATGAACCTTTTTTCTGCAAAATCGTTTCGTTTTTCACTGGCTCTTCTTTTTCCTGGAAATTGTACGTAATAATGCGTGACCTCGCTAGCATTCCACCTGGGATAACGAATTCTACGAACCGGGGAATTTCGTACTGTCCTTTCGAAATACATTACCATGGTTACGAGCGTGTGTAGGTGGAAGAATGGAAAGTAGAAATACTATATACATGAAGCAAGTGTCTCCTAACATTATCAGTCATAGTTCTGCGCTTTCGTAACAACTAGTGTGCGTGTTTAACTTTTAAGTTCCCTGGGTGCTATATTCTTGTTCTATTAGATTATTCTGGCGAGCGTAACCAAATTGGAAATTTTAATGTTATTTAACGACGTGCTAACTGCAAGACTCAGGTAATCGATCCAAGCAGGTTTGTAATGTACGTCCGAGCGCAGCCTACGAGCACGAGTCCCGATCGTTACTTGTAGCTCACACCAGTTACATGCTAGATTGTTAAAATCTTATATAAGAAGTTAACGAAAGCGTTTATTCGTTCATTCCCACCACATTACAAGTACAGACCTTCTCCACTTCCGGAAGACATCACAGCTATATTCTTTTGGGATATTTTATCAAAAAACTTGATATACAAAAGTAATGGTGGAGGGGGTAAAAATAATGTTTTGAGCATGTTTTCAAAAAATATATTTTTCATTTTTTATACGAGAAGTCTTTCTTTTTTTTTAGTGGCAGCATATTTATAGGGTTACTTTTTCATTTTTGGTTTCTTCAGATTTCAAAACGTACAAAATAATTATTTTACAATTTATAAACAAGTTTTTTAAAAATTTCCTCTAATTTGTAATTCAAATGTAGGCCTATTTATAGGCCTATTTATTTAATTCATGGAAAATGCAATCCTCAGTATAACATTATTCGAAAAATAAATGAAGCTTGAGTAGATTTTTAAAGGGCTTAACGGAATGTCCCATTTATTTTGGCCTCCCAAAATAACTTCGTACGCAAGCACCAAACGAAAAATTGTTTCACACGAAAGATGTACAACTGAAAGGGGAGGTAACCTTGTAGCGTTATTTTATTAATGAGACACAAGTACTAATATTGTTTATTTAAATGATACTTGTTTTTATTATTCAGTATTTCAGTTAAGCTCGTTAAGACCTGTCCAGAATGTATCACAGTAGGTCATTCTAATAAACAGAACGTTAATAAACTGTACGTTATTTGGTGCCTCAACGGCATGGTTCCTATGCACAGTACATGCAAAGGAAGCGATTTGACTAAGTTGGTGTAAACAATACGTAGTAGGCCTACATTGTAGATACCCAGGGTCGCGTTACCCACTTCACGTAGCTTTGGTTTGCAGTAAACACATGAAACCAAATGTACCACAGACCACTCATTCAGTCATCATTGTTCAGCGGAATAAAAAATAACTACGTGTAATGGGTTAGGCGACCTGAGTATCATCTGAAATGTACTACGTATTGTTTACACCAACTTAAAGTCAAATTACTTCATATTATGCACAGGGACCATGCCATCAAGGCATCAATAACGTTCTGTTTATCAGAATGACCCACCGTGATACATTTTTGGAAAGGTCTCGACGAACTTAAATGAAATGTATAATAATAAATACAGGGACATCATTTTATTTTTACTAACATTTTTAATATTAACTTGCCTATACCTCTGGATCAACGCCGTTTGCTACCCCGTTCCACGACTGGAGTTCGATGATACTGGCTAATATACAAACAAATCACTTTACTAGGTATAGAAGGGAAGAAAAGTAGTTCATCCATTTACGTAAACTACGAAATATCGCGATTTTGAGTTTGATCATTTTCATTAGGTTTTTGTTTGTTTAATCAAAATACAATACAGTATTAACAGTGAGTGCTTTTACTCACGAACTGAGCTGTCCATGCGGACATATTCATTATGCAGTGTATACTATACTGTCTACAGTACATTAGCGTACAATATAGAGAATGAAGTTAAATTGAAAAATAATCATAATCTGGGTATTTAAACATGTTTTTGAAAATGGTGGCCGTTCATTTCGATACAGGCTTCAGTTCTAATGTGCATATTATAGAGTATTGTACCTAATCTAAAATACCAGTTTCGTTCTTCGTACTAGTAACTCATGTTGAAATAATTCCGTACCTACTCTACAAGAGGGTACCTTAGGTACTGTAAATTCAATCTTCACTTCTGCCCCATCCGAAAAGATAAAATTACTCAGACATACTATCTACTGACCGTCCAAGTGGTTATGTCGAAGGGTCGTAGAAAGGGAGGAAATCACGTGACAGTTAATTACTTAACAAAGCCCTTTTATTTAAGTTGTTTTAAACAGTTGTATAATATTCATAGACGTCCAATTCCTAACAGAAATTAATGTTCTGAGAAAGGAGATAAGAGAGCCCAGCCACTAGCTGGCGAATAAAAGCTGGTGGAGGAAACCGGGATACGACGTAGGCAAATGGACAACAGTACGTGTGCGAAAATGATTCAATATTAAAAGCTCTTTCGTCACTGGAAAACGCGAACACATTTCTGGAACGTACTGTTTACTATGACCGTAAGGCTACTATGACTGTATATGCGGCCTTGGTTCTGTGTGGAGGACGGTTGAACTTCATTAGTAGAAGGGGTGGGAGTGAAGTACATTAAAAAACTCAGGTACAATGAAAATTGAAGTAAAAATAAAATGATGTCCCTGTATATAGTGTCATTTAAAGAAACAATGTTAATACGCGTATCTCATTAATAAACAATGCTACAAGGTTGCCGCTCCGTCAGTATTATTTTCCCATTTCAGTCGTACACCTTTTGTATGAAGCAATGTTTCATTTGGTGCTTGCGTACAAAGTTATTTTGGATAGTCAAGATAAATGAGACATTCTGTATATTAAATTCAAGATATTACTAGTGGCTTGAGCAGCGACTCCTGCTTTTGTTTCTTTTAGTGGTTACGATATTCATTGAAAGTTCAAGTTACTTGTAACCTATACTGTGGTTGAGTGGTGAGACTTCTAATCTGTCACGCAGGCGGCCCGGGTTCGAGTCCCGGTCAGGTCTGGGATTTTTCATTGAAAAATCCACAGTGACACTTGTGGCGGACAAGGTCGCAGTTGGAGTTTTTTTCGGGATTCTCCAGTTTTTCCCCATATTAAGCATTTACATAATTCCGTCTCCATTTCTGGCGACTCACGGAGGGGCCTGGCCTAGGAACGAGGAGAATTGCCTGCCCTACACCTGGGTACGCGGCGAACCTTAGTGTAGTCAACCGATGTGGGTTTGGGAATGCGCCTAGCTTGAGGGTTAGTACAATAGATCTTAATAGGTCGCAGTGCTGGACCATAGTGTCCCTCCCGTAAATTCATTTCAATTAAAGTTATTTGTATTATGATTATGCTAAGATGATTCTCACCTATTGGTGATCTACGATTGTAATCGTATACTTATTTGAAATCACGTAACCATCAACAAATTAAAGGTTCCACGCAATTAAACGGGTTCTACGAATCCCCTGCCATCTTCTTTACTGCAAACGTAAGAGTTTGTCATATTTTTCAAAAAAGTATAATCCAACCATCTGTTAACAAAGCCACATAATTCTTCAACTAAATGAAACGTAATTGGCTGATAATTTACAATTGGAAAACTGTAGGCTTATCAGATTATCGCTGTTTATTCCCGAGTTTTTCAATTATTTTCAACCATCTTCCACACTTGAACAGAGGAGTATTAACCAGTAAAGGTCCGAATCGAGTTGGAGAAAGCTGAAACGTACCTAACATGTGACATAAGGTGTACAGCCACTTCCAGTACGCTCTCACCCATTGTCGGTGTTTACAGTAGTATCAAGTGAATCAGAAGTATTGTGTAGCCATGTCAGGCGTATTATTTCAAGCGTAATTAAAATCTGCGATTCGGAGAATACTGATGCTGTACTTAGTCCTATACGTTAGAGGTCTGCAGGGGGCAAACCCACTGGCCGGGATCGGGTTGAAATTCACTTAGCCCACAGCCTAATATATACAATCACGAAGCTTTAGTTTCGAGGTTGCTAGGAACAATAGACTGTGCCGATACTATTTCGCATTTTCTGTAATGAGGCGATATTAGCGATCCTAGTGGTTAGCAACTATCTATGGATGCATATTTACTACGTATTAAGCTTCGTGACTGTATATACTAGACTGTGCTAAGCCTATGCTTGTTGGATTCAGACTGGGTTCGGGCCTTAAAGAAACGCAAACAATTTTCCTCATGAATTATATACTGATTAAATAAATAATACAGTAGTTATTTATGCTACAAGTTCGTAAAGGTTCTCTTTTTGGTATGAGTGTAAGTTTTCACTAAATCGTGTCCTTATTAGTGCTGCTGATCGATCAAAATATTTAATCGATTAACTATTTCGAGTTTTGGTCGGGTTGAAAAATGTTTTAATATACTGTAATACACAATTATTGTTAAATTTAACTTGTGTTTGGTGATAAACATAATATTAAATGTTGTATATCTGTATATACTGTATCGTTATATTACAAAACAACTATTTTAATTACTTACTAACGTATTTATTATGAGGCTTATAATTTATTATCAATTTCTCCGGGAAATTTTGAGACAAACATAAATAACAAAAAGTATGAAGGCTCACCTAGTTAATACTGCTTCATCCTTGATTTTAAACATGTGAGTGCATTCACATGCTCCAAATTAAATGCCGCTCTACATTTAGTCAAGCACTTCTCCACGATCGTTCAACTTAAATCCAAACGTTTCACCGAGTTTACCTCTCAAATTCTCATATGACATAATGGAGTTTATACTTTTCACAAACCACAGAAAACTGATTTTTTTTTCTTTTTTATCGAACTAAACACACAACCTCCATATACAAACTCAGTACAGAAACACCAACTGCAAAAGTACAGCGGTCAAAACAGAAGACTGGTCCCTGTTGTAATCGAATTACCAGATTTTAGAAAGAGTAGGAGATGGCTACGCTCTCACTTGTACACAGTGTAGACATGACTATTTTATAAGGAATGAGGGGGACGAATCCCTGAAAAATATGTATTTCATATGCTAGAAAGATGAGCTGACAACAAGGTGGAAGTTTTCATGGAAAACCATAAAACTTAATAAAGATAGACTATATCACTGTCCTCATATCTCAATCTCTTTCTGAAGTGTTTGTGCATAGATTTTCCCTACGCTACCTGGTTTATAGTTAGAAAATAACAGTACTATTGTGCTTTTAAGTAAGCAATTTCCGAGAGAGAAATATTGCCGGAATTATTAGTATGAGTTTGTATTAACAAAATAATAATTAATATCAACTACAACCGATTAATTTTAATCGACTCAATTATTCGATTAAATATTTTTCATCGATTAATCTTGAAACAGAAATTGATCGATTAATCGATTAAATCCCATAACATTAGTCCTTATACATCTAAAATTATTCAAGATGGGAAGTTTTGAAATAAACACGCGGTATACTACTGTGTAATGTAGATAGTAATATGATTACTAAGATGATGATGATGATGATGATGATGATGATTATTATTATTACTACTATTCTTATAAAGTCTAATACTATATAGTACCTAGAATTATTGGTGGTAGGTATCTTTAGCACTTTAGAAAACATTGCGGTGAAGGAAACTGCAACCTTAGAAAGAACATCAGACACTCATCTCATGGCCGGGTGAATGTGCACTCCAGCCATTACGAGAATGTGAGGACATAAAGGAGCGGGGAACGAAACGAAGACGTGCACGCATCCATTAAACGTCCGGAAGCACGTCACAGGTGTTGTCATGACGACCAATGCAGAGTAAAAGCCTAAGGTTGTTCCTTCATTGTTGCCACTATAGAATTCAAATTAACTGAAGTTATAAAATAATCTTAGTTATGGGAAAATAGATTTAGGTTATGTAGAGCATCGGCTCCAATCCCTCAGGGATTCCTTGAGGTTTATTTTAGACTGTGAGACGGTTTTCTAATATTTTTTATATGTAAATTCAATTTAATTCCACAATTTTTGTGGTAATTGATGGATTCTAAAGAGTTGTGCCATAATATATATAAAATAATATATTAATTGTGGACTATACATAACTTATATTCATAATCATTTTCGTTTTTAAAATGTTCTATTCAAGTGGTCCTTTTCGACGAAAAAGTAGGCTAAATATCATCTTTTAAATGTTTCAGACATCTTTGAGCCTTTCTCTCTTAGTCGATAATCCAAAAATTCGTAGACGTATATCTGTATTTATTAATTCCTGTAAAAGTATCCAATTATTTTTTTAATTGTCAGTTTTGCCAAGTATGAACACAATTTATAGTTGTGAAATGTAGCAATTTATTTTGTGATATAACTAATAAATAATTTGCAAGTTTCCCTCTGAGAAGTAAAGTCACTTATTATATTACATAAATACCGTGTGACACAAAAGCCACTTAAAATTGGCTTTTCTTTAAGGGCATAGTCCACAGTAATTTTTCTTTAAGAATTTGTGTAAAGAAAAATAAAATATTGATGTAAAGCTCGGAATAAAAATTATTCGGAAAATTATTTCTGGCATAAAAATATTTTACAGTACTTGAAAGGAGCCGGATAGTGCTGGAGTATCCTTTAAATTTCTCTCGTGAATTATAGTCTGGTAACATCCTTTGTAAATGTGCCTGTATGTGTGTGTTGTAGGTTTGAGAACTTTGTGTACTAGGTAACATCTGTTCTTCGAGGATTCTTGTTTCTCTTTCCAGTTACTCAGCCAGGGTTGTATGGGCGGAAAAGACAGTTTCAGTGGGAGAGGAAAAAAGTTTTAATAACTTTTAGAGTTGGAACAAAGTAAAATATGGGGCTTCTTTTCTACACCAAAATGAAAGTTCCTTTTGAATGACAAAGCCTTAATTTTGTAATGCGTCCGCGAATTGTTAACATAAGTTCTACACAAACGTGGGGGAGGAATTTTTTTCCAGCGTATTTCCCCAATGTCCCATTTATTTTAAAATCATGTCTGTGTTGAATATTTGATTTGCGTTGTACTTTTAGAGAACTTTTGATTGATATTGGTTGATGTTCATTGAGCCTACACAAGATCAATTAATTTTGCAGATTTCTAAGAATTGAAGTCCATTGCTGTTACAGAGACACATGTGAAGAGGAATTAATTTTCCCAGTGTAAGATAATAGATGAAGATTTTATATTGACAGTAAGTTGAATTGAGTTAATCATATACTAATGAGTAGTGCAACCCAAAAGTATAAAAAGGATAACAGCACTTTAGACATATGGTTGCTACCCCAAACATGATTTTGGTTATCAAACTGCCTCGATGAAACAAATGTTAGAAGCACAATAAAGCATAGTTTTTAAAAATAAAGCATAAAGGCATAATATTGAAAATAGAGCATAATTCTTGGAAAATGAACTGCCAGCTTCAATGCACTATTTATAACAATTGTGACCAACAATTAATATTAAAAATACTCACATTAACAATGAGAAGCTAGTTTTTAAACAATGGAAATTTCAAACTTAAGAATTTAAGTTATATTTTAAATTCTAAACTACAGTTATAGTTCTGTGAGGAACAGAACAACAATTAAAAAAAAAAAAACATTATGGAGTGCACGTTTAACGGTTTTATGGCTAGCTCACACTTTGAATCAAAAGGGTTCACATCTATTTCATATCAACATGCCGAAAACATATGTAACTGCGATATAAAGAGTTCGCGAGTTTCCTACAGACAATTTTGTGGCTGAAAAGAAGAAACTTCTGTGTACCCTATGTTCAGAGTGTATTAATTTAAAAAAAAATCACTGCCGAGTGATGTAAGGGGTTGTTGGACAATAACTTCATTTAGGTCAAAATTACGTAAATTATTACTTAACAAATTAATTGCTGATTAACATTTATTACATATAATGAAACTAACATCTGCCCATTATTATTATTATCATTAATTTCTTTAAATAGATTTACAAAATCTCTAATAGCAATTACATTAATATTCCCATTATAGAAATATATTTTAAATTTATATATATATATATATATATATTTTTTCTCCCTGTAACATAGTTCTAGTAAGCTTATATTAAATTAATTTCATCATTTTACTAGCTATCTCAAATTAATTATAATTGTTTGAATGAAATTAGCTCATAAATTAAGTTATTACTTTACCTTGTAGGTTTATCTAAATTTAAATATATATTGAAGCAGTAATTAGGAGAGGGAGAGACCGATTTATTAGCGAAGTGATATCTCCATATTTCTATTACATGTATTCGCGGGGATGTTCTGGCGACTTCGTTAGAATTAGCTTCCTCACACAGGTGTTTCGTCACTTGTCAGCATCGGACAGATTTAGGGCCACGTTGAGCGGGGTTTCATAGAGACTCGATGAAGCATAAAGCCGGAGTTAGACTGGACCCGTGGGAAAGATACTGCCAAGCTTGGGTTTTCCAAAGAACGGGTATTCTTGTGAGATATACAAACTAATTTGAGGTTATGGGAAATCCAAAGTCTAAATTTAGAGATGACATATTTCGCGCCCAATAAGAAGAGATCTTGGTCCAGCTTATGAGGTCACTTTGGACCAATAGGGAATAGATTTTAGGCCAGTTAGTGACGTAGTTTTTAACCAATAGAATAGTTAGTTTTAGCGTAGGATAGGTTTTTATAAATAAGGGTGACTGGGAGCGGAATTGACGACTACTATTCCGCTTCGGAGCGGAGATCATCAAAACAACTTTACTTCGTGTCGGCAGCCCTACATACAGGGCAGAATAACTACTTCGTTTGGCGTCGACAGGACTACTATTTCGCTTCGTGTCATAGTGTACTGGACAGAATATTGAATTTGTAGTATCGGATAGAGCTTATTCAGAGCCGCCATAGAGTCGATACAGAAGTGCGACCAACGATTGAATTATAAGTCAGCCGGAAATACATATTCTAGGGTTTACCAAGTGGATACTACAATGAACTTATAGTTTTGAAGTTTACGCTGCCTTTTATTTAAGTAGCCGGCTTGGTATTATTCCCGACATCACCCTATACCACAACAGTACCTCGGCTACCCTGAGTGAATCTCACGCAACATCGAGACGCACCCACCCTCAAATGGCGCCCAACGTGTGGTCACAATAACCACTCAACAACGATACCACCCTCAAATGGCGTCCAACGTGGGAAAACAACAACGAATCCACCCTCAATATGTAGTCTACTAGTTGTTAAAACTTAACTGAAGAATATTGCTGGAGAACCTTTTAAGTGTAGTGTAAATATTCGTAATTTAAATATGTATTGTATTTGTTAAGGCTGTTTGAGTGGAAGAGAAGGCCTTATGGCCTTAACTCTGCCAGCGAAAATAAAACATTATTATTATTATTATTATTATTGTGCAGAAACATGTGAAAAGTTCTAAGCATAGATCTCGGAATCAAAGTGATGGACAGGGTTCAACTTCAAGTGGTCCTAGTCTAGACGGCATTTCGGAAGGCGGTCAGGTGCTATATGCGCCGTAGTATTTCTGGTATGTGACGTGACAAGCTTATACAGTAGAACCAATCGGAATCAGTCTTACTTCCCGAGTTTGTTTGTTCACGTGTAAGTGTTTCAATACACTGAATAAGTAAAACTAACATTTACTGTGTGTGTAAGATAAATAAATGAAAGAAGATACTGTAAAAAGATAAGTATTACACAGGCAAGCGCGGAAAATAGTGATTAAGCATATAATTATTTAAAAAACGTTGACGACCAGAACGCTGCCGGCCATCTTGATGCTGGCTGCAACGTTGCCAATGCCCAAGAAACAAATGCAAAAGCATGTGGTGTGGGATTTACAACCGTGCAAAGAATATTGTTAGTGAAGAAAGAGGGTTTGTTTGCTGTCATGCTTACAGTAATCAAGGGCTGTCATTATAGTCTTTTGATAAGTTAAATTCTCTCCTGCGCTATTTGTATTGCACGTGCGCGTGAATTACGATGTGACAATGTTGTACGCTGCAGTGCTCTGTCTCTCTCGACGCAAACGTTAGCAGACTACCGCTTTCCGAATTGCCGTCGACCCTAGCAACATACGTGCCAGTACCATACCTCAAGTATGGCAACGTATGGAAAAATCCAAGGATAATATGAAAGATATTATGGAAGCATTCACTTCTGCTGGTATTCCATTGCATGTCTTTCGTAACCAACGATTTCGTCAGTGGATAGCAACAGCTACATGTATGCAGCCGACTCCCAGTGAAACCACTCTAAGAAGGTATCTTGCAAAGTATGCTGAAGGCGACTTTCAGGAAACTAAGTCAAAATGTGAGGGAAATTCTGTCTATCTAGTGGTTGATGAAACAACAGATATAAAGAATCGTAAGGTGGTGAATATTCTTGTAGCTTCACTGGGTGTTGTGAATGAAAACTCCCGTCTTGTGAAAAACAAAATTGTTTAACACTGCAATGCCGATGTTGTAGTAAATTTAATACTTGTTACACTACTGGTGTTCACAGAAGCAATTTCATTGTTTTAATATCACATAGTGCACCATTTATGCTTTCTGCTGGCAGGCGACTGGCTGGAGTTCCACCTCAGCATTTACATTCTACATGTTGGGCTCACTTATTGCATCTTTGTACTGAAGACATTAGATTTTCACTAAAAATTGCTGATGAATTCATTGCAGCTGTTAAGGGTGATTTAGCGAAAATTCCAGTTAGAAGGGAGAGATTGCTGGACTACCTAAAAGAAGCAGGAACATTTGTTCTACCTCCAGTTCCTGTAATAACTCGCAGGGGCATGGCTGAAGGCAAGAAAATATCATTGCATCAATTTCAATGCAGTCAAACATTGGATTGATTTGGAAGATGGTGGAGGCAGTGCTGCTGTAACAAACTTAAAACGACTGGTTGAAAATAAAGAACTTTTACTTCAACTCAGAGATATACTGTATCTAAAATTTATGATGGACTCTGCAATCAAATACAGGTTTTGGAATCAGATAATTAAAATGCAACAGAGGTCTGGCTTCTTCTATCATCAGTTCTTCAGATAGTTCAAAGTTCAGATGCAACGTGTAAAAAATTGGCAAGATATATGAATGAACGTCATCCTGTTCTAACTGTAATGGTTAGCTGACAGAGTCGTCTAACGGTCTGTTTAATGTTCTTCATCTATGACAATATTTGCTATCATAGACATTTCTTCTTAATTTCGCAGAGTTTCCTCTGTGTCTATGGTCGCTTTGTTCCCCTTTGAGCGTCTACAAATATTTGTCCATTTATGTCCTTGTTCCATTTTCACTTATCAGAAGTTAGATAAAGCTATATGATTTAAAAATGTAATTGAGAGTAGGCGTGCACATGAATTAGTAAATTAGTTCTGTACACATTGTCCGCCGAGTTAGCTCTGTGGTAGCATGTCTGCCTTCAGACTAGCCGGCCTGGATTCGACTCCCGGAAGAGTCACAGATTTTCGTGTAAAATTTCTACTTTGGGATTAGGAGAGGTGGCGGTGCACAATTTCTAATCACTAGATTGTCCTCCAATATGTCTGGGTTAAATCCCAAATCTCTCCGTAGTGCATATGAAGAGAAGGCATATGCCACTGTTGATAGTGATTCGTCCGTTGGATGGGGACGTTAAGCCTGACGGCCTCCTTGGTGCTATTCGACAGGAGTAGGCTACGTGTTGGTACCGGGTTTCCCCTTCATCATCATCATCATCATCATCACTATCACCATCACCCATTCCCTATACTACACTTACAAGCTCATTTACACATACACTTACCTTAGTACACGCCATAACTCTCCAGATACACATCATGCACAGCGTGACCCGCCGAAGTGGTGTATAACTTAAACTTTCTTGTCGAAAATGAACCAAGACTGTCAATACATAGCTTAAGACATAGAATGTACATAGAGAGTTATATGGCATTAACACTGATTGTCATTGTCCAGTAATGATCGAAAAATCTCAGTTAAGCTTTGAGCGCTAACATTTCAAACTTTCAATTGCTTCTCCTGCAAAATGTATTCCAAATGACATCCAGCATTCTTGCAGTGGACTCTTCATATATATATATATATATATATATATATATATATATATATATATATATATATACTATTTTACTTTCGAGAGCTTTATTAATACGTATGGTGAGGCGTATTGAAGGAGGAGGAGTGGGAAAAATCCAAGCGCAATTTAGACGTCGGTGGCATAGTGCTAACGTCACACTCAGAGTTAAAGTTTAACTTTGATTATGAATGGCTACTAAATTTTGCTTGGACCCTCTCATTCAGAGACTGATTATCTGAAAAATGAACTTTCCAGCTCCATTCCCCTTTCAACGAATATCACAATAATGATTTCATCCCACTCAGCCGAATTTAAACCCACTAGCCTCCGTTTATTTATTTATTTGTTTATCAACATAACACGCAAAGCCCAATTACAATGTTCATTACTTAAAATGTACAGTTCCAGTTCACTGCATGGTAACTAATACGCCTCCGAGGAAAATTTCTTATTCCTGCATATAAATTCTGTACATGGAATTATCAGTCTACCCACTATATTTACCCTCGTTTACAATCAAAACATCTACCATTATTTTAACAGCATCAGCTTTTTTTTTTTATTATTAAGAGAGCTCGGATTCTCAGCACGTTTTATCCCCTGTTATTAAATTTGAATACTTAAATACTTTTATGGGTTTCACTCACAATGGAGCATAAATAATGTGAAGTTTATTGGACTTAAAAATGCCCTAAAGAAATGTAACAAACTAAATTGACCTAAATAACTTTTTTTTAACATTAGAGCGCCAAAGTATGTGAATTTTATTGTAGTGGAAAGTTAAATTTAGTCATAAGACTTTCCTTCATCCACATTTTATCATTATTTTATGGACTGAATGACATGGTACTTTACAAGAATACAACCACCACATAAGCACGCACTCTCTCTCTCACACACAGTCTTTCTGTCATTCTCTCCTTGACAGAGGGAAAGAGAGAGAGAGGATTATGTGAAGCAATGTATTGTTTCCACAGAATTTTAACTATCGATGTACTAAATCAAAATTCACTATTGTGTCGTTTTACTGCTGGTTATTTAATATTGGCGCAGAGAATACCATATCCATTCGTTATGCAACTTTGTTATTTTTATCTTGGTTACGTACTTGATAAAACAACGGCGAAAGATTAAAGTTCACATAATACAGTCAGATAAAAGTTATTGAGTAATAAAATCAGGAAGAAAATATAGAGAGCGTGTACTTTGAATATCAATCGCAGCAGCAATCCAGTACTCTGGAGGTATAAAATGGTAGTCAGAGATACTAAATTATAAAATTGATGTTAACAACTCATTAACAATGATTCCCTGTTAATACTGAGTGAACAATCCTCCGCGCGCCCGCTTCCACAGGTTGCGGGTCTTGGACGAGTCAAGCCGATAACCACGGTGAATGTGTGTCGGGTCTATGGGCAAGCAGATGGTGCGTTGCTGCTGTAGACAATTTTCAGCAGGACGCCAAAATGTGCATGACGAGGAGCGCAGTGGGAGGCCAACCATCATCACAGACGACCTTGTGGAGCAACGCACCATCTGCTTGCTCATGACGTTAGGCCCATAGACCTGGCACAGCTGACGATCAATTTCAATCGGCGCTATGCCCTGTGCATTCAAAAACTTTATCACTGACCGCACTTCACACTCGGCGGGAGCTGAATAGGAAAGCCCATTTTCAACAAATGCAACGAAGCTACTGAGAGCACTCGGGAAGTTCCGCTAGCGCATGCGCCATGCCAGGACACTACTCTATCACGTACACGCAGTCGCTTCGCGCAACATACGGTTTTCTAGGTGTGGGACGAGTGGGAAAGTTACTTTATGGACGCGCCTCGTATCCTGATCACGCGGAATATTTTCCTTCTTCAGTGCCGTCGTCCACGATATCTTGTGGTTTTAATCAAAACAGTATTTATTTTTATAAAACGAGCACACAACACGATCTCAATGCAGCATTGTCGTCCAAAAGATTAAAAAGTTTTACCAGGGGTTCTTTATCTACAAGAGACACTCAAGTAGACTGACCTGAGACGGCTCGCTGTCCCTTCATCCGTCGTCCCACGGACGGTGACACGAGGGACAGAGGTCGTTCTGGGCGGTGTAGGAGCGGCGAAGGCAAACGTCGCGGCGGCTGAAGATTGCCGCTACCATCCTGATCGCCCCACGCTGCTGCTGCTTCCACCACGCTGTCTATAGACGACGATCTCGGCAGCTGCGTCTGGTTGACATCCCGCCTGCGACACACGTACAAAAAGAGACGTCAACAAGGTTGATTTAAAGATGGATCTAGACTGAATGTAAATGAAGAGAAATTTGGTAGACAGGAGAGAGAAAATGGAAGTGTCTGAGAAGACGAAGAAACCCATCTAGGTAATCAACCGAAGCTAAAATCGGAAAGTAAGATAATGGTATGGGAAGGAAAACAGATAATAAAGAAATGGATGGAGGAACTGAATCCCATGGCAAAGATTAGGAGAGAAATAGAAGATGAAGAGAACAGTGATGATAAAAAGAGATAAAGAAATAAGAGACTCAGAGAGAAAATAGTAGACGGGAAGGAAGACAGTAAAAAATGCGTTAGAAAGAGTGCAAAACTTTAAATAGAAGAAGAGGAAAGAAAATATCATTGACAAGTTTAAACTGTAGGGAAGCGAGGCACTGGAAGTTAGAGGAAAGAGGCTGGGATGAAGAAAGCCAAAAGAATGCTGGAAAATAATTAATGAAAGCAGAGAAATGCAATGAAATAAATAAATAAATGAGCTATAGCTTACACATAAATACTTAACAGTTATTGTTGGAGTTAAAAGTGATTTGTTGCTGATAGTATCAGACATGATTACCTAAGACCATTTTTGGACTTTGATGTAATATTATGATAGTGTTGAATTTATAGCTCAAATATATGGCGAAATATAATGTTCTTCAAAAGTAAGTTCCCATTTTGAAATAGCTGTATCTTCTGTACATATCAGCAGTTTGGTTTCATATAGATACCATTATTGTTTAGAAGGTTTGGTTTTGTTTTATCGATGCGTGTTTCGTTGTTATGGTAACTGTGTCACGCTTGTATAAACAATAATTATTTTTGTTCAGAATACAGACGGCAATAAGGGAGTAATTTTAATAATTTGTATAATGGTTTTACCTTTACATGATATCAAGGTTACTGTCTGATGTGGTTGTACGTCACATTTCACAACAGGACCGTATTTCTATGAAGAAATTGAAGAAGGACAAACGAAAGCAGTGACGGTAACCGGGCAGCGATGTTTTCAAATGTTGCAAGGCTTTGCAATACCAGCGTTATAGATTCATGAAATCGAAAAAATAGTTTTCATGCAAGATGGCGCTCCACCTCACATACACAATAATATAAAAACACTATTGCGCAACACATTTGGTGATCGTGTAATTAGTAGGCATTTTCCGAACAGTTGGCCTTCTAGGTCACCAGATATAAATCCAGCTGACTACTTGTTATGGGGTTATCTAAAAGAAAAGAGATTTGTATGTAGTTCTACTACACGCGAGGAACTGAAACAATCAGCATCGGATGTAATTGAAAACATCTGTAAGGCTGTGCTTATTAATGCCATTTATAGCGTAGAAGAAAGACTATTTCTTGTTGAACAACACAGTGGTGGTCGTATTTAATCTTTTCGTGTTTTAATAAAATCCCATTTCTTTATGAACAAATTTTTGTTTTTAGTTTTGTGAAATATAAACATTTGACAAACATTACCATTTCAAAATGGGGACTTATTATTGAAGCCACCAGCATGGCTCAGTCGGTTTAGGCGCTTGCCTGCCGGTCTGAAGTTGCGCTCGGGCGCGGGTTCGATCCTCACTTGGGCTGATTACCTGGTTGGGTTTTTTCCGAGGTTTTCCCAGCCGTAAGGTGAATGCCAGGTAATCTATGGCGAATCCTCGGCCTCATCTCGCCAAATACCATCTTGTTATCACCAATCTCATCGACGCTAAATAACCTAGTAGTTGATACAGCGTCGTTAAATAACCAACTAAAAATATATATTTTTGAATAACCTTATTGTCCCCAATTATTTTAAGTTGATTACTAGCAGTGTTTAGTTTTAAAATTGATCGAAAGTCTACAAATTTAGTGCCGAATGTTCTAATTACTGAACAGCCTACTTTTACTTGGCGAAAATTTATGCCATGGGACTTCCAACTTTTCATTTCCTCCTGAGAGTATCATGCTAGGGGCACTCATCTTCCTTAAGCGTCTATCGTCCCCTGCGTGCATCGGGCTGAAAATAACACGCATGTTCACTCTACCACAGAGGCCATTTTTAGTATTAAACTATAACATGAAAATTCATGTCGAAATATTTGCTAGTTACATATTTTATCTGTTGTTCTTGAGCGTGAATTTCCTTGTACGTATAATTGAAAACAATTGAGAGCTGATTTTCATTTGGATTTTGTTGTATATCTCTACTTCATCCCTTTCAGAAGCTTTCCACACTTCTTTTATACCTGGATAACTTCACAATTTAATCATTCACTTGTTAAGAAATTCTACCTTTTCTGAACAAGTGCACCTTTGTAGAGAATTATGATGTGGAATTGTGTATTGGAGAACTTTAGAAATAAACTTTTATGCGAAGGCAAGAAAATGTATTTCGAGTTAAAACTTCTCTCTCAATTGTTACGTATTCAGTGAAGTTTTGAATAATATTCGGCCGCTGTTCGAAACCTTAGATTGAAGTGTACTTTTTCTTCTTCCACCTCTTGGCTTTCTTCGCTTACAGAGTTTCATGTTCGAAAGAAAACGGCAACCCACGCATTTCTGTTAGGTGACTGTTACTCCGAAACAGACTGAGGTTTCTTTTAGAAAATGTCACAGTAGGCAAGACGGGTGTGGAGAATTTCTTCCCAAGTGCTTGATTGCCATTCTTATTTGACTGTTGCATCGCTATTGTATAATTTTAATTTCGATATTAATTATTCTTCTTAACATCTCCTTTGTCCGATTTAGATTTCCCTGATCGCACACTACACATCCCATGAATGCGGACTTCTCCGGTCATGGCATCCGCGTAATACTAAGCCACCGCTGAGACATTACAGAACAATCATAAGATAACGGAAAAACACCCAGTCCCGTGGACGAAAGATAAATGTCTTCCATTGTCCATGCTGGGAATCGAATCCCGGACCGCGTGGTCGGAAAGCATACGTGCTGTTCACATTATTTCAATCTCATCAAGCCCCGGATTTTTGGTTTAAAAAAAAAAGCAAAATTAGGTTTTCCCAACTCATGTTTTAGTATTTTCTTAGGAGTTGAAATCTGCTATTTAGGAATTATGGGTTTTTACGGAAAAATAAAGAATAAGCTACTTACTATTAATATATTGCAATACTATTAGACTTACATTAAAATATCCGTTATTATAACATTATTAATCTATAAGTAGCCTGATGATTCAGCCTGGTGACATGTTTTATAGAATGTTTACCAATATCACATTTTTGGGCTATCCAAAAAAAAGGTGGACCGAGAACGACTCACTGAGACCGTGCCAAAAAGAAGTGCGTTATATGGCAGTAAACATTTTTAATAGCCTCCCTATGGATATAAAAAATCAAACTCAAAATATAAGATTATTTAGGGCCAAATTAAAGAAGTACCTAATTTCTCACGTCTTCTATTCTGTAGGTGAATTTATGGCATCGCACTGTGCGATAATAGGATTATAGAGCATGTGCGATATTGGGCAGAAATCTATTAGCCTGTTATAGCCAACTTAAAACTGGCACATTTCTTCGATTGATTTTGCATATTTCATTCCTAACCAAGTCAATACCAATATACATAAAAGTATTGCTACTTACCTTCCTTTATTAAAAATAGCTGCCGACAAAACACACTTACAATATTTTTACACATCATATTTTAGAATAAAGCCGAACATTGTGTAGTAAAATCTACAAACATTCACCTGCTGGGGTTACTGTTAATTTCGAGCGAAGAGAATTAGTTACTATACATTTCATGAGCATGTGACATGTATTACCTTATAATAATTAGGGTGCGATATTAGACGAGTGTATGCTATTGGGCACACCTCCCTTAGTAGTAGAAGTTCTACGGCGTGTGGAGATGTCTTAACAGAAGACAATGTCGATGCAGTAACTTCTTTCACTCTTTAGTATAGTTACATATTATTATGCAGTTTCATGAAAATGTAGAGAATAAATGGGAGTATCACAAGAAAATCTGTCACTCCAACTCCACAGAAGTTGCACTAGAACTCACCTCTACGTGGACCAGCAACTCCCGCATTAAAAGCCGATGTAACAATCATTATGTGCTTTAAAAAGTACACATAAAACTGTTGTATAAGCGGTTTATTTGACAGTGGCAAAGTACTTATCGATAAATGGTTTCCGTCGAAGCGTTATAAAATGTGTATCGACAGGGAGATGAATGTTTACGATTGCAGAGCACTTTATGACGTACCGTAACATTTCAGATGAGATTAAGTGATCATTTCCTCCAGCTATGGCTGAGAAGCGAAAATTGAGAGAAATTCAAATATTTATACAGACGCATATACGTTGCACAAAGCTGTTCTTCTATTAGTATTTTATACCAAACATACTAGCAGTTATAATTCATTCTTTAGAACTACACAAAATTAATTTCCATGACTTTACACAACAGACTGGGGAATGCAAATATTTCAACATATTTTTTTTCGTTTTTCACTTTCTTATTAGAGAATGTAGCCTATTGTGATGATGAAAAAAGATCTTATTTAGAGTTTTTCTCAGAAACACAAAGTTTTAGTGCCCGTTATACCGACTTTAATACATCATTGCATTGTCCAAAACGTCTTCAATACATTTATTAATGCATTAAATTCACAAAAATGTTGTGACAATTTAATTGGTCAGTTGAAGTGGGAGGATGCAGCAAATGGTTGGAATCTCCATTTTTATGTTTATTTTTATTTTAAAAAATATGTCTCCTGTTGAACCAGCTTCAGAAGTTGAAGTATCTTCTACAGTTGTGAACAGAATACAACGACATCAGTTCCTGGCCCTGCCTCTTTACCAGCATCGTGTACTATAGTGAGAACAAAAGGAGGCGGTGCTATGGGACAGGAACGTTAAGATTTATCTCCAAGTATGTATATATGAAAGGAAATTCAATATTTTACTCTGAAAAATAAAATGAATTTAATAAAAAAATTAAAAACTCAATATTTGCCTAGATATATACAAAAATGTTACATTCTTTACATAATATGTAAAATATGTAGTACCGGTATTACTAAGAATATGTAAAAATTTGTAAAATGAAACTCAACTGTAACCATATCAGAACCACAAATCGCCGTTATTTGTCATTTTCAGTAGTCTACAACTAAAGGAATGCAATATGTAATTACATAAGAATCCGGGCCCTAATTTTACATTATTATTATTATTATTATTATTATTATTATTATTATTATTATTATTATTAACACAGTCTTCACTATCCTGGCGTATTTCCTAATGCTTTAAAGATTTCCAAGGTGATTCCCATTTTTAAGAAGGGTAACGATACGGAACCCAGTAGCTATAGGCCAATTTCGCTTATTCCTGTTTTTGCTAAAATATTTGAAACTGTAACAAAGAATCAAATTTGTGAATACTTTGAATCTAATAACATGTTTTCTAAATCTCAATATGGATTCAGATCTAATTCTAATACAACCAAAGCTGTTATTAGTTTTATCAGTTATATTTTAGAAGGTCTTGAGGACCATAAATTCAGTTCTGCTACATTTTGTGATTTAAGTAAGGCTTTTGACTGTGTTTCGCATGATGTTATATTAGAAAAATTACAATATTATGATATTAGAGGTAATGAATTAAAATTATTTGTGTCTTATTTTAGTAACCGTCAGCAGTGCGTCTTCATTGATGGCAATAAATCTATGCTCATGAATGTAAAATATGGTGTGCCTCAAGGATCAGTGTTGAGTCCTATCCTATTTTTAATAATGGTTAATGATTTGATGTGCAATGTCTCTGCTTATTCTGTGGTATTCGCTGATGACGCCACTTTCTTCACAAGTCATAGTGATATTAATTAATTGAAAACTCTTAGTAATTCCGTTTTTAATACAGCCAAGAAATGGTTTAGTTCTAATAAATTTCTTTTAAATGAAAGTAAAACTGCATCTTTGTTGTTTAGTAGTACAGTCATGGAAAATAATAATTTTAAACTTCTTGGTATTACGGTGGACAGCACACTTACTTGGGCAGACCATGTTGAGTCTGTTTGTAAAAAATTGTCAAGAGTAATATTTCTTCTGCGAAATTTGAAAATGTATGTTCCGAAGAATTACATTAGAGTTGTCTATTTTTCTTATTTTTATAGTATACTTTCTTATGGACTACTTTTATGGATTAATAGTTCTCATACTAATAAGGTACTTATGTTACAAAAAAGAAGCTATTAGAATTATAACTAATTCATCAATGAAGGCACACTGCAGACCGTTATTTGTAAATGAAAAAATTATGACTGTAACATCACTGTATATTTATCAAGCCCTAAATTTCGTCAAAGAAAATTCACATATGTTGACACATAGGAATGATGTTCACCTATACAGCACCAGAAACCGTGACCTTTTTGACATACCTAAGTGTAGGCTGACTAAAACAATGAATAATTATTTTATTATGTCGTTAAAAATAGCAAATAAATTTCCGAGATATCTTTTTAATCTGGAAAGGAAGTCTTTTAACAGACTTGTCTCTGGTTGGTTAATCAACAAACCATTTTATGAAATTAATGAGTTTTTTAATGTCAACGTTGTTGAGAGTTTTTGAATTGATTTTATTGTTTTGTTGTTTACTTCTTATTGACTTTGTCAATTGCACAATGTTGTGTGCTCTGACTGTACAATACTGAATATACTGAATATACTGAATATACTTAGGTTACTACTACCATTACTATTACATCACTAATATTATTGCCCCTACCATTATACCACAGTAAAATTGTTACTACTCTTACCATCACCACTTCATAATGGCTACTATGTAAAGACTTCTATCGACTAGGTAACTGGGCTTTTAGTTTGGTTGAATGCACATTTCTATATTCTCATAACGCAAAGAGAGAATGATAGTAGCTATAGTAGATAGATGCATCGATTTTTTTTATACGAAACGTATTCTTTCCATAAGATTTTTCTTTCCTTCCACATCGATATCGCCATGAATGATAGCATCTATACATATAATGGGATCTCCCACATAATTGAATACTAAACCTACGTTTCCTTAGTGACGTACATTTCTCAAATTTACAGAGACGAATGCGCTGCATTGTGCAGTATTTGTGTCGATGGAGGATCAGGGAGTGGCTACGTGTAGGTAGAATTACATTATCTGACCCTATCCTACATCTTTCATCCTTCTTTTAAGTGCACGTCACTGTAGCATTACCGATGTGATGAAAATGCTTAGCGTTCGTGAAAAATAAGTTGAGTAATTCATTTCTAAAAACTAAGCTTTTATTATTGTCATTTGATCTAATCCAGCTGAAGACTCATTTCTAGTCTGGATGTTTGGAAATGTCCTTTACTACTGGGTTGAAAAATGTCAAAATTGTAAAGCGCTTCGAGGTATTCAGGAGAGATAAGGCCAAATTTTATTTTACCTATTTTACCTATTTTTGCTCCTGGTAGTTTTTTTTAAGAATGATTGCCTATTTTTGCCTTTTTTGTTTCTAAAAAAAATTGAAAGATTAATATTTGCCATTTTAAGTTATTTTAACAACCAACATTTTATTGCATTCAGTTTCTCCTTCTCATATTTGAATTCAATTTTTTGTAAGTTATGCATTTAGTATTTCGTATTTATTGCTTCATACAATACAAAATATATACATATTATTGATGTAGCGCACACCCGTTTGAGCAAGCTTATGTTCGGGAGCGGTTCTTATAAATAACTATTTATACTAAAGAACATAACAAAGTTTCATTAAAATTACAAAACCAATAGAATTATTATAAAACAGGAATAATTACGAAGACTATTACACTTTTACTACGTCATACTACTTTTGTCCAATAAAATGGTACGAAAGGACGTTTTTCAACCAATCATGGCTGCTTATAGCACAATTTTATCACTTCCCTAGCATTTGTTTATTTTTATCGCTTCCCTAGCATTTATTTGTTTTTATCACTTTCCTAGCATTTGTTTCTTTGTTTGCCAACATTTTCAACTGCAAATTCTTTACGGTATTAACATGCTTTCCGATCGTCATATTTTTCCGGCATACATACTTGATTGAAAATGGCGGCTCCGTTCAAACGTTTTGGTGAAAGTAACATTCTTTTCAGTAACAACTTTTAAATGTGAATTCCTTTTAAAATTATTTCGTGATAGTTTAAAAGTGAATATCACGTCATATTATAAAGCCATTTTATTTTGATAATTTAGATAACATTGCTTTCAATGGTTTTGTTTTATTGCAGTTTATCATACTTACTAGAATAAAAATGTAGGTTGAGTTCGAAATTAGAACGTATTACAGTACAAAATAAATAATGAATTTAATCTCACGTATTAATGTAAAAAGGTATCACAAAACGTGTTTGTATTTGGATAGACGTTAAATTACTTAGTTACCTGCTACAGTATGAAGACCCTATTAGTAAGACTACTGCGTGTTCGTGTTCAGTTCAAAGTGTGTAATGGCTCGCTGTATGCCGTCATGTGGCTAGCCGATGAGCCTAGAGAATTCAATCTTCCTACACTTCCGCAGAGGCGTATTACGTATGTGCCAGAGAAGTTGCCTAGCAAGTAAGGCGTTCATTCGAAAGAGTACTTACCGATACGTATGGTAACACCTGTAGTGGCAGGAATGTAAACTGTTTGGAAGCACGTACTGAGGTGAGTTTTTTTCTTACTGTCGGGATATGGCGAGAGAGTTAAGACGGTTACTTACGTATTTGTTGACATTAACTTGGATGGTCAACATGGACACGGAGCATTTGATTTGTGTTGTGGAATGTTGCCGTACGCAACCTATGATAACAAATACCCTGCGTACGACTTGCCCGCGCAAAACACAGTTCGAAAGAGGTTATGGTAGCACACAGACCGTACAGATCGCTATCAGTTGGTACGACGTTAAAGTTATACCGTACACGTTCTCAAGTTCAGAATGAAGGCCTTGAATAATAGGCAACTTCTCTGACATAAAAGCTGAAACTCGCTTCAAATCACTGACTCACAACAGTGACGTCATGACACACTTTGAAATGAACACCCAGTAGATGATAGACAACCCCCACAAGCCTGGACCTCCACGTTAACTAACCAGGTGTTCACAAGGAAAACAAATCATATGGAAATATTAACGAACCTAAAACATGCCATTTTTCATGTCTAAAAATAACTTTGAAGATTTAGAAATTCTTTACATAATGTAGTATATTATAACCGATTACCTATCAAAATATTTGCACGTTTACCCCTAACACTCTGTGTTATCCCACCATCCTGTTTGTGGAATGACTGTCGCTTGTACTACATAGCGCGCCACTGTTACGTCACCTGTGTAGTACGATTTCTATGTTATTCTTGTCATAGACACGCACAGCGTAACAACATAACATCGCGGCACCGCTGTTTACGTTTCACATACAAAATGGTCACCTAGTATGTGGTATGGACAGATTGTGTTCTGCTCTGTAGGCATCATACCTTGGACTAACGGTACGAATTAGCGCCGTTTGGAGTGTTCATGAGTCAAGGAGGAATACATTCTCTTATTGAAAGATACCTCGTGAAGAATAAATAAGTGCATATAATATCTGTGGATTTAGAAAAGGCGTTTGACAGAGTGGATTGGAATAAACTGATGGGGATTCTGAACAAAACTTGCGTGGATTGGAAAGAGGAAAGGCTGTTCTATAACCTTTATATCAATCGAGTCAAAGTCAGGATAGGAGAAGGCAGGTCAGAAGGAAGTAAAATAGAGAGAGGAGTAGAACAAGGATGTCCTTTATCACCTATACTGTTCAACATCTACTTGGAGGAATTAATGAAGAACTATTCTCAGAACATGGGAGGAGTGTAATAGGAGGAAGAAGAATAAAGTGTTTAAGATTTGCTGTTGATATGGCGTTGTTAGCAGAAGAGGAGACAATATTAAGGGATATGCTACTGGAGATAAATGACAGCTGTGAGCAGTGTGGGATGAAGATAAACGCAAAGAAAACAACCTAGAAAGAAAAGTGAAGAAGGTAATCTTACGAATTCTAAATGAGGCAGTAGAACAAGTGGGCAGCTTCAAATACTTTGGTTTACTATGAGCAGTAACGAGCTGTTGCTAGGAAGTCAAAAGGAGGACAGCAAATACAAAAGAAGCTTTCAATTGAAGAATGATTATCTTCTGCAGATCTATAGAAATAGAACTGAGGAAGATATTAGTGAAGTGTTTTGCGTGGAGTATGGCACTGTATGGGGCAGAAACATGAACATTACGACGAAGTGAAGAAAAGCGACTAGAAGCATTTGAAATATGGATATGGAGAAAAAATTGACAGACAAAATAAGAAATGAAGCTGCGCTGGAAAGAGTGGGTGAAGAAAGAATGATGCTGAAATTGATCAGAAAGAGAAACAGAAATTGGTTGCATCGTTGGCTGAGAAGAAACTGCCTACTGAAGGATGCACTGGAAGGAATGGTGAACGGGAGGAGAGTTCGAAGCAGAAGAAAATATCAGATGATAGACATTAAGATATATAGATCATATGCGGAGTCTAAGAGGAAAGCAGAAAAGAAGAAAGATCGGAGAATGCTGGGTTTGTAGTGAAAGACATGCCCTTGGGCAGAAAACTATGAATGAACAAATAGTAAAATTATAAACATTGTACTATTGGCAACGGTGTTTAAGCAAAATGGTGAGGAATTTGAGGAGCTACAGTGAGTAGCGTAATCCGGTTTCGTACATACATCAGCTATATCGGCCGAGGAGATCATCGTGCTGACCATGGTACTGGTTGGATGATCGTTCACCTCTGCTGAGGCAAGTGGTCTTGAGACCAGCAGTCGGTTGGTCGGTCTTGATCCTCAGTTGGCTGTCGCGTCATGGATATAACTTAAAAAAGAGAATATATTGTAATATTGAACAAAATGAATGCTTTTCGTATCCTAGAAGATAGTTTTAGACATAGGCACCATCTGTCTAAATTACATGTTCGTAACTGTCATCAGCGTGTGTCTGCGAATGATGAATATGAAATAGTTTACTAATGTCGGTAGGTTAGAGTCGTAACTCACATGCTCCAAAAGTTGAAAAATAGAGATACCGTTACATTTTCACGCGTTTATCTGCGTAGAACACGATTCAGAGGTTAATTTGTCACACTTCTTACATGATGCTTGTGTAAACGGGCAACAGACTTCCCGGCTATTGTCAAAAGTCTCATGATCCACTGGATCTTGTGAGTTCTGTTGTATAGCGTTTCTCGACCAATCACGGATCAGTATGTATTTCCCTCTCCTTTCCATTTCTTATTGTGTAGAATAGGGTTATGGATGAGTATCTTGCATGTGCTGTGTTTTTTTTTATAAACATCAGTGCATTTAGCGGCGTTTTTAAACATAATTTTATGGAAGAGAACATTTCACCGGTTGGAGAGAGAGAGAACGACCACGGAAACGTATAGAAGCTCCAGAAATAACGAAAAGAAATCAGGCTAAATTAGCAAGGTTAGAATGCTTTTTTGATCCTTCTTCGCTCCTAGTGATGTATTGGTAAATTAAATCACAATTATAATTTATTCAAGTTCTACATGTATGTCATTGATGGTGCCGTGAATAATAATCAATTGGACAATACTAAACATATGTGCGAATTGATGGAAGCAGTAATATAAAGGAACGTAGTAAGGAAAATTGAAGTGTTGATAAAATTTATAATCAAAATTTCTTCTGTAGGTTATAAATTGAGGGGTCACTCAAATAAGGAGAGAACCCTCTTTTCTAAGAAAATTTAGTTTTTTTGTCTCTATAATATTGTATCATAATTGCAATATATCTGGCAATAGCTTATCTCCACTGGAGTTTTAAATTTCCACCAGAAATTCTCAGACTATTCTCAGAATATTTTATTTCTCTATTCCAAGGTTTGTGACTTATCCTTCTCTCTAACTGGACCCCTCAGTTTATATTGTACTTTATTTTGTAAATATACTCGTCTAAAGAATTTAATAATTGGACACGTATTTTTTGCATTGAATTTAAAAATATGCTTGAGGCAATGTTCTTGTGTAATCCCACGTGATCCCAACTGGTCACTTTCTAAACTCACATGTTCCAAACGGAGCACTCTCAGAACACTCATGAATCATGATCCAACGGTCATTGTCAAAACTCGTATGATCCATAATTTAACGCTAAATAACTTTTACTCCTGTGCAAATAAATACGTTTACAAATCTGAATGAAGAAAATGGACTCCAAGTATTACAAATACATTTTCCCTCTTTTGTGAAAATTTTTATCTTTGGAACAAGTGAGTTATGATTCTAACCGGCGCATATGGAATTATAATATCGAGAAATATATTCACCATTTATCAATAATACTAATTCTAAGAATTACCTATTTAAAGTTTTATTTGGATACGAACTAGAGAGTCTTGGATTCAATCCCGGATGGTGGTGGAATTTTCCCCTTGCCGAAACTTCCAAAACGGCTTCTGGGCCCACTCAGCTCCTACCAAATTGAGTACCGGACCTTTCTCGGGGTAAATGGCAGTCCAAGCGTGGTGCCGACAACACTACCTCATTCTAGTGCCGAGGTCATGAAAACATGGAGCTTACTTCCATACTCCCCATGCGCCTTCGTGGCATGAAAATGCCATAGCTTCTACCTTTAACCTTTACATAAGAAATATTACAGATTAAAGAATATATATAACATTTTTATCATGGCAAACATAGGCCCTATTTAATTGTTTTTCACTGAATTAAATTTTTTATGAATACAAATGTGTTCCATTTTCTGTACATTTAAATATCTACACACTAACAGTGTGTAATTTTAGACTAAAAATGATCGGCTGCCATACGCTGAGTCCTCTTCGGAAGACTTCGGCTGATTCCGCGAGTGCTTAGGTTTATACGAGAAAGAACTTTTTTATCCACGACTACGCTCAGTTTTCCTTTGTTTTGTTGTTTGTTTGTTACTTTTTCTATCTCTTTATAGATCGTGTTGTGATTATTCCATAACAAAGATATATTGAAGGAGTATCAATTAGGTGCAAAATGAACGTTCTTTACCTCTTCATGTGAACCAGACGCTGCCCAGAGTGGTCTTTGACAAATTCACGCTAGTGTATATCGGTAATTTTTTGTGTCTGAAGCTGTGCAACTCGGTTTTGAATTAAGAAAAATATGTCTAATAAACATGGGTCCTAAAACACATACTTTCTGGGATCTGAACACTTGTTCATAGCAGGTCCTCAATGTGACGTCCATTAATGGCAATGCATTCCTCTGACCTTCGGCGTAAGGAATCACGCGCTCTTTGAAATTGACCTGGTTCTTCTTGATAATCAAAGGTCTAGGGAATTTAGATTTGAGGAACGAGCAGGCCAAGGTGTGGGGCCTCCGCAATCAATCCAGCCGTCCTGAATCAGCGTCAAGTGTTCACGCTCATTGCGGAAAAAATGCTGACATGGCACATACTCCAGCAAGGTAGAACATACGTTAATAAGGAAGTCATAATTAGAGGAATATAGCAGCAGGGACGATTTATATACACTTGTTTATTATACAGTTAAAAAAAGAGAATTTCAAACTTAGTAAGTAAAGAAGTTTGAATGTTTAAAATAAATGCAATAGGGTGAAAACTTGCACTAAAACCAGAAGTAAGTGTAAGTTAAACCAACATAAGTTGAATAGTTATATGATTGAAAATTTGTTATTAAATTGTGTAAATATTGTGTATTATCACTATTTGTGCATGTATCAGTTTTAATATTAAGTTTATGTACTTTTGAACTATTAATAAATAATACTAATACTAATAAGAAAGTCCTGATAACGAGCCCCATTTAATCTCTATGGTAGCACGTATGGCCCTTAATCTATCGCCAAGAATACCTGCCCATACGATGATTGAGAATCGTGCTGATGCCTTGTTTCTTCAATTGCATGGGGATTTTTTTTATCAGCCCACACATGCTGATTACGAAAATTCACAACACCATCTCTGCTGAACCCTGCTCATATCCGCAACGAAACTTTTCTTTTTAGTATTTCTTGCGACGTATCAGTATTCCATGCCAGGGGTGTCAACTACGGTATGATTATCTGGTAGCCTGCTGTATTATAGGGCAGAAAAATGCACTGCCATGAATGGACGTCACATTGAGCACCTCCTATGAACAAGTGTTCAAATCTCAGAAAGTATGTGTTGTAGGACCCATGTTTATTAAACATTTTTTCTTGTTTTGATGCATACTATCACCTAAAATATTGGATACTTTTTTAACATCCTGTATAATACAAATAAAATACCGAGACATTACAGTGCATACAGAATGAATTAGAAGCAATACAAGGACAATAATCAAGGTATAATATAAAATATAAAAAAACATATATAATATAAAAGATCATATTCCAGAGACCAAAAGCAGTCTTTTGACAATCGGCTTTTGAAGGTAGTCAATGTCTAAAGCCCCTTTATACATTATTATACAGTATTTACAAAGTAAGCAGGTTATAGTATTATGAAATAAAATAACTTTCATTACAATACACAACACTGTACATAATTGTGTAAATAATGTTTGATCATTGTAAACCTACATTTTTTATCATAGTGAAAGAAGTAAAAATAGCGTACATAGTGTAAATGATATAAATAGTAAGTATTAGTAAAATAGTTAAAGTGATCTATATTTTGTTCTGCCCAACTTGACCAAACAGGAGTCGCGTGAGCAGATGTAAGTACATTGCTTGATAGATGCACGCATCATCCGCTACAGTAAAACCTTCAGTAATACTTTACCTTGTAGACACCTGGGACAAAGTACGGTTCTAATCATGTGTGTCCCCTTAAGGTGCACCTATATTGCACCATTGCTGATTATGATTAATGGATCTATGGCAGTGGTGACCAAAACTCGAGCTGCAGTGATTACATGCGACAGACAGCCTATGAAGTAAGGAGACGGAGGAAAGGTACTTGGCATGAAAACTACAACCAGTGGTGGTTCCTGTACTAACATCTTGATCAATCCCGCGGATAAAAATCTCAAGCTTTGCTGTAACAGTAATGTCACTGCTGTCATAAAGAGCCAGTGAATAATACACGATTTTTCTTGCTTCTTCTTTTTTATTTTTAACCTTCCTCTTGAATATAGGCCTAATCAGGTCGAGAAATTCGTAGTTTTTCAAAATTAAAAACTTCTTATGGACAAGTTATTTAAGCTGTTTTAATCATTACTCTTTTGAGAAATTATGTTCTATTAAAAGGCTTTAGAGCACGAGATATTTCAAACACCATTAGGCAGCTGACTTCCTTACATTTATTTATCTCATCTTTCTCCTCCTGGCTATAATTTAAGACATGTCAATTCCTGATGTTTAACAGTTCGTTGACACATAATAATGACTCAATTTTTCTACAATATTGTTATTAAATGAATAACTAATAAATAGTTATAATCATCTGTAGATTAAGAAGATTAAAATTGAGATAAAACATAATAAGTTTATCCTTCTAGGGAGAAGATCTAAAAATATCAATATTCATGCATGTACATAGAAACATATACTTAGTGGTCAGTAATAACAGTAATAATAATAATAATAACAATAATAATAATAGTAATAATAATATATTATTCAGCGTGGCAATTGATGTTTCTATACTCCTAATTGAACCGTTGAGCAAAGTAAACATATTACATTTTGTCCAACAGAACAACAAAAAAGTTCTCCTCAATCTTTAGAAACCACCTCTTGCTGCTTGTAGAGACAGAGTTTGTAAAGCGACATGATACCGCCACTGCTTGCCTTAAGTACGTGAATGAAACACACGGCAATGTACAGAAAACTCTTCGTACCGTGTGAATGTCTGTGATTACACGATGTAATCACGACACCCACTTTGATCACCGCTGGTCTATGGTAAAGTTATGGTAGAGAAAACGCTAGTGCCCCATGAGGATCTGTTTTAAACGCTGTCTGATCTCCGGAATAGAATGTCGACGCTCTAGTCTCTCGGTTAGCGGTGCACCTTTGTTGCGGTAATATTACTGGGTTATTGATCGTTAAATCTGTGGTTATATTACATTAGTACGTTTACATAAGGCGTCTCGTTTATCAACTAAATTCCGTCTAGGTGTTTGCCTTAGGATAATAAAAACACTTCGTCTACATACACAGTAGTTCGCACTGTTTAATCAGTAAACACTTGAATTTCTATGCAACTATGAGCAGAGAACCATCAGTGTAGAAGTGACATAAACTTCTTCATGCAAGATGTGAATTTCCACAAATTATGAAAATTGTAGTTCTAACATTTATTTTCTTATTGATCAAGAAAGAATGGATAATAATTGCTCTTTTAATGAAAATCGGCGCTCGTTTATCTTCGTTGGTAGAGCAACTAGTAACCGGAAGGATTCGATTCAAGGAATATTTTGATTCAACCTTAAGTGGCGGAGGACCTTTCTCGTTGCCAAATTTCCAGAACTACCCCGGGGTCTACTCAACCTTCTGTCCTTCTCGACGGTGTTGACCACACCACCCCATTCTGTAGTGCGTTCGGAGTTTAGGAATTACCATTTGGTATATAAGCGTCTTCTTAGTGGACATCCCCCCTCTTTGTAATACTGTATAACTAAAATAAGTTATTTAGTGTCATATTTCCTAATGCGCATAAAATAACAGAAGGAAATCTAAATGCTATATGCGGGGTGAGTAAAAAGTATGGAACAATGCTTGTAACTTTCTTATTTATAATTTTATGAAGTAACTATTTATAGAAAAGTTGTAGGATATCAAAGAAGGAATATTTTGAACAATTTTCAAGTACTATGCTTTTCATTTACAAAGAGTATGGCAATGAGTCTGTTTTTTTTAAAATAGCGCTATGTATTTATTTTCTCATTTTTTAATTCATCAGGCTCAGTACGTACAAAATCTTTTTTTTTTTTTTTTTGCTATTTATAAACCATTCTTTTGTAAAAATTACCTCTTTTGATGCCAATGTGTACTGAATAAAGGGAAATTTTAATGTTTCAGTACATCAAGTTGAGGAGATTTTGGATTAAACAATTGGAGACAAAAGCTAATAGAAACAAGTGAATAAAGCTATTAAAAACAAATGAATAACAGTGGTTAAAAATTAAACAATTTCAAAGACAGATTTATGCATTTTTGGCAGTAAATGGAGGCCATTTTGAGCACGTTTTGTGAACTGAAATCAACACATGATACAACACAACAATGCTAATTTTGGTTTAATGGATTTTCTTGCTTTAACATTCATGTATTGCATTACTGTTGCAGTTAAATATCAATTATGCATATCCCACAATGTGCCTTTTTAAATTGTAAGTTTAAATAATATTAATATTGTCCTTCAATTGGTTTTATTAGTTTTTTCACTTGTTTCTATTAGCTTTTGTCTACAATTATTGTTTAATCCAAAGCCTCAAATTGATGTACTGAAATATTAAAATTTTACTTTATTCAGTACACATACATTGCCATCAAAAGAGGTAATTTTTACAAAAGAATAGTTTATAAATGGCAATAAATGTGATTGTGTACGTACTGATACCTAGAGAATCCAAAAATGGAGAAATAAGTACATGGTGCTATGTAAAAAAAACACACTCATTGGCACACTCTTTATAAATGAAAAGTATAGTATTTTAAAACATGTTCAAAATATTCCTCTTTGATACCATACAACGTTTGCATAAATAGTTTCTTCATAAAATTATAAATAAGAAAGTTACAAACATTGTTCCATACTTTTTAGTCACTGTGTATAATTAAGCATTGCTTCAAATATTGGGTTGATGCAAAAGTTCGCAGCTATTTTTCAATGTGACGAAAGTTTTTGAGATGACTAGAAGAAAGAAATTAATCAGTAATATATTCTCCTACATTATCTATGACTCTCTGCGAACTTTCGGATAGTTCTTTGATTCCGCATTTGAAGAAATCAGCTAGTTTGGAGTTAAAGAAGTCCGAAAGCATAAAATTGTTACTATTTGGCTCATTAGAAAAAATGTTTCCCGACTCCTGCTCTAAATTGACGTGTTTTTTGTTTAAATTATGTTTAATTGAAATAAATAGTTATTTAGACTAGGAAGATTTAAAATGGAAACTTTGTATAGAATGATTTTGTTGTAATTATTTTGCTAGTAAGGCAACATTAAGCTATTTGGCATTTCTACAGAAATCTCACGTGGTAATGGCTAATTTGTCAGTTTTTATTTTAGATGGTTACAGAAGTATTAAATGAATGTATCAAAATTCGACCCGTCATTGTAAAGAAAATTCTCTTATTGTAATCTTTGCTCGTATATCATTATTCTATAGTTCGGAGCTACCGTACAAACCTGCCAAGATTTTCTTGTCAGTTTTCCTTTGATGTATTGAGTTTCAGAATATTCTTTGATGTAGGCCACGCAGATCTTCGTATGTCAGTCAGATTTATATTATATGCGACTTACATCGTATCTGCTCTTTTCCTTTCATTCTATTGATATTCAACAGACGCGCGCAGTCTAGAGTCATATCTCATTTACACACATCTGTTTTACATATTTGCCTATAGATTTATTTGTAACATATTCCGATTCAAAGGAAAAATAAATTTTTATAGTCTGTCCTTAAATTTGACTACCCTTGTCTAATTTGAATAAAACTTTATGTGGTCGTTTTTATTACTTTAGAAATATGTTTCTGGATCGAACTCAGCGTAGGCCTACGTAATGAATATGATTCAGGCGTAGTGGTGTGTGAAAGCCAAGGTCGTGGACTACAATCACACAAAAGGAATTGGATTTGTAGATAAGTATATTTATTCGTACATCACAGTGTCCTGGATATTAACATTTTCAACGTTTCAGATCTAAAGCGCGCGGGTTATACAACTTACCAGCATTGTGATCGGCTGTAGTGCATTGGAGAGATCCGACCTATCTCTCGCACGGGAAGTAAACGAATCGACGGTGAGTGACGGTGATTTAAGTCTATCCTGTACAAATGATGCGACGGTATGAGGCCATAAGAAAACATTATGTTGATCTTCTTTGTATCAAAGCACATGTTGAAAATGATGTCAACCTTTCTGATGCAAGAAACACATCAGTGTAGAAAATTCTAAAACACCTTTTGCAATGTCTGTAATTTATCTCAGCACTCGCCCGACTTCATTCTGCAGCTCTTAAAGCGTGTGTTGATTGTTCACACATACTTTCTGTTTCAAGTTCCACCACAGTTAAAAGTCACAAACATTTAAAACAGTGTCGAGATCATGAAAATATGGCTTCCATAAGATATAGGGAATACCTTTAACTGTTGTTGTTGTTATCTAATGCGGGCTTTGGCAACGAAGCCATTAGCGTTCTTGCTCTCCAATATTTCTCTGTGGTGGATCCATCAGGTAGAACTTCACAGGTTTGTAAATGATCTTCAGTCATTTCTTCTTCTTTGTTGCATAGAGGGCAATTTGGATTTGTGTAAATTCCTATTTTATTCAAGTGTTTGGCCAAATAATCGTGTTCTGTAAGCAGTCTGAATTTTGCTACTGCAGATTTACGTGGGATTTCTGGAATAATTTCTGTTTTTTTATTATTAAAATGCTCCATTTTTTTTATCTTTGGCTTTGGTACATAGTGCTTGGTTTTGCTTGATTTTATATTTATTTTTAATTAGTCTTTTGATGGATGTAAAAGGTACCTTTAACTTACCTACCTACATTTTCCAAATAAATTATTTGATAGATATTTACTTTGAAATTATATACACAGAGAAGTAGAAAGATAACATGCTAGAAAACACGTCTTATCTATCAGGTAGGTAACGAAGAAGTAATAAACAATAGCTTAGGTTGATTACCTAACTAGGTTTCTTTCCTGGATTTTTCCAATTGCAAAGTGAATACTAGATAATGTTATGGCGACTCCTAAAACTCATCTACAAAAATACCTTTCTCTATCACTAATTCCATCAATAAATAATCTCGCAGTTGATACAACGTAGTCCAGTTAAACGGAAAGATTTCAAGACGCAGAAAAAGAATAAAAAGTTTCAATTATATCAATTTAATGGGTAGAAATTACAAGTACATGAATAACCATAAGGTATGAAAAAAGAAAAGAAAAATATTTCTTAAAAATTACGTCAGCAAGTGATCTCCATTCAAACGCACACATTCTTCGAGTCTGGCCACGAACTGTTGCATAACCCCTCTCAGCATATTGACAGGTATCGCAGCGACCTCTTCTCATGTACGTTGTTTTAGGGCTGGAATTGTTCTGGGTGGATTGCCCCCAAACACCTTCGTTTTGAGGTTTGGCTTCTTGCTCCGTCCTGTTGAAACAGTGTGTTTTCATTCACTGGAAAATGGGTGAGTTGTGGTGTAAAAAAGTTCTGTATCATTTTAAAATATCGCACTGAATTAACAGTCACTGCATTTCCGGCCTCATTATCAAAAAAGAATGGGGCGATTATTTCAGTTGATGAAACCGCGCACCATACCGTTACCTTTTGGGCATGGAGAGGTTTCTCATGACCATTGAAACCAATTAATTGCAGTTTGCAGTAACGATGAGCACCATTTAACAAAACATGGTAATCCATGTTGAATCTTTCGTACACTACTTTTAATACTTGAATATAAATAATTGATTAAATGGCAATCTTACTCGTGTTAATTATATAATTAACACGAGTAAGATCACCATTTAATCAATTATTTAAAAACATGGTAGATAAAACCACTTGGTTACTAGGGAACACAGAGATAGTGACGTCACCGCCTAAGGAGTCATAAAGTAAGTAGGTAGAGAAGAGACGGTTGTATTCATTCTCACCCTCTCCATATGAACACTCCCATCAGATCTTTCCGTTTGACTGGTCCACCTGTTACAACGTCGTTAAATAACTTGTTAAAACAGGATATTTATTAAATCCCTTATATTGCATGAAACATCTTTATTTTTGGTACGTAAGTTTTAGATTAGATGAGGATCGATTTAAGAATTAAATAAATACTACAGGCAGGATGAGTACATTCTACCCAGTAATTAGATAATGGAGCGAAAATGTAATGACACAAGAAAGAAGGGAAAATGGAAGGAGAACTAATTAAAAAACAAACCATCGTCCGTCCTTGCAAAAGAAGAATCTATATGATCTTCAAGCATATCGGCCACAGAAAGTTAGTGTGCACTCATTGTTGGTTGCTTGACGGTTGTCAGCCCACTTTGAGGTCTGTGGATATAGAGGGAAGAGTTGGGTCGGTGTCGGATAGAGTTCCCGAGTAGCTCAGTTGGTAAAGCGTTGGTACGTTTAATCAAAGGTCCCGGGTTCGATACCCGGCCCCGGAACAATTCTTCCCTCAAAATGATTCATTCCCCTTCAGTCACGTGTAACTCAGATTTCACTACATATAAATGAAACTAAATAAATATAGTAGGAGAGTAATCAATACATTTGAGTGAATAAATAATTAGGCCTAATTAATGTTCTTATAAACCAAACGTAATATTGTGGAAATGTTTCCGCAGGAACTTACATTCTTGATTACCATTTCGCTCCTTAAGCAATCGGATAAAAGAGGCAGCTTGATTGCAGAACTGAACTTTTGTTAATGGATTTGTTTCAATCTTTGCTTCATACTGTAGCGATTTCTTCTATTTCATTTAAGCGATTTTTCATGTTCAATACTCCCCCCCCCCCGGTTTGTAAATACCCTACCCCTCCATCTTTAATTGGATCCCGTGTGCTCACTAGGAGCGCCTCGACGCATCCAATTAGCGTCTCGAGAAGGCAGGCATCAAGGGGCCTTGCGGAGTGATTCACTGCGAACTGTCTGCCACTAGAATGATGCAAACACACATTTCTTCTTAATTGTAGCATTTCCAGCTTAATAGTATTATTTATTTCAATTACATTATATAGTTTTCTTACAGTTGTTTGGGAGTAATTTATTTTTTATTTACTCATTTATTCGCAGTCGTTACGATTTAGGTTCACAAACTACTTAGGTTCGGAATTCGTTATTTAAGGGAAGTGGGTAGTGAGTCTTGCACGATTCAAGCATTTCAGCACAAAAGTTTATTTCATTATTTCTAGGCTTTTAATGCCCAGATTGGAATAAAAATTCCCACGGTTATACCACAGTCTAGTATATACAGCAGTGATGTCAATTGATGCCCATAGGAGCAAGCGCGCGCTTTAGAGCCCAGGAGAGCCTGAGCGCTTTATTGCGGAAAGGAAAGAGACAGACGAAAGAGGTAGTATATGCCGCTTGGTCGAACTATATACAGAGATGGCCAGCACTGATTCAATGGATAAAGGGAAGAGAACTTATTAAAACTGTATCCATATTAATTTTTAGATTTGTCTGAGAAGTATAAGCATAAAAATGTGAGTTTTAATTTTAATGTTCATTTTTCACAAGTTTGTTTTTTTATGCAAAAGAAATATTTTCTCAACTTTTTTACAGAAAAGTGAAATTTTCAGATATGTTTGTTTAGTAGCCTTACAGGTACTAAAACAATGTTTTCGTAAATCTAATATATCGTAAATACATATTACTGAAGATAGCGTATTAAAATGTTTGAAAATATCCGCATGGAAAATGTTTGTAAGGAAATGAATTAACAAAGCAAATACTGTTACATCACAAACAAAAGATATGTGCCTATGTGTTGGTAAAACTCAGCTCTATAGCGTCAGCAGATTTTGAGATAATTTAATATTCTGATAACAGAAAGTTGCGCACCAATATCACCTAAAAGCATAATGCGATAGGAGTTTTATTATGTAATATTAGTTACAGTTAAAACATATACCTAGACAACTTTGCTTTGTACTATAATATTGTTTTGATTACTTTTATAAGGCTAAAGATACCATCAATACCAATGTCAACTTATCATGTCATATTCAGTGTCTTTATTTGGGATAACACTTTCTTTATGAATGATGTGTTTAATTCACTTAGTACAGTATAGTTGTAGTTATTATGGCATTTGTGTGAATATTCCTTCTTTACTCTTTATTATGTTATTAACGTTTAAAACACAACTGCAATATTAGGCTAAGAAGTAGGTGTTAGTACTTTTCTTTTACAGACAATATAGAAAATAACAAACAGAAAGAAGCCATATAAAAATTACGACATAAAATTTCACGTTCCGTTTGAAGTTTGTGCACCACTGTTTTCTTAATCCAACAGGCTGCTTATTTCTCCTAACATACTTAGCGCTTAATGCCCGCTCACGACGTCAAGGTCAGAAAAATGCGCTTGCTTTGACATCACTGATATACAGTCACGAAACTTGAGTTGTGAGGGTACTAGAAATAGACTGTGCAGATATTATTTCGCATGGTCTGTGATGAGGCGTTAGTAGCGATCCTAGTGGTCAGCAACTATCTATGGATGCATATTTACTACGTATTGAGCTTCGTGACTGTATATACTAGACTGTGGTTATACTATAAATCATTATGAATTCAGTGGTATAAATGACAACTAATTACTTTCTTATTAAAGTGCAAAAAAGGCCCTAACAGATTATCTGTTTTCTCATTTCAATAAACGTACTTCAAAATTTAAGTACACATTACTTCCTACAATCTTCACTCATATTCTGTGTATAATTTTTAAGTTATCAAGTACCGGTAATGTATAGTGTAAATTCCAAACCAATAATTTCATCCTTATTCAAACAAAAAAAAAAGTATGTAATTTGATTAACAATTTTTGCCATTTTTTCAGTTCATATATTACGTATATTTTTTCTTATGTTATGTTTACGATATTCATAATCTGAAGGTCTACTTTGTAGAACATAGGTTTCACAAGACACTGAACAAATTTCATGTAAATAGATTCAAAGAAGAAAGCGCTTATGTTTGAAAAATCGTAACTTACTGAAAGCTGCATTTAAAGAAAAAAAGAGATGTATGAACGTATAATTCATGCGCCGCCATATTTAAAGAGACCACTTGAAGATTTTATCTCCAGAGATACCTCCACAATATACAGTCTGATCCGTTTGGGTATGGATAATATTAACTTATTATTGTAAAGCTATTATGATAGTAGGAAACATTTCTTGCCTGTTATATTATGAATAAAAGGTGGGAGTTTCCATATATGACAATCAACAATGCATAATCTGAAAGGATAAATGAAAATCGTATATGATTAAAATGGCTACTTCAAATCAACAGCGGGCAAAATGTGTTCTTTGGTATGCTAAATTTTAGAGTGTTAAAAGAGTGAGTATGGTGTGCGTAATGTACCCAAAATACGATTCCATAATGTTGTGGTATCGAACATTTGTAGAAACAGGTCCTGTGTTAAAAAAAAAAAAAACATGCAGGAGGTCGCAGGCGAAACCGAGTACGAGAAGCAACTGTCTCTTGGCTTGGTCTCCAAACTCCCCAGATGTAACCCCTCCTGATTTCTTCGTGTGAGGTTTTGTTAAAGACATTGTATATTCACAGAAACCCAGGAACATTGATGATCTGAGAGTAAAAATTACTCAAACTTTTCAACGATCACCCCTCTTATGTTACAGTGGATATTGGCTGAATTGCATAAACCGTTATAAGTTGTGCAGGGTGCGCAATGGGGGTCATGTTGAGCTCTGAGGAATCTCCCATCTTTCAGTGTTGTATGCACAAAGTTTCAACAAATAAAGTTCAGTAGTAAATGTTTTACGGTGTTTTAATTTTATCAATACCCAAACGGATCACCCTGTATATATTATGTATGTACAGTATATACTGTTTTAAAGAGCAAAATTTTTACTTTTTCTTTAACCACAAAGTAAAAAATCGGCGGTTTCACTCCAGACATTATTCACTTCCCTTAAAATTGTTTATTCATATGTTTTATTGGTTACGTTTGCATCCTGTTATTTATTTTTTCATCTAATTTAAAGATTACGTTCATTACCTGTTACTAAAATTAACTCATTATTAACTCATCTGTCTTTACGGATTTCGTTTACAGGCTATTTTGTAATCGGTTAGCCATCTGTTCTTACGCATTACCTTTACAACGTGCTATTTGAATAATTGTTTTGTCATTATTTTTCACATGTTACCAAGTCTTTTATTTGATTGTATACTTGTCTGTTTATTACGAATTACATTCAGAGCCTCTCACTCAATTACTTACTCCTTTCCTCCAACGAATTACGTTCACAGCCTCTAGTTTAACTGTTTATATACAGTTTTCGGATTACGTTTAGAGCCTGTTATTGAATTTATTCGCTTTTTCACCTTCCAATTGTATTCACAGCTTGTAATAATTGTATTGTTAATACGTCTTTTCCTTTACGAATTACATTCAGCGTCTGTCACTTTTTAATTGTTAGTTCGTCTTTTGTCTTATGCATTATATTCAGATCACTTACTGTTTACGTTTGGATCTTGTTATTAGTTGTTAATTGCTCTTATTTTTACTCAATACGTTTGGAGCCTATCATTTATTTTTGCAAAATCATGCTCTTTTTGCATACTTACCATCATTGTTGCATGCCATGTAACTTGAAGATACAGAACGTTCAATAGTTACTACGGAAACACTGGAAATAACAGTGCACAAAGTAAATTGCTTTACAACACCTATGTTGTAAGAAACGAGTGATTTTTTTCCACACTTCTCAGGAACACGAAGAGCGATATAGGCAAATAATAGGAGATTGTACCAACTTTCAACAGAATTTTGAGATAAACACTGGAAAATGAAATGAGACAAACGGCTTGCAGCTAATGCACGAGCCCCTTTAGGAATTCTCCTTAAAACATGTATATGTTGTTTATTATGAATAAGACGTGTTTGAAAATCTTCTAGTGATGATTTCGGAATGGGAATATTATTAGCAGTAAACGGAATATTAGGGTGGACCCGAGAACAATGAACACGTAAGCCACGGGAATCTTTGAAAAGTTCTCCTCGCCCCAAAAAGACTCATTCCTCCATATGAGCTGGAAAAGTGATGCTCACTTTTTTCTTTGATGAGAAGAGCCCATTGTTTATGGACTGACTGGTCGCAGGCAGTACGGTCAACGCAGCCCGCTACTGCACTACCTTACAAAACCTCAAAGCGGCCATCAAGAGTAAGCGACTTGGCGTGTTGACATAAAGGGTTATTTTATTTCACGACAACGCGCGCCCACATGTTGCATACGTGAGCCGAGATCTGCTGCGGCGCTTCCGTTGGGAGGCACTCGACACCCACCATACGGCCCCGAGCTCTCGCCCTGCTACTACCACATCTTTGGACCATTGAAGAAACACATGAAGGATCTTCGGTTCGCCAATGATTCTGAGGTTCGTGATGCCGTTGAAGATTGGTTCCACAGCCAACCACGGACGTTCTTCACGAAGGGTATCCCATAACTTAGTGATGTGCTGGAGCTAATGCGAGGAAAGCTCAGATGCCGCATTCCATATTCATCCGTTTTGTGGCTGGCTCCAAGCGGTGACACCACTTTTCATCTGTAACTACAATCTTGGAAAGAGACTGTCTCCCCTTTGCTTGGTAACGCAGCAGTTTCTCCAAGCAAGCACTCATTCGCAGAGCCTTCTGATCCTCAGAAAGGTGCTTGGGGATCCATTGCGCGCAAACCTTGTGGTATCCTAACCCTCGATGGAGAATAGTGTGAACAGGTCCTTTGCTCAAGGACAGTGTTTCCGTAATTTGTCTGGTGGTGATTCGGCGATTCTTCCTCACACGGTTGTTTATGGCTGCAGCCGATTCTACGGTGATGGTTAAGTGTGCTTGATCGGGTCTAGGCATGCCCTTAGTGCTCACACGACATCATCTAAACACTGCACAGCATGACAGACAGTCATTACCGTATACATTCTGCATACGGTGATAAATATTTCGGCTCCAATAACATCTTCTGCCGTCTGAAATTGAATAACTACTCGATGAGCTTATTTGGACGAATCCATGTTACGCCTGTACACATTACAATGTCCTTGAGCAAATGAAAGCAGAGCACTACCATTTCACACAATATCAGCTGTTTCCTAACATACAATGCTATCTAACGGAGAAAACAAAGCTCCGTTTGTTGGAACAGCGACGCTACGACAAAAAGCTCGCTTTGATTTGGGCGGCCCTTATACAGGGTGATTAAAGAGGATTTACGTCCTTTACGGAGCTTATTTCCGAAGACATTCTGAGCAAAAAAGTCATTAAACATGGGTCCTATTCTCAATATTTACAGAGTTACGTTTCGTTATTGCAACGCTTTGCTGTGAACGCGTGGTCTTGGTCAGCGTGCAGTTAGCAGCCAGCGCGAGCGCTACGGAAATCAAAGATAGCCGTAGAGCGACGAGTCCCGTTCACAAGCTTGCTGCCAAGTGTACTCAAGCGGGCGGCGACATTTTTTAAAATGTGTTATAAACTCTCCAAGACTGTAAATTAGGATGCAAAATTGAACTGCAAATAATTAAGCCGGTGGAAGTGGTGTGATTTGTAATAACTGTTGTGATAAGTGCGTAAGAATAATGTAATTTTCTAGTTAAAAATAGAAAAAGTTGTCTGTACAAAGCAACTAAGGAGTTCACAGCACATTTTTAGCTTCATAATACTTGCCAATTAAAGAACTGATACTTCTGAATGCTTCAGTCTCTATTTGTATTACTCTTTTACCTTCAAACTAAAGAAAAAATGTATTTTACAAACAACTTTAAATTAGTGTAACTCTGAAAATATTGAGAATAGGAATTATATTAATATGACATTTTTTGCTCAAAGGCTTCAGAAATAAGCTCCGTAAAGGACTGTAAATCCTCGTGAATCACTCTGTATATGAGATACCTATATACAATATGTCAGATTATTATATTGTATGAGAAACGTGAGGGACAGTTTTTTTCGTTTTCTTAGGTAGAGATGTTATTGTGTTGTCTACACAGATTGTAGTTGTTTGACTAGGGCACAATCTTGTCAATTCGAAAGAGAACTTACTACCGCACAGACGAATCGCCATAAACTGTCATTTTACTTGTTAATAGTTTCTCTTACATCGGTCAGGGCTATTTTTGTATTCACAGCATCATACAGGCGCAACTGGTTTTTGGATTCGTATGTAGGTGTCACTAATTTGCTAATGAATCATTTACGAGTAATTACATTTCACAGCTTTGTAATCACGCCAACACACTTTGACGCTGAATGCAATGTCTCTGTAGTTTTTAGTTGACGGAAAACAGGTGCTTACTGTATGGTTTTAACATTGATTAGATATTATAGTTACATCTTTATCAGCTCATTGGGAATCCAGGGTATATACATTAAAGTGATTTCCGCTCTTTTGACAACGGTTAATGTTGCTCTTCAGAAGCCGTCTTGTCGTTATGAGGGCAGCACTATTCATAATGCGAACAACCAATTCTTCCATTGTGTATACTCTATTTTGGTATACTACGCTTTAATTCACCTTTACAGACAAAACCGACAAGGAGTAAAGTCTGGGGACATTGGTGGCCAATGCACATGACCACCGCGGCATTCGGGGAACCATTTAATTACATTTCGCAGCTTTTTAATCACGACAACACACTTTCACACTGGATGCAATACCTGTGTAGCTTATAGTTGAGAGAAAACAGTTGCTTACTCTATGGTTTTAATACTGATTAGATATAGTAGTTACATCTTTATCAGCTCATTGAGAATCCAGGGTAGATATAATGAGTGTTTTCCCCTCTGTTGACAACAGTTAATGTTCCTCTCCAGAAGTCGTTCTTTTATGAAATATCTCATTTATTCTTACTTACTTACTGGCTTTTAAGGAACCCGTAGGTTCATTGCCGCCCTCACATAAGCCCGCCATTGGTCCCTATCCTGAGCAAGATTAATCCAGTCTCCACCATTATATCCTACCTCCCTCAAATCCATTTTAATATTATCTTCCCATCTACGTCTCGGCCTCCCCAAAGGTCTTTTTCCCTCCGGCCTCCCAACTAACACTCTATATGCATTTCTGGATTCGCCCATACGTGCTATATGTCCTGCCCATCTCAAACGTTTGGATTTAATGTTCCTAATTATGTCAGGTGAAGTATACAATGCGTGCAGCTCTGCATTGTGTAACTTTCTCCATTCTCCTGCAACTTCATCCCTCTTAGCCCCAAATATTTTCCTAAGAACCTTATTCTCAAACACCCTTAATCTCTGTTCCTCTCTCAAAGTGAGAGTCGAAGTTTCACAACCATACAGAACAACCGGTAATATAACTGTTTTATAAATTCTAACTTTCAGATTTTTTGACAGCAGACTAGATGACAAAAGCTTCTCAACTCATATTTATTCTGCGTTTAATTTCCTCCCGAGTGTCATTTACATTTGTGGTCGTGCCGGAGAATCAGTCCCATTCCGAGGCTTACTGTTAGGTTTCGTAACAAGCTGTTTTTTTACGGTGATGGGTTGTTAGCCCTTCGCCCAAACCCCAAGCTGGAGGACCACCCCTTATCGGCTGTCCACGACTGCTTATTCAATATATTCGCAGCTACCCTCCATATCTGGAGGCCGTCTCCTCTATCCGCAACCTGAGGACGCGCCATGCCGTGGATCTCATTGCATGTTTCTATGCATTTATTTTGTAAGAAATGCTGCTAGTTTATTTTATTAATATTTTTTTTTCATGAATTCTAGAAAAATAACATTTTAAAACTTCAAAAGAATTTTTGAAAGTGATCTCATTTATTCACTTTCAAAAATTCTTTTGAAGTTTTGAAAATGTTATTTTTCTATAATTCATGAAAAAATATTAATAAAATAAACTAGCAGCATTTCTTACAAAATAAATGCATAGAAACATGCAGTAAAAATTTCATCCAGACTGATTAATATTTGACATAAAAAGTTGGTTTTCAATCAAGAAAAATAAACTTACGGAAAAATGGATTTGAATGTAAAATGAATATTTATGTAACACACACCTATTAAAATTCTTCTCCGCTACATGCATCTAGCAACTTCAGGGAGCCAACTTTATAACCACAAGTTACTAGATTTGTAATCATAAATTTGTAAAAACAGAACTGTTTGATGAAAAAATAATTTTACAGCTCATTAAAAGCCACGTCCCGTTGCAGCCTTAATTTAAAAAATAGACATATTTCGTTAGTCCTTTACATAGTAAACATGCTCTCAAAATTTGGTTCAAGAAAATGATCAGGAAAAAAGTTGTCACTTTTAGTAGTGTGTCCCCTTAAAATGTACAGGAGCTCCGTCTTGCTGTAAGAGCATGCCCATCCTTATATTATACTCCGAATAGTCCATAAAATATTTACTATTCCCCCTGAATCATTCTGTATACAGATATCAGTAGCATAACGATGTACTGTAAATGAAACCGGAGCCATGTATTCTACTACAGATAGCTATAGCTACAGTTTCAGATCCATTGGCAGAAGAAATTTGGAAGCGCCAGAAAATGCTAGAATAACGAGCTATAGGAAAATCTGGAGAGGAACACACATGCATAATCCAAGATGATGATAAGAAATTCAGTACAATGTAATGCGATATCTTTCAATGTTTCGGCAAATACAGGATGATTTTACGTGGTGTTACACTGCTGCCAAATCCAGTGTGGATGGCAGAGATGCATCACTACTGGCCTTAAAGTGCCAAGAACTCAAAGTACATCAGTTCCTCCTCCAGTGCGATTTTTAATTATGTGAATGGTAACATGAATGTAAACCTGATATCCTACGGAAATCTATTACATCCTTTGTTAATAACTGTGGATCTTGCGTCCAAAACCAGAAGAGTCCATCAATGCTAATTTTTCAGCAAATTAAAAAAAAAAAAAAAAAACTGAAATCGTCCCTCACATTCATACTATTAACCCTTAAATTGGCAAAGTATCCTATAGGATACAACATTTCCATTTATGCTATTATTTTAATAAAATTACAGGAAGTAAATTGGTAGGAAACATAAATTGAAGCAAAATTATCTATACTAATAATAAATGTGTAGCCGAAATTTTTCTGGTAATTTTCGATTTTCCAAAAATAATTGGTCCTAACATATATAATTAACCACCCTGAAACCGAAAATCGCTTTTTTGACATTTTTGTTTGTATGTCTGTCTGTCTGTCTGTCTGTATGTTTGTTACCTTTTCACGCAATAATGGCTGAACCGATTTCGATGAAAATTGGAATATAAATTAAGTTCGTTGTAACTTAGATTTTAGGCTATGTGGCATTCAAAATACATTATTTAAAAGGGGGGTTATAAGGGGACCTGAATTAAATAAATCGAAATATCTCGCTTATTATTGATTTTTGTGAAACATTTTACATAACAAAAGTTTCTTTAAAACTAATTTGCGATAAGTTTTATTCCTTGAAAAAATTTGATAGGACTGATATTTAATGAGATAAATCAGTTTTAAAATTAAAATAACTGCCATCTAAGGCCGTGTAATGAATTAAAAAAAAATGACTTCGTCTATAAGGGGCCTTGAACAGCAACAATCGAAAGCTATGAAAGATAGCCTACAGAGAATGTTTCTGTGTTTGTATGAAGTAATATCGGAAGCAAAATTAACCGATTTGTATAATTAATTATTATTTCACCATTGGAAAGTGTAGTTTCTCTAGATGGACATAATGCTATAATGTTATTACAGTACCTTCTGATATAATATAATATAATATAATATAATATAATATAATATAATATAATATAATATGTAATATAATATAATAAGTAATATTATATAATATAAATTAAGTTATTTGAAGGGTTCACAACCATAGTGGACCATTACCATAATTCAATGGAAACCTATAACAAGTAAAATAAAATATACACATTAAATCTAAATGATGTCAATCTTCATTAAACTATGGTTGCATGTAATAAAAATTAAGAAACAGGTTAAAGGAATTGTCATTGCACCAAATGAGTGTCTCTGGACCAAAATGATCGCATTTTAATTATTTGGATGCAATTTAAATTAAGTAACATATTAAACGATTTATCCTTCTATCAAACACGAATGTTCCCTGGATCAAACGTCCTATTTTAATTATGTAATTACTTTATATTTATTTCTAACGGGTGCAGCGGAGCGCACGGGTACGGCTAGTAAAATAATATAAAACAAATGTAGCATGGACATTGCATTAGTTGTTTCCTTTACAGTCCGACACGGTTTAAGAAAAAGAGTGTGGGAGACAAACTACTTCCAATTTAAGGGTTAAGAAGTATAACACAGATTATTTGGTACCCCTTTTTCAAGGGCAGCTATCCTTTTTGGATTATTCTCTCAAGAAGTGTTTGGGATAGGTTACTGTCCTCTACACGACAGATCCATTTGATATTCCCAAGAAGTGTTTGGGATAGGTTACTGTCCTCTACACAACAGATCCATCTGGTATTCCCAAGAAGTGTTTGGGATAGGTTACTGTCCTCTACACAACAGATCCATTTGATATTCCCAAGATGTGTTGGGATAGATTACTGTCCTCTACACAACAGATCCATTTGATATTCCCAAGATGTGTTTGGGATAGATTACTGTCCTCTACACAACAGATCCATTTGATATTCCCAAGAAGTGTTTGGGATAGATTACTGTCCTCTACACAACAGATCCATTTGATATTCCCAAGATGTGTTTGGGATAGATTACTGTCCTCTACACAACAGATCCATTTGATATTCCCAAGAAGTGTTTGGGATAGGTTACTGTCCTCTACACAACAGATCCATCTGGTATTCCCAAGAAGTGTTTGGGATAGGTTACTGTCCTCTACACAACAGATCCATTTGATATTCCCAAGATGTGTTGGGATAGATTACTGTCCTCTACACAACAGATCCATTTGATATTCCCAAGAAGTGTTTCGGATAGATTACTGTCCTCTACACAACAGATCCATTTGATATTCCCAAGAAGTGTTTGGGATAGATTACTGTCCTCTACACAACAGATCCATTTGATATTCCCAAGATGTGTTTGGGATAGATTACTGTCCTCTACACAACAGATCCATTTGATATTCCCAAGAAGTGTTTGGGATAAGTTACTGTCCTCTACACAACAGATCCATCTGGTATTCCCAAGAAGTGTTTGGGATAGCTTACTGTCCTCTACACAACAGATCCATTTGATATTCCCAAGATGTGTTTGGGATAGATTACTGTCCTCTACACAACAGATCCATTTGATATTCCCAAGATGTGTTTGGGATAGATTACTGTCCTCTACACAACAGATCCATCTGGTATTCCCAAGAGAAGTAGGGGTCGGTTACTAATATCTATACAAAGGTTTTCCCAAGACAATATGTAAAAGCGATCTTTTTAATTTTCATTGATACAAGTGTACATCGCATTATATATAGTAAATATAGGATTTATTTGGTATTGACTGAAAATGTGTTAACATATTATTCAAGTTACTTTTGGACATGTTGTGTTTTGACCGAACACCTAAATTTCAAGTGCGATTTTGTATGAGATTTATCCTAATTTGACTCAAAATCAATGCAGATATCGATAGAATCAGTGAAATTATAACGAAAACATCATAAACTCATTTTCTTCAAATTATGTACTTGTCTAGTTTTGAGTGCAAGCTTCATAACTATGCTCCACCTCTGATTTTCTTTTCTCCTGATGATGAAGCCGGCAAGGAGCTCAAAAACTTTGGATGTTTCTACATCTAGGACACTGTAAAAAATAAAAATATAGCATCAAAATACATAAAAAGAAAGTAAGTTCTTATTAATAAATAAATTACAGAGATCCACAATAATATGTCATAATAAGTGCTCAAGGTGACGTCCTTGAACTCTTGAACAGAGACGTGCTCTTCCCCTCTGTGCTCTTGTTTAGCAACTAAGCCCGTCCAACTCATTACGAATAGTTTCTCAGCTAGTTCAATTTGTCGCTGCAGTTCCACTTCATCCGGAATGCCATTTGCATACACTAGCGACTTCGGTAGAAGTTTCGTGACCTGGCAGGCCAACCAACTAGTCCTTCATGTACCAAGCATTTCCTTGGACAGACAGCAGTAAGATAATTTCTTCTTCGGTGGTTGAAGTGCACAAGCCATAGGCCAGGTATTATAGTGATGGAAGAAATTTTGTGTCGGTTTGATCTCTGCATTATATCTTTAAACATTTTCATTCACTTACGAAGTATAGCCTACCATGTAGCGTTTCACTTTTTTTTTCGTAACGTAGGTCGGCATTCAGACTGTAATATACAGTTTTCTTCTTTTTCTTCTTCTTCATCTTCCTCTTCCTCTTCTTCATCTTCATCTTCTTCTTCTTCTTCTTCTTATCCTCTCTGTTTTCCATTCACTATTACACTTTTACTACTCATACTACTTTTGACCAATAAAACGATACGAAACGACGTCTTTCAACCAATCATGGCTGCTTATCGCACAATTTTATCGCATCCCTAGCATTTGTTTAATTTTATCGCTTCCCTAGCATTTGTTTGATTTTATCACTACTCTAGCATTTGTTTCTTTGTTTGCCAACATTTAAAACTGCACTGGTCTGAACGTCAGAAAACAGAAAATTACAAACCACTCCAGTCGATGCACAGCAGTTTCAAATATGACTCGCATTGGCATTCAAGAACAAGAATTAATAAAGATCACTGGTCATAGCTATGCATCTTCCCTGAAACCCTATTTACAAATAAATGAAGAGTACCATTCGGAAATCCTGATTAAGTTGAGGAATACACCATGTACATCAACGAGTTCCACTTCTTTTACGCACACATCCAATATAACATCAATTGAACCACCAACCACTAAAACATTCAAATTTGAAAATTGTACTTTCAATAATTGTTCCTTTTAAAATTATTCATGTTTATTTTTTTATTTCATCATCCTTAATTAAAACTTTTCTTGTTTATTTCATCATCCCTAATTAAAACTTTTCTAACATTTGTTTATATTATTTAGTTTATGTTATAGCTTTTGCTATATGATATTATGGATAGTCACGTATCAGAGATTGTTTAATACTAAGATTTATTGAAAATCATCTGTCAAGTGACGTTAATTACTAGAATCTAGATAATTGAAGTGGAATGCAACTGTTTTAATAAAAATGAAACTGAATCAATAAAACCTTCTTGACTAGTAACCGTCCACAGAGTTCAATGAAGATTCCATAGTTGGCACAACTAATAACAAGAAAACAGCTAAGCATAACACACTACTGCCATCTATTTGTAATGTTGAGATGGTACAATAATACATTTTAAAGACAGTTGTATTTTCGTAAGTCAATTAATATTTTATTGTATTGGAGTACTTCGTTACTTCTAACCTTTAGATACTTTCTTATAATCGTGTAATAGTCAATTAAATTCCAGTCGAGTTTTGATTTTCTCTAGATAAATCAAAACCTCTAGTGAGATTACTGTTGATAAAACTAAAAGCGTGACAGGGGTTTCATAGTATTCCTATAATAGCATGAAAGGTATAAGTGGTGTGTGGTTTGGGATTTTGTAAGACTTACTGGATTTGGAGTTAGTTTATTTTCCTTTATTCTCTGAAGTACCGAAAAAGTCCCGTTCACAGAGGCCAAAATTAAAAGAGAAAACACAAAGTTTGTTGTCATCTTGAGAACTCTTCGTGGACAATATCCCAAAGACGGCACCTTTGACTTTTACTACACACTTCTGGATCGTTCGTGATCATATTGGGATCTTGAAATTTTAAAGGGACGAAATGACATAATCAACTTCAGTTCACAGGATAGTTCCGAAGCGTTCAGTAAGAGTTCGGCTAGAATGATGTTAATGTCCATACTCGTAGAAAGAAACGGAAGGACCTCGAGAAAAATCCCAACTGTAACTATGTCCACTACAAGTGCTACTGTTGGTTTTTCAAATTATAAATCCCATACCTAACGGCGATTCGAAACTAGGATCGCTGGCTTCACAGGATTGTGGTCCAGACCACGCAACCATCGCAGAGGTATATTAGTATGTTGTACAATAACATCAGTACCTGATGTTTCATCCAGGATCTACAAGAACAACAGCATAACACTGAAGAACTTATTACCCAATTATTAAGCATCATTATAAGTAAGACAGTCTTTAAGTAGAAAATAGTAGTTTGTCTCATAAGAAATGTCAATTTTTTAAGTTCAGTGTTTTGCAAGATTTTAATGATTTTATTTAGTTGGGCAAAGTAATTTACAGGACGCTAAGGTTATTATTGACTATTGTAAGCATATGACAGTCGTCAGTTGTTAATATAAAGAATATTAAATGAAGAGTCCACTGCAAGAATGATGGATGTCACTTTCTTGTCGAAAATGAATCAAGACTGTCAATGCATAGCTTAAGACATATAGAATGTACATATAGAGTTATATGGCATTAACACTGATAGTCATTGTCCAGTAATGATCGGAAAATCACAGTTAAGCTTTGAACGCTAAGCATTTCAAACTTTCAATTGCTTCTCCTGGAAAAAAAATATATTCCAAATGACATCCATTATTCTTGCAGTGGACTCTTCAAATGGAGGTGACAAAATTTGAGATTAGAGTCCCTATGAAGCGCTACTGGAAACAGGATTATAAATCTGCTGCCGCGGCTCGAAAAATACGTGAAGTCGGAGGTGAAAGTGTTGTTAGTGATCGTAAAGCACAGCGATGATTTCAACGTTTCAATAATGGAGAAGGCGACATTAAAGATTTACGACGTCCTGGAAGACTTAAAGTATGAAGCATTGAGAATACAAGCGCAATTTTGGAAGAAAATCCCCAAAAAGGTACTCACAGATTGTCAGAAGGACTTTATGCTTCTAAACATACATTACATTGCTATATTAAGATGTTTAGAAAGTCTTATAGAAGTTGTAGGTAGATCATCAATACCTCATGAACAATACCTGAACAAGCTCAACGCAGAGTGGATATCTGTCGTCAGCATATTGCTAATACCGTGGGTGAAAGATTTATCAGGTGAATGATCACATGTGATAAAAAATTGGTATATTACCGCAATTCTGACACGTCAGAACATGGGCTCGATTCCCGTAAGACTACCAAAGGAAATTTTATGTATCTAGTGGAATTTTGATTCACTGGGAATTTGTTCCAAATGGACGTGCATTCGATACGGAGTTTTGTTCTCAACAGCTAGAACGAGTTTATGGATTTTGGAGAGAGGTACCCGTCATTATTTAATCGAGATAGAATTCTGTTGAACCGGACAATGCTAGACTCCATACCGCTCTAACAGCCATGGAAAAATCCAGGAATTGGAAGGAATCGAACTGCTATCACATCTTGCGCCTTCAGATTACCATCTGTTTCGATCCATAGCCTACTTCCTACGTGGAAGAAATTTCCAAACATTGGAAGCCTTGAAATGGGCATCACCGAATTCTTCTCATCAAAAGCGAGAAGCTGGTACCTTCGCGTAATAACAAACCTTGCTGAAAGGTGGCTCAAGATCGTACAATATAATGGCCTTTACTTTGAAAATTAATTTAATATACTCCAACAAAAATTTTTCTCCAAATCCGACATTACGTATAAGCAGAGAAAGAAACTTGTTGCCCGATGGGAGAGAGGCAAATACGAGTAGTTTCAGGCTAACTTTTCGAGTCCCTCTTTGTGTACAATAGAAGACGACGTGGGTCGTGCTCCGTTGAACTACTGTGCCTTAGTTGTTCGCTATTTTACTTGATTTGTGTTGCAGTCGACGAGTAACTTTTTTCAATTGGTTATTTTATGACACTTTATCAACTGCGACGAGTATCTTATTTCATGGGCTAGAGATCACAGAATTCTCCTAATTTCGAAAAAAAGAATCGTGATAAAAATATTATAGTTCGCGATTTATCGCTAATCAATTTTATTGCAAGATTATCTCAGTAATTTCGTTTAAATTTGAAAGAGATTTTTACGTGAAAAAATAACCCAGTATTATGCATTAGGCGTCAAAATAATGATGAAAAAGTTTTCATACATTCGTTTATTCAACAGATGCATAATGAACCCCAGACACAGCATGTGTAAATTGAGGATAATTGAACATGGGAGCTCGTAATGACTCAATTGAGGACCGTTTTTGCAAAACTTGCTAACTGAAAAAACTAAATTTTACAGGAGAGACAAAACATTACAGTAAGGATGTTTTGCTACATATCTCACTTATAGCAGAAAGCAAGTTTTGGAAAAAAGATCACACTTTGACACACTATAATGAAGACAAATAACCCAATTTTACTAAGACGCTTTGAACATCATGTAGAGGTCTGCCTTATGTTAACGAATCCATCAAAATCTCAATTTTGCAAATTTTGCAGTTAGCAAGTTTTGCAAAAACGCTCCTCAATTACTTGTTTTACTGACGTGCTTAAGTATTTTTTGTATTTCAGTCTTTAAGTCCCCGACTCCCGTACATTATCAGAAATTACTATATTCATTCTACGCTTCATGTAATTATGATGAAATTTGTGGTCTCCGCCTATCCCTCTCCAACGCTGACCATGAATACTCACGCGCGAGTAAACAAACCCGTACTTATAGTCAAGGAACAGCAAACCTGTTTCATCAGGCAACAAGTTTCGCTTCCTGCTTATAAGACAGTACCTGTATAAAATTCAGGCGTGTAGGAAAAGAATCCAATAGATAGCTTCTCCTCTCCATGCCTTCTCTAACTATGGAGCCTATACAGTACTTGTAAACATTGGATATTTCTGTATCTACGACAGTGCAAAAAGTAGGAGCGCTCGCAATACGTTACATTGGTTCTGGAATGCTGGACTTCACAACAGAACCACCTCCAATTTTATAGAATGCACCGAAGATAGGAGCTCGATAAAGGAAGGGTAAAAAATCTACACTCCGACAAGAACAGCATTCCTAAGAAAGAATAAAAATAACGAACCCAGAGGAGACGGGATATCATGTAAGTTTCCCTGTAAATCATTCCTCTACTATCCAACTCTACTGCGAACGTGAAAAGTTCTGGTCTCTCGAAATAGTGCGAGCAATGCCATTCCGTGTTTTACTTGAAGTGGATTTTTTTTGTTCAAGTACAATACTGCAGTGCCTTATCATGCACAGCCGATTTAAAAAAAAAAAACTCCCCGACAAGGAGGGATTTGAGAAAATCCATATGATTAAGTATAACGTCTACATAGGAATTAAGATAATGATATCGACACAATTACAATTTACTAATAAGATTTAAATGTCTAATGAATGGAATGAAATAAGATATGAATTTAACAGTCGGTCCTTCAATATTAATTTCAATTTGTTTATTTTACGATGTTTTATCAACTGCAATGGTTATCTAGCGTGTGAATAAAGTGAAGGTGATACTGCCAGCGAAATGAGACTAGAGTCGAAAGTTAGTCAATTTGCTCTTGATGGGTTGAGGGAAACCTCGCGAAAACCTCAACCAGGTAACTTGTCCCAACCGGATTTGAAACCGGCCCTGCTCGTTTCACGGTCTCCAATAATAATAATAATAATAATAATAATAATAATAATAATAATAAGTCCATACCTGTGGAGCAACGGTTAGCGCGTCTGGCCCCGAAACCAGGTGGCCCGGGTTCGATTCCCGGTCGCGCCAAGTTACCTGGTTGATTTTGTTCCGGGGTTTTTCCTCAACCCAATATAAGCAAATGATGGGTAACTTTCGGTGCTGGACCCCGGACTCATTTCACCGGCATTATCACCTTCATCTCATTCAGCAGTGGCGGCTTGTAGTCAAATGTCCAGGGTGGGCAAAATTTACAGAACATTTTTATGTAATTCCCGCGATTCAATGACAGCTCGCTTTCATCATGCCCCCCGAAAATTTAACTCTTGCTTACATAACAATACTGTTACATCAATGAGCCGTCTCATAATTTGTCGGTTTTTTCTAGTTTATTGTAATACTGTTGTCTTGCAACCCTTGTTGTTCAGACAACATTTCCGAAATTGGATTCAAATTCTTTTCAAGTCTCTTTAGACTTACCGAGTTACAAATATGATCTGATTCCAAGTACCTTCTTTAGATTACAATAACAAACGTGACCACCTACAGCATAGCTTTAACTTCACTTCCTGTTAGGCATATATGTGTTTCATACCGTACTTACTTACTTACAAATGGCTTTTAAAGAATCCGCAGGTTCATTGCCGCCCTCACGTAAGCCCGCCATCGGTCCCTACACTGTGCAAGATTAATCCAGTCTCTATCATCATATCCCACCTCCCTAAAATCCATATTAATATATCCTCCCATCTACGTCTCGACCTCCCCAAATGTCTTTTTTCCTCCGGCCTCCCAACTAACACACTATATGCATTTTTGGATTCACCCATACGTGCTACATGCCCTGCCCATTTCAAACGTCTGGATTTAATGTTCCTAATTATGTCAGGTGAAGAATACAATGCGTGCAATTCTGCGTTATGTAACTTTCTCCATTCTCCTGTAACTTCATCCCTCTTAGCCCCAAATATTTTCCTAAGAACCTTATTCTCAAACACCCTTAACCTATGTTCCTCTCTCAAAGTGAGAGTCCAAGTTTCACTATCATACAGAACAACCGGTAATATAACTGTTTTATAAATTCTAACTTTCAGATTTTTTGACAGCCGACTGGATGACAAAAGCTTCTCAATCGAATAATAACAGGCATTTCCCATATTTATTCTGTGTTTAATTTCCTCCCGAGTATCATTTATATTTGTTACTGTTGCTCCAAGATATTTGAATTTTTCCACCTTATCGAAAGATAAACCTCCAATTTTTATATTTCCATTTCATAGTGTTTCATACCATGAAGGATTAAATTTTCTTGCACCTTTAGCACTGACTTTATGAACAATAGAGCTTAATGCAAGAGTGGGTCGTCCATTGTCCAAAATACTTCTCTTTTCAATGTCATTACGACGCGAAAACGGACAACGTAACAGTTTACTTATTATATCAGTCATAATATAATATTATTGTTATCACTTACATTAACTATAAATCTCCAAATATACGTAACATTAATATACAGTACGTACTTGCAAAAATCACATTTTCTAAAATACACTGTTAAAAAAACATCTTTTAAAACACACTGTTTAAAAACTGTTATACTACTCGTAACAATCTACGTTCCAACTCGTGAAACTTTCAAACAGAAATTTCGCAAATCGTAGGTGTTCGATAATGCTCGTGGGTTCTCGTTAGGGCAGGCAGAATTCTAGCGCGCTGGCTTCAGCATAGAACGCATGCGCTAAGAAAGCATTTAGAATAGCGATCTCTTTTAATGCTTACTCCAGGGCCAGCTTTGAAGTTACGTGGAAGGTCGGCTAACTTCGCTTCTGCCTACCTTCTGACGCATCGTGATCTGTCCAGTGTATTCTTGTCGCATAAATCGAACTGCCAGTAGTAAGCAACGTCCAACTAACCCTAAAAAAATCCCATTCATAGTTAATTGAAGAATTTCTAAGCACCTAGACAAGAGTATATAATTATATAAGGTTTTCCAAATGTGTTGGGGTAGTTAATAAATATCCACTTTTAGGTTTTTCTAAATGTGTTGAGGTAGGCTTAGCCTACCCTGCCTGCCCTGAGGAGCCGCCTCTGTCATTCAGACGCTAAATAACTTAAGATGTTGATAAAGCGTCATAAAATAACCTACTAAAGTAGTAGTAGTAGTAGTAGTAATAATAATAATAATAATAATAATAATAATAATAATAATAATACAGTAAAACTTAATACTATTAAGAGGGCAAGGAAAAGAAATGTTTTTGAGTCACGAACGATTAACAGTTAAACTGGTATACTGCATATAAGCACATGCGAATATTCCGTATATGTTATTGTCATTTGTCCATTTGTATAAATAATGTTAATATCAACCTTGCATTAACTTTTTATAGTTATGCATGTGTTTTGTCTGTTACGCGTCAATGTGAAAGCACCAGAGACCTGCAAGAGAGCGATGCTAAACGATATCTGAGATCGGTTTTACCGAATGCGCTTCGTGTGTAATCGCTCGAGCTCGGGTTTGGCCTGCGCTCGCTCGAGCTCGCCCGGGGGATCGCTCCCCTGTCGGAACGAGCGCTCGCTTCAACCACTGTACGCGAAGCAATATGCTACAGTATTACGTAGTACAGCATTGGTAAAAATCGAAAGAATTCATTTGATTATCAAAACCATTCGAAATAATAGAAATATTCACAATATCACTCGATTATTCATTGATTTTGCTTACCACCACAACAAGCCGTATGAAGTTACACAAAATATGTACTCGCATAACAGAATGTGTTCCATTTTAAGATAATGATAAGAGCTTCGAGTTCAGAATCATATGACGCAAAAATAGAATGATAAGCTTCGAATTTTCTGTGTGGTTGTTGCGTACTGACTCTTCTAACAGCCCTAGTATCTGACCCTGATCTTCATTAAATTAAACACCTGACCTACATGGCGATAAGAAAAAAGAACGCTGCTCTCAGGCTATAGGCCTACGTATAGAATGAGTAATCAACATACTGCAATGTTATTGAACAATTCATTCATGCATTCGAATGATTTAATCCTACAATGGAATAATCATAGAAATCATTCGATTGTTTTCAACAATTATATATTTTAGTGGAAATTTAATTAATTACACATTTTTCTTTGTTTAGATTGAAAGAGCCTGAAATGATTTTCTGTATAAATATATTTCATTCCTACTCAGTTTAACATTTAACTTCAAAAACAAACTGAGACACAAATTTAATCGTAATAATATTGTAAATGCAAATGAAATGTTTGGTTATATTACTATAAAATGTATATAAAACCGAGAAATTACATTTAATACGTGATAACTAAAAATGTCTATCGAAGTATGAATTGCAAATAATAAACTAGTAGCGATATATTTTGTTTCATCTTGAACGTAATATGAACTTTACTCATATTAACTTGGGAATATTTTTATTTTTTATTTTAGTAGGTTATTTTACGACGCTTTATCAACAGCTTAGGTTACTTAGCGTCTGAATGAAATGAAGGTGATAATGCCGGTGAAATGAGTCTGGGGTCCAGCACCGAAAGTTACCCAGCATTTGCTCGTACTGGATTGAGGGAAAACGCCGGAAAAAACGTTAACCAGGTAACTTGCCCCGACCGGGATTCGAACCCGGGCCACCTGGTTTCGCGCTGACCGTTACTCCACAGGTGTGGACAATCCTATGTACTTTAAGGTATTCTTATCCTTTACTTCTCCGAATTTAGTCCAAGCAGAGCTAGTAACTGCTTTCCCTTTTTTTCCACTACTCTGACTCTGCTGATTTAACTTTATTTTCAGCATATACTTTTGACATCGTGTCTTGTAATCTTTTACCATCAACAGAGACGGTGTCCGAGCCTCTGCTTGAAATCGACGTCGATACTATTGAATCATCTTCAACATTCGTTTTGATGAAACGTACTGATTAGACAAGCCTACAATTCACCTACTGCTTACTGCTACCGGAAGAGCACTCATGAACACCGAGCGCTCGTCCTCAGACCCGATCGCTCGGTGTGTTGCCTTACTTCGTGATTTATCGGAAATATTCGTAGATGATCGCTATTCATTCCGTCAGTGCCTTCCTGGACTGATAACGATATCCCGCGCTCGCTCTCTTGCAGGTCTCTGGAAAGCACAGCTGAATAATAATATTTTTTTTTAAATACACCGTGCCCCGCTTATAGGGATCGAGACATAAGTGCTAATTTAAAGTTTAAAATAATGGTTTTATAACATAATTGTTTATACAACTTGATGTAAAAGCTCTCCGAGTTTCGGAGAATGGTCAGTGCAACTCGATTGTGCGCCTCGAGCTACCCTGAAGACATCTAAAAGGTACTCAATCTTCTGCCAAGTGTTCCATAACATTTGTGGAGTGATTAGCGCAGCTGCATTTATAAGTACCCACGTAGGAGACATCCGGCCTATATCATTTTTCCTCGACTGTTCCAAAAGTTAAGGGAAGGAGGGCACGTGGTGCCAAATTACAATTCCATTTCCACACAACTATTTTTGTTTATTTATAACTTTCGATTCGGTCATTTCCGGACCAGGGTTCCTTATCTCAAATTGATACATGTGCCCTTCGCCAACATCCCTGAAAGTTTGTAACACCACCTCGGAAACACTCTGTATATCGCTGAAACATGGTTAAATTGAGAAATCCCGTTAAGTCCGTGACTTATGGAGTTTCAAAACCAAAGTAATTATATGCATTGTCCTCACAGCCATTATATTCTAGTTGCCGTGTTTCAACATAAAATGATGCGTCTAGGCTGCGACTTCCATTTTTTCACATTAAACGAAAATGATAAACATAGTGACTTGCGGGGTTTTAAAAATAAGCGATTGTAGTCTCAAGTACTTTTCTCAGCAAAAAAATTCCCCTAAATGTTAAAACTGTTTTACTCAGTAATACTATCCGCGCGATTCTGATTTTTACTCTATAAGTTAATTAGACAAACTGATAAAAAATGATTGCAAGTTTTCAATGAAATGGACGGTTTTCTTACAAAGTAAATAGAAAGATTAATACGTATCGTTATTTCCTGCCGGTCGATCTGGTTGGCGAGTTGGTATAGCGCTGGCCTTCTATGCCCAATATGCCCAAGGTTGCGGGTTCGATCCCGGGCCAGGTCGATGTCATTTAAGTGTGCTTAAATGCGATAGGCTGATGTCAGCAGATTTACTGGCATGTAAAAGAACTCCTTCGGAACAAAATTCCGGCACATCCGGCGACGCTGATATAACCTCTGCAGTTGCGAGCGTCGTTAAATAAAACATAATATTTATTTATTTCCTACCATTAGAACGTCTGGCAACTCTATTAGAATGGCCAAGCAGATCGAGGGCTGTGCTTTCGTAGGTAGGCTGGGAATGCGCTGTTGCCAAACTACACGGACTTTAAGCCTACTTTTCTGATTAATCATGCACATAATTACAAAACGCATAAGTTTTTTTATTTTAATGTACCTTATTTTATTGCTCCCTTCTATTTGTAACGTTATATCACTTCCACTCTGTATATGCGGACTCCCCCTGTGTACAAGAATGGACTCATTCACATTGTTGGGTTTATTGGATATGATGTCTTTCCATTATGACCAGTGTAATTTTCGTTTCACCAAATCCTTTAATTTTTTTATTAATATGCCAATAGGTCAAATATAGACGTTAAACTTTAAAACAGGAGAGAGAATTTCATATTAACTACTAACATAAGCCGTAAGTATAAAACTTAGGCGCCACTGTAGGTTTTTTTCATCAGTCTCATGGTAATAGTTAATATACGCGGACTGTGCGTGATAAAGAGCTCAACACTGGGAATGTTGTGCTATATTACGTAAGATAGCGCGGCAGGCTGGTAGGTTACTTGGTAGAGCAACTAACTGGCTGTGGACCTCTCTGCATTCACCTTCCTCTCAAATTCAGTACCGGTTTTCCTGGGAGTAGAAAAGGGCCGGAGCATAATGTTGATCACGCCACCTCATTAAAGGCCGGTTCAGAATAAACCGGGAACTGAAACAACAACGAGAACGGAAATAATGTTAAAATACGTGTATTTAAACATGAGCGTTCACAATAGTTAATTGTGAATGCTCATATTTAAATACATTTATTTTAACAACATTTCCGTTCTAGTTCGCGTTGCCGTTTCCATTCCCGGTTTATTGTGAACCAGCCTTAATTGCATGGTAGCTCACTTAGTAATGCGCTATCTTAGACTACCGCGGACCCGAGTTCAAATCTCAGCAATGACAAAATTGTGTCTGTAATGAACAAAACCAGTATTGTGATGGTTTTTCTCAGTGTTATTCCGTTTATCCCTCGTCATTCCAGAACAGTCTCCACTATTTCCCTTCGTTATTACCTGCGCCTCGAAAGAATAGGGCACCACTTGTATTTGCGTAGCGCCCAATCGATCATCCGGCATGGTAGTTATTCCTCATGATTTTACGAAAAGTCAGAAGATGACAGTTAAGTTCGATTCTCTACGACTCATAATTTGTCCCCAGGTTCTCGTTTATCTTACGGGGAATTGAGGACCCATGCATGAGTACAGTAGGTATTTGCCGTGTACGACAATCCTATTTGGGCTGAAGTGCTTATGGGTGCTCCATGTCCCGCCCGATAAGCACCTTTGTATATACTACATAGGCCTATACTCGACACGACATCGTCATAGTGTCCAGGTCATAAAAGCTTGGAGTATCCCTCCAAGCCAAGCCCTTGAGTCAACATAGTGTCTAAAGGGGAAATCATATCTACATAAGAAGAGCGCGAAGGTAACTTGAAACAATAGTGTGTCCTTATGCTAGTTATATATGGTAAGTTGAGAGACTTTTCCTTTTTCATTGATTTTGCATCAAAAGAAAAATGATAATTGTCTAACATTTTGCTGTAATTCTGAAAAAAAATCCATAGTTTGGAAATACAGTGTTAAAAAAAAGCATTTAATATTTTGAGAGCTGGTAATATTCATCAAAACAAGAAAAGAATACTGAACATGGGTCCTAAAATTATTATCTTTCGAGATATGATTACTGTTTGATCAACATCATAACAGGTGCCGAATGATTTACATTAATTGTAACGCATCATTTTTATTTATTTTTTGTACTTGGTTATTTGACGACGTTGTATCGACTACTGGTTTATTTAGCGTCGATGGAATTGGTAATAGCGAGATGTTATTAGGCAACATGAGACCGAGGATTCGCCATAGATTACCTGACATTCGCCTTGCGGTTGAGGAAAAGCTCGGAATAATTCAACCAAGTAATCAGCCCAAGCTGGAATCGAACCCAGCCCGTGCGCAACTCCGAATCAGCAGGTAAACGCGCTACCGTCTGAGCTACACCGGTGACTTGTAACGCATCCTTATGCCCTACGTCTTAAGGCTGGTTCACAATAAAGCGGGAACACAAACGACAACGAGAACGGAAATATTGTTAAAATAAATGTATTTAAATGTGAGCATTCACAATAGTTAACTGTGAATGCTCACATTTAAATATATTTATTTTAACAATATTTCCATTCTCGTTCTCGTTGTCGTTTCCGTTCCCGGTTTATTGTGAACCAGTCTTTACGGAATCGCACCATGTTACCCTTTTGTTACATGTTACAAAGCTGTTGTTTTATAAGAAATTTTAGTTTAGGACCCAAATTTATTAGAATTTTTTTTGTCTTGATGAATACTGCCACCTCTCCGAATATTGAGTGCTTTTGTTATTTAAATGGAAATCACATTGATCAACTCCTGTGATGTTGGTGAACAAGTAGATCATATCTCGGAAGATATTAATTTTAGGACCCATGTTTTTTAGACTTTGTTTTATTGTTTAGATGAATACTAGATGTTCCGGTAAAGGCTGGTCTACAATAAACCGGCAACGAAAACCAGAACGAGAACGGGAAGGGAAGGACGTGAATGTGAAGATTTTTGGTTGGAAACGGAAACGATTATGCATATCGATATGTCAATAACGATATGTAAAATCGATATTACGTATTCTGATGTTATAATAATAATAATAACAATAATAATAATAATAATAATAACAATAATAATAATAATTTATTTATTTAAATGATCATAATAATGATGGTACACTTTTGGTTGGCACTCCCGATGAAGCAAAAGCTTGTGGTCGGGAGTAGAGTTTACATCGAATAATGAAAAAGTAATATTACAAGTTTAAGCCTACACTAAAACAATTATTTGATTGTTTAATTTAAATAATCAAATATATGTAAGTAAATGTAAAGTGATGAATATCAAAATAATACAAGAAAGAATAATCTAAGAAATACAATGAAATTATGTCAAATATATGTAAGCAAAAGAAAGTGATGAATATCACAATAATAATACAAGAAATACAATGAAATTATATCAGGTAAAACACAGAAGATTTGGTTAACTAGAAGCTACAAGAGCCGATGACACCTTTAAAAAATAATAAAATGAAATGAAAAAGTATTAAATAGTACAATTGTAAAATAAATACAAAATATTATGCAATAATGTAATGAAGTAATATGTTATATACATATGTTATTTTAGTTCAAATTGATTTATTGAATTTTGAAAGATTGAAATATTCCTAACTTTCAAAAAAAAAAAAAAATTTTTTTTTTTTTTTTTACATTTCATGTAAAAAAATGAAAAATATCAAAATAAAAAGTGAATATATATATGGGCTATTCCATATGAAATCGTTCAGTAAAAAACCTTGCATTTTTTATACTCTAATTTTTTCCCTATTTATAGAAGGTATTGAGGAGAGTGCATTTGCAAAAATATACTATCGAAAGTCAAACTGTTTTCGTATTGTTGAGCGACAAATTTAGCGTATTTTAGAAAAACAAGCCTCTTTCAGCGCTCAGAACTCTGGAACCATTTACTGTAAAACATTGAACGAGAGCTCATTTTGAAGCTGACATTTGGTAGGTTATGATAAGAAGTAATCCTTATTTTTATTGTGTACAGAGAGACAGATAATCTGATTTTACCTCTTTTAGGCTTTTTGATCATTTGTAAAAATGTAAAAAAATATTGAGAAAAAACCTTGCATTATTAAGAGGGATTCGGAATTGTTTGCTTAGTGGTACGGCAATAAGTTTCGAGGGTATTAAATAAATTATTTTCACACGCCTAGACTTGAACGGCGCAATACCGCACACACTGGCCGAGAGATGAAGAAAAGCGAGCGTTGGGCGTCATTTTACTCCTGTGTTTATGAAAACTTGTGATAAAGCTAGCCCAGCTATGCGCTACTAGACGAAACATTACGTGTTTGTCTCCTGGCCTTGCTTGTCTCGGGCTTGCTCCCGCCTCACAGTCAGCTGGTTAGTTCACGCGCGTAATATTTATTTTATATATTTGATATTTTCAATACTTTCTTATCAACATACCATCAGTAAAAATATGTGTTATTTGTACTTTCAATGCGAAATCTAACCATATATTTTAAAAATACTTTTTCGTGGCCAAAGGCGTCTTAATGAAGAAAAATCTAAATTTCTCTATTTCCATAAAAGGTAAGAAAGTCTGTTTACATGTCAATATAAACTTTAACTTCTCAGCATCAAAATAAATTATGATTTTGATCATTGGGTGAAAGGGTTTCGGAGCCACAACAGTTTAAAGTTTCTAATTTTATGAAAATACGATAAATTTAAATATTATTAATTTAAACACTATATATATATATATATATATATAATAGAACCAGTGTTTAGAGTCAGTTGAAGTGCTTGCTTTTTAAATAATTTATTACTGGAAGTTGCTAATTTTGAATGTTTTTAATGAAGTTATTATACAATCTCTGTGTATAATTGACCATTGGTGTTCTCTCATAAGTACAAGCCAGCCATCATGAACATAGGTTAACCAACTTCAAAATTTATGGGCCGGAATATTTTTAAGAATTCAATTTACGTGGCAGTCTGGTCACGGAGTACATATTGAAAGTGATTCTACTGAATTTCTGCGGTAGTTACAAACAATGGATAAAGAAGAAATTATATCACGGCCTTGTTGCTACAAAATACATTACGACCAAATAGCTTTTGATGACAACAGAATGAATCTAGTAGGCTGTCATCGGAAATGAGAACGGTAAAGTTAAAAGTTTGCCATCCTTCACGTTCCCGTTCCCGAGCTCCGGCAAGCTTCTAGTTAATTGTGAAAGCTCACATTTAATGTACAGTATGTGTTTTAACAATTTTTCCGCTCTCGTTCTCGTCTCCGTTCCCGGTTTATTGTGGATCAGCTTTAACAGCTTAAAGAAGACATTATATCTAACAAAATGAAATAAATTGTTACAAACATGTTAGATTGAACAGCGAATACAGCATACAGCAGGGGTACGCGGTAACGTCGCTCGGTCACTGCATTGCGCTACAAGCCGGAAGGTCGCGAGTTAGATTCTCAGTGGAGTCATATACCTTCCCCATTGATCTATTCCTTCTTGTTGCATGTGGCCCTACGGTTCACTCAGCTTGTAACATAAATGAGTACTAGGGTCATTGCCATAGCGGTAAGGGAGGAAAGGACATAGGACTGACATCCCTATTGCTACTCAGTACCGATTGTCTCATATAGAAATCTTAACATCCCGCACCGCAAGGGACCTTCGGGGCCTCTAATGGGGTAGTTTTACCTACTATATCTAGACGCCAAATCTAACACAGTTTCATTGGTAATGTCAATCAGTTATGCTCTTAAAAAACCTCAAGGAGGTATGAGAATTCATTTCAAGGAACATATGTTCTTGTAGCTTCAATAATGAAATTGTTAGAAACTGTAACTTCGATAATAAAATTATCCAAACTAGTTGTAGTTTTCTTGGGACCAGAGCATAAAACCTAAGCAAGAGGGTACTGAATTTTAAAGCTTCGAGGAAAATTGTGATTGAGGCCAAAAACCTTCTGAGGTTTGATGCACCACAGTGATTGATCGATTGATTGATGCGTACATTTTAATTAAACTGTGATACGACATTTCTTAGGGTTTTTACCCGTGTCATAGATGCAAGAACCTTCCAAAGTGTCATAGTTACGCATCGGCCAATTCTTCGATTGAATTGCGATAGCGAGATAATTCGTATTTAGCGAGACGAGGCCTAGGATTCGCCATGAGGCAATCTCAAATTCCACTTCCAGTTCGGAAAATCCTAAATCAAATTAACCAGGGGTCATTCAATGCAAAAAAGTATGTTTTTGAACCATTATGTCTCAAAAGTTAAAAATATTGTAGTAGGTTATTTTGTATGTTCTAAATATGAATTTCAAGCAATACTATATTTATATCTTTCATAGTTTGGCAGAAATCATAATTTAAAATATTGGTTTAGCAAAGAACACTGCTTCATTCACTGAAGTTTTCTTATTATGTAAAGGAAGATGAAAAAATGTGATTTCAATGCAATTCGAAAAAGGAAACCTTTGTTTATAAATGCCCTTAAAATGAAAAAAAAAAAATTATGTAATTTTTTAAATAGTTACTTACCGTAAAATAATTAAAAAATATAGGACACAAAATACAATTCATTTTTACAGACGAAAAAACATGTGTTTATTTCTTTAGGGTATATTGATTCCACTGTGAAAATTTCAGAAAGTTGACTTAAATGTGTCACTTTTTAATAAAAATAACTCACCGGAACAAAGGAGCTCAGCAGTTAGGCTCTCCCGTCGTACAGAATGTTGCGCGATCAAGGTCAGGGAGACGGACGTTTGAGATTACTCATCGTTATGAAATCTCACGAATGCTGCGACCGCCACACATAGCAAGCGATTTTCAACCGTCGGAACAAAAATTAATAATTTTATTAATTTAATTATTTTTTAGATAAAGTCATAAAACTTGGGAGATGGATTAGGAATAAGATTTTCGCATGAATTTAATTTGTTGCATTCGAATATAAAACTGTTTCTTTTTTTTTTCAATGAGGTGTTTTTATGAGCATGCCGTAATATTATTCGGATTGGTCTTTAAGGCATTAAAATATGGTAATTCAGGTTTACAATGGCGTCTGTTTAGTTTCGATGACACTTCATATAGAGTGTCTAGAATATTTTAAATTATGGATAACCTGTAATTGCCACCCATTTTTCAGTCATCCGTATGACTAAAATATTAATGATATGGCGTTCATAGTTGGCAGTTTGATTTATTTTCATAATAACATTATTATATTAAAGCTAAAAAAAATTCATGACATCGCTGGCATATTCTTAAAATGTTGTATGGAATGACCCCCAGGTAATCAATCCAAACGGAATTCGAACCTACAACCGAGACAGTTCCGGATCAGCAAACGCACGTACCGTCTTAGCTTAGGGGAATCTATTGAAATGGAATGGAATTTTCGGGAGGAGGCCACTGTGGCCCAGCACTGAGACTTGTTACGATCTATCGCGCTAAACCCTCAACTTAGGCACATTCTCAAAGCCACACCGGCTGACTACACTAATGTTCGCTGCGTACCCAGGTTTCGAGCAGGCAACCCCCTCTCGTTCTTAGGCCAGCCTCCTCCTCCTTGAGTCACCAGCCGGCGTTCGGTGCATGGTATGGAATAACGAATTGGAGAAATGTTGACGGAATGATGTAGATTCCTAATATAGGGAAAAACAGCAGAACTTCGAGAAGAACCTTACTGCGACCTTGTCCGGCACAAGTGTCGCTATGAATTTTTCAGTGAAAAAATCCAAGGCCTGACCGGGACTCGAACCCGATCCGCCTGCGTGGAGGTCTGATCACTCAACCACTGCAAGGGACGGGGAACCAGTTTTTACTGTGTTTATTTAATTGTATATCGAATTTTATTACATTTTTCCGTTGAGTTTTATAAAAATATATTAAATTTAATCATTTTTATTGTATTAAATCAGTGTGAGCGAGTGTAGCGATAATATTTCTTGTAATTACGTAATTTTTGCAGTTACTGAATTATCTAAAAGAAATACGTACGTTTATGCTGTATGTGGTTAGGATTTATTCTAGAGACGAATTACTGCTACAACATAGACTTAAATTATTCTGTTATCGTCGTCTTGTGAAAAGAATTAATGTTATAATCGGAGGCCTAGAGTACATTTCCTGTAACTAAAATAGAATAAACAATTGCGCAAATAGTAGAATTCAAACATAAGAAAAGAATGACTATAATATCAGATACTAAAAGTTGTATTTGCGTGTATATAGATTTAATATCTGTAGTAAATGTTAACTGAGAATGTACAGAGTTTTACTGAAACGAGTACCGGATTGATTGTTTACTTTAGAACATGTATTGGGCTTTTCTGTTAAACTTCTTTAATGAAATGTATTAGATTTAATAATTTGTATTATAGTATAATACATAATGTTCTCAATTATAACTTAAAATAACGGTGTTCTTATGTATATTTTATTTATATTAACCGAATTGATAACATAAATTTCATTTTTTGGTTACTGTACATTTCAGCCTAGTCTGCCTATCATGAGATTTGACGTTTAGAGTTCCTTTCCTCGCTGTGCTCAGTTAGCTGTTCTGTCATGTAAAAACATGACGGGATCAAACTGTTCTGTTCTTCGATTCCTCATTGGCGGAGAGATTTGTATGACGTGGTCAGCTCTGTCCGGAGTCTTGGAGAAGCAGTTGTAAGTGTTCGTCTGTTCATAAACTCACGTGTGTGACGGATCCGAGTAGCGGCAGAATTATCCATATTCACAATATTAGGTAAATATGTTGAATACATTATTTGTAGAATAACATGGCGTCTCGAAATGCTGATACTAAATTATCAGTAATTTTATGGTATGATAATTCAATCAGCCATTTATTCATATGCTGTAATAACGTCTGTTTCGTTGATCCAAACTTCTTCATGAAACTTTGGTCGTTATATTCTTTAGATTAATGATGATACGAATAGTAATCTATTAATATCAGACAGTTCACCTCACTGACAATATGTTTGTATGCATCTGAAATGTGATTTATGTAAGGTCTAACTAGTCAGCGACGTATGTAATGGAGGGGGAAAGGAACTGGCCACCCTACCCCATTTATCTCCTGACCTAGTTGTCTCATAAGTGGTGTCATGTTGGCATACTTGTGAGGTTGTGACCTGTCTTCGGACAGTTGACTAAACAACAATAATAGTAATAATAATAACAATAACAATAATAATAATAATAATAATAATAATAATAATAATATTAATAACATTAATAATAGTAAGTGGTGCCATGTTGACATACTTGTGACGTTGAGACCTGTCTTCGGACATTTGACTAAACAATAATAGTAATAACAGTAATAATAATAATAATAATAATAATAGCAGTATTAATAATAATAATAATAATAATAATAATAATAATAAAGTGTACACTTCAGTGATATTGACTGTAACCAAGGAAGTGAATTAAAAGAACAGTAATAATAATAATAATAATAATAATAATAATAATAATAATAACAATAACAATAGTAAGTGGTGCCATTTGGCATACTTGTGACGTTGAGACCTGTCTTCGAACAGTTGACTGAATAATAATAATAATAATAATAATAATAATAATAATAATAATAATAATAATAATATAAGCAAGTACAATTCATCACAGATTAGAAATTGGATACAGCTTGTGTAGTACTTTAAATGTTTCTTTAAGGTCACAATAATTCGTACGGAGTAAACTATAGGAGTAAAATGTGTAATTTAATTATCTTAATTTTTTAATGACCGTCACGAGAGCTCAGTGTTAACGACCTGGACTTACAAGCCAGTTTCTTCCTGAATTTATAACTTGTATTGAGAAAGCTCGTCGTACAGACAATACAGGTGTTTACTCCGGGTACTCAGATTTACCTATGACATTCCAACGATTTAATAATAATAATAATAATAATAATAATAATAATAATAATAATAATAATAATAATCATCATCATCACCATCACCACCACCACCACCACCACCACTACCACTACCACTACCACCACCACCACCACCACCATCATCATCATCATCATCATCATCATCATCTGCATGACTTAGGCTCTCGGCTCTGTCCTGGTTTAACAAATGAAAATAAAATTATTGAAACGATTACACTCGTAGATAGGTCTATTAGACTCGTGTTTCTTTTCATTCATTCATAGTGTTCTGCCCAAGGGCAGGTCTTTCACTTCAAACCCAGCATTCTCCAGTCTTTCCTATTTTCTGCCTTCCTATTAGTTTCCTCATATGATCCGTATATCTTAATGTCGTCTATTATCTGATATCTTCTTCTGTCCAGAACTCTTCTCGCATTCACCATACCTTCCAATGCATCCTTAAGAATGCAGTTTCTTCTCAACCAGTGACCCAGCCAATTCCTTTTCCTCTTTCTGATCAGTTTCAGCATCATTCTTTCTTCATCCACTCTTTCCAACACAGCTTCGTTTCTTATTCTGTCTGTCCACTTCACACGCTCCATCCTTCTCCAATCCACATTTCAAATGCTTCTAATTGTTTCTCTTCACTTCGTCGTAATGTTCATGTTTCTGCACCATACAATGCCACTCTCCACACAAAGCACTTCACTATCCTCTTCCTTAAAGCCAGACTTGTGACAATCCTGCGTGAGCTAATTACCGTGTTGGGTTTTTTCCGAGGGTTTCTAAAAAGTGTAAGGCGAATGTTAGGTAATATATGTGGTAGATTCTCAGACATCTCGCCAAAAAAAACATGTCGGCATCACGAATGTCGGCATAGGCTAATCTGGCAGGGGATACAACATCGTTAAATAACCAATTAAAGAACCAACATATTCACACCATTGTAATCCTTTGTTATTCTCCTTTCATTGCAACTTATACAGTTACCACCAACTGTTTTAAAATCATCAATCACTGCTAGCACCTTAAAAGCCATACCATTTTATTTATACATTTTTACTTCAACTCCATCTTGTCTTTTCTCTTTCCTTCCATATCACCACCATGAGCACTATTATCATCATCATTCAATTCCGTGCCATGATAGGATTTTAATAATGTACCCTTCCTTTCTCCGCAGCAGAACCATCAACGACTATATCAATATCATGGCATTCAGCTTTCCCTTCATTCGTTCGTTCATTTTTCTGCAAATGTTTACATAGACCTGCAGAATTAAGGATCAAAATGTTTTCTAAAAATGTATGCTAAATTCTAAAAATATGTAGTTTCTTGGGGTGCTGAATCCAAACCTGAGCTCAGATTTTCTCTATCACGTATCATTTTTTTCGTAACGTGGATTGGCACTTTTAGCAGTGAGAATATAGCGTTATTGAATTTAATATGGAAAAGTGATGAAGTGAAACATGTCCTGTGGCAAATATTAAAGATATATTTTACAAAAACTATTAGATTGTCACAATTAACAACTCACATTTAGTCAAGTGTTTTGTACTCTTCATGGTAAAGTTGCGGCGTTTGTTGTTTTTCCTCTGTGTGAGGTTCAAGATGCGTTTTTTGTGACCGGTAGTGTTTTTGTTGCCAATGACTGATTCTTGCTCTGCTGGCCCATTCACAGAGGAAATATGGAAACTTAGTATACCTAGCCTGCTGACCATTTCTCTCAGATCTCCACAGATCATCCAGTTAAGATTTTGTACGACGTCAACAAAAGTGATATTCCTCGAAAGTTACTGCAGTTAGTCTTGTCCCTCTTCTTAAAAATAGGTACAGTTATGGGCTCCTTTCATTTTTCTGGTACAATTTCCTTTTCCCAAATAGCAAGTAGAAGTTTATAAATTTCGGTAGATATTTAGACATACTTAATCAACTATTGGCTGCTGCTAAATACAAGTCTATTGTGACATCTTGTCAGATTCGTAGTGGACTGTGAGGCATGCTGTTTCCTAGTATTTCCCTTTGTCATGTTTGTTTCTCCAGTATTGTTACCTTTCATTATATGATATATCTCTTCTGAATAGCTTCTATATTTTGGGAGTATCGTTTAAAGACGTTAAAATATACACTTAAATTGTAGTTTTATTGTAATAATAGCAAACACTCTTTAGAAAATGCAATCGTGAGATAATTCCTTGCCTATATTTTAAAATAAATTCCTCTACGTACTGCCTACGCTTTTCACAGGCAGATTTAGATTTGTAAGTACCTGCATAATTCATTTTCATGTAAGTGCTTGTTTGTGTTTGAATGATAACATCAAGAAACTTTATCTTTGTAAGAACTAGTTAAAGATTCTCACAAATTTCTTTAAGGTGTACCGAATGATCAACAGGTAACGAAGCATATTTGTTGCCATTTTGTAAAAACACTGAGCACTGCCTCCAGACTTCTTTTGGAGGAGTCGATAAAAATCTCTGTTCATCCAATTCATACCGAAGATTAAAATTTTTATCAAGCGAGGAATATCACTGTAGTATACTAAGGCACATTCTTGTGAAAAGTAGAGAATAAATTCCTCTTCTCTACTCCTTTACGAATGAAGAAATGTTTCTGGTGTCAGCGAATTAATTTCTTTTCATCTGAAGCATAAGAACTCAAATTTTCCCATGGATAATCCTAAACCTCTTATTAAATCATTGAGTTCAAACTGGTAAACTCTTCAGGACTTTCACTTTCTACATCACCCAGCCTTCTAGATTATGTTTCTGATGTTCATTAAGAAGTTAATACAAAATGTCACAGAGCACTTCGGTTATGGATGCAGCAGAATCACTAGTATATTTATAACATAAAACATAAAATGGTCGTCGTTCAGAAATAATGCGTATCTACTTGGCAACAACTTCACATTTATGCCGATAAAATTAACTAGGAGATGTAAACAGAAGAAAAAAATAGGTTAAATTATGGCAGAACAAATTTTTAAAATTTGATTAAATTTAAAATGGCTGTAACTCAAAATAACAATTTTGTGATTTCTGCCAGAACGACGACGAAATATGGTTTTGTGTAAAAATGGTGCGTGATGTGCCACTTTTATGCTATTTATGGCTTCAGCACACAAAAATACTGCACATATAGGAGAGTTAAAATGTATAAAAAAAAAACTTTTTCATTGCAGACCTGTATTATCTTGATTTTGAATATCAGCTTTTTACTTTGTGATCTGAGTGACATGATGTTCAATATCCATTGTTACTCACTTCCGACAAAAAAGTATAGCAAAACATTATAGTTAATAATGGTAAATGGAGACTGGAATAATGTTAGCATTGTTACTGTTATGTTAGCTTCGAAGTGTATAATTTGGTTGCCATGGTCTCACCGTCCCTTGTTTATACCATGAATACACCAGGCGTCTTTCACTACACCAAATAGGCGGTAAATACGTTATAGGCGCCTGAACAAATCAGGACTACAGCCGACGGAGATGAAAGAGGGTGTATAATGCTCTCTTATGTACACACCACTCCAGTCTAGAGTGGGAATAAATTTGAATCTGATTTGAATACACCGCCATTGTTTCTATCTAGCGTAGGGTTTCACATATAGAGTTCAGTGGATTCGTCGTATATTTATCCTACAGCCGTAATGTAATAATATGGTGACTTCTCACTGAAGGGATCGATCTGATTCTCGGAGATAACGTAGTGGCTAATGTGGATTTTGAGTGAATTTTCCTCGATCACATCTGCTTTTTTGTCATTTTATTTCATCATTACCGGTACTAAGATAATTTCAGCTATCTATCGTTTCTGAATTGACTAGACTTAAATTAGGACGCTAGTTTTTTAACGACGCTGTATCAACTACGACGAAGTTATTTAGTGTCGATGGAATTGATGATGGCGAGATATTTGGCGAGATGAGGCTGAGAATACACCATACATTACCTGACATTTGCCTTACGGTTGGGGAAAAGCTCGGGGGGGGGGGAACCCAACCAGGTAATCAGCCCGAGCTCAACTTCTGGTAGGCAGGCAAGCGCCTTAACCGATTGAGCCACATCGGTGGCTGACGCGAAATTAATAACTAGCCTGAACTAACATTTACTTACTTACAAATGGCTTTGAAGGAAAACGCAGGTTCATTGCAGCCCTCACATAAGCCCACCATCGGCCCCTATCCTGGGCAAGTTTAATCCAGTCTCTATCATCACATCCCACCTGCCTCAAGTCCATTTTAATATTATCCTCCCATCTACGTCTCAGCCTTCCCAAAGGTCTTTTTCCCTTTGGTCTCCCAACTAGCACTCTATTTCTGGATTCGCCCATACGTGCTACATGCCCTGGATTTAATGTTCCTAATTATGTCAAGTGAAGAAAACAGTATGTGCAGTTTTGCGTTGAGTAACTTTGACCATTTTCCTGTAACTTCGTCTCTCTTAGCCCCAAATATTTTCCTAAGAGCCTTATTCTCAAACACTCTTAATCTCTGTTCCTATCTCAAAGTGAGAGTCCAAGTTTCACAACCATACAGAACAACCAGTAATGTAACTGTTTTATAAATTCTAACTTTCAGATTTTTTGACAGCAGATTAGATGACAAAAGCTTTTCAACCGACTAATAACAGGCATATCCGATAATTAATCTGCGTTTAATTTCGTCCCGAGTGTCATTTATATTTGTTGCTGTTGCTCCAAGATATTTGAATTTTTCAACCTATTCGAAGGATAAATCTCCAATTTTTATGTTTCCATTTCGTACAATATTCTGGTCACGAGACATAATCATATACTTTGTCTTTTCGGGATTTACCTCCAAACATATTACTTTACTTGTTTCAAGTAAAATTCCCGTGTAATTCAAACGGGTGCGAGGAGTTTCCTGTACATTGCTGTGTGTTTCATTCACGTACTGAAGGCAAGCAGTGGCGGTATCATGTCGCTCTACAAATTATGTCTCTACAAGCAGTAAGAGGTGGTTTCGTAAAGAATGAGGAGGAGAACTTTTTTGTTGTTCTGTCGGACAAAATGTAATGTGTTTACTTTGCTCAACGGTTCAATTAGGAGTATATAGAAATATTAATTGCCATGCTGAATGATGTTTTATTATTATTATTATTATTATTATTATTATTATTATTAATATTATTATTATTATTATTATTATTATTATTACTGACCACTAAGTATGTGTTTCTATAATTCTTCTGTACGTGCATGAATATTGATATTTTTAGATCTTCTCCCTAGAAGGATAAAATTATTAGGTTTTATCTCAACTTGAATCTTTTTAATCTTTAGATGAGGGTAACTATGTATTAGTTATTCATTTAACAATAATATTGTAGAAAAACTGATTCAATACTATGTGTCAACTGTTAAACACCAGGAATTGACATGTCTTAAATTATAGCCAGGAAGAGAAAGATGACATAAATAAATGTAAGGAAGTCGGCTACATAATGGGGTTTGAAATATCTCGTGCTCTAAAGCCTTTTAATTTAACCCTGGCAAAATCTCAAGGAGGCTTAGGAGTTTTTGACCCTTACACTAAAGCACTCAGTCTGTTCGTCTACCGGAATCTTCTTCACGTCCAAGGACAGGGAGATGACTTCTCCTTCACATTCTTCTCTAAATGGGTCTCCATAACCAAGTTAGAGAATCCACCGGATTTACGAGGTCTGCCAAGTCATGCACCACAAATACGCACTTTCAAACAGGAAATCAGTTACATACCACAAAATATCCTAAATTCTGTCACGGCCAAACATATTTATAAGTATATGAATAGAAGTTTGCCAGCTCCTAAAATTGTGTGCCGTTTTCCTGTGTATAATTGGAAACGGATCTGGAAGAATATACGAAACAGTGTTTTGACCTTTAAACAGCAAGACCTATGGTTTCGAGTGGTCAATGATATTTTTCCAACTAACAGTAAATTATACCATATCAAATTAGCCCGGACATCACTCTGCCCCTATTGTCAAGAAGAGGACAATCTTCAACATCGCTTTCTTGAGTGCGCGAGGAGTAAACAATACTGGGAAACTGCAATTCAGGATACTAGTGACATCGCGCATATCCCTGTAACATACATAGATTTAAACTTTATACTCAAGCCAAGTTTTTATTATAAACCCAAGACAACACAGGCAGCTATTGTGAAGCGATTAGCACTTTGTATGGAAACAATATTGGATTAAAATGTTAAAGCAATGTCCACACATTTATATGGAAATAATGTAATAAAAATATCAATTCATAAAATTGTAGTATGTAGGAAAGGTTTCATTTTCTTTATCAGTGCAATAATTGTTGTTGTTTGACTGATAATATGATCACTGAATATATTTTGGGGGTATATTATTGTTATTATTGTTATGATTATTATAATTATTTCTTATTTTTAACAAGTACTTAAGATTCTTTAACTTTTTGAGACTTATTTTTTGTACTTAATTATGTGATAACTAATAAATTTAAGCAGAGCAATTGAAATACTATTGAACTGAAATTTAAAGTAATGCATATACTCTTAAAATGTCACAATGTTCTTTTTGTATGTAGGAGTATAATAATTCTATCATGTGTACAGAAATATTTGCTTTTGTTGTACTAGGAAAATCTCACTCAGATTATTCAACATTGATATGGGACCATTATTTTATTAAGTATTGTCTGTTTGAAATGTTTTGTTATTGCTATAGTTGTATATAATTTTGTGTTGCAATAAAAAAAAATGCAAAAAAAATAAATAAATAAACGTTTGTCTTAAACGCAAAAAAAAAAAAAAAAAAAAAAAAATAGAACAGAATTTCTCAAAAGAGTAATGATTAAAATAGCTTAAATAACTTCTCCATAAGAAGTTTTTAATTTTCAAAAACTACGAATTTCTCGACCAAGTATCGAGAGAAGAATTGAGAAAATTCCTGATTATATTCAAGAGGAAGGTTAAAAAAAAAAAAAAAAGAAGCAAGAAAAATTGTATATTATTCACTGGCTCTTGATGACAGCAGTGACATTACTGATACAGCAAAGCTTCAGGTTTTATCCGCGAGATTGATCAAGATGTTAGTACAGGAACCCCCACTGGTTGTAGTTTTCATGCCAAGTACCTTTCCTCCGTTTCCTTACTTCATAGACTGTCTGTCGCATGTAGTCACTGCAGCTTGAGTTTTGGTCACCGCTGCTATAGGCTATGTCACCATACAAGTACACATCATCTCATGGACATAAAACTCCCTTACTAGTATTACATGCTACATTCTAGGTTTCCGTGAATTATATCTATTCATTCGTTACATTGCTATGGTAGGAGTAGATGTCTGACGGGGGGTTACTACACAGAATCTAGAGAATTGAGAACTAATTCTAACATTTTGTAACTAATTTTGGCGCTTGTTTAATCGATAAGGGATTTGTGGCGAGGCCTCACAGACCTCAGGCGGATTAAAGCACTGTATTTGCATGTGTGGGACGTATAATGTGTAGAGAGTTGGTTCCGATTGTATTAATACACGAACGAGTTCGGGAAAATGTCCATTACGTAAATGTTTGTATTAGAAGCTACAGGATGGTAATGATGGGTCAACTAGTGGTGCAGAAAGTTCAGTCTCTAATTTGCATTTAAAGAAAGAAAGTTATTATTAGTTTTTATTATAGTTATTGATTATCCATTCCATAAGGATTTAGCCTAAATTGCTTGTTCCAAGTTCGTGAAAAAAATTGACCCGACCATCGGTTTTAAGACCATTCGATACTTCTGCTTCCAATGGGCTTATTTATAAAATTTCACATTCGGTTTGCGTTCATTTTTCCCTAACGGTGTGTACTCTACAAAAGCACTAAACGTTTACTTTTGGTAAATGGTATAGCCTATTTATTATTTATTTATTTATTTATTTGAATATACAATTTCTTGAACCCTATTTTACCCGTAAGTACATTAGGATTATAATTATAGCCTGTGTTTATATTATTATGAGAATTCTTTTGACGCAGGTAATCCAGTTTTGCTACTTAAAATTAACACTTATATCTACTACAATAATCTGAATTATTTACAAGTTCTTAAATATATTACATATAAAATTACATTGACGTGGGTAACCCAGTGTTGCTACTTAAAATTAACACTTATATCTACTACAATAATTGAATTATTTACAGTTCTTAAATATATTACATATAAAATTACAAAACTCTTTGTAACAGCACGTTTTTTGTGAATACATTGAATAGTGGTTTGTCATATATTACATTACAAAAATTTAAATGTCCGACCAAAATATATCTCTTGTTTTCGAACACTGGACAATGAAACAAAAGGTGATCCACAGTTTGCTGTTCCTCACAGATGCATAAATAGCCATTGTCCTTATGTAATTTAAATCGTTCTAGATAAGACCCAAATTTCCCATGACCCGATAAAAATTGTTAGTATAAAATCCGGTATAATTTGGTTGCTATTTAAGCGGATGTCGACACCCTAGGAAAGAAGATTTCTCTCGTAACTGAACCCTTTGTACTGCATAGCCACTGATTGTTCCACCTATTCATTATGTGCTCATTTATTTTTCTTTTTGCATATGAATAAGGACACAGACTATAGTTCTAATTGAAGTTCGAAACTGCAGCACTCTTTGCCAGTTCATCAGCCCTTTCATTTCCTGCTGTTCCACTGTGTCCTCGCACCCATGAGAAGCAAATATGTTTGTCGCAATGTATTACATTTCTTCTGATTTCCACTGCCAGAGGACTTAAGTTAAACTTATTATCTATAGATTTGAGGCTGTTTGTGAATCACTGTAGATGCAACAATTGTAATTATTAAGTTTAGTCCATATCAGTGCCTCATTAATAGCTAATAATTCAGCTTGCACAATAGAGCATCTAGGTGAAAGTTATTTGTTATTTTCGTGTTAGTTATTACATGGCTGTTCGGGGATTTTCTTTGGAACAAGCAAGAACTATTTTATTAATAATAATAATAATAATAATAATAATAACAAAAACAATAAATTAGCAATGCGACAGAGTTGGGATTCTCAGTGTTCTGATTTTCCATTACATTTTTATTCAACAACTGCTCCAATTGTTGTACTTCATTGACATTGAGTAAAAAAAAAAGGTCTCTTTCAACTATATTACAAGGAACCTTTCAAAATAATCAGTCTAAAAACCCCTTTGGAAAGTAACATACTTGACAAGTGCTGTAAATAATATGTTAAATTCAACCAACCGAAACGTAAAGCACAAGTAAAGCTGAAATTATGTGTAAAACCTGGATTTGAAAACCCATTTTATTAGGATAATTAAACACACGTGCTTCGTACTGTGCTTGAAGATTATGCAAGGACATCATTTTATTTTTACTAACATTTCTAATATTAACCTGGCTATACCTTTGGATTAACGGTTGAGAACCGGAAACACCGTTTGCTACCCCTTTCCACGACTGGAGTTCGATGATACTGGCGTAAAATAAAAACAAATCACTTTACTAGCTATAGGAGGGAAGAAAAGTAGTTCATCCATTTACGTAAACTATGAAATATGGCGATTTTGAGTTTGATACTTTTCATTAGGTTTTCTTTAATCAAAATACAGTACTGTATTAACAATGAGTGTTTTTACTCACGAACTGAGCTATCCATTAGGACGTATTCATTATGCAGTGTATATTATACTGTCTACAGCACATTAGCGTACACTATAGAGAATGAAGTTAAAATGAAATATAATCATAATGGTGGCCGTTCATTTCGATACAGGCTTCAGTTCTTTTGTGCATATTATCGCACTATAGATTATTGTACCGAATTCCAATTATCAGTTTCATCCTTCGTACTAGTATCTAACTCATGTTGAAATAATTTTGTACCTACTCTATAAAAGAGTACCTTACGTACTTTAAATTCAATCTTCACTTCTGCCCGATCCGAAAAGATAAAATTACTCAGATTGCTATCTACTGTCCGTCCAAGTGGTTTTGTCGCAGGGTCGTAGAAAGGGGGGAAATCACGTGACAGTCAATTACTTAACGAGGCCCTTTTATTTAAGTTATTTTAAACAGTTGTATAATATTTAATGATAAAACACACATGTTTGGGTCGATAATACAATGTTCATTGATTGGATGAAATGCATTAAAAGTGGTATCTTACAATTGTATGAACACTTATAAGTGTTCATACAACTGTAAGATATCACCTTCAATGTATAATATTACATAGACGTCCAATTCCTAACAGAAATTAATGTTTTCAGAAAAGAGCTAAGACAGCCCAAAGGGGTGAGCAGAAACGGGTGGGGGAAACCGGGATGCGACGTAGGAAAACGGACGACAGTACCTGGACGAAAATATGATTCAATATTAAAAGCTCTTTCGCCATTGGAAAACGCGAACATATTTCTGGAAGGTGCTATACTCACTCAGTACTGCTTACTATGACTGTAAGGTGACTTTTACTGCATACGCAGCCTTTGTTCTGTGTGGTGGACGGTTGTAAGTTTACTAGTAGAGGGGGTGGGAGTGAAGTACATTAAGAAACTCAGGTACAATAAAAATTGAAGTAAAAATAAAATGATGTCCCTAAACCTTTAGATCAAATGTCTCCTACCGTCTGATATACTCGGGATTTCTATAGGCAGATATGGTTGGGAATTATTCAAAATATTTTCCATGCGAATTTTTTCTATGGTGGTTTGTTAAAGATCAAGTTTCTATACCATTCTTGCCAGTTAATCTTGATTACCAGAAGAATCGGATCCGTGCGGCTGTGATTAGTGTTGACCGGGATATGCTCCGGCGTGTGTGGATGGAGTTAGACTACCGTGTCGATGTTTGTCGCGTGACGTGAATAGGGCACATCGAGCACTTGTAGCAGTTGTAACTTCAAAATTTGGTGAGTGTCTGTTTTCATTGGTGGATGTTTCAATACTATAGGCTTTTCATAATACATGACAATGAAACCGCTTAAATCATTTGTGCTAGCCCTGTATTTCCAGACATAAGTTGAGCTTAAGATTCTAGAAAACATGAAACAAATCATTGCTGCATGTGTGTACCAGAATCTCTAAAGCTCTATTGCACACAGACCTACGCAACGTTTAATGTATATAACCACAGCAAACGATTTTTATGTTTCATGCTCTAAATACCGTTGAAATAACCCGTTACAGGATTGAAACACATTTATGTATTTAGTAATATGTTCGATGTTGATTTTAGACGCACGCCAAACAAGCTGAGTGCATATTCCTAACATTGCATATTTAGAGGGGAATACGGAACTCTACGTCCGTTGGCATGGTAACAAAACAGTCATGGATTGTGTATCTATCCGTAGTGTTATAATATCTGAGAAATAATGAACGATGCGAGACCAGCTGGGAAGGAATGTATCTGCATGTAAGATACTTATCGAAAGCTCTGTCCCCCCTCCTCTTCAGGAAATGCATCTGTTTCATAATTCCTTTTCCAATATTTGCACATCCGTCTGCGCTGAGTTACAGCTCTTAAATCCTCTTCTTTTTTCTCCTTTCAAGTATTCTAGTATTAACAGGTTTACGTACGTCCGATGCCATGCTTTTTCTACTATATTAAGTGGGGAAACTTTATTTATCACAAACATGGCTGCCTTTCAACAACAGATACTTCTTTTTTATTCACACTGCACAATTATTAATAGGCCTATAAATACTATTTCAATAAAAATTTCGCAACAGATTCCTTCACAATAAGGATCTTTCAATTGCAGAAATCCTCCATTTGTCCGAATTCATGACTTAAGGATCTATAACCTACACCAGTGATGTCAACGAGAGCGCAATCGTGCCTCAGCGCCCGTATGCGCTGCTCAGAGCACGTAAGGCACGCAGGTTCAATATTTAATTTAATTAAGGGGATATTAGGTTTATTAACTATAGCTGTTATAGGCGGTAGTTTTCTTAGTTGAATTATTTTTGGGTTTGAAGCAGCAGCTTGATATTGACACTTTGTAGATGTTGTATGATTATTCTTATATATTTCTATTTATTGATGAGGAAGATAATATAATTTATCTAATATAATTAGTATATTTGACTTCCACTAGTGAATACAAGGGTTGTGCATTACACATTGACGAAGAAATCGTTCAGTGAGTTTCAGGCTGACTGGACTCTTTACTTCTTATGCGAGTGAAAGATGGGGTGATGCTCTTCGTTTGGTATGTGGAAATCATTTAGTTACAAAGACAAGCAGTGTCGAATCTGAAATTATTAGTTGATCTACAGAATGATGTAGGCCACATTTTGTTGTTTTTATTGACATTAAATAGTAGTAAATATATGTGTAGATGTATGTATAACTTCTTTCTTAATGCATTGGATTTATGTTTACAGAATGAATTACAAATAAAAGGGTACCGGTATGTTGCTAATAGCGTAGACTCGTTATATGTCAGTTACGAGTTGCAAGTCCAAAATTGATCGAATTTGACTTTTTACCTGATATGTTGTGTTTTGCGTAGACTACCATCCTGTAAAAAAGAATATCCCAAGTCCGTGTCTAATCCAGTGTTTTTAATTATACAAGTATTTTATTTCAATAGGTATTCTTATATTGCAAGCCTATAGCTATAGTTTCTTTGCTGTGCTGAAAAAAATTACTTCAGTGGACTTGGGATGTTTGCCACTTCAGGTCTCCCGTTAGAAAGTATTGACTACTTCAATGATGCACCAGCAAAGATGATCGTAAAGTTCTTCTCAAATTTTACAAGGGTTTAAGTCCTGCTATACTATAGTCAAGGGTACGAAGATTTGCGGCGCAATTTATTTCTATATTTGGTAGTACGTACGTATGTGAGCAATTTTTTCACTTGTAAACGAAAAAACCAAGAATAAGATCAGGATTATCAAATAATAATATGCGTCCGACCTAAGGAGGCTGGTGTCGACAAAAAGCAAAAAGTGCACTTCTGAATTAGGCGAGAATTCAGAAATTTAAATTTGTTTCCAGAAGTGTGATTTTCATATAACAAGTACATGATTGTGTAATAATTAGATAGGTCTCACTATCTAAAACTGCTTAAGTTAAAGAGAATATAAGTACGTTTATTATTTGTTGTAGATCTATTATTTCATTTTACCATATGCAGAATATCATTTGATTTCTTTTCCTGTTTTATTAGTTTAAAAGAGAAACGCAGCGTTTATGTGCTAAATGCATTATTCGATAACTTATAACAATTAATTAGGTTCTAGTTATTATCTGAAACTGTATAATTAAGAAGAGTCTGTGTATATTATTAAATTCTACTATTTTATAATTAATTGCATTTATTAGAGAGGTGAAAACATGCTTTTAATTCTTGTTGCCTTGTATGAATGTAACACATTATCTATTGCTTAAAAGCAAGTTAATTCAGCTCGCAGCCCAATAGAGTTCATTTTGCTCACCCCTTCTACTGCCTGCAGAATAGATTCATTGCAACCACTCAGTGCTTTATAGCACAGAGAATTGCGTACGTGCTTCTGACTTTGACATCCCTGACTTACAATGAAGACGGAGATGCTACTCTCAACAGCTGACATTTCTTTATACCGCGACCCAGTCGACAACCATAAGCTTGTTGACGCGGCAGACTGAGGAGTTTTACATCCTGAGATACGTGGTACAAGCTTATGTCTCAGAAAAACTTTACCCAGAAGTGGATGGATGATTATATAATTTTACACGTCTATATCATATATACACACACAGGGTGGTCCATTTAACCCTTTCACCTCCAACAGCGTGTGAAATGCTTCAGATATACACAAACCGACAATTACAAGTTAAATTACATCGAAGGGGACATCTGATACACGTAATGTATTTTTTGTACATGAAATAATTTTCTTTTTTTAGATGAGAACCAACTATGTTTTGTATTGCAAATGTTGCGTTAGCTCTGTCTAATAACAACATGCTAGTTTAGTTTACTGACTGTTTGAATGCCACCGGTAAGAGTAAACATAAACAATGTCTGACCAAGGATCGAACAGAGGGAGGACAATCCTGGTTCGAGTAGTGCGTCAATTAAGTCACAATCACAATGTACTGCACATTTTAATACTATGGAAGTGTTGTACATAGTGAAGTGAGTCATAAAAGTAGTGTACAATAAAAAATAAACAATTATTCTCATAAAACAAAACATTACATTTCTTGTGCGCAAACAGAATCAATGTTTGCGATCAAATGCTTAGAAATTTTTAACAGGTTCAATTGATTTCACTTTTAAAACATTCATACCAATTAATTGTACAATACACTAGTGAAATGTAGCTTAACGTACTTTCACACACGTAAATCTTCGCCGATGCCTTCTAGTTCAATTGTCCAGTATAGAATCTAAGAAATATTGTATTGGGTAGTGTACAGTGCTATGGGTGTGTTCGATCTTAAATTACGTCAACATTATGAACTACACATAAGGAAGGGTGCGCTAGACATTGTTTATGTTTACTCATACCGGTGACATTCAAACAGTCGGTAAAGAAGTCAATTGTTATTAGAGAGTGCTAACGCAACATTTGCAATACAAAACATAGTTGATTCCCATTTGAAAAAAGAAAGTTGACTGTAATATCTTGAAAATTATTTCATGTACAAAAAATACAGGGACATCATTTTATTTTTACTTCAATTTTCATTGTACCTGAGTTTTTAATGTACTTCACTGCTACCCCTTCTACTAATGAAGTTCAACCGTTCTCCACATAGATCCAAGACCGCATATAGTAGCCTTACGGTCATAGTAAACAGTACGTTCCAAAAATATGTTCGCGTTTTCCAGTGACGAAAGAGCTTTCAATATTGAATCATTTTCGCACAGGTACTGTCGTCCATTTGCCTACGTCGTATACCGGCTTCCCCCACCAGTTTTATTCGCCAGCTAGTGGCTGAGCTGTCTTAGCCCTTTTCTGAAAACATTAATTTCTGTTAGGAATTGGACGTCTACGTAATATCATACAACTGTTTAATATAACTTAAATAAAAGGGCCTCGTTAAGTAATTAACTGTCACGTAATTACCTCCATTTCTACGACCCTACGATATAACCACTTGGACGGACAGTAGATAGTATGACAGTAGATAGTATGTAGGATCGGGCAGAAGTGAAGATTGAATTTACAGTAAGATACTCTTTTATAGAGTAGATACAGAATTATTTCAACATGAGTTACTAGCACGAAGAACGAAACTGGTAATTGGGATTAGGTACAATAGTCTATAGTGCGATAATATGCACATTAGAACTGAAGCCTGTATCGAAATGAACGGCCACCATTTTAAAAAATGTGTTTAAATATCCATATTATGATTAGTTTTAAATTTAACTTCATTCTCTATATTGTACGCTAATGTGCTGTGGATAGTATAATATACACTGCATAATGAATACGTCCACATGGACAGCTCAGTTCGTGAGTAAAAACACTCATTGTTAATACTGTACTGTATTTTGATTAAACAAAAACCTAATGAAAATTATCAAATTCAAAAGTGCAATATTTCCTAGTTTACGTAAATGGATGAACTACTTTTCTTCCCTCCTTTACCTAGTAAAGTGATTTGTTTGTATATTACGTCAGTAGCATCGAACTCCAGTCGTGGAAGGAGTAGCAAACGGCGTTGAGTCATAGGTACATGCAAGTTAATATTAAAAATGTTAGTAAAAATAAAATGATGTCCCTGTACATTACGTATATTATATGTCCCCTTGGATATCATTTAACTTGTAATTGTCGGTTTGTGTATATCTAAAATATTTCACACGCTGTCGGAGGTGAAAGAGTTAAGTGGTACATCCTGTATGTTGTACATACACACACACAGGTTGGAAGTTTAAATAACTGTGCACAATTTTACAGCTTATTCCTTGAATAGAGTACAACAAAAAGTTTAGTTGGCCTACCATTTTAATCCGAAATGAATACCTTTCTCTGAAAAAAATGTAAATTTTTCCAAAATGTTAGCACTGTTTTCCTCTATCTGTACGTTCTGATGTTTACTAGGCTATTATCATTAGAGAAACTGACAAGAAATGATTTATCTCTTTGCAGTTTTTCAATAAATGGACGGTTTTCTTGCAAATTAACTGAAGTCATTAACACGTATCGTTATTTCCTGCCATTAGGAAGTCTGGCAATCTTAGTACAGTGCCTAAAGAACGGAATACTGTTAATCAGACCGAGTGCGTGTGTGTTTTTGTTGGAGAGCCGTTGATGCACTGTTGCCAATTACGCAGACTTTAAGCCTAATTTTCTAATTAACCATGCACTTAATTACAAACGTATAATAGGTTTATTTATTCTAATGTATTCTATTGCCCCCTACAATCTGCACAGTTACAAAACTAACGTTCTGTATATAGCCTTGTAATTTGATACATTAATACATTACGATTTCTCATTTAAAGTGAAAAATATACTGTCCTAAGTAAGATATATGATATTAAAATATTTTTCCTCTCGCCTATCTCTCTTCTTCACTTATTTCCCTTCTTCGCATATTTCTCAACTTCACATTTTCCCCTCTTTGTATATTTCCCTCTTCGCCTATTTTCTCTCATCGCCCACCTCCCTCTTTCTCCATTTCTCTCCACCCATTTCCTCTCAACGCCCATTCCCCTCTTCCCTTACATCTCCTCTTCCCCTCTTCGCCTCTTTCACGTCTTTTCTTCTATTTCGCGTCATTTCCTCTATTTCGCTTCTTTTCCTCTATTTCGCGTCTTTCCTTCCATTTCGCGTTTTCTTAGCCTATATTTCACGTCTTTTCCTCTGTTTTGCGTCTTTTTGTCTATTTCGCGTCTTTTCCTCTATTTAGTGCCTTTTCCTCTATTTCGCGTTTTTCTTCTATTTCGTATCTTTTCCTCTATTTCGCTTCTTTTTCTCTATTTCGCGTCTTTTCTTCTATTTCCCGTTTTTCATCTATTTCGCGTCTTTTCCTCCATATCGCGTCTTTCCCTCTATTTCGCGTCTTTTTCTCTATTTCGAATCTTTTCCTATATTTCGTGTCTTTTCATACAGTTCGCGTCTTTTGTTCTATTTCACTTCTTTTCATCTATTTCGCGTCTTTTCTTCTATTTCACGTCTTTTCTCTAGTTCCCGTCTTTTGTTCTATTTCGCGTCTTATCTTCTATTTTGCGTCTTTTCTTCCCTTTTGCGTCTTTTCTTCTCTTTCCCGCCTTTTATTCTCTTTCGAGTCTCTTCGTCTCTTTCGCGTCTCTTCGTCTCTTTCGCGTCTCTTCGTCTCTTTCGCGTCTCGTCTCTTTCGCATCTCAGTCTCCTTCGCGTCTCTTCGTCTCTTTCGCGTCTCGTCTCTTTCGCATCTCAGTCTCCTTCGCGTCTCTTCGTCTCTTTCGCGTCTTTTCGTCTCTTCTGCGCCTTTGTCTCTTTCGCGTCTATTCTTTCGACTCCTTCGTTCCTGTGAGTCTTAATAATTTTAAGGTTATGTTTCAGTTCTGTTTACGTATTACAATGATAATACGAAGCTATAAAATCTAATTGTTTTGTTTCATCTTCTATTAAAATAAATCTTGCAAAATGTATATTCCATCGAGAATATGCATAATTTTCGGCTAAACAGATTGATAATAGATACTGAATGTAAACAAGCAGGTAATTCTTGCAATAATTTAGAATAAACCGCCCTACTCATAGCCTACAACAATCTCAAAATCACACTTTTGGTTCAAGTAATGTTAAAAACATGCAGGGCTATTTCAGTGAAAATATCAACATACACGATATTCAATATCCATGCTTCATTTAATAGTGTGATAAATAACTTCTGAACCCTTGCAAGTATAATTTATAGACAAATGAAAAAATAATTTTCAAGCTAAATAAGATATTCATTATCTAATGAAAACGTGCTGCTTGTTTAAGTCAGTGGTGCACATCCGCAAGAATTCAGACCATTTACATCCGTAGAGAAGCGAGCACACTAACTTTTAATGTGAAATTCGCAACAGTAACCAAATTCTCAAGTTGCCAGACCGGGAAACTAAATTACTGAACATCTCTATATGTGACGTACTTCAGTCATCTACGAGTATGTTTCTGTAGAAGGAAGCAACCAGTGCGCACTCCACAGGCAATGAAACAATAATTGAAACACTCAAAAGTTGCACTGTAATCCAACTGCTGTTAAAGCTTTAATTCTAATTGACACCGGAGGAAGCCGATAATCCTAAGTGGAACTGAGGCTTGCGTGTTCGGATTAGTGAAATTTCGGACTATCTGAGTTTTTTAAAAGACTCTTTTTTTAACTTACGTTGCCTGTATAGATTAGAATCTGATACTAAAGTCATTCTAGATAGACCTGTTAGACCAGCAGTCTGCTGACAAACGGCGAAATCCTTCACAGAAGATTAGTTCAAGATGACTATATTTGCGTGGACAGGTAACTTTCAGAACAATCTGGCCGAAATCAGTGAATATGTAAAAAGAAAATGACTCCTAAAAACAGCCGTCTGCACGAGTTGAATGGCACAAAAATAATTTTCACGAATACCTTGAAGAAGAGGAATAGAAAGAAAATGCGAGGAAAGAAGGAAAAGATCGGAAAGAGAAAAAAGAGAGCGAATAGATTTATTTATAGCTTACATTTTCGAGGAACAAACTGCTTTCGTAGAAAGCTGACAACGCGTTCTCTTCATAACAAGTTCATGAATTTTGGCGTTAATTTTCTTAGCCGTCATTAACCGAAGATAATTAGACAAGTGTGTATCCGACATTCTGCTACGAATATGAGACTTTGTTAATTTCGTTAATAAAAATGCAGCTTCACAAATATAAGTCGTCGCGAACAGTGCAAACACATTTGCAACATAAGCACCTAACGTAGGAAATCGTTCTTGCCTGAAAACTGCGTCTTTCTTCCTTTACGCGGAGGATGATCGTTATTAGGGTCTACGCTCTTCACTCATAATTTATTAGATTTCAGAAGTTAAACGTAAATATGCACCGACGCTTTGCAGTGAACAAGGCTCTGAAATCTGCTACAAGGGTGGGTCCGGTTTTTTTTGCCACTACTGTACATAGCACTCAGAACTTCAATCAGAGGCATATCTTTCATTAGAAGTCTTATTTGTCGTCCGTCGAGAATTTCATCTTTCAACGTACAGGAAATTTAGAGCACATACTGTTGAAGCAAGCATCGTCTTTATCCAGAGCCTTCACATACTGCTTCATGAGGCCTAACTTTATATGAAGTGGGGGTAATATAATCTTTTTGGATTCACGAACAGGTTCATTCTGGATATTCTCGTCGCTAACGTCAAACTCAACTCTGGTAGGCCACTCTTCCTTTTCCCAGTGTTCTTTCTTCATCATAATCATCACTATCTGGTTATTCCGGTACACTAGATTCATCTTCACTAGAACTGGAACTTTCAAATGTGGTGAACGTAGGCATAGGAATGTCTTTGCTGTGTAGTGTCAAGCTGACTTGGGTTAGGATATTGAATGAAGTGTTTTCACTTATTATTAAAGCCTGATACATTAATCATACAAAAGTAGCAGTCTTCCATGTGACCTCGCTATTCCCCAAAACACAAACAGGTTTTCTTTCTCTCCCATAGTCCGCTGTCTGAGATTTTCAACACATGTCCTACACACTTTATGTGATACCCAGCATTTGTCCTGTTCGCCTAGTTTAACCCCGAAATATGCATGATATCCTTTGGATACAAAGTCTGATATATTTGTCCTTCGCTTTGGTGTTGTAAAACAGCCACAAATGTAGCAGCGAACGTTTGAGTCGGTTTTACATTTTCAGTGAACGGCGGCCATTCTCACAGGAAGCCGCAGCAGGCGAAACATGAGAAAAAACTTGACGTGATGGTGAAAAATGGATATGATTTTATGGATTCAGCAAACTTCAAACTAATAAAAATCAGCTGTTCCTTTGCAGTCAGCAAAATTGATGTCGACTAGTGTTATCAATATATGATGTTGAATATTTTTCAATGAAATAATTTCTATTGATACTTACACTAAAACCCATCAGTATTAAACTTGATAAGACGTTCTCTATATAACTTTTTATCACGACTTGGTGGCAATAGAAGTCAATTTCTGATTTTTTTTTTCGGGTTGACTGAATCAAGTATAGCGATTGGTAAAGCAGTGAAACCGTTGCTAGGATACAAAGCATGGAAGCCATTAACGTCACTAAGGAAATGGCTAGGACATTTTCACCGTCGAGAGGGTTGGATGTATGAGATCCAGCTACCCCTAAAACGTTCGTAATAGCACACTCGTGAGGGTTGGGAATGAAATATGCGTATGTTGGTAGATAGATACATTGTGATGGGAGACTGCGAAATTTAACCTATGATAAAATCGAAAGTGTGCGGAATTTCTTGTCCCGGAATAACCAACAAAGTGATATAGGTAACACATCTGTACCTAAGGGATGGTATTTCTTTACATTTACTACGAACAAATAAATTGAAATGTTATTTCACATAACAATAATATACTTTTTAGTATCGATTCTCGTGAATTAAATAATTAAAATAAATGTCATTATTCACAAAAATTAATTCTTAATGAATTTCTATTTTTACGATCTTTTTTATGTGCACCATATTTTTCCTCTTCACTTTATTTCTCTTCATCTTTAGTTTCATTCTTTTGTTACTTCTCATTTCTTTCTTTCTACATCTTTTATTTCTGCCTTCTAATTTTCTTTGTCCTCACTTTTACTTTTCTTTGTCTTTTGTTTCCTCCTCTGTTCCTTTCCTCCTCATTTATTCCGAATTTTTTCTTAATTTTATTTATTTTATTCTCACTTTTAATTTATATCCCTTGTTAATTTTGATCTTTTTTGTTCGTTTTCCAACTTTGTTGTTTCTTCTTCTTTGCCCCACTTCTTTTCTTTGTTCCATTTTTGTCTTTATTAAATTTCTTGTCTTTTTTAATTTCTCTTAATTTGTCCCTTTTCTTGTCATTTGTTCCTTCTTCTTTGTCCCACTTTTCCTTGTCCCATTTCTTGTCTTTGTTCCATTTCTCTTCATTTGTCTCTCTTCTTATCATTTGTCCATTTTTCTTGTCATTTATTCCTTTTCTTCACATTTGTACCTATTCTTGTCATTTGTCTGTTTCTTTTCATTTATGGATTTCCTTCTCATTTGTCAATTTTCTTTTTATTTGTCCCTTTTCTCTTCATTTGTCTCGTTTCTTGTTATTTTCTCCGTTTCTTGTCCTTTTTTGCATTTTTTCTCTTTTGTCCCGTTTCTTGTCATTCGTCTCTTTTGCGCCTACTTTTTCGCTTTCCGCTCCTCTGTCTTTTTCGTCTTTCGTCTTCTTTTCATTTTTCTTCTCTTTTTCGTCTTCTTTTTTCTACTACTTTTCGTCTTTCGTTTCCTTTTGCGTCTTTCGTTTCCTTTTTCGTCTTTCGTCCCCTTTTTCATCTTTCGTCCCCTTTTTCGTTTTTCGTACCCCTTTTCGTCATTCGTCTCCTTTTTCGTCTTTCTTTTTCGTCTTTCGTCTCTCTTTTTCGTCTTTCGTCTCTCTTTTTCGACTTTGTCCCCATTTTCGTCTTTCGTCCTCCTTTTCGTCTTTCGTTTCCTTTTTTCCTTTCGTCTCTCCTTTTCACCTTTCGTCTCCTATTTTCGTCTTTCGTCTCCCCTTTTCGTCTTTCGTCATCTTTTTCGTCCCTTCTTTCATGTTTCGTCTCCCCTTTTCGTCTTTCGTCATCTTTTTCGTCCCTTCTTTCATGTTTCGTCCCCTTTTTCGTTTTTCGTCCCACTTTTCGTATTTTGTCCCTCTCCGTCTTTCGTCCCCTTTTTCGTCCTTCTCTTTTGCCGTCTCTTGTCCCCATTTTTAGTCTTTCGTCCACTTTGTTGCCTTTCGTCCCTTTTCTATTCTCTATTGTCGTTTTTCGTCCCTTTCCGTGTACGTCTGTATTGTCTTTCTTTTGTCTCCTTTTACCTTATATTATTTCATTCTTTCTATCTTCCTTCATTATGAATTTTTCCTTATGGTTTCGTTGTTTTTTCCGTTCTTTATTTCTCTTCCATTATTTATTTCTCTTTCAACCGTTTCTGTTTTTATTAGCATTTATTTCAGCATTTTTTATTCCTTCTTCCGTCCTGCGACCTTTTCTTCCTTTTTCCGCCTGTAACTGAGGTTCAATGATGAAATAATTGAATAAATATCAAGTCTGAGTTAAATTCCTGAAAACACCAAAATCTCTAACTTTTATGCTCATGTCCGTTCCGTCTACGTAATTTCGGGTATATGCATATTCGTTCAACGTTGGCGATATACTTCTCGTCATAGGGAATAAGTAAAGCATGGAACTCTCTTGACACAACGCAAGACAAATAGAAGACAAAGTACATTTAAAACAGTTAAATCTGCACTACTTCTTGTTGGAAATCGAACCCTATGACGGATAAATTGTAGCCACAACACATTTTATAACGAATAATGTCACGTCACCATTATAACATATTTTGAACTCTGTTTACACTGACGACTTGATGAGTCTCGACGCCAAATTTTTATGTAAACAGTGCCAGGCAATCAAGTTTCAGTCGACTGTGCAAGCTAATGAACAATGTTTGCCTTGTCGTTTCAGGCACAGCGACAGAAGCCGACGCGAAGAAGGGTGTGAGGCGCCTCAAACGATGGTGAGTACGGGAACACAGCAAAGTAGATCTGTTAATCGTAGAAACCTAATATAGCTTTCTGTGTTGAGAACTGAAATAGATACGGGAATAGGATGCAAAATTTGCTTCTTGATAAAAGGGGTCATGATTACTGTAAATCATAGACACCGACTTCTTTGAAGTACTGGGTGGTGGGAGGGACTCTGCACAAAAATTCAATTGAACCGTGTATTTCATAAGTACCTTATCTCCAGTTGATCATGTTTTGAGAAAATCAATAAAAACTATATCACTTCGCTAGGAAATATTTTTCGGTGACTATTACACTTTTACTACGTCATACTACTTTTGATCAATAGAACGGTACGGAACGACGTGTTTCAACCAATCATGGTTGCTGATCCTACAATTTTTATCACCTGCCTTGTATTTGTTTTAACACCTCCCTAGCATTTGTTTCTTTGTTTGCCAACATTGTACTTTCAATAATTGTATCTTTTAAAATTATTCATGTTTATTTCATCATCCTTAATTAAAAGTTTTCTATCTTTTATCTTGTTTATATTATTTAGGTTATGTTATAACTTCTGCTGTATGAGATTATGGATAGTTACGTATCAGTGATTGTTTAATATTTATTGATAATTGAAGAAGAATGCAACTATTTTAGTAAAAATGAAACTGAAACAACAGAGCCTTTTTGAATAGTAATTGTCCACAGTTCAATGAAAATTGTATTGTTGGCACAATTAGTAACAAGAGAACAGCTCATCATAACACAACTACTGCCATCTAGCGGAATATTTGTAATGAGAAGATGATACAATAATACATTTCCAAGACAGTTTACTGCATATTTTAGTAAGTCAATATTTTATTCTATTAGAGTACTTTGAGATTAAGGATGTTTGAGAATAAGGTTCTTAGGAAAGTATCTGGGGCTAAGAGGGCTGAAATTACAGGAGAATGGAGAAAGTTACACAACGCAGAACTGCACGCATTATATTCTTCACCTGACATACTTAGGAAAGTGCGCCTATGATATAAATGTAAAATTTTGTAGTTTATGCTATCGATAGTATGTGTTGCCGTTGGCTGTAGCTAGTATAATTTCAAATATAAAATTAAAAAATACATTTTTGAGCTGATAGAGTAAAATGATAGCGTACCAATTAGGCTATATCAAATTAAAAAAAAATAAGGTTTCGGAATAAGTAGTCGTGACGAGATGGAAAGAGTTAACAAGCAAACATTCTCACGGGGACAGATCATGTTAATAATGTCAAAACAAGTGCTCATACAAATTTTGGCCACTCGAGCGGAATTACGAGGGCTGTAAAAAATAAGTTTTTCTAGGGCCGTTTACAGAAAGAAAACAATTTCATGGAAAGATTTAATGGAACAGTTAGACCTACAGCAATTGTTGAGCTATTTTCCAACACAGGATATTACTCACCGGAATTGTCATATCGTAGGTTCAATCTTTGTAACCCTGTGTCGTACAAGTCTGCCGATTGAGATCGGAACCAGTGTGTGACAGCCATCTGCACCCTTCTATCGATCCCATGGTGTGACAAATGTCTCAGTTCCAATGGGAAATATGTTGCAAAATAGCTCAACAGTTGTATCTGGCGCAATAATTTTTTCCAATGAAATTGTTTTCTTTCTGTAAAAGGCTCCAGGGAAACTTATTTTTTACGTCTCAAGTAATTGTGCTCGAGTTGGCAGAAATTTGTAGAACAACTTGTTTTGACATTATTAATATGGTGGAAGAAAAAAAAAAACTTTATCTGCCCTTTGAGAATGTTTGCATGTAAGATTTAAAGAGTAGATTGTATAATGACCCTATAGTAAAACATCCCGTTATTTCAGTCGCTGTTTTACATAATTTGTTTAATGTAAAATGTTATTTATAGTATTTATGCAGGATGTTTCAGAATTCCTATTACAAACTTCTATGGGCTGTAGAGGGGACTAAGTAGTTTGCGTACCGCAAAGCAGAAGATTTTAAATCGAATCGATCATCGAACTTATTTTGCATTGAAACGATACATTTCCGGACATGGGTTCCCAATCAAAACTTTATCTACTTAGTGCCTAGAAGTTTGTAATAGGAATTATGAAACACTCTGTATATAGTTCCAGTATACTGTCTTCAGAATGGAGATAATTGCTATCATGGTTCTCTGTCAGTCATTTTTGACTGCCTAGTTTGATCTCGTAGCTGTACCAGCGCCTATTCCTTGACATATAGAACTGAAGGATTAATGTTTCGAGTGTGTTATAGCGTTGAAAATTTCGTTCACCACAAAAAAGTGAGTTATAAATCGAAACATAATCCGAAGGCGCAATATCGGAATTAATATGTTCGACGTTGCGAGAGTATGATTCCATCACGGTCTTAAATTATGTATCGGTTTTATTTTAGCTGTATTCGGTCGCACGTTGTTCTGTTAAAGTGGAACTCTCCTTTGATTAACTAGTGTGGAGTATTAAAAAAAGAACAGAACTGCGTTAACTGGATCGGGCTGTTCGGAATAAAGTTGAGCATTAACAGCGCACCCATTTGGAACCAGTTCAAAGAGTATTAGGCCCTCGTAATTCCATCTGTCACAAAATATTGCTTTATGCTCATCCCAATTTTTTTTAGTAATAGCTGTAGCGGGGTGGAGCTGTGCTTTTGAGTTGTAAAATTAGAAGAATATGCATTTTTTCATTATATGTAACGCTTTCATAATAAGTTATTCGCGATTATTGGCTGACGGTAGATTTCCACAGAGCTTACTCTGATGTCAGTTCATGGGCAACTTCTATATTTTATGCCCAGGATATGAATTTTTCCATGAGTTTTATCCTTTGGATTAAGCTCGTCTTAGAAACTTCGGGTACTCTTTTTCTTAATAATAAGTTTTTTCTTGTTACCAGTCATGGTTATTTAGAATCAGTTTTCAATGTTGGTGTCGAATCTATGCTCTGTTTCCATCATTTAACTTGCCTTCCCACTCTCCTACTTCCACCAGGATTTTCATTTCTGAATTAATATCCGAAGTTGTGTTGCATGATGTAAAAATCATAAAACTCTTACCAGTAACTATAGTTACAAATACTTCCTATTATTTGAAAGTGGTATATTTTCAAAAGTCTGAAATTTTATTTTTTATTTTCTAGATTTTTTTATTCATGTGCTCTGTTTTATGTTGCGTAATGTTAATTACATTTCTGTTGTATAACATTAATTCTAAGATAGCATGCATTCATACTATGAATAATTTTATTATACCATAGACTAGACAGATCATTATTGGCAAAAATGTATTTCAAACCATAATGTACCTTCGGGTGAAGTAGGATTGTTCTTCTTTGGAAATTCAATAAATGAGAGTGAATCATCAATCAATAGACCAATCAATCAGTGCATTTCTTGCGTATAGTAAAGCATATTGTGTAAGTTGCAGACTGATAAACTTTTGCAATTTGCTGAAAGTTCCTCATTCTTCTTCTGTATGGTCTTTCTGGTATATTATTTATTTATATTGTCATCAACATTTATATTAATTATAGTGTACCATGGCATTTATATATACGGGTTACACCATAACTTTCTATGACATTTACCTACAATTAGTATGCTATTAACTTAACTCCAAACAGTCAATTTCTCCTTACTGGTTTTAAATATTCACCATCTTTTCGTTCCACATTTACGTTCCTTTCAGCATTTTATTCTTACTAACATAAATGTATATACTGTATAATTCCGTCTTTCTACGTCCCATCTTACTCGTTCTACTTTACAGTATATTATTCTGTTGATCGTTATTACTTTATCAAATTATCGCTCTTAAATTTTAACTGTCTATACTAATATTTCAAATTTAACACAACACTTCACACGGTTTTACGCATTGGGATCCTTTTTTCTTCCTAATACAAATCATTATAATAATCTTGTTAAATCTTGACATGAGTATCTAGTTCACTTTAGTTTGATCATCCATTCCTTAACCTCTAGCAACACTCATAATAATCTATCAAAAATTGTAATTACTCACACTATTATCATCTTTCATAAACTTCACTACATCACTTTCTAAGATTTATTTCTTTAACGATAAACTTCTGTCGGCATCTATATTTATTAACTAGCCACTGTTTTAATTTCCCAACATCCTTTTCAATTCTATAACTTCCTAACTGATCTCTATATCCAAGTTCCCTTAAACACTCTTTCATCACACTAAACACGATTTACAACATTAAATCCCCAAACTACTATATTGCAATTTTTTTCAGACATTTTATTTATTTCTTACCGCACATTCACCAACTTCTAAGATTGTAACTTTTTTTGGCCCTTAAATCTACCCGTCAGCGATAAAATGCTGCCCTATGGTGACGAAAGCACAATCTCTTCACCCCTCATCCTTGTCGCATCCTGACGTCCTCTCTGAAAGCTAACCGCACCTTCTCTTGATCTCCCGTAAAGCTTCCTTGTTTCTGCTTCTTATCTTCTGCTTCTTGCTGACTCATGTAGGCTAGACCATAGATAGTTCTAGTATGATTTACGCAAATTTTAATGTAATTTAAATTATCTAGACTTTCTTGGTTCCAGATAGTTTCATTCATCGAACAGCTGTCTTTATTAGTTGATTTATTGGACCATGTTGTTGGTAATTTTGTTTGGTATAACAGTATCAATGAAATTGATTTGTATACTTTGTCAGACAATTTTATTGTCATGCTTATATTGCTTGGTATACTTCTGTTACGATTCATAAAATTTGAGAAGATTCTAATTTAAACGAAAAAATATGTATATTGAGATTAGAGTGGAATAATTTCTTAATTCTGTATCTGGAATAATAATGACGATGTTGATGATGATGATGATGATGATGGATATATTAATTGACAATATACGAAGAGTTTTTATGAAGGCAGTCATTATGTTCTTTTCTATGTTCAATATCCGCTAGTTAATCTTTATAATTTGGAGTGGTTTTAATTAAAAATGTGAACTTGCGAAAAGAAAGTTTAACTTTACTCTTTAAAGAAGTTCAATTAAATAGAGGGTTGAGAGTCTTTCGCAATATAGCGCAATTAAATTCAATTATTTGTACTTTTATGTACTTTATAACTTGTTAGAAACACCACGTTAAACTGTGAAATACTCATTATATGCACGTAACTCTAGTAATGCTGGGCTTTTCGAGGTAAAAAAAGAAACACATTTCCTAACATCACTTCTCGTTTGCTCACTAGCTTTTTCAATTACCTCCATTGCGTCTTTAATAAACGTAGGCATTTAGAGAGGCTGTTAAGACAAGCTAATACTTTCAGGTCAAGGACTTCAGGGAGCGAATGGAGGTTTGAACATTTCTCTACTTAAATAAGAACTTTCCGTTTCGTGGATTAAAACTTTTTAAAGCTGACTGAGCAAACCTGGTCGTGTTCTTTAAATGAGTATATGAACATGTCCGATAAAAGTGCGTGTTCACTTCGCTTTCTACTCCTCATTGTTATCTCCATGGAACTCCCATTTCTCCTACATCATTTCCCTGTTTGTGTACAGTTTGCTCTACACCCATATCATCGGCATGTAAAGCGACAGGAACTAGCCTACTTGTAGTAAGCGATGCCTGTAGGGTACGTACAATAGAGCTTCATATTACATAATATGATATGGTAAGAAAATTAAGGACAATACTTGAAGTTTGTATAACGTTGAAGTCTGGCATAAACTTGAACAAAAAATAGATAAAGGAAGAGAAGGGGAGGAGATAGGGATTAATAAGAGGAAGATGACTTAGGAGAAGGATGGTAATTTATTTCTTAATGATTCCTCGAATGTTCTAATGGTTCGTGTAGGTACATTTGTTTCTTATTTAGGGCACTATGATGACTATAACCCACAAGTTAATAGAGGAATACAATAAATGTCGTTTAGAGATCAACTTTAAAAGAGAACAAAATGTATATCTTAGAGGAGGTCAACAGGATGCAATTAATACTGAGAAAAAGAAAGCACATTCAGCATACTGAGGATTTGGGATTGAAGGGAACAATGGATGAGGTAAAAGGAAATAAATGTATAAGAGAGAAGAGATAATTATTTCCATAATAATTGGAGTATGATGTGGTCGAAATATATACATACAAAAGAAAATATACAGAGTGGCAGATATTCAATGACAATAACATTACAAAATTATTCCTTAAGATAAGAGGAACAGAATTTTCCTTTGTCACTTTGCGTTTTTTTTTTTTTTAGTGGGAAATTGACTTTTTTCTAGAAATAATTGCACATCGCAGTAAATTCAGAAGCATTTACCACAGTAATGAGGGAAAATATGTAAACAAACACTGCCTGCTGCACGTTCCGCTCTATGCCTCACGGTACTCAGGTGTTAGAGTTCTGCGCTCTTCTACGTTTCGGTAACAGCATGGGAAAACACCAGTTACTTAGTGATTTATTATTTTATTATTAAAATATTCTTCAACTGCAAACGGGAGAAACATTCTGCAAATTTTTTATTGGGACTGAAAACTAATGTTCATAAAATGTGTATTTATAAATAATGTATTAAAACGTAATGGGATAAAAATTATCATGTAAAATAATTATTTCTGGGGATTCTAAGGGCAAAGGAACAAAATGGCAGAGAACTTTTCAATTCATATTATGTTAAGGACTCGTCTCTTAAAAGAACTGTCATTGAAAATTTTCCACTCTGTGACATATTATAGTAGTGATATAATTGAAAATGAAGGAAATATAAAAAGAAACGGTATTAATCACGGAGTTGGTTTTTTGGTGGCAGGCTGCTGGAAAATAAATATGGGAAGAAAAAACGAACAAATCAGAGATTATGGAAGCGACTCTCACTATGGTGGATGAAATAAAAACAAAACACAATTAATATGTTTAGAACACATTTAAAGGATGAATAAAAGGCGACTACCCAAACTAGTTATAATGTGTAACCACAAGATAGAAGAAGAAGAAAAAGAACCCTGGTGGGTGATAAGAGGTGATCGACGAGGAGATTAGGTAGGGAGGAATTCTGGACGACTTATGGGTGTATAAAAAGTGGAGGATTGGAAATAGAAAGATGAAATACTTGTTTGTGTTTTTGAAATGTATCATATGTGACGAAGCCTATTATTTGTATGTCTAATGACCTAGTAAACTGAATTGACTTAACCGAAGTAAGATTGTTGGAGGCAGTGGAGTTAATACCGTAGTAACGAAATACAGTACTTCTAACGTTGTCTAGTAATAAGTAGTAATATCAGTATTTTAATATTGACAGTGCTATAGTATATTGACATTAATGGCAGTATATGATATTTTGACCTTAATGGCAGTGCTATAGTGGTGTTAACATGGTATTAATTACAGTATTGTAGCTAATTGTTATTGGTGGTAGTATTGTGGTTAAAGTAGCTGTCGGAGCAACATTGGAGTATATATTAGGAGCAGTATTGGAATACCTGCTGTTAGGAGCAAAATTGGTGTTAGGAGCAGGGTTTGAGTATCTGTGATGAACAGCATTGCAGTATCTAAGAGGAGTAGGAATTGATTAGCTGCTAGGAGTAGGACTGCAGTAGCTACTAGGAGTAGCACTGTAGTATCTACTGGGAATAGGACTGGAGTAGCTGATAGGAGTAGGACTGGAGTATCTACTGGGAATAGGACTGGATTAGCTGCTAGGAGTAGGAATGTATTAGCTGCTAGGAGTAGGACTGCAGTAGCTGCTAGAAGAAATATTGGAGTAACTGCTAGGAGTAGCACTGTAGTATCTACTGCTGGGAATAGGACTGGATTAGCTGCTAGGAGTAGGACTGTATTAGCTGCTAGGAGTAGGATTGCAGTAGCTGCTAGAAGAAATACTGGAGTAGCTACTAGGAGTAGCACTGTAGCATCTACTGGGAATAGGACTGGAGTAGCTGCTAGGAGTAGGACTGCAGTAGCTGCTAGAAGAAATATTGGAGTAACTGCTAGGAGTAGCACTGTAGTATCTACTGGGAATAGGACTGGAGTAGCTGCTAGGAGTAGGACTGCAGTAGCTGCTAGAAGAAATACTGGAGTAGCTACTAGGAGTAGCACTGTAGTATCTACTGGGAATAGCACTGGTGTAGCTGCTAGGAGTAGCACTGTAGTGTCTACTGGGAATAGGACTGGAGTAGCTGCTAGGAGTAGGACTGCAGTAGCTGCTAGAAGAAATACTGGAGTAGCTACTAGGAGTAGCACTGTAGTATCTACTGGGAATAGGATTGGAGTAGCTGCTAGAAGTAGGACTGCAGTAGCTGCTAGAAGAAATATTGGAGTAACTGCTAGGAGTAGCATTGTAGTATCTACTGCGAATAGGCCTGAAGTAGCTGCTAGGAGTTGGAATGGATTAGCTGCTAGGAGTAGGACTGCAGTAGCCGCTAGAAGAAATATTGGAGTACCTATTAGGAGTAGGACTGGAGTGGCTACTGGGAATAGAACTGGAGTAGCTGCTAGGAGTTGTAATGGATTAGTTGCTAGGAGTAGAGCTGCAGTAACTGCTAGGAGAAATACTGGAGTAGCTGCTAGGAGTAGCACTGTAGTATCTACTTGGAATAGAACTGGAGTAGCTGCTAGGAGTTGGAATAGATTAGCTGCTAGGAGTAGGACTGCAGTAGTTGCTAGAAGAAATATTGGAGTAACTGCTAGGAGTAGCACTGTAGTATCTACTGGGAATAGGACTAGAGTAGCTGCTAGGAGTTGGAATGGATTAACTGCTAGGAATATGACTGCAGTAACTGCTAGGTGAAAGACTGAAGTAGCTGCTAGGAATGGGGGCAGATGATAGATAACTATTGGAAGTGAGGGACTGTATAACATTAGAAAAACAGAGATACCCATTCAGTTCTTCATATCTTAAAGTGGACTTACCTCTCCCAACTAAGCCGTCGCGGTGCTTGCGCGGAAGATGAGCCATCTCCAGAATTCCCACTCGCTGACAAAGTGTTCGTACCCCGCTGATTGAGTAGCTTAGCGAGTCGATAAAGGGCCGTGCTGCTGGAACCGGCACCTGGTGTCGACATCCTGAAAATACGAGTTTCATTGCAGATATGAGAACGTGGAGTATCCTTCATGGAATTTATAACTGGAATAATTTGCTTTGAAAAATGCGTATAGAAGGAAAAAAAGGAGCAGAGAAGAATAGGAGAAAATGTTGAGAAAAGAAATTCAAATAAAAGAAAGAAGTGATTTAGAAACAAATTAAGCACAAATTTATTGTTAATGAAAAATAAAACACCTGAAGAACTAAAAACAAAGAAGTGAAGAATAAAAGAAAATATCGAAACACATGCTTTCTTAATATACTTTTTAACGTGTTCCAAAGATACACTTTCTTTATAATGTTACGAATGATATCATTGTTCATAGTTTTGTTTAAATACAATTTAAAATACGTATGTAATGAAATCATTCGTTATTCATCCATGAAAAAGTATTTTTTTTTTATTATTCTGTAAAGTAAGAAAATTTGATTTTTATTTATAAATTGTTCTGTTCTATGAAAAAAGGCTAGCCAAGTTCCGGTTACCGACGGCAGAAGTCCGAACTACGGAGCTCTTTGCATGTTTCCTGTTTGTAGCGCTAGCAGCGATCTCATCTCCAACCGGTAATAAAGAGTTGGTGGGCCTATAGCAGCGTCATTGAGGCAGACTTTTGTTTGTGTAAAAATTATTCATGCGTAACAAGAATGTTTACAACTAATGATCAATCCCTTGAGAAGGAGGAGACCCTTTTTCATATGTGTAGTCATCTAGCCGGAAGAGAGAACTACGACAAAATTGCAATGACAGTGATTTTTATGTAACAGTTAATTTCTCTTGGGAAAATATTATTTTTATTACCTAAGTTATTTGTTTTATTATTATTATTATTATTATTATTATTATTATTATTATTATTATTATTATTATTATTATTATTATTATTATTATTATTATATGAACGCAAGAAGGATCACGAAAAAGTTATGTTCTGTGGGCTAAATCGCCAGTAAACGTTTTGGTTTAAAGTAAAGGCACATTAATAACACTGGTCTACAGTGATTTTTGCTACTGAACTAAAATAAGTGTACCAACCCTAATTTCTAGTGTGCTGATAACAGATCTGAAGTCGGTTTTTTTCTATGACGGCACAATTTTTAAATAATAACATTTTTAATTTTTACAGTTTAGATCCATTTCATTTATTTTATTGTGATTACGCTACTGAACAAAAACAAGTGTACCAACCCTAATTTGAGTGTGCTGATTACAGATCTGAAGTCTGTTTTTTATCACGTCACAATTTTAAAATAACATTTTTAATTTTTAATTATGATGTGTGACACTACGTTCAGGTCAAAACTGAGTGGTCTTGAACTCGAAGCTTGAGACATATTTGTACTAGTGTTAGTTAGATTTTTAGGAAATTATCTAGCTGATAATTATGCTCAGCTAGTATATAAAATACTTCGAGCATTTCAGAATCCAGGTTGCCGCATGTCTTTAAAAATGCACTTTCTTCATTCACATCTTGACTTTTTTCCATCAAATCTCGGCGGTGTGACGAACATGGTGAAAGATTCCATCAGGACATATCAACGATGGAATCCAGGTAACAGAGTCAATACTGTCAGAGCATGATGGGTGGTTTCTGGTGGTTCCTACAGCGATCAACCACATGCCAACATAAGCGGAAAAGCAAAGGTCTCAAGCACTTTTAACAGAGTTTTTAGTGCTTACTACATATTCTACATGTATATCTTCTAATAAATGTATTTAAAATAAAGTAATATAACAATTTTCAAAGAATATATACACTAAGCTCAATTTATATCTCTTACTTTACGATACAGGTAGTCTATATACTGAATAATACGATTTAAAATTAGTGTTACAGTCCCATAATTCAAAAACCTGACGTGCTATGATAAATCTGATTACAGATCTGGAATTAGCGCATCAATTTTAGTAGGCTATAGAACACTTGAAATTTCCTCAGTAGCAGACAAAAAGTTTTTTTTTGTAGACCAGTGTAATTCTCAAAAATTATTGTTTTTTTAAGCATAATTGTAGGCTAAATTGATTGGCAGATAATGAAAATGAAGAAATTCCGTCCAATAGCATAAAGGAAAAATAGCTGTACTTAGACGGAATTAGGTCTACTGAAACCAACTCTTAAATATGAGGGATGCTTGAACTTTTACTTCCTTGAAAATATCAAAATAGATTTCTTTGCAGCATTATAATACTTTATCTCTATACTTCCAGAAGTGAGAAAGTAAAAGGAAATGCTAGCAAAAAGAAGAAAGCTAGCATGGGTAAGAGATTCATGCTAGAAGGAAAAATTACACGGTAATACAAATAAGGTGAAAATTAAATGGAAAAAGGAAGTAGTGACATAAAAGAAGTATAGAAAAGCAAAGAAGCTGAAAATAGAAAAGATAGAGAAGGAAACAAACTTACGAGAAAACAGAAGGGATAAGAAAAAGACAGCAGAAACTACAGAAGAATATATAGAGGCGACAGAAGAAAGGCAAATAAATCTAGAGAATTTAGTAAAGTAAGAATTTAATTAGACAGAGGATAATTACATGTACAATCGCAGAAATACACCGTGTCCCGCTTAGAGGGATCGAGAAATATGTGATAATTTCAAGTGTTAATAATGGATTATTAACATATCCTTTTACATAACTTGATGTAAAAACTCTCAGAGTTTCGGAGAATGCTGAATGCAACTCGATGTGTGCGCCTTGAGTTGCTCTGCAGACATCTAAACGGTATTGAACCTCCCGCCAAGTGTTCTGTAGCATTTGTGGAGTCACTAGCGCAGCTGCATTTGTGATGCCTTGCCTTAGTTCTCCAAATTGTTGTTAGCTCTGCTTCTTTGGTACACAGCATCCTTCACAAAGTTCCAGAAAAAAAGTCCAAGTGGGTCAGATCGGGTGACCTAGGTGGCCAGGCAAGGGGTCCTCGTCTTCCGATCCACCTATCGGGGAATTTTTCATTCAAGAACTCGCGCATCCGTTGATGATAATGGAGTGGGATCCCATCCTGCTGAAAAACCGATGCTGGGGAAAGTTTGTCAACAACAAAGTTCTGCAACATGTTCAGATACACATTTCCTGTGACTGTAGCCTCTACGAAGAAGAATGGTCCAATGACGGAGATCCTCGTCAATCCGATCTATGGACTCCTAGTGAATGCCGTTCGCACACATTCGACTGTCTCCTCAGTTACACACCGTTTCACATGTTTACCAGTCTGCGGTAGCAAAGATTCTGTTTCTCGGAGTGTTGTCTCCCACTTGAGAATTGCTTTATGCCCATGTGGATCTACATTCCATGTACGACGAATATTATGATGTACTCCGTAACAGATTTTTCTTCTGCTAGCACGCACTGAACTTTCTGTTGTGGTATCCACATGTTTACCATAGCATGTTCTCTTGATCAGCAGATGAATTTATTATCATACCCTTTTTATTGTGAATTATATTTAATTTTCGTATTTCTTTTCTTTCTTATTATTATTTTATTATATTCTATTTTGTTATATTCTTCCTTACGTTTTCCATATAAACTACTTGTACTAAATAAGTTGCTTTTACTATATTCCAATGTATTTTACTTTCTTTTTTCTATTATGGTATTATTTTCATGTTGTTTAGTGTCTATTTTATTATGCTATTATTATTATTTTTTGTAATATGTTAGTATTCTGTTCTTTAATTTGTTAAATTTTCACTGCTTGTATACTTTTGTGACCTGGTAGAGTGTAAGAGAAGGCCCTATGGCCTTAACTCTGCCAGTATAAATAAAGAATTATTATTATTATTATTATTATTATTATTATTACTACTACTACTACTACTACTACTACTACTACTACTACTACTACTACTACTACTACTACTACTACTACTACTACTACGAAAAATGGCGCCAGACTTATTTTAATGCCCTAGCAACAAACGAAAGTAACGCATAAACAAACGAAAGTTACGCATGCAGCTGTTTTCAAATTTTGTTGCTTAAACTTGCACAGTTTATCTTTTCAGATGTAAACCACAACGATATCTTTATCTGATTTTAAATGGTGAGCATTTATTTCTCGATCCCTCTAAGCGGGACACGGTGTATTTTAAAAACAGATTAAAACACATTCATTCAAATATTGTCCAACGTAGCCTATATTGAGAGATAATCAAGAACACAAGTGTCTTGAAAACATGTAATTCTATTAGAAATTCGAAGTAATCTGTTTACATAATGTTTAACGTTTGTGAAATGAGAAATGCGTTAATTTCCCAGTTCAGTTGGTGCAAGAGTATTGTCTTCAGAAATGAAGGGAACAGTTGTTTCCCTAAATAACGGTTTCTTGCTAGGAAGATGAATTCGTCCGTCCGCAGTCTGGAGTCTTGAGTTGTGTTCTGCTTTCTGCTTGACTGCTTGGATGAGCAAGATGTATCTCGTCTAGACTCGCTTCTGATTGTTTCATGGCGACCTTTGTACTTTACTGACGTTCTTTCTATTTTTTATACGTATCTCTGAAACCAATCTGTTGCTTGCATGGTTGGAAATAGCAATATTATTTCCGTACTGCTCTGGGTGGTTTCGGATAAGGAAACGGTTTTCATGAACTGTTTTATTTAAAGATGCTGTACCAGCTGTTGAGTCACCTATTATTAGAGCCCGGATGTTTGGAAAAATGCCTTTTTTACTGGGTGTAAGTAAATCATTATTTTCATTGATATAAAAACTGTGATTTTGGGTAAATCAAAGTGATAGGGCCAATTTTTATTTTGCCGATTTTGCTTTTTCAAGATGTTTCTGATTAATTAAAAAATAAATACCTCTTTTGTCATTTTAAAGCAATATTTCTTCGAAATATGTATTATATGTCTTTCTCGTGTTAAATTCTATCGTACCTGGGTAACATGTTTTGGCCTATTATGGGCCTTCTTCAGAACTGGCTGTTGCTGGTCTTGGCGCCTTTTTTATTTCCTGTGGGGGTGTGTTTATGTGTGTAATGTGGAGTCAACAAAACAACAAACAAAACAAAAGACACCAAGACCAGCAACAACCAGTTCTGAAGAAGGCCCATAATAGACCGAAACATGATGACCAGGTACGATAGAATTTAACTCGAGAAAGACATATAATACATATTCCAAAGTGATATAGTGTTAAAAAGTTGTGTAATCAAGATGTACACGGTCAGCGCGTCTGGCCGCGAAACCAGGTGGCCCGGGTTCGAATCCCGATCGGGGCAAGTTACCTGGTTGAGGTTTTTTCCGGGGTTTTCCCTCAACCCAATACGAGCAAATTCTGGATAACTTTCGGTGCTGGACCCCGGACTCATTTCACCAGCATTATCACCTTCATATCATTGAGACGCTAAATAACCTAGATGTTGATACAGCATCGTAAAATAACCCAATAAAAAATAAAGATGTCCAGTATGTACAATATTTCTTGTTTATTTGCTATTTTCTAATTAATTGTAATGTAGTGTTTATGAAATTTAAATATATGAAACATTGACTAACTCTACTAACAACAGTAAATAAAAGTAATTTATTTCGGTGCTTAATCTGCTAATAATAGAGCTTTAATACTATTGGTGTAACATGAATAATGATCGACAATCCACAGTTACAAATATAATGTCATGTCTTCACGATACCAACAATCAGCTTTATAATTTTAAATATTAAGCCCGTTCTCATAGAAGTTGTCACGTAGCATTTTCAATTGTTTGTTTTCATATTTACAAATCTTACTTTTTCAATTTTGTGCTACACGTGTTTACTATTGTAGGAGAAAAAATTTGCGTGAGGAACAGTCAGTTATTGTCGAGTGACAGAAGGTATTAGATCGGTTAGGTAGAATGCTTAAATTCAGTAAACCATTGAAAAGTAAACTTCATGCTTACGTTGGTGAATTTGGTATCCATGTGTTTTCAACCGATGTAATAGTTCTGTTATGTAAGGTTTGTGAAAAGACAGATAATCACGAAAAAAAAGAAAGTATTTTATAAGTCAACTTGTGTCAACTACGAAGTAAAAATGTGAGTTTTGTTAATATAATTTAAATTTATTGCTGAAATATGTTATGCCTTTTTAAAATGTATAATGTCTTTTTTTCAACATTTATTATGCCTTTTTTACGTTTTTATTGCCTTTTTTGCCTTCCTATTTTAAATGTTATAAAACATCCGGACTCTACCTATCATATATGGAATTGGTGATAAGAATCAGGGAATTCGTATTGGATTACATGACATTTCTATTCAGTTGAGAAGAACTCGAAAAAAAAAACAGCTTAAGTGGGATTTTTAGCCCATGTCCAAACTTGCGACTCATACATAACTCTAGTTGGTGGCAGAAAAGGAAACAGAGTCATGGTATTAGTTCTTACGTGAATAGTTCGTAACCTCGATACCGATTTCCAGTGGAGCCATTTTTGGAAAATATTGAGTTATAAGTTAGCCTAAATAAATCTCATAAATAATAATCATAATAATAACACGAATTATTGGGTGGGCTCGGGCCACGGGCCCATATAAGATGGCGCCACTGCCCATTTCTACTCTAGGCAGATTCTGACATTTCAAGTTAACGAATAGGCCATCCAAAGCTTCTCTTGACTAATTCGATCTCCATTACAAAATTTATAATTGTGACATAGGTGATATTATTAATAGGTTGTTAAAGTCATATCTATCCAATATACAACACTGTACGTAGGTGATAAAGTTTCAGTTCAGCAGTCGTGAAGTCTCAACAGTTGCTTGTAGTATTCCCCAGGGCTCAGTGCTTGATCTTTTGCTCTTTGTGACTTTGATAATGATTTGTGTTATAATACTGAGTCGAAGCAATTTCATATGCTGGTGATACAATGTTTAATAATAATAGGAATATTCAACGATTTTCTAAAAGAAAATGTAATGGTAGTTTAATACATGCATCTAATGGTTTAGGGCAAATGTTTTTTTACTTAATGGGGATACAACTGAAAATATAATTGTTAGCTACCATAATAAATACTCCACAATGTATTCAAAGTGTACAAGTTGTAGGTATTTATGTTGATAGATTTTTGCATGGAAATATCATATTAGTACGTAGGTAAAAGATTATCTAGGGTTATTTATATGTTGAGAAAATTAATTAACTCTGTACCTAATCAATAATTAGGTATGTAAGAGCTGCATACTTCGCGTTCTTTCATAGTGTAATTAGTTGCGCCTATAGTACTTAGATTAGATTAGATTTTTATTAAAGTCATGAGTATTACACAAATACTATGGACATAGTCATATTAAAAACAAAACAGAGTGAATAAAATTATATTAGAAACATATTAACGGAGGACTCAAAGTATTCATTAATACTATAAAAGGGATGGTTAATATCCAGCGTTTTAAAACATCTTAAATGTGTTATAGTTAACAGTGTGTACAGACTTATGTAATCTATTAAACATAGATACTGACATAGACATAAATAATTGTTTTTAGTTGTTTCCAGTCTAACATTAGATTCAGTCAAGTGAAAATTGTATCTTGTATTATAATCTATGATAATAATTTCCTACATTTTTGTTTGCCTTCAGCAAAAAAGTGAAGATGTAAAGGTTAATAACAGTAAGAATAGTTTCATTATTTATGAATAATGACTTACAGTGCGCATCATAAGCAGAACCAGTTAAAATACGTAAAACTTTTTTTTTGTAGAAGGAGAACATTAGATACACTAGAACTATTTCCCCATACAGAAATACCATAGGTTATTATACTATTGAAAAAGGCAAAATATGTACTTCTTATGTATGGAAAAACTGTTGGCATATCGAGGAAATAAATTCTTGTTTTACAAAACGAAGCAATAAGAAAAATGGCTAAGATATCTAATAGACACATCGGAAACCTTACTTCACAAAATTTAATATTTTAACTATTGTCAACCTTTTTATCTATACTGTTTTATTTTACGAGGTGCTTTTTTAAAGTGAATATCCATAATAAAAATAAAACATGCACCATTATTTTCAAAATATTTTATTTTCATTGGATTCTGCACATCTTAATCTACTTCTCCACATAGTCTACTACATAGACACTACTCTAAAAAGATAAAGGGAACCCCTTTACTTGCTATGAAAACATTTTGGGAGGCATGGAGGTAGAGCCTCATGCTTCCCTGACCTGGACACTAGAGTGAGGTGTTGTGGTCGGCACCACGCTCCGACTGCCCTTTTAACCCCGGAAAGACTCAGTACTCAATTTGATAAGAGGCTGACTGAACTTCGGGCCGTTCTGGAAGTTTAGCATCGAGAAAATCCCGCCACCGCTCGAGATCGAGCCCCGGACCTTCCAGCCCGTAGCCAGCTGCTCTACAACAGAGCTACTCGGCCGCCAACATTATAAACTAGTTTTATAATATTCTATTTTGACATAAATGTATCTGTCTATCAACAGTAACTTCCATAAACTATTGGCAGATTAAGAAACTAATCGGCATTTTTATACAGAGTGATTCAGACCACCCGTAACAGTAATTTATTTCGGAAATTAGTGCATTAAAATTTTCGAGACAGAAATATTTATAACTAAACAACATGTGAACTTTCACTTGAGCTTGATTTCATCAATCAACCGTAACAGGAAGTAGGGTCAGTGGCGTATCGCTTTAAAATTTCAAATGGGAGTCAGGGTCAAATAGGGTATCATTTGATAGAGCTCTTCAAAACAAACAACTTTCATAGGAAACGTTTTTATTAATTCCTACTCTTTCAATGAGAAATCGTACAAAAAGGCAATGCCATCAATATTGAGAAACGTTACAAGACGAAAATGTAAACAAGACAATTAATGTTGACATATTACTCAAAGACTGGATGAAATCAAGCTCAAGTGAAAGTTCACATGTGCCTTAGTTATAAATATTTTTGTCTCGAAAATTTTAATGCACTAATTTCCGAAATAAATGACTTACGGGTGGTCCGGATCACCCATTGTCTTTTCGTATGTTTTTTCATTGAAAGAGTAGGAATTAATCAAAAATTTTCCTATGAAAATTGTTTGTTTTGAAAAGCTCTATCAAATGGTACCATATGAAATTTGAAAGTGATACGCCACTGACTCTACTTCCTTTTAGGGCTCATTCATGAAATCAAGCTCAAATAAAAGTTCACATGTGCCTTAGTTATAAATATTTTTGTCTCAAAAATTTTAATGTACTAGTTTCCGAAAGAAATGACTTACAGGTGGTTCAAATCACTCATTGCCTTTTTATACATTTTCTCATTGGAAGAGTAGGAATTAATAAAAACGTTTCCTATTAAAGTTATTTGTTTTGAAGAGCTCTATCAAATGGTATCCTATTTGACCCTGACTCTCATTTGAAATTTTAAAGTGATACCCACTGAACCTACTTTCTGTTAGGGCTGAGTGAAGAAATCAAGTTCAAGTGAAAGTTCACATGTGGATTAGTTATAAATATTTTTGTCTCGAAAATTTTAATGCACTAGTTTCCGAAATAAATTACTGTTACGGATGGTCTGAATCACTCTATATAAAACTGCGCTCTTAGCTGTCATCAGTCATCGTCTTTATTATGAGTCAGGCGATTTCGGACGGTTATCTACTTGAATTTGCCTGCACAGGTTATAGCACATGTAGTTGCCGGAATGTAGAAGCATTTTCTCGAGGAAAGCTATGGTCCGACGTACCTGTAGGTGCGGGCCACGACATGAGGCGTGGGCAGGCACAGCACGGCGTCCACCATGCCGCTGGATCCCGCCGGCTCGGAAGCGCTGTGCCGGTGCGAGGGACACGATATAGGGCCGGAGTCGTCCGCGAAGGCGATGCGCGGCGCAGAGAGTCGAGCCGCGGACGACGCGCCCGACAGACCCTTCGTCGACTTATCCTTCTCGCCTTCAGCTGCAACACACAAGAAAACAGGCTTGTTTGAAAATTATGATCATTTGACATTCCCCGCAAACTCTGTCATTCAGAAACTGGTTTAACAACATTGAATTAAGAAGATAAGCTATCGTTGCAACGAGCACACTCGACTACGATTAGGCGGTGCCACATAAATTTCACTATTCGCTTGCAATACAGGGACCGTCTCTCGTAACTTCAGTTCTGTATTTCATCCAGTCGCGGAAGGTGGGTTTGAAAGTTGAGGAGCCTAAGACATAACTGACGAGAGGTATTTTATGTATTAAAAATTTTAGGGCCTGTCACGTACCTCATTACTATTACATACAGTACTTGTACAGCAAATTCACTCGACCCTCTTCCTTCGTGAACCGATCAATTAGGTCACAATATACTGAGCATCTACTACTAGAAGAAACTACAGACATGGCTCTGTCTCCATCTTATCTCGGTGGCTGATAGGTTAATATTTATATGTGGTTATTTAAAATATATTTCTTAATGCTTGTTGTTAAAGCATTTTACATTTTTCAATTTCATTGCAATTGTTAGTTTTTAATATATATGCATTTGTACTGTATGTGTCCACCGTTGTGGCTGAGGGATTAGCGAGTTTAACTCCGAACTCAGCGGTCCCGGGTTCGATTCCCGGTCAGGACGAGTTGCCTGGGTGAGGTTTTTTTCGGGGTTTTTCCCCCTATGGATGAATATCAGGTAACTTTATCAGGCGATTGGAACCCCAGTCATCTCCGCCACTTCCTTTCCTCTCCAATCATCCTTTCCTTATCATCCCGTTTCTGGTTTTTCAGATTAAGCTACCGGCTGCCTCCCGAAGCTGCTGACTCTCTCGACCGGCCTCCGTGGAATGTAGTTCAGCGATGTTGGATAGCTTCTGCAATGGTACCCGAGGCGGACCTACTCGGAGGCGGAGTTTCGCCTCGAATCGACTGGGGGGCCTTAGGGGAATTTTCCGAAGCAGGAATGGTATATGGATTCTATCGGCTGTAAGGACCGATTGTTAAGGGGGTCATGTGGTTAGGGAGGCGCGCGTAGGGGATCTGTGGCATGCAACTCATTCCATATCGAGGGTTAGCGCAATAGATCTCAATAGGTCGCAGTGCTGGGTCATCCGTGCCCCCCTCAGTTAAATTCCATTCCAATTCCATTCTGTTCCATACACTGTATATAATATATATATATATATATATATATATATATATATATATATATAAATGGTGGAAATGCATTCATTTGATTAACGTTTATAATATTATAATTTGTAATTTTGTATTGTCTGTGATCATTATCACTTAATCTCAGGATTCTGTAAAACTCTATTTTAATTTTATTCAGACAAAAGAAGTCGCTGGTATAGACTAAGAATTGAACCTACTGTCTTCTGCACAATACGTACAAGACTTAGCGTCTGTGCTTATTGAGACTACACGAAAGCTTTCATTTCTGCGCGGAGTGTCGTTCTAGTCATGAAGGTTCAAATGTCGATTTAACTACACGATTTATGTATTTATTTGTCTATTATTTACGTCATAATGCCATATTTTTTCCATTTTCTGAAATGAGTTTCGGAACGATGCTAGCAACAAACCAAATAGCGTGAATTTAAGTAATTTACAATTCATTTTTGATATGGTCAGCTAAGCCCAATACTAATGTTGTTATATATCAATATATTAAAATCTTTCAATCTTATGGCTTAATATTGTACCTGAGGATACCCCTAGGAGGGTGAAAACGTTTGTAAGATAATACAACATTATGTAAATATATAAAACACTGAGTTAATTTGCTTTATATTTGTGTTGAGCCATTTGAATTTAAGTAGCTCAAATATTCGTTATCTTGTGTATCAGTGCTCTGGTCTCTGATCATGCACGATGTCTTACATCTGGAGACTTAAGAATATTTCATCTTTTCATTCCTTTTTTGGGGAACTGTACCTATGTAATAATTTCTCTTGAACTGTAGTTTTTGGGGACATACGGTGTATAAAGTTTCATGTGTTATTTCATCCTGTGCAACATTTTTACAAGCTATTTCAAGTAGATAGTCATTTCATGTTATTTTTATTTTCAAATAAAGAAGCATTTTTTTAGTTTGAGAAGGATTAGGGAATCTTGGTTCTAGGCTTAATATTAAATTAGTACGTAGATGCATCCAATTCGTCGCTCCTCAGAATCCAGTTGAGGGTATTTCTAGCCCCTTCACCAAAATGTTGCGACAGCTTTGATACTCTGCAAGACCAGATTCGCCAATTTTAAACGATCCTATCTGCGATACGTGTAAACTACGTCTACGAGTATGCTCGTATGAGCTGACTCGTACGAGAGTACTTGGTCCGATTGTACTCGTATCGTGTAAACGCGTTCTTACTCAGCCTTCCGCTGAATATTTACCATAGGTAGATATATCTGCATATTATGTTTTGTTTGTTTACTTTACTCCAACCAGGAGAAAAACTCGGGGGAATGAGACGCAGCGGGGTAATGCTATGAATGAATGTTGATGTCATAAGATGTCATAAGGTCACACACGTGGGTACACGCATCTCCATTGGCTAACTCTCAAACCACAAACGATAACATTGATACACATATTTATACTATCCTAGTTACAAAATTAGATCACGGTTAATTTTTTTTCAGTAGGTTATTTTACGACGCTTTATCAACAGCTTAGGTTATTTAGCGTCTGAATGAGATGGTGATAATGCCGGTGAAATGAATCCGGTGTCCAACACCGAAAGTTACCCAGCATTTGCTCATATTGGGTTGAGGGAAAACCTCGGAAAAAATCTCAACCAGGTAACTTGCCCCGACCGGGAATCGAACCCGGGCCACCTGGTTTCGCGGCTAGACTCGCTAACCGTTACTCCACAGGTGTGGACAGATCACGGTTAATCTCCTGGTCTTTTAATCCCTCCATATAGGAAATAACATGTGCAGGAGAGCGCTTGTTTTTTTTAAACTGACGTTATAACGGTAATTTTATCTATCTACTTCGCTCCAATAGATGACGCAATAGTATGTATTTATTTACACTGCAAGTGGGCAAGCACCCGGTGGCAGTGGTATATACAATATTAACAATACACAGTTAAAATGATGAGCAATACACAATAAAATTTACAATACATAATACAATTTACAACACATATACAATTTTATACACAATACAATAAGAATACACAATACAATTTAACACAATAATAATAAAACATAAAGTAAAACACCTAATTTTACAACATAACCTACATAATTATGTATAGGTCCTACATAAGTTTCAATAGTATTTCACTTTACTCTCATCTCATTCCCTGTAGTGGCACTATGACGCATTTCACTGACACTTTAGCACATTTCACTGACACTCTGTAACACATTTCACTGACACTATAAAACACATTTCATTGACGCTATAAATTATCACTGATCGGAACTGTTCACTGCACTGTAAAACCATAACTTCACTGACTCACCTCGCTTCACTGATACAACAGTTCAAATAAGTCAAATAATTGCATTCTTATGCATACTTATAAACAGAACTACATTTAAACTAAACATTTCTAGTCTAAGGCCCTCTTACACGCTAGTTTTAAATAATTTACAATTCAAACCAAGGAAGTAAACTCGTCAGGCTGGATAAATACATGTCACCTTAAAAAATTAAATGTTGAATGTCACCTTAATTTTAATTTTCACTTTATACACAACTCTTTAAATTATTCTTGAATCTCCTTAAGGAAGGACAGCCCTCAAAGACCGCTGCAGGTAGGTCATTCCAATCATTTATAGTTCTATTTAAAAATGAGAATTTACCTACATCCGTTTTCTGTTTCCTACATTTGATTTTAAAATCATGATCGTTCCTACCATAGTACGTTGGCTTTTCTAACCGAGCCGTTATGTCTACCCATGCTTTCTGACCTAGATGTGCTCTATACAATGATGTTATTCTAGTTTTCCTACGTCTGTTTTCCAAAGTTTCCCATTTAAGTTCTTTTATCGTATCGTTCCCATCTTCTCTTTTACCTTTAACAAATTTAGCTGCCCTATACTGGATTCTTTCTAAGGAATTTATCTGATATATTCTATAGGGATCCCAACACGTAGTTCCGTATTCCATTAACGGTCGCACTAATGTTAGATATGCTATTTCCCTCGATTTGGGGCTAGCCTTTCTCAAGATTCTCATAATAAAGTGAAGTGCCCTCCATGCTTTGCCTGTAACATTATCAACATGCTCTCCCCAAGAAAGTTTGGAGTTTAAATACACTCCTAGGTATTTACAACATTGTTCTTGCGGAATTACAACACCACTGAATTCGTAATTAAGACTAGTTTCCTCTCGGGTTTTACAAAATGTTATAGATTTATTTTTAGAACCATTTATTTTCATCCTATGCTTTAACGCCCAGTTGTAAATGTTATTCAAGTCTGTTTGAATAGCATCTACATCTGAATTATTTCTAATCTTTCTATAGATAATGCAGTCGTCTGCAAATAGCCTCACATTTGATGTAATATCCTGGCATAGGTCATTTACGTAGATTATAAAGAGTAATGGACCCAGAACGCTGCCCTGTGGCACCCCTGAACTTATATTTCCAATTTCCGATATTTCATGACCTACTCTAACTCTCTGGGTTCTACCTTTTAAGAATTCTTTGATCCATAGCACCACTCTTTTATCTATTCCTAGCCTACTTAACTTATCTATTAATATGTCATGTGGCACCAAATCAAATGCTTTCGAAAAGTCAATCACAACTGCATCGATTCTTCCGCCTCTATCTACCTCTTCAGCTAGATCCTGAACCAGCGACGTAATTTGACTATCACATGAGAAGTCTTCCCTAAAACCATGCTGGCGGTTGTAAAACCAGTCTTTCGCATTTAGAACATGACGAATATAATCCGATATCAAATGCTCCATGACTTTACATACGACAGATGTAAGGCTAATCGGTCTGTAGTTTCCGACATCTAATTTATTTCCACCTTTATGTATGGGTACCACTATAGCACATTACTTTCACGGTTAATCTCCTGGTTGGAGAATAGTAGTCAGCTATCTGAAGACAAGTCTGAACCTCACAAGTAATATCAATGACACCACTTATGAGGCAACTAAGCGAGGAGATAATTGATTAGTGTGGCCAGTTCCTTTTCTCCCTCCATTGCATACATTGCCCATTAACTATACAGCATCTATGATTCAGAATAAATACTCAAAGACTTCGTCGTACCACGGACAGAATCTTATTTAAAAGCTAATTTAAAACGAAAGCTAATGCTGAAAATAATGAAGCCAAGTGTTCTGAACGTTCCTGAAGTAATCTTTAATGATTCACGTTTTGTCAAGGTTCGGGGATAAGACATTAACAGTCTTAAATTCAATTACAGCACAATTTGTTACGGCACTTCATCGCTCCCTAGAGATCGATTCCAGGAACTTTAGAGCTTTCATGCATATATAATGAACTGTAAAGCTTTCGTCTATGCTCAACTTCACAAAAAGAAATTGTATCGTTCATTGCTTTTGACACATTACGGATAGGAAATTCTGGAGAAACAAGCAGCTGTTCTAAAATAACGCCTACATAGTTGGGAGTGATCTACCCGCTGTACGGTCGTGACGGAGAAGTTGCCGAATGATCTCGGAGACTAATGTTTTTCTTATAACTACAAATTTTAATATTTCCTTGTCCTTTTCACAGTTTCATTCTTTTCATGATTTCTGTTTCTTCTGTACAGTTTTTGTGTCATGTTTTTTTCTATATTCTTTTCAGTTTTCTCATTCTATTATACTTTTACAGTTTTCTCCTACATTCCCTTTTCTTATTAGGTTTTCTTCTATCATCCTCGAGTTCTTCTACATTTCCTCATCTTTATCGTCGTTTTGTCTTTCATTTCCTTGTACTATCTATCTTTCTTTATAATCCTCTTTGTGATATTCTTCTCACCCTTTATTTACCTTAACATAATCTTTTTTCTCTCGTCTTTTCTTTCCTCTTATATTCTTCTCATGATTCTTCAAGTCCCTTCTTCCCAATCTATATCCCCTACTTTTTCCTTATTCGTTTTCCCTTCCTTCCTTTCATTGCTTCAAATTACAGCGAATGTAAAGAGAAAAAAATTGAGATCTGCAGAATACAATTTCGATATTTTAATGGAAATGCAGATTTTCGATATCTATGACACAGAAGAAGTAGATTTTGGCATGTTGCCTGTGTGTATACAGTACTTTCTGCTGGACTGTTGTTCACACTCGGTATTTAGGAGGGAATTCATTCGTAAGCGATGCACATAGATTATGAATATTTCGCTAAAATGTGTCTAGTCGTTACAGAAATAAATAACTAAATTTTATTTTTCTACGAAATTAATTTTCTGCAGGCAATTTGCCAACCGAACTACCCTGTAAAATTAATACAGCGTTAACATTTTGGATATAATCGAAATCAATTTCATCATCATCATCATCATCATCGTCACGAACTTTCCTCTTTTTGACCCTGTGATCTGATAGTAATCTAAGAAAAATGGACTTGATCCTTCCACCGATATTTTAGTTTTACCCGATCTCTCGAGACATGACACATGAAAAGAAAGATCCTAAATATTTGTTTGAGAGACAGAGTGAAAAACGAAGAAATCGCAAAAAAGGAACCACGGAACAGCAACTAAAATGGAGATGAGGAGGCCACGTGTCAAGACTATAAGGTGACAGATAGGTATACACGGCGATAACATGGGACCCCAGACTAGGAGAAAGAAGCAGAGGACGTCCCAAGCAGAGAAGGTCCGAAGTCTTAAACATCGCTTGTGGGAATACGTGGACAAGGACTGTACGAGACGGGGTAAGATGGAAAGAGCTAGGCAGAAGACTGCTGCAAAGTTATAGTGAGAGACAGTGCCAGTGAAACCGAAGGATTGAACATGGTGAAAACTTTAAATGTGTAGAGTTTATATTTAAATGTAAATATAACAAATATAAACAATAAGACAGTTGTGGATGTAGACGGTGTTTAGTTTTAAACAGTACAAGTGAAAACAATCTAGCAGTAGGAAAAAGGAATTGATGCGAAAGGTTTATGATTTGGATGTTGCTGGAGAAACGAAAGAATGGACCATGAAAAAGCTGTAGCTGCTCAGAGGTGTAGCTTTAGGTAGTGTTAGAGAAACCAAAAGACTGAGATTATAGCAATGTTATAATTTATAAGATGTATATATTTTAAGACCAAGATACATAGAGTTAATGTTCAAGCGAGTATAAGCGAGATCAAAGGTAGCCTTAAGTTCTCTTATGGTCTGGCTCACCATACGAAAAAAAATTGAGCCATCCCTAAACTAATAGGAGACTATTACCCTCAGGGGTTATCTGGGTTCATCATCATCATCATCACCACCACCACCACCACCACCACCACCACCACCACCACCACCACCACCACCACCACCCAGTTTCTGTATCGTCTTGAACTATATTCTACAGCTAATTTTGAAATTTGTCTTTGTACAATCTTTGTAAATGATACTTCAGCTGTTATTGATAATTTTTTTTATTTCTTCGGTTAAAACACGGGATTTGTAATTTTCATCGGATAGGTTTATTTCCTTGATTATCCAATCTCGCGATCATAAAAAGTGTAACTAAGCTGCTTCCAGTTTCTGTGAATTTCGTTTGTTGAAAATACAGACTTCACTATACTAAAATTTAATTCTGTCTTTGACGTAATCTTGTGCAGTCTTAATTTTGTATCCACTGTCACCTTTTTGCTAAATTGTCTTCTGATAGCTCCATTCATTTTATTATAAGTACTTTAATAATTTGACATCTAGATCGGTTTTATGGTTGCGAATAAATTTTCTAGATATGTGAATTCTGATATTTGTTTTGTTATTTTCCCATCCAATTCAGTCTTCACGCATTTTATGTTTTCCCTACACATTACTCTTTCTTTTGATTTTGAAGTCAACATTTTCAGGTCATATTTTCTTGCTTTTTTATACAATCGATAAGGTGCAATATGTAGGTAGTCAATTTTTGCTGTAAATAGCTCTTTCCTCTCTAGATCAAGTATTAAATATACTATTATTCTCAGTAGGTCCTCCAGCTTGGGGGTTGGATGAAGGGCTAACAACCCATTACCGTGAAAAAGAGATATTCATCCTCTTTCACAATACCCCTGCCAAAACTCTGAAATTCGCTACCTGCTAGCAAATAAAATTGAATTAAAACTCAAACTTACTAGGCACTTGGCCAGTAATTGAGACTCGTTGAGACATAGCTTCTTGTAAATAGTTATCCTATTCTGTCACTAAATATTTCAATATCTGGTAATTTCATCACTATATAATTTTATTATCCTAGGTTTAATTTGTACTTCAGCAAAAAAAAAAAAAATCTTTCCTTGTTCTTAACTTTCATAATAAACTGTCTAGCCTTTATTAATCAGGTAATCCTTTAGTACTTTGATTTTTATTGTAATTGTAAATTTAATATTAATTGTAATTATAATTGTATTCTTAATATTGTAGTTATAATCCCCTGTAGAGGAGAAGAAAAGGCCTCTAGGTCTTATCTCTACCAGATTAAATCAACACATACTATACTACTACACTTGTTACGAAACACAAACATAAACTCTCGGAACAGGATTGATTCTTTGGCGCGAACAGAACAAAGGATTAAGGTTATGAGATTTAGTACTTGCAATGTACGAGTCTTTAGAGAACAGGAGGGATAACATTAGTAGAAAAAGAACTAGCTAGATATTAAATAGACTTTGTGGAGTACAGGAAGTTAGGTTAGCTGGGAATGGCATATCACCAATATGAGATTACTTGTTGTATTATGAGGAAGAAAACAAGAATCACCAATTTACGAACACGATTCTTTATTCATAAAAGAATAAAATCAGCAGTAAAAATGTCGAAGTTATAAGTGACAGGTTATCGTATTTAGTGTTTAAGGGTAGATGGTGCGATATCATTGTTGTAAATGCTCACATCCCTACAGAAGAGAAAGACGACCATGTAAAGGATAGCTTCTATGAAGAATAAAATTGGAAAACGCTTTAGATTACATGAAAATTTTATTGGGGGATTTCATTGCTAAAGTAGGACGGAAGGATATTTTTAAATTGACTATTGGAAAAGAGGGCCTACACGTAGCATGTATGGGTGAATTCAGAAATGCATGTAGAATGTTAGTTGGAATATCTGAGGGGAAAAAGGACTTTGGGGAGGCCGAGCAGTAGATGGGAGGATAATATTAAAATGCATTTGAGGGAGGTGGAATATGATGATAGGGACTGGATTAATCTTGCTCAGGATAGGGACCGATGGCGGGCTTATATGAGGGCGGCAACGAACCTCTGGGTTCCTTATAAGCCATTTATAAGTAAGTGTTATTTTCATTATTAGCATTATTTTCTCTTCATATACAATACTTTTTTTAATCCTGAAAGAATCACTCTAGATTCATTTTTGAATTGATAGGAAAGACTTTCAGTTCGGAGTCCATAGTACTAAGGGGTATTAATATAAAGATACTTAGCTTTGGACTTTCGCTATAAAGAAAAGCGGTTACCAAGGAAAAGTGTATGCTTGATAAGTGGCTTAGTTTTATGGTGAAAAGTTTAGCCGATTGTGTATTGCGAATTTATTAATAAGTTTTGAGATAAAGAATCATTTTTTCTGTTACTGCTTCTACGGATCCTTGTAACGGTAATTAATTTTTGCATAGTAAGCACTGTCAAAAGTCACAAATCTAGTAAAAACAGACGAACACAAGCGAAGGAATACGTCCACGAAGTACTGTGAAATAGAAATGAACCTTGTATTTTCCCGCCAAGAGTCGCAACTTTGCACGCCGAATATTTAGCGGGAAACACTACCGCCTGAGCAGCAGAAAAGAACTAAATAAATTGTTTTAGTGGAGCATTGTCATTTGGTTTATTACTGTTGCCATTATCCGTTTTCATTTGGGATGACTTCCTACAATGCAAATTTCGCCAGGCAGTGCGTGTATTATCGATCTGATCGCGGGGATGCGCCTCGGCCACGCCTACTAGTTCACAAACCGACTGCATTTATACTCAGCGGTTAAGTTAGTCACATAGTTTAATTGCTTAGATCTTGATTTTTATTTCAAAAGAGATGATATTTCTCAAGGAACGACTTTCAGTAATTATTTCTGTGAGTGTTATTCTAACTCTTATCTATGAACCATTATGCAAATTCATTATTTTCACTTCTCTCTCTTTATTTATTTCCTTCTTCATTTTCTTCTGCTTTCGTTCTTATTTTCATGTTCGCAGCTCGCTTTCCTTCTTCCTGCGCATTTCACTTCTTTTTTCTGCGCATTTTACTTCCTTTTCCTGCATAATTTGCTACTTTTTCAACCCATACTTTGCCTTTTTTCCTGCATACTTTACTTTTTTCGTACACTCTTTACTTTTTTCCTACATACTTTGCTTTTTTTCTTGCACTCTTTGATTCTTTTTACTGTGTACTTTGCTTCTTTTTCCTGCGCATGTTCTTTCTTTTTCCTGCGCACTTCGCTTTTTCTTTCCCTCTTGGCTTCTTTTTCCTGCGCTCGTTGCTCCTTTTTCCTGAGCACGTTCCTTCTTTCTCCTGCGAACTTTGGTTCTTTAACCTCAAAACTTTGCTTCTTTTCCCTGCGTACGTTGCTTCTTTTTCCTGCATTCTGTGCTTCTTTTTAAGCGTACTTTTCTTCTTTATCATGCGTACTTCGCTTCTTTTAACTACATGCATTTCCTTGTTCTCCTGCATAATTTAATTTTTTTTTTTTCACATATTTTTAATGCCTAATTTGCTTCTTTTTCATGCATACTTTGCTTCTTTTTCATGTCTTCCTTTGTTTGCAAGCAAAAGTTGCTTATTTTTATGCATAATTTGCTTATATGCCTACTTTGCTTTTTCGTAAATATTTTGCATATTTATACCTATGCTTCGTGTCTTTCTTAAACATACTTTGCTACTTTTTCCTTCATAATTATCCTTGTTTCCTTTCTCCCTGCTTTACTTCTTTCTTTTTTCCCTGCTCTACTTCTTTGTTTTCTCCCAGCTTTCTTACAACCTTACTTTTCTGCATTTCTTTCCTCCTTGATTTTCTTATTTCTTTCGTCTTTTTCTTCATTTTTGTTTTCTTTTTCTTACTTCATGCTATTTTTTATTTTCTCTTCTTTTCCTTCTTTTTTATTTTTCCATCTTTATCTTCTCTCTTTCCTTCTCGCTTTCTAGCTTTCTTTGTTTATTTACCCCTTTGTTTTCTTCTCTCTTTCCACAACGTTATTCTTTTTTGTTTCTTGATATTCTTTTTTTTTCTCCTGCTTTCATTCTCTTTGTTCCTCCTTGCTTTCCTTGTCTGTTTCCTCCTTGCTTTCGTTCTCTCCATCCCCCTAACTTTCCTTCTCACAATCTTTTTCTTTTCTTTCCTTTTCTGTTTGCTTCGTGCTTCCCTTCGCCCTCCTCAGTTTCCTTCTTTCTTCTCTCCATGCTTTCTTTCTGTCAATTTTGTCATTGTTTTCCTTTCCTTTTCCCATCGTAGTCTCTGTCTCTCTTTTCTTCTTGCTTTCTTTCAATTTTTTCATCGTTTTTTCTCTCTTTCCTTCTTGCTTTTCTTCTGTCGTCCTCATTTCCTTTATTTCCTCATAGCTTTCCTTATCTCTTTTCTCCTTGGTTTTTTAATATCTTCCCAGTTTGGTTTTCTTCTTTCCATCTTAAATTCCTCATTTATTTCGTTTTATGATTACTTCTCAATTTTTATTGCTATTTTCTCTCGTCATTTATTTCGTTCTTGTATGCTTTCTTTTTTTACTCCCTCCCTTTCTTTAATATATTCTCCATGTTTCCCCCCCTTTTCTTCTATCCGTTCTTTCTTCCTTTACTTCAGTTTTCTTTCCTCCATTCTATTTTGTTTCTTTTAGTCCATAATACTTCTCTTCCATTCCTTTTCTTTTGATACATTCTTTCCGCCTTTGTATGCATCTTTTTTAAACGTATGGTACGTCTGTCTATAGACAGATTAAATTCTGTAATATTATATTACGAGATTTGCGAAGGGAAAGAGGTTGTGTACATCTTTTTTCGAAATAACCTTATTTTAGTTTTTTCTGTCTTTATTATTGCATCACTATAGTACAACAACCATATAACTCGCTTCTCTGTGAAAAGTTTCTTTAGTTGAGTAAGAATAATAGATAGTATGAGTGACAACCTCTCTTTATTTATAGCCGATCCACTCTAAAATGTCTCTTTGATTGAGTACGAAGAATGGAAATTACGAGTGACAACATCTTTTATTTACAGCCGATCCACTCTAAAGAGTGTGTCTGAGTAGGAAGAGTAGAAGGTACAAGTGACAACCTCTCTTTATTTGCAGCCGGTCCATTCTGGAAAGTTTCTTTGGTTGAATAGGAAGAATAGAAATTACGAGTTACGACCTCTCTTTATTTACAACCATGAGTGACAACCTCTCTTTATTTACAGCCGGTCCACTCTTAAAAGTCTCTTTGATAGAATAGGAAGAATAGAAAATATGAGTGTCAACATCTCTTCGTTTACAACTTTTTCTAACGATGTGCACTAATAGCCCATATTCTTATATGCGATAAACAAGCACCGAAATAACCATTGTTGCAATTAGTCATTGTTACTCTCTGTAACCCCTAAAACTTAGTGGACATTTTTGTATTCTCACAGAATGAATTTCCCCAGACGAAATCCTATTTTCTGTCCTATTGCAGTAACATAGGTAATAGTTTGGCAATAATGTACGTTCATATTGCTGGGTAGGAAAGGACTTTTATAGGTGTAGTTTGCTTGCACAAGCATTAATTAACATGGTTGTTCGGTTTCGTCTTTGATACATGCGCCGCGAGGGGCGAAAATAACATGACCGCTGTCAACATTCCCACTACCGCAGTTCGATTCCATGTCGCGGCACTGGTTACACACACACAGTGGAATTACACAGGTGTTCACTCTGTAGAATGGGAATGGCAAACACTTTGCGTATACTGTGTCGAGGCGTAATTCTTTCGTCATTCGCTTCAGAAACGTGGATCCAGTTCTGGATTCGTTAGAAATTTAGGCTAATTGGAGTAAAGTTACTTTATGGACAGTCATCTAATTTCTGTTGAAACTGTCTATTGACAGATGCGGTTACAAATTTTATTTATATATATTTGGCCACGACTTAAAACTTAAAACCATAGGTGATATTATGAGTGCTGTTCATTTGGCGACGAATTAAGGAGCAGCTGCGCTGATAGTGAATTTATCCGAAGTAAATGAACACTAGCGGTAAGGCTATTTCACAGATATGACATTCACTCATTCATAATTTTCTGCCTAAGGGTGTGTCTTTCATTGAAATCTTATCATTTTCCAAACTTCCCTATTTTCAGCCGTCTTCTTAGCCTCCGCATACAATCTAAACATATATATAATCTGATATCTTTTTTTACCCCGAACTTTTATCTTGTTTACCACTTCTTCCAATACATCTTTCAATATACAGTTTGTTCTTAGCTAGTGCCAATTCCTTTTTCTCTTCGTGATCAGTTATAGCATTATTCTTTCTTCAGCCATTCTTTCTATCACAGCTTCATTTCTTATTTTAGCTGTACATTTCATACCCTTCATTCTTTTCCATACTCACATTTCAAATGCTTCTGGTCGCTTTTATTCAGTTCGCTGTAATATTCATGTTTCTGCCCCCATACATTATCACACTCCACATAACGCACTTTACTAGTCGTCATTTGCGTATTGACATCCTCAAATATGATATACAGAGTGAGCCGTAAGTAATGTCATTAATTTGAGGGGGCTATTGGTTGAGATATTTCAAACAAAATTTAGTACAATTTTGATCGTTTTTGCCTTCTTTTCGAGATAAAAAATGCTTTACATGAAGTATTTGCTAACATGTTTTGAGAAAGCCGTTGATTTAATTCCCAATATGGTCAGTAAATTTAAGAGAGCAGTGTATTATGATAAGTGATTGAAAGTATTTTTGTTTGGTCTTTAAATGTGCAGAAATTTTATCCGAACAAATGTAACTTTTTCTTCTGAAAAGGACAGCTTAGACGATGTTGCAAGACAAGGAAAGACGAAAATATCAACACATGAACAAAGAGTGAAACTTGTGGCGGATGCTGTTCAAGAAGATCGTGAGCGACGTGTGAGAAACTTTAAAAAATTACGGGGATTTCACCAAATTTATTATTCCGCGTTACTGTTGAATAGAAGTAGAAACGCCTGGAAATTGCAAACTTGCTGACAGGACCATCACGAAAACGAGTAGCCTAACGAGAAACTATTTACGGTCCACTGTAAGTTCACCACAAACTCCACTCAAAGCACTGTGGAAGTGTGGATTTCTGTGGGGGGTGGGGGTGGGGGAAGGGCGGGTTTGTCACGTAAAGTTTCGATCACTGCTCTTCAATCGTCACAGTACCAGAGACACTTGTAGGCACCATTTCTAGTTCTCGTTACCTAAACACAGAGTATGCTATGCACGAAACGAACACACGTGCTTCTTCCTCAATCCTTCAACTACAACTGACGTAATTTTCGTTGTTGTTGTTTCATCCAATTCACAGTTATGCCAACCTGCACATTATTTATGAAATTACCTTCGTATTTAACATAAATGAAAAAAGTAGTGTAAATAAAAATAAATGACAAAATCACATATTACGAATAAATTCTAATAGACTAACGAAACAGATTTTAAAGTACATACCACAAGGATATAGAAATGTTGGCTGCCCTAAAAGCAGATGGAGGAATTCTCTCCGAGACTCAAAATGCTCTATGGCTTATCGTGAAGTTGATGATGATGATGATGATGATGATGATGATGATTGATGATTGATGATGATGAAGGTGGTAGTGGTGGTATGAGTAAAATGAATAGGTCTCTATTTGGAATTAGGAGAAAAAATATCAATGAATTCAAAATCTATCCAGATTATTATTATTATTATTATTATTATTATTATTATTATTATTATTATTATTTTGACGAAATATATAAAAAAGCAATTTCTTCCATTCTTCTTATTAGTAGATTTATATTTCAACAATTGCTTACTTATTATTATTATTATTATTATTATTATTATTATTATTATTATTATTATACTTTTCGTTCAGTAAATTTGTGAAAATAACTATTGCGTTTATTTAAGTGCAGTTGAAGAGATTAGACTTGTCGCACATGTGCAAGAACGGCTAAAGGAAAAGAAGAAACAGTACAATAATAAAAAATTGCCTGTTCTGATGTTATACGCCATGTCTTACCATTCCAACTGTACGCCGACTTATTACCTTCGAGTTTGCTTTTGGCCCGCTGGGACTAATATAATTACTATTTGGTCCATTGAAAAAATAGTTTGCCTACCCCTGCCCTGTAGCAATTTCTTTGGAATTTTCAATGTGATTATAAAACTAATGCTTATTAGAAAATAATTATATTCAATTTCTACATTTTACATGTGACAGTCCCGTACCTCTTCTCCCCGCTGTCCACAGTGTAGCAACCTTCAGACCCTACTTTATTTACAAATTATGCTTTCACCCAGCGTCCATTAAACCCCCTGTAAGCCGCTCCACAACTAATCTCCGCCTACCTGCACCGGCACTTTACATACTGTAACGACCTCCTCTGCCTTCGACAATGTTTAGCCATGATTTATTCTCTACTATGCTAAACGAGTCTACCGGAGTCTGAGATTTCATTGGACTCAATTTACGTCCCTGCCTGCCTCGTATCTTTATATTTGAGTTGTACGTATTAGATTTAATTTTACCCAGGAGAAGCGTTAGTCTGTGATCTTTTAATTTTGATCTTATCTTCACAGGGGGTGGAGAAATTCTCAAGGTAATAGTTTAGCATAATAGTACTTCTCTGTATGAAACAATACAGAACTTTCGGCACAAGTAATTACGGTATCTTTGAACCCAAAGCTACGGATTTCAGTGAATGTCACAGTAAAATCTTAGTTATGAGGATATAAAAGGAATATTTTTCTGCATCTTATCCTTTTCGTATGTATCCATACCGGGTTATCCGAGCTTGTTTAATTAACCGTGCAAAAAGTTTGGCTTTTATAAACATCCGAAGTCCTTCCACTCCGGGTTGGATGGCTAGGAAGGAATGATATCTAAGCAGGCACAAATTTAAATCTACTGCTTAAACATTACGGGAGCATTTGATGCATGTTTTTGCTCTGTACTTCTTAAAAACAGGGGCACTAATGAAGTAAGCGGTTGCTTTATTTTTACTTGATTCCGCTGTTGCCAAAACATATACAGGTTGAACCGTAAGTAACATAATTCATTTCAAAGGGTTATTCTTTGAGATGCAGAGTCCGTATAGGTCAGTTTATGTCAGATGCGTTTCCAATTCACTATGGGCTAAAGCAAAGAGATGCACTATCACCTTTAATTTTTAACTTTGTTCTAGAGTATGCCATTAGGAAAGTCCAGGATAACACAGAGGGTTTGGAATTGAACGGCTTACATCAGCTGCTTGTCTATGCGGATGACGTGAATATGTTAGGAGAAAATCCACAAACGATTAGGGAAAACACGAAAATTTTACTGGAAGCAAGTAAAGAGATAGGTTTGGAAGTAAATCCCGAAAAGACAAAGTATATGATTATGTCTCGTGACGAGAATATTGTACGAAATGGAAATATAAAAATTGGAAATTTATCTTTTGAAGAGGTGGAGAAGTTCAAATATCTTGGAGCAACAGTAACAAATATAAATGATACTCGGGAGGAAATTAAACACAGAATAAATATGGGAAATGCCTGTTATTATTCGGTTGAGAAACTTTTATCATCCAGTCTGCTGTCGAAAAATCTGAAAGTTAGAATTTATAAAACAGTTATATTACCGGTTGTTCTGTATGGTTGTGAAACTTGGACTCTCATTTTGAGAGAGGAACAGAGATTAAGGGTGTTTGAGAATAAGGTGCATAGGAAAATATTTGGGGCTAAGGAGATGAAGTTATAGGAGAATGGAGAAAGTTACACAACACAGAACTGCACGCATTGTATTCTTCACCTGACATAATTAGGAACATTAAATCCAGACGTTTGAGATGGACAGGGTATTAACTTAAAGATTTAATCTGTATTAAATTATCATCCCAGCCACACATTCCGGTACGAATGGGCGAATCCAGAAATGCATATAGAGTGTTAGTTGGGAGGCAGGAGGGAAAGAGACCTTTAGGGAGGCCGAAACGTAGATGGGAATATAATATTAAAATGGATTTGAGGGAGGTTGGATATGATGATAGAGAATGGATTAATTTTGCTCAGGATAGGGACCAATGGCGGGCTTATGTGAGGGCGACAATGAACCTCCGGTTTCCTTAAAAGCCAGTAAGTATTCTTTGAGATAGTTCAAACGAAAAGATTTAATACAATTTCACTCGTTTTTTCTTACTTTCCGAGAGAATAATTGTTTTATATGAAATATTTCATAGCGTGTTTTGGGAAAGCCATTGATTTAATTAGCCACCGGCGTGGCTCAGTCGGTTAAGGCGCTTGTCTGCCGGTTGGGTTTTTCCCGAGGTTTTCCCCAACCGTAAGGTGAATGCCAGGTAATATATGGCGAATCCTCGGCCTCATCTCGCCAAATACCATCTCGCTATCACCAATCTCATCGACGCTAAATAATATAGTAGTTGATACAGCGTCGTTAAATAGCCAACTAAAATAAAAATTGATTTAATTCCCAATAATATTCAGTTTATTTATTTTTAGTAGATTATTTTACGACGCTTTATCAACATCTCAGGTTATTTAGCGTCTGAATGAAATGAAGGTGATAATGCCGGTGAGATGAGTACAGAGTCCTGCACCGATAATTACCCAGCATCATTAATTTCAAAGGGTTATTCTTTGAGATATTTAAAAAAAGATTTAATAGAATTTTACTTGTTTTTTCTTACTTTCCGAGAGAAAATTTTTTTTATATGAAATATTTCATAGCGTGTTTTGGAAAGCCATTGATTTAATTCCCAATATACTCAGTTTATTTATTTTTAGTAGGCTATTTTACGACGATTTATCAACATCTTAGGTTATTTAGCGACTGAATGAAATGAAGGTGATAATGCCGGTCAGATGAGTCTAGAGTCCAGCACCGATAATTACCCAGCATTTTTTCATATTGGATTGAGGGAAAACCTCGGAAAACCTCAACCAGGTAATTTGCCCCGACCGGAAATCGAACCCGGGCTATTTGGTTTCGCGGTCAGACGCGCTAACCGTTACTCCACAGGTGTGGACTCAGTCAGTTTAAGAGAACAGTGTATTATGATGATAAATTATTGAAATGATATTAGTTTTGTCCTCTAAATGTGCAGAAATTTGATCCGACCAAATGCAACTTCTCGTTCTTAAAAGGAATTTTAAAATGTTACACATAACTCTTCACATCTCTGTACATCATGTACAGCGTGGCCAGCCGAAGTGGTGTACCAATTGAAAATGGGTCACAGTCCTGCCATTTATCCGCAATATGCGGAATCCGAATCACTCAAGTGAAGTGAGTAAGCATTAGATACACATTTGTCCGGATCAGATTTCTGGATATTTAAAGGACAAAACTAAAATTCTTTCAATCATTTATTATCATAATAGGTATTGCTCTCTTAAATTGACTGAGTATATTGGGAATTAAATCAATGCAGTTACCAAAATACGCTCTTATAAAAAAAATTTTATCTCGGAAAGGAAAAAAAAACGATCAAAATTGTATTACACCTTTTTTTGTTTGAAATATCTCAAAGAATAACCTCCTGAAATTAATGACATTACTTACGGTTTACTCTGTAGGCTACAGTTCGACAATACTCTGGTTATCTGGTCGAAAATTATATTGATGAAGAATCAAAATTTCCACCAGAAATTTTGGCCTCAGCCTCACTCACTTCAGACAGAATGACCAACGCACACCGGCGACGCTGATATAACCTCGGCAGTTGCGAGCGTCGTTGTATGCAGGAAGGAGTGTAGCCTATGGGATCGAATGCCTAATATGTAAGGCATTAATTAAATCGTTCTCCAGTTTCAACATTAAAAGGCATTTTAGGCTGCATGATCGTGATTACGGAAGTTGTGTTTTGTCTGGCGAGTGTAGTCATATTATCCGCAGTAATTTATTATCTCTGAACGTTATTAATATTATTGATTTATCAGTTTACTATGTTAATCAGTATACTCCGGAATACTGTTGTTTTTGCTTCTGCTATTGTTAATGTTACGTCGTAAATCGAACACTGATGACTTAGTGGTGATAATAAAGGCTATAAATGTAGTTATAATGCGATACTATTATTATTATTATTATTATTATTATTATTATTATTATTATTATTATTATTATTATTTAGGAGATGCGAGGACAGCGAAGCTAGAAGATCTAAAATCAGAGAATGCTGACACCTGTTCTGATACAGTACCGATAGAAAACATTGCCACAGCTATAGTCCTGACGCTGTTATTTCCGGCGTCACTTCGCTCTTTGCTTACGTCTTAGAAAGTGAAGGCTCTATAAAGTCTAGGTAGGTAGTATCGTTCGCCAGTTTTGTTCTTACGTTGCCGAGCTACCATACGAGGAATCTATTTGCCACACCGTTAAACATTATCATGTCGTTTGCTCCTATGATAATAAATCAAACGCAATGTAATTCAGCAAATAATTGAGCGGCAAATAACGTCTTCGTGTGCTTTCTGCGAACGCCAACGAAAGAGCTAAAATGGCGGGCGATTATATTAAGTATTTATCGAGCCTTCTTTATCTTCATCAGCGAATCACAAGACGCACACGTTTAAATGTAGCCGACCTGCAACGAGATTGGCTGCCGGAAATTAGAGCGACGGAACTATAGTTATCGTATATCGGAGGTAATTGCCAAACATATGAAACCGTTGTCTGAGGGCGAGTTTATTAAGAAGTGTCTCATTGTTGCAGCGAAAGAAATTTGCTCCGAAAAATTAGTCATTTTAAAATATATGTCTCTCTCGATGTATTGTTACAAGAAGAGTTGTAGAAATGGGGGGAGGGCGATATTGAAAACCAACTACAAAATAAATTGAAAACATTTTCATTTTGTTTGTCTTCTCCGTCTTTCCTTATCGACATACGAACCTAACGTCAACAAACTTATACATTTGAAAAAGTGGCGTCATGTTCCAGTGATTGTCAGTAGAGATGGGGAAAATAATTTAAATACCGATATATTGATATTGCAATATATTGCAAACCCAATTTCGATAAACGATATATATTGCAAAAAATATATCGATATATCGAAACGATTCGATATATCGCTATTTCGCAAATTAATAGCATTGAAATCAACATCATAACAGTCAAAAGATTAATTGTAAAATTGCAACGATAAACAATACATTTTCAATACCATAATTATTATGTAGTTCCTAACCTAAATCAAAATTATGATGGAGGTAAGATGAGCTTAAGTGATACAATGGGGATGTGTTAAGTGAACTCTATATGGGTCAGTATTTGACATTGAAACATTCATTCATTCTTAGTGTTCTGCCCGAAGGCAGGTCTTTCACTGCAAACAGAGCATTCTCCAGTCTTTACTATTTTCTGTCTTCCTCTTTGAAATTATATATTCATAGTATTCTGCCCAAGGGGAGATCTTTCACTGCAAACCCAGCGTTCTCCAGTCTTTCCTACTTTCTGCCTTCCTCTTTGTCTCCGCATATGATTCACGTATCTTAATGTCGTCTATCATCTGATATATTCTTCTGCCCCAAACTCTTCTCCCGTTCACCATTCCTTCCAGTGCATCCTTTAGTAGGCAGTTTCTTCTCAGTCAGTGACCCAGCCAATTCCTTTTCCTCCTTCTGATCTGTTTCAGCATCATTCTTTCTTCATCCACTCTTTCCAACATAGCTTCGTTTCTTACTCTGTCTGTCCATTTCACACGCTTCATACTTCTCCATATCCACATTCCAAATGCTTCTATTCGCTTCTCGTCACTTCTTAGTAATGTCCATGTTTCTGCCCCATACAATGCTACACTCCACACAAAGCGCTTCACTAGTCTCTTCCTTAGTTCTTTCTCCAGAGGTCCGCAGAAGATGCTTCTTTTTCTATTAAAAGCTTCCTTTGCCATTCCTATTCTTCTTTTGACTTCTTGGCAGCAGTTCATGTTTCTGCTTATAGTACACCCCTAGTATTTGAAGCTATCCACTTGCTCTACTGCCTCATTTAGAAGTCGCAAGTTTACCTTCTTTACTTTTCTTCCTATGTCCATGGTTTTCGTCTTGTTGGCATTTATCTTCATTCTATACTGCTCACAGCTATTATCTAGCTCCAGTAGCTTATTCCTTAGTATAATCTAACAAGGCCATATCAGCAAATCTTAAACACTTTATTCTTCTTCCTCCTACTGTCACTCTTCCCATGTTCTGTAAACAGTTCACTAAATTCTTCAAGTAGATGTTTAACAGTGTAGGTGATAAAGGGCATCCTTGTCTTACTCTTCTCCCTATTTCACTTGCTTCTGACATTTCTTCTCCTTTGACTTGTTTCATTGTAGGTTACTGAAAAGCATTCTCTCTTTCCAACCCACTTCAATTTTCTTTAGTATTCCCATCAGTTTATTCCAATCCACGATTCAATTATTCTAATTTTATATAGGATTCAATCGAGAATACAAATATAATGCTCTTTTCTAGATAACAACATAATCATTTTAAATGTAAGTAAACAGTTCTTGTATTCATTTTTAAATGTAAGTAAACAGTACTTAGAATGTTACAAATTTTAACAAACTTCACAATTGATTTGATACAAACCTTCTATAGTAAGTTCCCATTACAAGTTATTGTTACACTCCAACATTCCAAATATCAATGGTGGTGGTGGTGGTGGTGGTGGTGGTGGTGATTATGGGGATAACATTTTTATGTACTAAAATATATAATAAGAAAACAATGTCAATATTAGGTTGTGCATAGAAATCCTAGCCGTAAACAAATCTCAAACCAGTATTATATCCTTGTTTATTTTTTCATTTAAAAACCTAGAAGTAAAAGTTTTGAAGTCAAACGGTTCCTTTTCAGAGTGGCATTTGCTCCTGCCTTGGATAACATTAATACAGTAATAGATAAACCTCTAGAGATGGGTAAAAAATAACACAACAGTTATTTTGGAACTGTTCCGGTCTCGGAACTGTTGCAAAAATGAACAGTAGGTCGGAACCTCCTGTTCCGAAATAACAGTGTTCCGACTCCGAGCTGCTCACTTGCCCAGCTGTTGCGGGCTCGCAGTACCGCGTTGCACAAGATATGTTCCGACTCCCTCGGAACTGTTGCAAAAATGAACAGTAGGTCGGAACCTCCTGTTCCGAAATAACAGTGTTCCGACTCCGAGCTGCTTACTTGCCCAGCTGTTGCGGGCTCGCAGTACAGCGTTGCACAAGGTATGTTCCGACTCCGAGATAACAGTCGGAACGTCGGAGCTTGTTCCGATGAACCAACGACAGCTGCAGTTACACTGTTCTCGTTGTTCTTTATGTTATACTTGGAACTTCGTTGGATGAAGTTGGTACTTGAAACTCTCACGTGGTTGGAGGGGGGCGCATGGAAATTGAAATCCTTGCGGTGGCGCGAACTTTAATATCAACATTTGTAAGACTGGCCAATCATCTGTAATGTTATAGTAAGTATTTAATAATCTGTAATATTCATTCCCGCTTTATGGTTTATTTCACCATTAGTTGACTAATTCTGTTTTATAAACATTCTACAAAGTCATAAAGTACGCATACTATTATTAATTCATTGATCAGCTGATTTTATACAAAGGTTAAAGTCGTAAATGGTAATGAGTGGTTTAGTTACAATGTCTGTATGTCGTTTGTTGAGGTTAAGTCTGACAAGCACAAGTTTTTGTGCTATCTTCTCTGTTATCAAAGAACGACAAAAATGTTGTAGCATTGTTTGTTGGAAACTACCCATATAAGTACTGATTTGGAGAGCGAGGTTTAATGCGAAGTTTAAATTACACTTTGGTAAAGATGCGATTCCAACATTTTACTAACCCACTGCGGGGTTTCCAGGTTTCAGTACTGCCAATATATATCTTTTTTATTTATGAAATTGTAATATATATTATTATTATTATTATTATTATTATTATTATTATTATTATTATTATTATTATTATTATAACTGTGCATTAAGAAAAGTAAAAATAAAAATTAATGATTTGTTTTTTTTTTATTATGTAATAGAGAGAACAGAAATTACATACCATATGTTTTAAATGTTATGTTATTTTTTTTTTTTTAGTCGGCTACCATGTCTTTATAACTTTATGTACGAAAACAAAGTGTTGTATTCTGTCCTTGTAGTCAACAGCTGTGTAATTACTAACATTAAGCTTTTGAGTTCTGTCCGCATGCACAGCAATTTTCCAAAATCGATTCGAATGTGCATTGCAGTGCCATCTATAGATAAGAATGTATACTATGTCATGCCTATGAGTGCTCCAGTGTGAGCAGCATGGTGAAGAGGGAGGGTACTGTACCGTTCGTTTGAACGACTCAACGACTCCGACTCATCACCACTGGTGACTGTTATTTCGGAACTGTTATTTGGAACATAGTATTTTTTCGGAACCGGAACAGTCGGAACTGTTCCGGGAAAAGAACAACTTCGCCCATCACTATAAACCTCCCGTCTCAATCTCATATTAAATATTAAACAGTTTGAATTCGAATTCTAAACCAGCGAATCAGAGAAAGGCATGGACTGGATAGATATTTCAAGATTTGCACAATTATGTAACTGTCCACTTTCATTAATGCCATCTCTCGGGGAATTATCGGAGTTAACTAGTGTGGATTTTGTTGTTCATAATATTTCCACAGAAACAAAAAATATAAAAAAAAAACGATAAATTTCTGAGAATACCGATATATTATACGATATATTGAATCAAATTTTCGATATCAATATATCGATATATTGAAACGAAAATATCGGTATTTCGTAAAAACCGATATATCGTTCCCATCTCTAATTGTTAGGAAGATTAATTTATTTTATAAACAGACTAGTGGCTTGTAGCAGCAACTGCTGCTTGATAGAGATTGAAACCCACAATAAAATGCTGCTACTTATGATGATGATGATGATGATGATGGTAATAAATGAATAAATAAATAAATAATGCATGTACCTTGAATACGAATTTACGCCAGTAGCTAGCTTTCCCGAGTTACAAACAACATTATTCCTACATAGTCGTTTATGAGTTCTTGATGCAGTTCATTTCTAAAAGTTCTACCACGTTTTCTTGGTCGACCAGCTACACTCATAATAATGAACTAATAAGGAAGAATTAACTACACAACGTAACAATAGTATTACTTTCCTAGTAACACCAGATAAAAAACACACATACTATATTGAAACACGAAAAAAATACGTGACATTGAATGATGAACAAACCATTATTATCGAGACCTCGAAAAGCATGATATTATGACGTCAACATCTCGCATGTACAGAAGGTTTCGATAAATACATTTCTGATCGTTTTAAGGAAACGCGATGTTTTATTGTTTGAAATTTCATTATTTGAACCATAGCCTTTCCTATACACAAAGCCCCACGTTACTGACAACATTCATGACCTTCAAAAAACCTAAAACAGCTGTATTAATAATAATTGAAATGAAGATAAAGTACATGAACTGTAAGTTGTCATACGGTATACGCTTTGCTGTGACGGACGCACATTTTTTTTTAAAGCTTTTTATGAACTTCACTACAAACCATTTAGATTTTCCCGCAATATTAATATTATTATCTTTCGATTGATACATCACACAACCTCATAGGATGTATAGTTTTTATAACATTTTCCGCCACAGTTCAAATTAAATATATAGATTTAACTTATACAATTTGAAACATTTCTTTACCAGAGAAAAAAAACAGTTCATTTTCGTTATGTAGACTTACCTTGTTATGTAACTGGCACACCATCTGTTTGAGTTTGAAGAATTAAAAATATTATTTGTTGTCTTGAAGTTATTTAAACTTATGTTCCTTAAAAGAAAAATTGTACATGTTAAACCTATAGCCGAAGTTCCGCCACTGATAGCTACGTCGTCTCGTTCAAGTAGTAAGCGGTTGCTCTGGTACGTATAAGAGGGGTTGGGGACACCAGATACTTCCCCTATCGTGTGCTTGTCAGCGTGCCTGAAATAGTGTAATTAAGTTGATGATGTCGGAGTACAAACCGACAGAGAATAATGTGAAAATGGTATTAAAGTAAAAATAAGAAATGAAGATTATGCGAGATGTTAATGAGAGACTATTACCACGATAATGGTGCTAGAACTTGTGGTAGTGAATGTTAATGTGAGAAAAAGAGAACACGAAAGTGCCTAGATGATTAATAGGCTTGTAATGATCGCAAATGATGGTGATTTTTATAAATAAAACAAAGGAGCAGCTTAAGATGAAATTAGAGAAGACGAAGGAAAACAAAACAACGAAACTGGAGATTTCTCAAGAAGATACAGTGTGTTTGAAGCTCTGCTGCTGTTTTGCGTCCCTCTGCGGTCGAATAGCGAACGACTTGACTCCCGCTTTCGATAAATTCGCCGAACAATAACATCCATGTTGATTCCGCTCACTCTGTTAATATGAACACTTTTTGATCTAGTCATAAATGTATTAATGCAATGCAAAATAATGTCCTTAACCACAGGAAATTCAGGAAATCACTTCAGGATCTGAGAGAATGCGTTGAAGATGTTGAATATTTCTGTGACGTGAGGTGGTTCAGCAGGGCCTCAGTGTTACCACAGTCTAGTATATACAGTCGCGAAGCTCAATACGTAGTAAATATGCAAACATTAGGTAGTTGCTCACCACTAGGATCGCTAATATCGCCTCATTACAGGCAATGCAAAATAGTACCGTCACAGTCTATTGTTTCTAGCACCCTCAAAACTCAAGCTTCGTGACTGTATATAGTAGACTGTGGTGTTACGCTGTTTTTTCGATCTGCTTAATGTTATTGCTACTTTCAAGAGTGAACAGGGAAATAATGTACGCGTACCAAGAGAAATGATTTCTGATATGGGATTTCTTTATGAAATTTTATGAACATCTAAATAAGCTGAATATTAAAATACATAAAGTGCTTCATACAACTGTAGTATATCTCCTTTAATTTTAATGTATTTTATCGATTTTATGAACACTGTAACAAAAACTTGACCAAATATGTGTATTTTATCATTAAGCTGAATATTATTTTGCGAGGACATGACCAAAATATTATCAATATATTTAGCAAGGTTGCAACCAAATTATAGCTTTGAAGTGAAACATCTGAAGGAGGGAAATTGTCTTATTTTCCATGCTTGAAATCCTTACACATAAATTATTCGAGTAGTATAGTTCTGTAATCATCAGACTTAAGGAAGAGTTCTGAGATAACAGGTTTCCTGACTTTAGGAAAACGGAAAATTATATCGCTTTATGTGTACATCTGTTTTATATATTGTAAATATACTTTGTGTTTTATTTCAAGGAAATGAAAGTATTATCAGATAAGAAATAAAAAACACAGATACAGAATAAATAGTCTGTCATTAAACTAATTAAAATTGTACAATATACTTTATATATTATAAATTTAAGAATCGATCTCCAGGAAGAATTAATAGATTGGCAGGCTAATGTGATAACCAAGCACAAAATATGTAAAGACTTCATGGTGCTGATATCTTTAAAACAATGTGCGAAGCAAAGTAAAAATTGTAAAATCCTTTGCTTGTTCCATAGAATGTATATGTGTAAACCCATAAGTGCGAGTGAGTTTTTTCATAGATGAACATTGCGAAATAAAAGTACAGGACTTGTATATTCCACAATTACATTTTGACATAATTACGAGTGGCTATATCAGATACAACGCTAGATTTTCAAGTCATTCTTGCTGGAGTCTATGAAGGAGATTAGGGGATTCTAATGGTTAAATATAATTATTACCAAGCTGCGGATTTTTAGGCACTAAAACAGTTGAAATGGGCAGGCAAAATAGGCATTCAAAATTCTAAAATAGGCATTTAAAAAGGCACTAACAATTTCTAATTCTTAATGGCTAACACGACCATAGCGTAGCATTATACACTACTTTCTGTGTTATTAAGGCAGTGAATAATTAAATATTCGTCCTAATGTTGTAATGAGAACTGATGTATATTGTTTGTCTGTAAGAATGTTCTTAAACTGGGAGAAACTCTCACTTCACATGAAGTGATAGGCAATACTTCAGGGATCCATTCTCAGCTGGGGATCAAACCAGTGGGAATGCAGTAATGTCAATGTATTTTCCAATCAGTGCTTCTGATGACTTTTGCTTTGACATAGCCTATCTCCACGGTATACTTCACGTATTACAGCACAAAACTCAACTCCATACTCAATTCACAAACTCACAAAACGGATACACAGTTTAAAACAACTACCCAAGTCAACTACCACAATGATTCATGCGGTTTTCGAAATACATTTTCTTCTTATTGGTTGATTTTAAATTATTCGATTTCTCCGCGCTCTGGTGGCAGTAAAACGTAACACATAGAATTATCGATAGTTCTATATCACTTCCCTCTGCTGGATAAAAAAGAAACAAATTACAGATTCAAAAAATACCGATTGAATGGTCAGTAAATTCAAGTATAATATATAATACGGATATTTAGGCAACTTTTAGGCATTCATAAGCAAATAGACATTTACTAGTGAAATAGGCAATTATAGGCACTATAGAATTCGCATATAATACTCACAATGTCTTAAAATGGATATGTAACCTAAAATCTTCCGCCTTGAGATTAAGGATTAAAATAGGCATAGGCTATAGCATAAATCTGCAGCTTAATTATTACTTATTATTACACATCATACATAGGCCTAAATCAATGAATTATTTATTGAATTGACATAGAAACGCCATAATTAATTGACAACAGTTCAAAAGTAGATCAAAAGCGTTATACGTTGGCTTCCTGAAGAGGGTGACATGCGTTATATTTATTATATTTTTATTGATTGTGTTATATTGTATTAAAAATAATTGTATGGAAATATTTCATAGAATAATTTTGTGATAATTCGATATATAGGCATTGGTAACAATTAAATGATCTAATTCACCACTGCTACACTTTGTAATATATATAAGCTACCCCTCCATCCCCACTCCTCAAACGTAGAATGAAGTGTTGCGGGATGCGTTCCGCCTTGATTCGGCTCTGCCTATTGCTTTGAACACGCCTGGACTAAGACGAAGGAGGAGGAGGGCATGAAGACTTCAACATTTGATGTCGAACTAGACAAAGGGAAAGAAATTATGAAAAGATGATTGTGCAAGACGTAGGTGTATAAAGAAACGAAGGCAAAGATAAGGAAAAAACAATTGTGTATAATAAAATGTTTATTAAATAAACTGAGTTGTTTGAAATGTGTACTCTCTTTTCAAGTGTAAAGCCCCGTAGCATTCTTGTTGGATTGGATTCATACTACATTGAAAGCACGGGCTTTATATTCAGAGTGATGTGTTATTTATCATCAACACAAAATAAGGAACGAGACAAATTAGCGAAATACAAAGACAAGGTTGAGTGCAGTCATTGTATGCTTTCGTGCTTTGAAATGAGCGCCTTTGACTGCGATGTTAATGTTTTTACCAAGCAATCTGTAACGAGCGCATTTCCCACTTCGTGCTTCACTTAACACGACACAGTGCAACAGTGGCCTATCTGAGTGTATGTCTAATCTAGTATAACAATTTTCTTTAATTAAATAGCGTTGCTAATTGGTGCAGCTTCACAAGCCTTTTGGAGATTAAAACGTGTAGGCTACATACCGATGTCTTTGACACTCGGGGACAGTGTTCTTATTGAAAGACGGAATAATAGCGTGCCTTATATTCTACCTACTTGCTCATTAAATATTTACGCATTAGTTATTGCACATTAACCTTTACGAAATCTTTTATTATGGCTCAGGCAAATTCATTAGAACTTCGTGTGTGCGTTTTTTTATTATTATTAATAGCATGCCCCGTTACACAGCGATATTATATTACGTTTTACAATACTTTAACTTTCGTTTTACAATTAACTACTTGTATTAATAAAATATAGTCGCCCTGGGTGGCGCAGGCGGTAAACGCTAGCCTTCTGTGCCCGAGATTGCGGGTTCGATCCCGGCCCAGGTCTGGCATTTAAGTGTGCTTAAACACGACAGGTTTATGTCACTAGATTTAGTGGAATATAAAATAACTCCTGCGGGACAAAATTCCAGCACACCGGCGACACTAATATAACCTTGGCAGTTGCGAGCGTCTTTAAATAAAACATAATTTTAAATTTAAATTTTTTATAAAATATTAAACTGCCAATCATTAGGATACTTTGCTATGTAAAAATCGACGGCCCAGTACAAAAGGGAAACAACTCAAAATTTAAAGTTTTAAGGCACCTCAATTTTAAACCCTAATGTTGCTGTCAAAAATGGAATTAACACATTCCAATTTGAAACTTATATTATATATAAAACATCATTAACAGAATTTGGAGTAATTTAAATGATTCTTTTGATTTATCACAGAAACATGGAGGTTTTAAGTGCAGGTTTCACAATTCTTTAATTTTGAGTTGTTTCACTTTTGAACTCGGCCGTCGAAATGTTCTGCTTGTATATTGTTTAATTATCAGTAAAGCTTCTCTTATAGGTATACGTTATCATAACCAGAACTGGGATATCTATGTAAATGCATATTTGTTTATCCATTATCTACAGTTGAAAGTATTCATAAGTTTACGAATTAGTATATTTAGAGTGATTTAAAACATATTTTATTTTCCATATTTATCTATATTTCCGGGTATAGTACATATTTTTACATATTTGAGGAAAACTCTACTATCGTTCCATAGTTTAACATTTTATTTTAAAATATTCCATATTTCATGGTTTCATAGTTATGCTTGTCACAAAATTATTTAGCATTTATTTTACTAGCATCATGGGTATTTCAAAGTTGGATTCTAGTATTCTGGAAATTTGAAGTTGCGATCTTCTGAACGAGAGCCCGTCTCTTAGAATACGGAATTAATTAAAAAGAAATTCATATTTACTAAATGTGAAAATCTTACTCTGTGTTGCATAACTAGAATCTTTCCTGCACGTTGCGAGTAATGTTACAGTTGCGATAGTTCAAGGCTATTTACCAGTGATAGAGGGGTGTTCAGGTTTAAGACTTAAGTGTAACAGGTTTTGCTGTGTAAGTCAGGAACCATCAGCAGTTGTGTATGAACTTTGAGTGCATCTTCAGTGTGGTTTATATATTATTTTGTTCATTCGACGTATTAAGCAGTTAAAATGCGACCAGATTGTGTCATCATCATCTGAAAAATTGCTATCTTTGTATGAAATGTATTTTATAAGTATTAAAATGTGATGCAATACAGATATTCTTTTAAATTATTTTGCACAATTTTGATAAAGTTTTAATCCATATTTTACTTTATATTTAAAAGTTTTAGCTAATTGTTATGTACATATTTAGCTATTTTATTACCAGGCTTCGGTCTTGGGACACAGAGTAACCAGTATGAGTTTTAGAGTACACGGAGTATAAATGACGTCATGACCCGTGTGGGGTGACTGCAACAGCACAAGTGGGTCCGTAACGTGCATTATCGTTGTGTGTATTGCTGCTTGGCTGCGGTACGTGTAACAGGCTTCGGCGTAGGGACACCTGATTGAAGGTTACAACTCACGTTAATACTTTAATGGTAGACATTTATTGTCTACACTAGGAATGTAGCCTACTATATATACTGCATCTGTACAGGGTGAAATATATTTTGTGCCGTACTATGATGGACTGTTTACTTGTTGAGACATGAAGTAATGACGCGCTTCATCTGCCAATCCACTCGACCAACACAAAACAATCGTCCGTGCGTTTTGAACTTCATGCGTTTCTGTGCCCAGGACCGAAGCCTGGTCATTACATATAAATCCTAGACCTGATCATAACAAACTATAGTAAGAATATAATTATATATATATATATATATATATATATATATACACACACATAATTTTCTCTATTTTGCATCATGAAGTCTTATCCATCCCCGGCAATGAAAAAAATTCCAAGCTATTCAAAGAAAATTGAGAAATTAATCTATTCAAATGTGTCCCCTTCTCTTCAACACTAGAATGCGCTATTTTTATTATTTGCACTATCATACAGATTGCAGGCTTATATTGATCAAACATATTTACACTATTTCCAAAATAAGGAGGCTATATTATTATTAAAATAGTGTAAATAATGTGTGATAAATGTAGGCCTTCATTGTTTATGATAGTGTAAATAATAAAACTAGCGTATTCTAGTGTACATAGTGTAAACAATTTAAATTGTAAATATTAGTGTAATTGTTAACCTGATCAATGTTTTGTGTTTCCCAACCTGACCAAGTAAGATTCGCGTATCAAGTCAAGTTTTTCGCTTGCTAGATGCACGCACTCTTACACTTAAAAATTCCAATAAAACTTAATATTGTATCGTCCTGGGACAAAGTACGGTCCCTAGTGATTACTTGACACTCGTCTTACAGTTGGGGAAAACCTCGGAAAAGACCCAAGTGGATATGAGACTAATGTCCCAGCATAACTCGGAATCAGGAGTCTAGTCCCCTATCGTCTGAGCTAGTCTGGTGTCCAACATTGTGAACTTCGTAAGATCCTAAAGATACGATTTTCTGTGATCAAAGCAACCACAATTCGCTAGATATCGATAAAATAATAATGATTCTAAGAATTGGAAACAATAAAATATACTGTATCTTAAAATTAAATGTGATTACTGAAGGTGGACCACGAAAATGTAGTTCAGCTCTTCTCCGCTGTGTGTGAAGGCGTTCATTGTTGGGCTCCATTTTAGTCTGGTATACATGCTCCGCCGTAGCCAAAAGTAAACTAAAAATAAGAGGAATAATATGGTAAATATACAGGATGTTTGAAAAGTGATGGTCAATAATTTACAGAAGAAAAATACAAACCAACCCAAGCAAAAAAGATCTTATACATATTGGTACGAAAATTAAACATTGTCGAGATAATACATATTTTCTGTTGAGATTCTTCGCAGACTAAGAGCAGACGTGCAGAGATCCGTAACTGAATTCTACTTAGAGCAGGTGTTCAAAATACTGTTCATACATCTTAGCGCAGCGTTGTGCCCTTCTTTGTTGTGAGCTGCGAATCCTCTTAGGCAGTCCTGGATCATTCCTTACTTACTGAAAGGCACCTTCAATTCGAAACCGCAATTCCTGAAGTGTTTTGACCTCAGAAGTGTTAACCAAGCTTTTTACACGACCCCAAACACGGAAATATAATCGGACTTAAATCCGGTGGCCTAGGAGGTCACGGCATAGGCCTCTGCCGAAGGAATATCGCATGAACGGTTAATTTACACACCAATGTTTTTCTTTTGCTTCTTTCAATTTTTACTTTCATAGTTAAATTATTTACCATGACTTTTGAGACAACGTGTATATTGTACATTATCCACTTGCTCATTATTTTTGTGTGAGCTACTTTTTTGTGTATCGCTGTGTACAATAGTGGCAAAAAAACCGGACCGACCCTTGTAACTGATTTCAGAGCCTTGTTCACTCCAGAGCACGATAGACTGGTAGCTAAGACTTTCGTGGTTCGAATTCTGCCTGGGAAGGAAACTTTTTTTTGTTCCATATTCAAATTTATTCCAAATACTTTTCGATTGCAGCGATATTTTACTACTTAATTAATTTATTATTCCCAGAACATGAATTTTACCAGCAATCGATTCGATACCAGCAGGATTCGAACCACGAAAGTCTTAGTCATTAGTCCATCGTGCTCTGGAGTGAACAAGGTTCTCAAATCAGCTACAAGGTCGATCCTGGTTTTCTTTGCCACTACTCTACATTTAAGTGAATTACAGACAGAATAATGAAATCACTAATTATTATCGATTCAACTAATGGTTACATAAATAATTCAGATTTCTTGAAAGACAATCTGGTGGCATTAGAAAAAAAAAGCTACCTGAAAGATGTGTCCAAAATACACCATGAAATTCCTAAAACAACTTTTATAGGAACTTGTAACACTGGTCCCTGATATTTTTTAATTCACCAGTGTCTCAATATCTCTTAATCATTGCAGTGCAGTTTCCAAATAGTGCCAGTATGTTAAAAGAAGTGTTAAATGGAGAATTTCAATTACTTTTCTCTCCGAGATCGAACATTGGTCCTTTTCCAAAGAAGTCTGCATTCTGAGCTTACGAAACGGAGACAAGAAATCTCAGTTCAGTTACCACTTACGGCTTATATAACTGTGAGTTTTTATATACCCATAAAATAGTAGATAGGGGTAAATTCATACTCCCTCGGTTCTGTGTGTGGATCTAACCCCCGGGGTTCTCGAAGCAAATACAGACGCCTGCTTCCTTCGCACTTTAATAAAAATCTCCTAGCTTCACCTTTTCACTAACGGAAACCTCTAAACGCCTGCGAACTCTGTAACCTGGGGATACTGGCCAGATTCTTTCATTCTTTCTGCTTTAGAAATGTTATATTGCAAACTATGTTCAAGCAATCCTGTAATATAATTATTTTGTAGCGTACGTAAATCTAACAAGGAGAAAAATAATGGTTTCTGGGGAAGTATGATTTACACTTGTATTATAACTTGTTTTAAATGACCATAATTTCTCTTCATTTCGAGTGATGGTGTTACGTGATCAGCCCGGCTAATATTGCAGACGAAACGGACGCACATATTATGAACACGTTGCAGTCTCTATGCCGAAGTAACGCTTAAGCCAGTAAACAGAATATCACAGTAATCGAAGTGGGGCATCACGAGTGTTAGAAAATCGACACTTATTTTCAGGCCAGTTTTGTTGTACCTATAATTTCTACACTACACGACAGTTCCAATCAAGTAAATGACAATCGACAGATGAAGGATAAAATGTATGCATCGTAACCTTGAGTTGAAGGGGTGACGTCATCTAGCAATACGTGGGAGACGAGAGACTCAAATTGGAGGAGGGTGGCGCGGCAGCCTAGGCGGTCAGCGTATTCCGAATCTCACCGGACCGGTGGACAACAATGACGTCACGCTGCATCCAAATAGAAACAAAACTGCTGGAAGGTTCGATAGCTATCATGGCGGCTGTACAAGTTGTTACTATGCTACGCTAGCAAGATTTTGCGAAATTTGCGTACTGTCATCTCGTTCAAAGAAAAGAGAGCATAATCAATTTATTTCTTGAACCGGTAGTAATAACTGGTTCGTTCACATGTTTGCTCATAAGCCATTAACGTATTGTTTTTACGTTGTGCTCATTACAAACAATACAGCAGAACCAAAGCAGAACACTCCGCCATGACACAACAGTGCACGATGTCATTCGTCTGCTAATTCCCGCCCTATACAAGACCCAATCAGGTTCACTGATGGCGGCTGCCACCATCTCTGCAAGCTAATGGAACTGGTGCGACACCGGTGGAGCATCAGTGACGTCATCGTTGAAATTCGGAATACCGTGATGCCATCAGATTGCTCTGCGCTGAGATTCGGAATACGCTCAGTGTAACTCGAGAATGTGAAGCAATAGAATGTTCGCAACGGTGTAAAATGATTCGTAACGAAATAGGCTACAATCTAAATTGAACAACAATCACCAGTCGACGGGTTAAATTGAAAAAATTTGCGAGTGAAATTGAGTGAAGAGAGAAAATACACAATGTCAAGGCATATGCAGCGGAAATGGGAGCGGTCGTATAAATAATGGGTAACAAACGATAGAGCACGATAGTTGCTATAGGGACCGACATGGTTATTCTCAATGCATACAAGATGACTTCTTTCAGGAGTCCCAGCACGACAAAAATATACCGGGTTTTCAGGGTTACAGAAAGAAGAGATGCTACTGCTGACGTTCACATTAACACTGTTATGCCCAAGGGCTTAAGAACGCCCTTAGCATGATTTCCTGTGGATTATCAAATTTGAAACAGTCCAGGAACAGTGTCAGCGGAATACATGGTCTTAAGACGCGCAATGCAATCCCAGCTTGTGAAGTAAATAGATGCTTAGCCAGCGTTATAGAGTTTTGTCGCGCGTGCGGTAAATCACTGCCTACGATAAAGTATTCTTACGCCATGGATCATTGCTGGACTAATCGCATTGGTCCAGTAGAGCAAAGCATGCATTTTAATTGGCTAAATTAAATCACGCATTGTTCGAACTCTTTTCTTACGCGTAGTCTCATTATAGCGACTTATCACTGTATTGCACTGACTCGAATTAATTGTAACAGATTTTAAGACGACATTTTAAAGCACGTATAATCAAAAGGGGTTTAAAGCCCAACTAACCTGTTGGATAGCGTGGGTGGTATCCCGTTCGGGAGACCGATGAGAGAACATAAAAAGTGTTGTATATTTTTTGATGTACCGAAGTACATATATTTCCATGCAGATATTCTGCGTCATCATACGATGAAAGAGTAATGGAACGGAGAAAAATTCTCTCCGGCACCGGGATTTGAACCCGGGTTTTCAGCTCTACGTGCCACACCGGATACCCACCCCGGAGTCGGACAGAATCGTCTCAGTTTAAGTTCCAACTATTGGGTTACCTCTAGTGGCCGCCCTCTGCACTACGTCATAGATGTCTATGAACATAGGACTGAAGTCCACACATGTGCTGAGGTGCACTCGTTTTGAGTGACTAGTTGGCCGGGATCCGACGGAATAAGCGCAGTCTTAAATCACGAAGTGATTTACGCATATCATATATATATATATATATATATATTGTTTTAATGTACCGAAGTACATATGATAATTCCAAGTAGATATTCTACGTCATCATACGATGAAAGAGTAATGGAACAGAGAAAAATGCTCTCCGGCGCCGGGATTTGAACCCGGGTTTTCAGCTCTACGTGCTGATGCTTTATCCACTAAGCCACACCGGATACCCACCTCGGCGTCGGACAGAATCGTCTCAGTTTAAGTTCCAACTCTTGGGTTTCCTCTAGTGGCCGTCCTCTGCACTATGTCATAGATGTCTATGAACGTAGGACTGAAGTCCACACATGTGCTGAGGTGCACTCGTTATGAGTGACTAGTTGGCCGGGATCCTACGGAATAAGCGCCGTCTTAAATCACTAAGTGTTTTACGCATATCATATTTATATGTTATTTTATGCTCGACCATGCCGAAATGTAGTAATCATACACCTGGTAGCAGTCCTTTAATGCATGTCATTAAAGTACAGGTGTTCAGCCAGTGACAACTCAGCTTACAGGTGTTCAGCCAATGACAAGTCAGTTTTGTACCGTTATAAAACCGCAAGTATCGTTTATTCTCGGATATGCAATCGAAAGAGAATTAGCGAAAAGTCACGGAGGCTGGAAATCCAATACTGTCGCAGAAGGTTATGTTCTGTTACTATAATAATTAGCGTTAATTGTAAATAATATTCAAATAAATTCAACTTGTCATCTCGTTTTTCAATGTCGAATTCAATAATCAAGGTTATAACAAGTTTAACGGGATTACATCAAGGTCAATGACATTATTGTTCCTAGGAAAAAATCAATACTTTCGCGTCTGTGCACATCTCACAATTCACGACCTAGAACAAGGTCACTTCCGATCTTGTCAGATACAAATAAAATGTATACATCTGAGTAATTTCAAGTTAGAAATATGGTCGAGCATAAAAAGTCGTATGAAACTCGCCTATAATGGTAATTAAGAAGCTCGTATGAAAATTATGAAACTCGCTTGCGCTCGTTTCATAAACATCCATACTCGCTTCTTAATTACTATCATTATAGGCTCGTTCATTATGTACTATTAATGTACCGAAATACATATGATATTTCCATGCAGATATTCTGCTGGTAAGAAGATTGGCGGTAGACAATGATATAGTCGGATGTTGACACGGTCGGTCAGGGATCGAGGACCAAGTCGTAATGGCGTCAGCGAAAACAAGAGATATACTACTGTAAGTAACTTGTGTAAATATTTAATAAATCAAGTAGAGTTTTATTCGCACTAATTCAGTCTAGAACCTAAGTTCAGCAACCAGGTAGTTTTCCTATAATATCCTGAGAGCCCCAGCTCTTCCAGTAAAATCGTTTCTTTTCCATTATTGAGTATAATGGTGGTATCAGAAATCCTGATAAGTGAGCGGCAGTCGAACGCAATAGTCATCCGTTTAGCAAGCAATGCGACCTAAGTGACGGTCGCACAACAACACCAATAAAATTTTATCACCGATATATTCACGGGTAAGACTTGCTCCTGTGTCTCCGATACAACCTATCCCGATTTTTTTAAGACTCGTCTGAGAGCTAGCTGAGTGCGTATTTTCAATCTACTCTTCAGACCTTGCAACTTAGAGTTTTGGGTTTCATTAAAACATCGCGATCCTCGTTCTTGATCTTCCTTGTCAGTATCTAATACTCTTACCGCAATTACACGTTTGCATTTGAGAAATAATTGTACGTAATAATCTTTTAAAATGAACAGAATCTTTGCATTCAGACGGTTACTTAGGAACTGTTTCATCCGACAATGAGCAGCGTCCCCTGCCCCGCACTCCGAAACACGCCCTGGTTGGTAGAATTATGAAGGCCAATTAGCGACTTGCCTCAAGGGATTCATACAACCATGATTATGTGCAGAGTGCGCTTATTTCCACGCGCTGCTCATTTGTCTCTGAAAACGGCAGAAACTGGAAAACGCAATGAAAGTGACACATGTAACATACGTGTAACGTAATAAAAGGCTGTTAAATTTAAATTAATATGATGGATGGTAGAACAGAGAAAAATTCTCTCCGGCACCGGAACTCGAACTCGGGTTTTCAGTTCTACGTGCTGACATCCCGTCGGATCCCGGCCATTTAGTCACTCGTAATGAGTGCACCTCTGTACATAGTGCGTTGGACAATGTGCCACTGTCACATATTCTGTGACATAGTACATGAGGGTAGGCCACCAAAGGGAAAAATGAGAGGTAGAACGTAAACAGAGGGGATTTGATCCGGCGTCGGAACTGGGATCTGGTGTGGCTTAGTGGAAAAAGCGTCAGAACGTAGAGTTGAAAACCCGGGTTCTAGTTCCGGTGCCGGAGATAATTTTTCTCTGTTCTATCCATACATCATATGATAACGCTGAATTCTTGCGCGGAAATATCGTATGTACTTCGGTACATCATAATAATTAAATTAGTATTTTAAATTTCATTTCTGTCAGAATTTCAAAATAGTTTTCAAGTGAAACATTTTAGTTTCCTAGTAAATAATTGTAAGGCATGACAGTGAATAGTAGGTAGGTTAAGATGTTTAACACAAATACAAGAGACACAAATAAGTACAACTTATCAGGAGTTTACAAGCTGTCATGTCCACACCTGTGGAGTAACGGTCAGCGCGTCTAGCCGCGAAACCAGGTGGCCCGGGTTTGAATCCCGGTCGGGAAAAGTTACCTGGTTGAGGTTTTTTCGGGGTTTTCCCTCAACCCAATACGAGCAAATGCTGGGTAACTTTCGGTGCTGGACCCCGGACTTATTTCACCGGCATTATCACCTTCATTTCATTCAGACGCTAAATAACTAAGATGTTGATACAGCGTCGTAAAATAACCCAATAAAATAAAAATAAATAAACAAGTTGTCATGCAACAGTTGCAACGACTTCTACATTGGACAGATGGAAGATCATTTCAAAGACGTTACAAAGAACATATCACAGCCATAACCAAAACACGCAACAATTCAACCTATGCAGAACACATCACAAACTCCAACCACAGCTATAGTAACATAGACATGAAAATACTACACATCCAGCCAAAAAAGCAGGAACTTGACACCCTAGAACAGTATGAAATTTATAAACATATTAAAACACACCTCATCACATCCTGAACACTCAACTCAATTTCAAAACATACCCTTTTCGACGCAATCATGAACACACCCCACCACAACAGGAAACCAGAAGATAGCGCAGGATCTCCACTAGGCTTTGGACAATGAAGCACAAGACTTCGAAACTAGTCAAGCAAGGTAAATCCTAAATATTAACACGGTAAAGAAGTTGGAAATTTAATCAGTGATTGTGCTTTGTTGCAGGCAAAGTGAGCATGCACTTCCAAAAGTGAATAAATGAAACACATACAGCACAAACTCTCATTTAGGTTCAAGAGTAATTATTTGTGTTTGTACAATTAGGTTCTTGTTATTTCTACCGCAGGAGGGGATGAAAATAAATAATTAATTATCTAAACATAATAATTAAACATGACGCAATAACAGTTTTCTTTTTGTGTTTTACTTCAAGGAAATGAAAGTATTCTCTGATAAAAAAAACAAAAACACAGATACAGAATAAATAATCTGCCATGAAACTAATTAAGTGGTTAGGAACAGCATACAGCAGTGAAAGTTTTGGAAATATTCAACATTTTTTCCTCCATTATTGTATCTTGTACAATAACGAAAATCGGTATGTGTAAAAAATTGTCCTTCTGCTATATGAAAAAAAAAAAAATATATATATATATATACATTTTTTTTTTTTTTTTTTCAAAATTCAAAACGGTGGCAGTTCACTGTGCACTAATGAAGCGTTTCCCTCATAACTCATAAACGTTTTAACTTTTTCGTGTTCTGTCTCTCTTATTTTGTTGCTGATACTCATGTTTACAATATCGTACCTTTCAACTACATTCCTTAATATATATTTTTTTACTTTGTGTTAGAAGAAAATACTGATATTTATCCATTTTTTAAATTAATTATCAAACAATCTATCAAAGGTACAGAAGTGATTTTGCATAATATTGTAGATATGACATACAAAAATGCACACAAAAAGTTTCATCACAGAATGTTGGATACTTTTTGAGTTATGGGAAAAGCGCTTCATCACTGCACAGTGAATTGCCATAATTTTGAATTTTGAAAAAAAAATATATATATATATATATAAGTGGAAACAGCATCTGCGGAGGATGGAAAGAACTAGACTCCTAAAACTAGCATTCCAGTACGCTCCAACAGGATATCGAGATCAAAGACGACCAAGACATCGGTGGAAAGACCAAGACCATCTTCGCTAGGTTCACCGTCACAGGCCATTTTAACCTAAAACGAACCTATTCGTGATGATGATGATAAATGATTTTTTTTAAATCGTAAAAATATTTTTTTTTTTCATATAGCAGAAGGAGTGTTTTTTTGCACATACTAATTTTCATTTTTGTACAAGATGCAGTAATGGAGGGAAAAAATGTTGAATATTTCCAAAATTTTATTGCTGTAAGCTGTACCTAACCCCCTTAAATTAATTACTTCATTCATTGTTTAAACACAGTGAGTAACTCTAGGCGCAATAAAAACTTCCAACTTATATATAAAAATGCATTGAGCTATAAAAATATCCTAGTTATTAGCACAATTATTCTTGGGGTCAAGAAAAGACCCTAGGTAAGTAGTATGAAATTCTAAGCGGCTGAGCGGCTAAGTTACGAGAGTTACGCGATAATACTTAACCATACAATACCAAGAATATCAGGACTAATAGTATAATATTTTTTGCCGCCATTTGTTTTCGGTGAAATCAGGGCCGATTGTGGACGAAACCTCCATTATGTACATATGTAAATGATAATTATATCCACCGTGTAAGTAAATTATGCTAAAAATAAACGGAATAAGCTACCTAATGTAAATGAAGGAAGTGTGAATGATATAGTCCTAAGCCAAACAGACAAAATTTTACATGAGAGAATATTAAAGGTTTAGAGTCCAATGCTATTACGTGCGGTATCATGATTTCTTCGTCGTATACTTACGTTATTTGTTGAATAATTTTTTACAATATTTTACTAGTAGCTTCCCCATATGTGTACGAAATGAACTCGCACAAAAAACAATTTTTGTTAGAAGTGGCTTTGGACTATCTCATTCTCATCCCTTCAAATGATTTTTAGACTAATAGCATAATATTTCTCTTAGCTATAATTTTGATATACATTGTTGATAGTAGCAACAAAGTGTGAAAGCTGTATATTACGTTCATTCCACACCTTAATATCTGACAACTAATAAATTTCTACCTCTGTGCTCTTGAATGCTGTCTCATACAATGCAAAAAAATAATAGCGCATTGCCCCTCCATCCCCTACAAAAAACAGCAACACGGTCCAGTAATTAACACTCCATTACATCACAGTGTGAGTGAAATGCTTTATGTACTGCACAAACACATATGAAATGTGTTATTTCTATTTTGTTTTTGTAAACATGTGCATCCAGTGTACGTTATGTTGTTAACAAAAAATCACAATACCATTCATTTGATTAAACATAGTCATACACACCGTATGAAACGAAGCAGTGAAACGGTGCTGCAAATTGTTGAATTCTCTTACATTTATTTTGCAAAATCCTCTTTCATTTGATTAACTCAAACAGACAGTAGTTCGCCACATACTACCTAATTACCACATAACACGTTTACTCCAACTTCGTAGTTAACATTTACACGCGCAAGTTGTCATGTGGATGAGTTTTCCATACAAAATAATATCAACGACTGATGTGTATTATCATATCAGAATGAACAAGAACATTATGCAATTGAATTTCGCTACAGTATTATTATTATTATTATTATTATTATTATTATTATTATTATTATTATTATTATTATTATTATTATTATTATTATGAAAACAACGGTTAGGAGAACAATATTAATAATAATAATATTATTATTATTATTATTATTATTGAGAATAAGGTTCTTAGGAAAATATTTGGAGCTAAGAGGGATGAAATTACAGGAAAATGGAGAATGTTACACATCGCAGAATTGCACGCATTGTATTCTTCACCTGACATAATTAGGAACATTAAATCATAGTCTAGTATATAGTCACGAAGCTTGAGTTGTGAGGGTGCTAGGAACAATAGACTGTGCCGGTACAATTTCGCATTATCTGTAATGATATTAGCGATCCTAGTGATTAGCAAATATCTATGGATGCATATTTACTACGTATTGAGCTTCATGACTGTATATACTAGACTGTGATTAAATTCAGACGTTTGAGATGGACAGGGGATGTAGGACGTACGGGCGAATCCAGAAATGCATTTAGAGTGTTAGTTGGGAGACCGGAGGGAAAAAGATCTTTGGGGAGGCTAATATTAAAATGGATTCGAGGGAGGTGGAATATGATGATAAAGACTGGATTAATCTTGCACAGGATAGGAACAGAGGGCAGCAATGAACCTGCGGGTACCTTAAAAACCATTTGTAAGTATTATTATTATTATTATTATTATTATTATTATTATTATTATTATTATTATTAAAACAACGGTTAGGAGAACAATACAGGGGAATAAAGTAATTTCACAGTTCGAAAATCTTGTATAGATTACATTTTTATATTGATACTGTTTGTGTAAAATTGCAAGGAAAAATAGAAAGGCATAGGACTAGTTTTTATTGACAAAGAAAAAGCGTTATTATACTGTTCTCATAAAATTTACAAAGCCATAAAAACACACCCACAACACATCCTGAACACTCAACTGAATTTCAAAACACACACCCTTTTCACAACATAGCGCTGGACCTCACTAGGCTTCGGATAATGACGGACAACACGTCGAAACTAGTCAGCAAGGTAATTTACCATAGTATTAAAACGATAAAACAATTATTACTAATTCGGAAATTATTATGGCAAGCCTTAAGAGAAGCGTTAATAAGTAAAGATGCAGTAGCACTTCTGAGATCAAATATTAAATTAATAAGTTACTTACAACTTACAAATTGCTTTTAAGGAACCCGCCCTCACATAAGCCCGCCATCGATCCTTATCCTGTGCAACATTAATCCACTCTCTATCATATCCCACCTCCCTCAAATCCATTTTAATATTATCCTCCCATCTACGTCACGGCCTCCCCAAAGGTCTTATTAAAGTAATAAATACCAAATTAAAATCGGAAATCGTTTACACAGAGAATTTGGCAAAAGAAAGGGATTGTTACAAAGATGTTGTATAACACCCTTACTTTTTAAGTAAATTTATACAAAGTGTCGCAGGAGGAATGTAAAATGCATCAGGATACTGTAGTTCGTGTTAATTCATTTAGTGTTCTGCCCAAGGGCAGGTCTTTCACAACAAACCCAGCTTTCTCCAATCTTTTATATTTTATGCCTCCTTCTTTATTTTCTCATATAATCCATTTATCTTAATGTCGTCTATCATCTGATATCTTCTTCTGCCCCGAATTCTTCTCCCGTTCACCATTCCTTCCAGTGCATCCTTCAGCAGGCAGTTTCTTCTCAGCCAGTGATGCAATCAATTCTTTTTCCTCTTCTGTGGACGTAATTGAACAATAGACTGTACATTTTCTAATGAAAATGATATCTGAACGTGATGAATATTGATTATATAAAAGATTAATTTGAGTTGTATAATAGTATTTGTTCACAAATTGAATTATAATGTTTACAATTGAAATAATTAGTTATAAACTTTATATTTAAGTAGAATTAAGTGTATGCCCTTAAATAATTTTTCTTTCACTGATTAACTTTATAACTTCTTTACTGTGTTAACATTATAAAATTACCTGGCTGACTAGTTTCTAAGTGATATTCTTCATTGTCCGAAATCTAGTGAAGGTCCCGCGATGTCTTCTGGTTTCCTGTTGTGGTAGGGTGTGTTCATGATTGTGTCGAAAGGTGTGTATGTTTTGAAATTCATTTCAGTGTCCAGGTTGTGCTGTGGGTGTGTTTCTCCATGTTTCTAAATTTCACGCTATTCTAGAATGTCAAGTTTCTGGTTTTTTGGCTTGCAGTTTAGTATTTTCATGTCAATGTCTGTGTTGCTGTAGCTGTGGTTGGAGTTTGTGATGTGTTCTGCATAGATTGAATTGCTGTGTGGTTTGGTTACGGTTGTGATATGTTCCTTATAACGTGTTTGAAATGATCTTCCAGTCTGTCCAATGTAGAAGTCGTTGCAACTATTACATGACAGTTTGTGTACGTCTACGCAGAACACATCACAAACTCCAATCACAACTACAGCAACATAGACACTGACATAAAAATACTACACATGCAGCCAAAAAATCAGAAACTTGACACTCTAGAACAACATGAAATTTACAAACATACAAAAACACACCTACAGCACATCCTGAACACTCAACTGAATTTCAAAATACACACCCTTTTCGACACAATCATGAACACACCTCACCACAATAGGAAACCAGACGATAGCTCGGAATCTTCACTAGACTTCGGACAATGAAGTATACCACTTCGAAACTAGCCAGCCAGGTAATTTTCTAATGTTAACACAGTAAAGAAGTTATAAAGATAATAAGTGATTATATAAGTGTTAAAACTGTGTATCCAACAATGAAGAATTTTTATTTGTTCAGTTCAGTTGACCAAACGTTCAATTTAAATAATAATGATAATAAATATAGTTATTTAAACATTATTTTGTATTTTTTGGTCTTTTAAAGCACGGAGTGTATGCATAAAACCTTCGTAAGTTGACGTGTCCTTTGCAGAAATCTTTACAGTAATAAAAGTTTATAATCAAGGAAAGACGTTGTGTTCACCCTGTATAATGTTGTTGTGCATAACTATTCCGCAACCCGCCTCAGTAGCGTAGTTGGTATAGCGCTGGCCTTCTATGCTCGAAGTTGCATGTTCGATCCCGGGCCAGGTCGATGGCATTTAAGTGTGTTTAAATGAGACAGGCTCATGTCAGTAGATTTACTGGCATTTAAAATAACTCCTGCGGGACAAAATTCCGACACACCGACGACGCTGATATAACCTCTGCAGTTGCGAGCGTCATTAAAAAGACTATAATTTAACTATTCTGGATCTTAATGACAACTGTAAATATGCAGGCAATATTTTCCAAACAAATAATGCAGGCAATGTTTCCCAAAAAAATAATCTGTTATTAAATTTGGTATTTTTTACATTATACTTAACAACTAAAGACAACTTAAGCAACTACAATATCAAGATTAAAAAAATAACGTATTATAATGTCATATTTTGTTTAGCAATAGCAACGACAGAAAAAGAAGCAAATTTATTTCACAATAATATTACCATTATTAAATACGAGTATAATGAAATAAAACAAACTAAATCTTAAGTTTTATGATTGCAATAATAATAATAATAATAATAATAATAATAATAATGATAATGATAATAATTTTTATTTATTTATTTATTTATATTTAATGTGCCAGTGGCCAATTACAGTTCATCACAAAGAATATAACAAAAACATTAGCAATGATATAAATTATGATAAAAGTGCAATGAAATAATTAAAATAATGACAGTTAAATAAAATGGGAATTGCAAATGAAATAAAGCAATCATATAAATGAAGAATGGAGTCATAACTAGTATTACAAAGATATACAAGATCACGAGAATATTATAATACATATCTAAACAAAAGTCATAAATTAATAACTGACATGGGCTAAAATTCAAAAAGTATACTTTATACTACAAATTAAAGTTCAAGCCATGCAAATCAGCATATTTTATACATCTGTAGACCGGAGAGAGAGATTTAGAATTTATATTAGAAAAAAAATTATGAAATCTTAAACCCTTAGCAGGAATACGAAGACTGATATTGTTTATGAATGATTCACAATCAATATCACCCTTAATTACTTTACAAAGAAATAAATAATCAAGATCTTGACGTCTGGTAAATAAACTACAGCAATTAAAATATTTTCAGTTAATCACACCATCATCATTAATAATAATAATAATAATAATAATAATAATAATAATAATAATAATACTTACTTACTTACTTACAAATGGCTTTTAAGGAACCCGAAGGTTCATTGCCGCCCTCACATAAGCCCGCCAGCGGTCCCTATCCTGTGCAAGATTAATCCAGTCTCTATCATCGTACCCCACCTCCCTCAAATCCATTTTAATATTATCCTCCCATCTACGTCTCGGCCTCCCTAAAGGTCTTTTTCCCTCCGGTCTCCCAACTAACACTCTATATGCATTTCTGGATTCGCCCATACGTGCTACATGCCCTGCCCATCTCAAACGTCTGGATTTAATGTTCCTAATTATGTCAGGTGAAGAATACAATGCGTGCAGTTCTGTGTTGTGTAACTTTCTGCATTCTCCTGTAACTTCATCCCGCTTAGCCCCAAATATTTTCCTAAGCACCTTATTCTCAAACACCCTGAACCTATGTTCCTCTCTCAGAGTGAGAGTCCAAGTTTCACAACCATACAGAAGAACCGGTAATATAACTGTTTTATAAATTCTAACTTTCAGATTTTTGGACAGCAGACTGGATGATAAGAGCTTCTCAACCGAATAATAACACGCATTTCCCATATTTATTCTGCGTTTAATTTCCTCCCGAGTATCATTTATATTTGTTACTGTTGCTCCAAGATATTTGAATTTTTCCACCTCTTCGAAGGATAAATCTCCAAGTTTTATATTTCCATTTCGTACAATATTCTAGACACGAGACATAATCATATACTTTGTCTTTTCGGGATTTACTTCCAAACCGATCGCTCTACTTGCTTCAAGTAAAATTTCCGTGTTTTCCCTAATCGTTTGTGGATTTTCTCTTAATATACTCACGTCATCCGCAAAGACAAGCAGCTGATCTAACCCGTTCAATTCCAATCCCTCTCTGCTATCCTGAACTTTCCTAATGGCATATTCTAGAGCGAAGTTAAAAAGTAAAGGTGATAGTGCATCTCCCTGCTTTAGCCCGCAGTGAATTGGAAAAGCATCAGATAGAAACTGACCTATACGGACTCTGCTGTATGTTTCACTGAGACACATTTTAATTAATCGAACTAGTTTCTTGGGAATACCAAATTCAATAAGAATATCATATAATACTTCCCTCTAAACCGAGTCATAAGCCTTTTTGAAATCTATGAATAACTGATGTACTGTACCCTTATACTCCCATTTTTTCTCCATTATCTGTCGAATACAAAAAATCTGATCAATAGTCGATCTATTACGCCGAAAAACGCACTGATGATCCCCAATAATTTCATCTACGTACGGAGTTAATCTTCTCAAAAGAATATTGGACAAAATTTTGTACGACGTCAACAAAAGTGATATTCCTCGAAAGTTACCACAGTTGGTTTTGTCCCCCTTTTTAAAAATAGGTACAATTATGGACTCCTTCCATTGTTCTGGTACAATTTCCTTTTCCCAAATAGCAAGTACAAGTTTATAAATTTCGCTATATAATGCACTCCCACCCTCTTGTATTAATTCTGCTGGAATTTGATCGATACCTGGAGACTTGTACTTTTTCAGATTTTCTATCGCAATTTCGACTTCTGAAAGCGTGGGTTCGGGTATAAATGGCTCAGCAGTTTGTATTTCAATTTCGTCCCGATCATAATAATAATAATAATAATAATAATAATAATAATAATAATAATAATAATAATAATATCAAAAGTTTAATTAAAATTGATACCTTCCATTTTAATAAACATAGTAGTGTATTAGTCAAAGTGCTAATAAAAAGAACGTAAGAAAATTGTCAAAAATTCTAAATAAATATTATGAAGACGTGCTGGAAAAGGAAGCTGTGACCCGCTGACTTAAGAGGTACGATCGGAGTGTTTTATCTCATTGCGTTGCACACGCAGGGGCGAGCGATGGCGCATTGCAGCAGCGTGGGGGGGAGGAGGAGGCGCCAGAGGCCAGGACTCGAGCACCGGGCGAGTTCCCACCCCACCTTAACCTCAACCTTGCTTGCAAAGAATTCCTTGATGAGAACAAGAGCTCAAATACAGGTCATGAGGACTAACACATGATCTAGTCCTTCTGGGAGAAGATAAATTTTACACTTCTCTGTCGGGCGTCAAGTCTAAGTCCACTAGATAAATTGACTGAAATGCTAACGTTTCAGCATAACTGAGGACACAGTAATAGTAATAATAAATCCAACTGGTGAGTGATTTCGCCTCGTGTCAAAGGAAGTTTAACATCACCTTAACCCTGTAATATAGTGGCAGTATTTATTCCAAATGTATTAACCTTATTTTACATGTAGTATATTATGGTTATAGTTTAAACTAATCATATCAACAAATAAATACAAATGTAGTATATTATGGTTATAGTTTAAACTAATCATATCAACAAATAAATACTTATACACTAATCATAATAAATATACTTACATACCTACTGTTTATTTAGTTTTGAATTTCATATTGAAATATCAAAGTCTAGAAAGTATTTGAAACTATATTTTTGGTCATCATCATCGTCCTTGCAGGTATTAGGCCTATGGCCTGTTACGGTCTCCGCCCAACTTTTCAGGGGGCGTCCCAAAGATCGTCTTCCATGTGGTATATAGCGGAGAATTTGTCTTGGGAGTCTGGAATGGTCCATTCTATTGACATGGTTAAGCCATTTTTGTCTACAGTGGTTGAGATGTTCATAAATAGGTGTAATTGTCAATTCTTTTGTAATTAGTTCATTCCTTTTGTGGTCAAGCTAGTTGTAGCCGGCAGTCCTCCTTAGAAATCTCATTTCCGCAGTTGTTAGGCGTTGAACATCTGAGTTTCGGACAGTCCAGGCCTCACTACCATACATGAGGACAGGTCTTGTTAGAACTTTATACGCTTTTAACCTGGTATGTTTTTGGGTTTTCGTGGTTGTGAAAACCTGGTTGATGGTTCTTATTTTATATTTTTGGTACAAAACAGAAAACATTAATTACCTTGTTTATAGATAAAGGTTTTCTTCTCACCTGCACTTTAGGCATCTTTCCCCGGTAGCTGGGGTAAGATGGCAACTGCAATTAAAACATTAACTGATATATGTATTTTACCTGAACTTGGCTTGATACATTTATATAACAAAAATGACGTAATATAAAGCTTATGGACACTTTCTCACCCGTTTATTACTACTTAGCAACAAAGTCATTGTACAGATTTTATTGCCGTGTGCAAGGCTCGTGAAGTCACTTCTTGCACACAGTGAATCCAGTCCAGTAAATTTTTTGTCATCATTCTTTTTAGGCGGCATTTAAGGGTACGGTAAGGAATCCCGTATGCTTGCGATGCTCTAAAACTGTTCATACCCCCTGTTCTAACATGTTACATCGCAAGTTGAAGACTGTCCTCAATCCACTGACTTCTATCAGAGGACCTTACGTAATGTCTACGCATTCCCTGCAATAAAACAAAAAAATAAAACTTTTGCAACAAGTTGCCATCTTCCCCAAGTATGGGGTAAGATCCCTAGTGTTGTGACGCAACCTAAGATGGCGGAACAAGGTCGTTGGTTGTTAACAATACAAACTTTAGAATCTTTACTACAATATGCTTCAGAAAGTTTTGACAGATATTATAAATTAAAGGATGTGTTAACATTTTAACATACCTTTTCAATTATTTTATGGCAGAAAAGTAAGCTGTTTTCTTGTTTTTCTGCTTCTCACAACATTAACACGTGGCAAAATGAGTTAGCTTCAGCTCTACAGACATTCAGCTGTCCCTGTGATCATAAAGACTTGCGCGTGACGTTCTCTCTTGGAAGAAAGTGAAACTACAAAGATATAAGCAACTTCTCCCTATAGTCATCTCCCCCCGATTCGCTCTAGGTGCTCCGTTTGTTGCCTAGAGAATGTCGAATCGATATCCGATCTCACGTCATGTTTTCACCAACATTTCGCTTTTCCGGCCTCCAAATCCGAACACTGTATTTGTTGATCTTTCCGGAGGTATGAAAGATTGTCTCATCAAAAAATATATGCACAGTGCTTTAACAATTATTACTCGACCAACGCCAGTGGAGTTCTGCAGCTCGGAGCCGTGGCGCTACTGCTCCTGCGTTCGTAATACCGCATCGCGATAGTTCACATTACGCCCGCGGCTCCACTCGCCTTGGTCGAGTAATACGTACATAATGGTATAAATGATATAAACATATGTAATAAAGGATTACAATCACAAACACAAGAAGGAAATTAATAATAAACACTCTCTTACACTTTTCTTCTGCATGCATAAACTATTGTAACAGAATCGTACTTCTGTCAGTCTGAAATAAAATATTTTATATTGAAACAAAACTATTTGAAACTCAATAATAAAAATAACTACGTGGTTATTTTCCTAGACTTATGAGGTAATTTCATTTGCAGAAGCGTTCAATGTTTGAAAGAAATGAATTAGCCATGTCGAATCTCAAAATATAATTCAGGTTTTCTTCTGACATAAAGCTTCTCAGACGGGTGCGGGTGCATCTTCAAAGTTCACCATTCTACTGCAGAGTCAACAACCACTGGGCTGACAGTGAGTGACGTACAGTATGCACGCGTCACTGCACTTGGGAGAATAATTATTGCTCTTTAAAATAAACATTACTCATATCTCAGAATCATGTAACATTCCCAGCCCTGGGCTAGACAGAAAAAATAGTAGAGGTACGCATGTCATATTTTGCCATAATAAAGATACGACCAGCATGAATAACTTATTGTAAAATATGATTTCCGCCAAAAATTGATATATCACCTTTTGCCTTGGAAGAACATAATTATATAACACATTGGCAGCACCTACACTTCTGTATGGATGCGAAATTTGGACTTCGAAATAACGAGATAAATCAAGAGTCATAGCAACAAAAATATTAAAAAAACAGCTAAATACACATGAAAGGATCACTAACTTAATGAAGACGTTGCCATTGAATTATATACTGAGCTCATTTTGACAAAAATTAATAAATATAAACTAAATGAGTCCAACATGTATGGAGGATGAACAGGGACATAATTCCACAGCTAATTCTCAAGCACAGATCACTGGACATGAGAAATGTGAAGACACGTCTGGATGACTGAGCACGAAACTGTTCATAAGGAACTAATGATGATGATGATGATCATGATGATGATGATGATGATGATAATAATAAGTATAATAATACGAAGCACAACATCAAATAATACTCAGCCTTATTAATGTTAGTATATCTTCTATCGTTTGATTGTAGTGGCGCTAAATTAGGCCTACTGTATGGGTGTTACATAAATGTGGAGTAAAATTAGTAGGTAGGCCCTACAGTTACACAATAGAAACATATTGACATGCGACCAACTTAGAATCTTTCCCATTTTCTGCAATTCTCTTAGTCTCCGCATATGGTCTATACATATTAATGTCTTCTATCATCTGATACCTTCTTCTGCCCCGAACTTTTCTCCCATTCACCATTTGTTCCAATTAATCCTTCAGCAGACAGTTTCTCCTCAACCAGTAACCCAACCAATTCCTTTTTCTCTTCCTGATAAGTTTTAATATCGTTGTTTCTTCACCCACTTTTTCCAACACAGCTTCATTTCTTATACTGTCTGTCTACTTCACACGCTCCATTCTTGTCCATATCCACATTTCAAATGCTACTATTCGCGTATCTTCACTTCGTCGTAATGTCCGTGTTTCTGCCCCCTACAAATGCTACACTCCACTCACTGAAAACACTTAACTAACCTCTTCCTTAGTTGTTTCTCCAGAGGTCTTGCAGATGATGCTCCTTGGCCATTGCTACCCTCCTTTTGACTTCCCGGCAGCAGCTCATGTTACTGCTTATAGTACATGCCGTCCACACCTGTGGAGTAACGGTTAGCGATTCTAGCCGCGAAACCAGGTGGCCCGGGTTCAATTCCCGATCGGGGCAAGTTACCTGGTTGAGGTTTTTTTCCGGGGTTTTCCCTCAACCCAATATGAGCAAATGCTGGGTAACTTTCGGTGTTGGACCCCGGACTCATTTCACCGGCATTATCACCTTCATCTCATTCAGACGCTAAATAACCTACTAAAATAAAATATATATATATATATATATATATATATATATATATATATATATATATAGTACATGCCAAGCTGTCCACTGGCTCTAGTGCCTTAGCCTATTTAGAATTCTTTATTTTTTTTTTCGATAATCATGGTCTTCGCCTTGTTTGCATATATCTTCATCTCATACTGCTCACAACTGACATTTACCTCCAGTATGTTGTGTATTAAGATCCTTCTTCTTCTGTTTTAATATAAAGACCCTTAAAATGGCACATCTTGCATACTTTCATTCTGTAATGAAATATGGATTAATATGCTGGGGAAACTAATCTGAAACATATAAATGTTTTACAAGAGAGAACCATAAGGATAATAGACAGGTGTGCGTAAAAGGACATCATGTAAAATTATTGTACAAAATGTAGAATTCTTGACCTTATTCTCTGATAATGTTTTACATTAAAAGCCAAGTTAGCCATCGGCGTGGCTCAGTCGGTTAAGGCGCTTGCCTGCCGGTCTGAAGTTGCGCTCGGGCGCGGGTTCGATTCCCGCTTGGTCTGATTACCTGGTTGGGTTTTTCCGAGGTTTTCCCCAACCGTAAGGTGAATGCCAGGTAATCTATGACGAATCCTCGACCCCATCTCGCCAAATAGCATCTCGCTATCACCAATCTCATCGACGCTAAATAACCTCATAGTTTATACAGCGTCGTTAAATAACCAACTAAAGAACCAAGTTACATTTAGTACTAATCGAAACATTTCCAATTAAAAAAAGAGATATTATTTAGGAGTTCACTATTCATACATTACGGTCTTCAATCCACTGCCTAATTTTCTTGAAACTTTGAATAGCCAAGAGAAAAGGTCCAGAACAATATTAATCAAATTTCTGCATACTCATACCTTCTGCACAACTGATGAATGGTTTATGCTCGTAAATTGAATTAATCTGCTGCACATTTGTACAAAATTTGACTTTGCCACATCCCAAAGCAACAATGTTGACGTAAGATTTATGGAATTATTACAATAAATGAAATGAAGAAATATTGTTAATTAATCATAAATTCCTAGATGTAGGCTACATATTACACATACATGTTTAACAGGTAATCTTATACACGTACTACAGTTCATTCAGGAAGTGTGTCGCTATATGGCAAGTACGAAGTAGGCCTATATTACATTTTGGGACATAATATTAAAGAGAGTAGGCCTAGTCGTTGCCTCGCACCGAGTGAGAGAGTATTTTGCGTGGTTGCCCTTTTGACATTACATATTGTCGTCGTAGATATTTGACGTTTTCCTAGCCAAAGAAATATGCTAGATTTCCTACAAATATTTCCCCTGTAAGTCGCCCTGAGTGGTGCAGTTGGTATAGCGCTGGCCTTCTGTGCCCGAGGTTGCGGGTTCGATCCCGGCCCAGGTCGATGGCATTTCGGCGACGCTGATACAAGCTCGGCAGTCGCGAACGTCGTTAAACAAACCCTTTTCTTCCTCTGTAATCTTTAAAAAAACAGTACCATTCGCAGTAACTACATTGACAGATTAATGTTTTTAACTACATGTTTTGAAATAAAAAAAATAAGACAATACTTTTAAGAATAGATAAAACATTGCCTTAAAGACTGCGTGCTATGCTCGCATCAGAGCCGATTTTGAGCTAAATCGCGCGCAATACCAGATTCAGACAGCTCTATTTTCCCATCTATTGATAGTCTCTTCCATGTTTATATTGGAATTTTTTTGCTCGAAATTATCAGTATATCTGCATTCCAAAATATTTAGTATTCCTCATGAAACGTCCTGTATAGGCTATATTTTGTAATCATCCGTGTAATAGATAGGTTCGTTACATTTTAGTCATCTGTTACTTTCCAGATTATTGACACATTCAATTTGGCAGTGCTCTAAGTTTTGTTCATTAGCGATTTTTGGCGAACATGTGTAAAATTTTCGATTTGGATGTATGTAGGAATATTACGGAAAAGCAAATAAATAAAGGTACACATGTGACGTGGCTCTAACGCATGAAGCAGAGCAAACAGTTCTGTCTGTGTGCGGCCCGCATTACCCGTTATGGATTAGGGTATAAATGTCAAGGGGGAAAAAGTAACATGTGCCGGGAACGACCCGACAACTTTGCAGCTCTCAAATTGACATACGATTCAATTTAGGTTAAGAATTCTTGTGTGGAAGGGACATGTGACGTCACATTATGCAAATTACTGCAGTGCTTGTTGGAATGTGAACGGAAAGTCGGACGCGATGATAGGAATGTAGACCCACTCATAGTACTGCTATGTGCAAACTTCTCTAAGGTTGCCTTATATACGATGTTATCTATTACAAGACCTGGTACAGGGTGTGTTACAGAATTTTACAATTGATGGAATTGGTGGTGTGTGACGAGATAAAGGTCTTTCTTATATATTACATTAAGAATCGAAACTTCATTTATTTACTTACTCATTTACTTATTTATTGCCACCGGCGTGGCTCAGTCGGTTAAGGCGTTTGTTTGCCGGTCTGAAGTTGCGCTCGGGTGCGGGTTCGGTCCCCGCTTGGGCTGATTACCTGGTTGGGTTTTTTCCGAGGTTTTCCCCAACCGTAAGGCGAATGCTAGGTAATCTATGGCGAATCCTGTGCCTCATTTCGCCAAATACCATCCCGCTATTGCCAATCTCATCGACGTTAAATAACCTAGTAGTTGATACAGCGTCGTTGAATAACCAACTAAAAAACTTATTTATTTGTTTAGTTATTTATTTATTTGTTTTGTTATTTATTTGTTTAGTTATTTATTTAGTTATTTATGTACAGGGTGATACTTTTAGGTATGGATAAAATAAAAACACTGTTAAACATTTATTGGTGAACTTTATTTGTTGAAACTTTGTGTATACAGCATTGAAATATGGAAGAGGGAAGATTTCTCAGAACTCTACAGTATATGACACCTCATTGTGCACTCTGCACAATTCATAACGGTGATGAAATTCAGCCCATGCCCGTTGTAACACCAGAAGGGCGATTTTTTTTTTGCAAGCTTGAGTACTTTTTACCCTTAGAGCATCAATGTTCCTGGGCTTCTGTGAACAGTGTCTTTGACAAAACCCCACACGATGAAAGCAGAAGAGGTTAGATTTGGAGAGTTTGGAGGCCAATCACTTTGTCCGTCATGACCACACCACATACGATTGAAAGCTGTACAGAAAATTATGAACCTCCATGCCCATTAAGGGGGAGCACCATTTCGCTGGAATACAGTGTTCATATTGCTGTCTTCCTCGAGCACATGGACTACAATTCCATTGGTGATCTTCCAAAGAGAACCACATCATCCGCGAATGTCAGGTGTGTCAGTCGTCTTCCGTCTATGCTTACTCCATGTTTTTGGTTCCATCCGATTCTTCTGAAAACATCCTGACATTCGTAAAAATTTTATGCGATAACGGTCTCCTTGACGTACTCCTCTTTCCAGACGACATGTTTGGTCCTCCACTTCCGTTTCTACTTTTCCTAAGCTTTAAGTAGGCCTACGCTTGTGTGCTCCACTTAAATATAACACTGGACAACAAATTCAAACTTTGTTTCTGTCCTTTAGATGAAACTATGAAATTTTAACTAAATGAGAAGTGCTGAGTTCATTTTTGAAAATCAAATTTTCTAACACACTATTTTTATGGTACACGCACTTCACTTATTTACACAAATTTGTTACACTAGCAGATAAAGCAACTTTTGCTTGGTCAAAATTCACAAATTAAAATGTCTTTTTGACATTTTATGTTTGTAGACAGCTTCTGCAGTCTCTTTGTTGAGTGACCTGCAATATTAACCAGCATACTTGCATTCCGTCTTCCACTGAAGCGCTTTTCGAAGGTAGATATTTCTTGATGAAAACTCTAACCGTGTTCATCGCTTACAGCACAGAGATTTTTTGGAAAGAAGTTCAGGTGGATGTTAAGAAAGTGTACTTTCAGTGACATATTGCATCCCATAAGGTGAAAGTAGTGCAACATTTCACTAACAATAAAAAACTGTTTATTTTGGAGAAACAGTACATGCTGGACAAAAACTAACTGCAGATTCGTTTTTTCCATCAAAAAATACATCGAATACAAATATTTTTATAAAAAGAACAAATTTCATGTTATACAGTGTAATCGAAGGTTAAAAAATAAGGGCCATATTCATAGACATTCTTAGCGCGGGCTTCCGGTGGATGATCAGCGAACAAACGTTTTTCGTATTCATAAACTATTGTTAGCGATATGATATGATATGATATGAGATATGATATGATATATGATATGATATATGATATGATATATGATATGATATATGATATGATATGATATATGATATGATATGATATGATATGATATGATATGATATGATATGATATGATATGATATGATATGATATGATATGATATGATATGATATGATATGATATGATATGATATGTTATGAATCCTGTACAAGTAACCAATCGATAGTCGGTGCTAGTTTAGCACGCTCGTAGCGCGGGCTAGCGAAATGTCTATGAATAGCACCCTTAGAGTTCCACATGTAGGCAGATTCCCTCTAGTGTTTTGATGACATTAACCTTTGCTCATTCACCCATTGAAATTGATAAATTTGTCACAATTTGAAAAACATGAGAGAAGTATGATTTTACTACAGATAACATCACATCAGTTTTTGTACGTGTTCTAATTATTCTAGAGAAATATTCAAATTTTCTATCGCCAATTGCGATTAGGGTCGCATTATTTTACTGCACTATCTTGAAGGGTTTCAGGGTACTTTGAACAATGCCACAAGCCGCTACGGTTCCTATAGTAGCTCCTTTTTCGCTCAGTTAACGCGAAGAGTAAATTGCACAAAAACAGTAGCGCTTGGGGAGAAACATGAAGACAAATTTCCTTATTGTGTACGATGCAAAACAGTCGCACACTATTGTGCCTCTCTGGCCCTACATGTTCTTGTATTGTTCAAAAGATAATTTGCATATCTCAAAATAATGTTCTTGGCAGACAGAACCATCTTTATTACTTTATGAGAAGCATATTGAATAATTTTTCCATTAATTGAGCCTAAATGTCATACTAGTGCAGCTTTTAAACATGGTGCTAGTTTCGGCCCAAGACCTTATAATAAAATTACAAACCATTTTCCAAATTTGAAATATTTAAAAATTGAAGCTTTTAAAAAATAAATTTATAAAATTATTCATGATGTGTGTTTTTTTACCTTTTATTTATGTCGACTATATTCATGTTTTTATTGAATATCACTGGCTTTTGTCTGATTGTCAATTTATATTAAATGTGATTTTTCTCTTTTTCTGTCTTTTTTGCTCTTTTGTGTTATTTATTGGTTTGAATTAAGTTACTTACTGCATTTAGTCAACTGTCCTTGTAAATGTTATGTTATATTATTGGCTAAGACCATACCGTACACGAGCCTGGCTCTGACGGTAATGACTAGAAACATTTTTGTTTTATAATTTTAATTTGTACTCGCTAACTAGCTACTTAAATAAATAATTATGTAGTTTAAATTTATTTATTCTGGCGGAGTTAAAGGCAAGAGGTCTTCTCTTTCACTCAGCCAGGAACAAAAGAATGTAGTAATACACAAATAAATTAATATTTACAAAAGACAAAGACAATATTAAAAGTAAAAACAGTATAAAAGTAAATATTAAACTATGTGAAAGCTAATTAAAAAACTTTCTAAAACATAAATAGTTAAGAGCTAATAAAACAAGACAAGAGACATGACAGATGCAGAGTACACAGTCCAAGATCAGAAATCTGTCCTTAATTTTGCTGGACTGTTGAAGATAGGCCTATCCTTTTTGTATGCAGGGAAACAGTCGCCAAGTATATTTGATTTTATTATAAATCACTGGGTATTCCCGAAAAAGTTCTTCAGGATGACACCTTAAGAATTATGAAACACTTTATACAGATTATGCACCATCATTTGTATTTCTAAGGATTCATATTAACATTGTTGTAGTGTTCTGCTAATGAACTGTATACAGGGAACATTATTCAGTTGTTTAGCGTAAATTTTGAGTAATTCAAATTTCTTTTTCCAGGGCACCCGGGTTCAATGCAGTTATGTTCCCCTCGTGAATACGTAAGTTAAATTGTACACGTGTTTGTGCAAAAAACAAAATAATACTAGCATTTGATGTGTTTTATTTGTGTAGAAAATTATATGCAATAAGGGTACGAAGTTTAATTTTCATTTATCTTAAAACTCATTTTTATGACTAGTCCCCCCTTTACCCAAACACTATCGAATTGCACTGAATTTTTCCTTTTCTTTTACAGAAAGGCAGTTAATAATAGGATATTACGATATTACTCAACGATTTAAAATTTAAAATGACACATTTACGTTCTGTAACACTTTTTTATGCAGCGAGATAAACATGCTGGTAACACATATTGTTAATGTTATTGTTGTTACACAACCACATTTTTGTTGGAGTAGTTATTCATTCAAATTAAACTATGCACTGTTTGGGTTTCTCTTATCTCAATTGACCTTGTGTAAGATTAATTATAGCCTAAGACTTTTTTTACAGTCGAAGCTGAAGCGATAGAGAAAATTTCAGGTGTAGCATTTAATCCTGACGGACCTTACAGGAAGCTACTCAGTCTTAATTGCAAAGAGATAAGGAGAAATCTTCTGCGCAAAGTACAGGCATCTGTCAGAGAATCAGTGCTTGATTAGAAGACGGTGTCTTGAGCCACGACAAATTAAATCACGTCAGGACTTGAAGGAAAGGGAAATACGGGGAGCGTTTTCGTTGTATTCGACTCTACTGATTGTAAAATAAGCATTGTACGCTTTGTTCTCTTGAGAAACAAACAACACAGTGGTTGAAAGAGGAGGGGGGGGGTTCGAGTTTCTGTTGCAAGGTATCAAGAATGTTCTATTCTTTTGTTTCTGTGCAGAAAACAGGACATCTTTCTCTGCACTTTTAAAAAGAATTTAAAGCATTATTTCAAATCGGATAAAAATAAGGGCGAACAAAAGAATACGATGAATGTAGAATGTTCTCTCATTTTTCAATCTTACACAGCAAAGGTTGGTAATACTTTGATACGAGTAAAATTGCAATAGTTCTTTTTGAGAATTTATTACAATTTTACCGAGCGAGAGGAAGATCGGTTTTTTTTTTTTGCGTCAGCGTATTAAGGCAATGTTCGTGGACAAATTGCTGCACAAAACCGGTCCTTCGTTACCTCAGTAAGATTGTAATATATTTTCAAAAATAACTATCACAATATCAGTCGTATCACGGAAATTAGCAAACTTTACCCTACTTGCGATCTTAGTTCACTGTCACCTGAAAAGACAACATATGGGATCAAAAATAGTAATAGATAACAAAACTATAGATTAGATACTTAATTACATGTTTATGGCATTTCGTTTTGAATGTGATGGCGATGTAATAAATAACAGCTAAACATTTGAAGATACGTGTGAGACGAAGAATTCAACAGTGAATAGAGAGGCTACAAAACAAACACGGCTAAAATATTATAAGACATTGGTAATACCAGTTCTACTATTCAGACCGGAATTATGGTTATCAAAACAAGAAATTTACAAAATTACAACAGCAAAAAGGTAATTCTTTAGTTCGCGCAGAAGTTCTATAGAACAGATGGCATTAGAAATACAGACATAAGAGGAACTCTTGACATATTTTTTGCAATAATAGTCTAGATAGAAACTTACCGGCAGAACTGGATGAGTCATGTCAATAGATGGAATGAAGACAGATCCGAAATTAACCACACAGTACAATCCAGAACAGTCTTGGCAGACAAGGAAGAAATGTAGTTGGAGTTGCTGTCGGAAGAGGGCAATTGACTTTCCTTGAATGTAGATAATGATGATGATGATGATGATATTAAGGTCATTAAGGTAATATTTAGCGCACCGTCAGTCTAGTGACTGGAGAATTTCGGCTGTCTGTAGTGAAGACTTAGTTAAAACTTCTCAAGTTTTACTGTACATTGTCGTGTACAAAAATGATGTTGAAACTAATTCTCGCACTATTGATTCTCCTGTCACACAATTTTATATATATATATATATATATATATATATATATACACACACACACATATATATATATACACACACATACACACAGGGCGTTTCCGGGCTGGTGTTACAAACTTTCAGGGATGATGGGGAAGGGCACTTGTATCAATTTGAGATAAGGAACTCTGGTGCGGAAATGAGTGAGTCGAAAGTTATAAGCAAAAATAGTTGTGTGGAAATGGAATTGTAATTTCGCACCAAGTGCCCTCTTTTCCTTAACCTTTGGAACAGTTGTGGAAAGATGGTATGGGCTGGATGTCTTCTACGTGGGTACTTGCCCCAATACAATCTGTGACCTTGTCTACTGTTCACATCGGCTCATCCGTATTCGAAAATCAGGTCTGCATATTCCGCTCTCGTGTGCTCCATTTCACTAGGACTGATCGACTGGACACTGCAACTTGTACACATACACTGCTGTTTACAGACGTGCATATCAGGACCGACCATGTCCGTTACACATTACGCTACCTGCATTGCTTTTGTGTAGTTTCCTGTCCCCACCCCTTAGAAAGCGCACTGAATGGAATACTGTAGGTAGAGAACGTAAACAACGTCAGATGAAATAAATACACATAAATAAGGTGTACAGAGGAATAAAATTATTTAATTTTCACACATCTATTTTTGTTTGTAACTTTCGACTCAGTCATTTCCGGACCAGGGTTCCTTATCTCAGATTGATACATGTGCCTTTCCCCATCATCCCTGAAAATTTGTAACACTAGCCCGGAAACACCCTGTATATATTTTTTTCTTCTTCTTCCTCTTCTTCTTCTTCCTCCTCCTCCTCTTCTTCTTCTTCTTCTTCTTCTTCAGGTTAGGGATTAGGCGGTTTGCCTGTTCCGTCCTCACACTGTTCCGTCATCGGCTCCAGTCAAATGCGTCGACTTAAATTCCAGAAACGGAATATATTATCTGGGCACACACTATATTCACATGGAAAATCTTGTCGCGGGACATGTGTCTTGTATCTGCGCATTAAACAATGTAAAAGGTACATGTCCCAAAAGCTCTGACTTGAGTGCTCACGTGCGTCCTTACATTGCACGCACAGTGATCTTGAATTATTTTGAAACGTATAGGCCTACAATTTATAATAAAGTATATCTTAACTAAGCACTCAAACTTTATGGTAAATAGAATAGTTTCAATGATTTTCTGTTATGACAGATACATGCATATATTTAGGCCTAAGTGAGTTAATTATCTGCTATGACGAGACAGAACACAAAATCAAAGATAGTTAAGCGCAGTAGTTTCCCCTGTAATCACGCTGAAGTTGTTACTCCGACATCTAACGCCCAATTGCTAACGAGGGCATCCACTGTACTTCCAAATTAGCGGATCGAATATCGAGTTGGTAGCACTGATTAGTTGATCGTCAGCTATTTGCGTACAAATTACAATCGGAATTCTTTATATTTGGAGAGTGCAGCAGTATTATTCGTCATGTTGACAAGGGGAAACAGTTGAATAATCAAACCGATAATGAAGGTGGTTTATTTGCTGACGCATCGAGAAAACAAGAGAGAATCGGAACCGGCGTAGTCATATGTTATATTAATATTGGATTCGTTGGTAGTAAATAGACTAATTTTGAAAACGTTCTGCGTCAACATTTATTTTTGTTGAATGCGTGTATGAACAAGAGCGTTCTATATTTTGTCTCGCTCTTTCTCAGGCACGTTATCTTACTCCCTTTTTTTCGTCATTTCTTTCTTTCTCCCTTTCTTTTCTCCTTTTTTCTTTGTCCCTTTTCTCGTTTTTCTTTTTTCTTTCTTTTTCTTTCTTTCTGTCTTGCTTTTTCTTTCTCTCTTTCGTTCTAACTTTCTTTCTTTCTTTCTTTTTTCTTCTCTCTTCCTCTATTTCTCTCTTACTTCCTTTCTTTCTTCCTCTTTCTTTCTTTCTTTCTTTCTCCTCTCTTCCCCTATTTCTCTCTTTCTTCCTTTTTTCTTTCTTCCTTTTTTCTCTTTCTTTCTTCTCTCTTCCCCTATTTCTCTCTTTCTTTCTTTCTTCCTTCCTTTTTTCTCTTTCTTCTCTCTTCCCCTATTTCTCTCCTTTCTTTCTGTCTTTCTTTCTTCCTTCCTTTCTTTCTTTCTTTCTTTCTGTCTTTTCTCTTCCCCTATTTTTCTCTTTCTTCCTTTCTTTCTCTTTCTTTATTTCTTCTCTCTTCCCCTATTTCTCTCTTTCTTCCTTTCACCTTTCTTTCTTTCTTTTTTCTTTCTTTCTTTCTTTCTTTCTTTCTTTCTTTCTTTCGCTCTTAATTCATTTTCAGCCCAAATTCTTCTTATGCTAAAATTAAGCTCGTGCCAAAAACCCATTCCGCGCTAAACATCTAGTCTGTCGTTCACCACTATGGAACAGGCTGGTTAGCATGTCTGAATACGAAATGGGCGGGCCCGAATTCAAATCCTAGTTGAGACAAGTTACCTGTTTGAGGTTTTATCGGGATTTTTCCTCAACCCGTTAAGGGCAAATGCCGGGTAATTTTTGGCGCTGAACCTTAGACTCATTTCGCTGACATTATCATCTTCATTTCACTCAGACGCTAGATAACCATTGCAGTTTATAAAGCGTATAGTTGAAACAACTTCTACATGTGACAAACTGGGAGATCATTTCAAACACGATACAAAGAGCATATCACAGGTATAACCAAAACAAAATACTTCCACATACACAGAACACATTACAAACGTCAACCACAGCTACGGCAACATAGAAACAGACATGGAAATGATACATATCCAACCGAAAAACCAGAAATTAAATACACTAGAACAGTACGAAATAGAGACACAAAGTCACACACACAACACATTCACACAACTAAATTTCAGAAGACACACTCTATTTTACTCCACATTACCATACACAAACGCACTCCCCTGCAAAACAACAGAAGAAATCGGAAAGATGCAAAGGCCTCACTAGTTCAAAGATGACTTATACGAAGTCGAAAATAGTCAACTAGGTAGTTTAGCACTTAGTTTTCATTTTAATGCCTCAAAGTTTTTATTATAACTAAATTCTTAAGTGATAAAACGTCTTAAATAAACCAATTAAAAATCCAATTATTCCAGTTTAATCAGTTTCTACAAATTCTTCAAACATGTTACGTGAGTTACGTCATGCTTCAATTTATTTCTCCATGGAATAATATAAATTTTAACTTCTTCAGTGGGAACGTTTGATTCTTGCATATTTCCATTGCTTTTAAGGCCCAGTTCTTGATTGAAAATTTTAGCGGTTTCATGCTCTGAATTTAAAGCTTTTGATTTCATACCTCAATTGTGATTCCGTATTCATAGAAGGAAATGCAATGTTTTATTTTCTTATCTTGGATATATTAATTCGACAACTGCTTTTGGATACTGCGAACTATGAATGGCCAGTAATTTTCTCGTTTTCTTGTCAAAGTTCCTTATTTTTTCAGTCGCCTATTATAATTGTGAGACTGTAGTGCAAGACGTATGCCTTTAACATGAAAAGTTTATATGCTTCACGTTCGAAAAATCTGGTTACATATTATGTAGGTGACGTCAATGATTACAGTATACCTTGGATGACTGAAATTATAAAGTATATAGAACGAAATAGTTTCGAATCTTGCTATCCTTAATGAAACATAAAGGGTAAACGAATGTGGCATCATAACAAGTACATTATGATACACAAATGGGGTGATTAATAAATACGAGAGTATAAAGACAAAAGTAGTTCATTTAACATTGTCTAATTTCTGAAGTACTTAACTGTGGTAGAAATCCAATTCTCTATAATGACATATGTAGATTAAAATTGAAGAGTATTATCCCAAAACGTGTCAAGTTGATTTTTATGAAAGGACTGGTCTGTCTTTTTTTATCAACTGGTCTACTGACTGAGCAAGTTTTCAAGAGGCTTGCAGGTCATAATGTCCATCGTAGAACGTCCATTACATTAATGTCCAGTCGATATTAGGTCCAACGACAAAAAAGTCCACATTAAATATAGGTCCAAAGACAAAAATGTCCGCACTAAAATATATCCAGTTTTTATATGCCAAAATGTCCACACAATAATGTCCATCAATGTCCATCTTTTGAACCAATTCGATATTAATATAAAATTATTAGAAAATTAAATTATTTTAATAGCAGTTGCGGCACAAATTTATTAATTAAAATGGTTACTAAATATTTGCAAGTAAGTGAGGACTCACAGAATTTACACGACTTGATAACGTTAAGGAAATTAAGCCTACATCATTCGGTAAGTGAGACGTTACAGAATTTACACGATTTCATCACGTTAAGAAAATTACATCATTCCTGCTCAAGAGGAACCGTAATTTTCATTTTAGGTGGTATAATATTTCTCTGAGGTGAAGATTCACAGTCCTCTGGTACCTAGCTGATAAGATCGTACTATTTGTAGCACCCTTCGTTCATTTGTTTCGTATTTCTTGTTTATTGGACGTCTGACACTCACATGACCAGCCTGTATTTGCAGTAACCGATGTTGTTTCATTTTATTCTTGTCTCATGTGGTCGAGAAATCACCAAATATTAACACGGTTTGCAGATACTATCCTCTGGAACCTCGAATGAAACCCTTCAACTTCTTCGTCCGATGGTGGCCGTGGAAAGTTGATTCATAAACATTCCATTCCTCTGGTGAAAATCTAGGAGCAACAGCTCTTCGTCTTCCTTGCGCACGTCTACCCCTTACATACACGTTTCATAATAATCCGTAAGCTCGAGAAGATCCTCATGGATGTCCTCCTACAGAATGTGGCTTATATGTCTGGAAGAGGAATGAACGACATGGCTAATAGTTCCTGCATTTGCTGTCTGCATGTTACTTTGTCTACTTGTTGCAGCAGTTCCCTTGGCCACAGTATCTTACTGGAATTGTATTACTACGTGGACATTTTGACCATATCGACATTTTGCTATGGACTAGTTGCCTTGTGGACATTTCCGGCAGTGGACCTTTCGGGTTAGACAATATAGTGCAGGAGTATGTGGTGTGGACATTTTTGTATATTGGACATTCTACAATGGACATTATGTCTGCTCACCTTCTAGTGACATGCACGATAACATAAACTTTTAGACGAGGATTTCCGTTGGCTTGGAAGAAAACAAGATTTTAAATATAATGATAGAGGTCTCAAACATAATCATGTATAGGCCTATATTTATATGTAAAAGTCATAACAGTTACAAAATGGACTGAAGGAGTTTTGGGATCACACTCTTGAATTTTTTACGTCATATTTGCGTCATATTGATGTTCCAGTCGTTTCGACTAAGAATTGCATTGTTTTCTCGAGACTAGGCTTCATGAAAGAAAATAATTAACGAGAAGGCTCCGCCTTGTTAAATTTAAATGCGATGAGTATAAAGACAGAACCACAGTCTAGTATTTACAGTCACGAAGCTCAATACGTAGTAAATATACATCCATAGATAGTTGCTAACCACTAGGATCGCTAATATCGCCTCATTACAGAGAATGCGAAATAGTACCGGCACAGTCTATTGTTCCTAGCACCCTCACAACTCAAGTTTCATGACTGTATATACTAGACTGACAGAACTAAGAAAAAAATCAATATTTTATTTGAAATCCCGAACATCCTTACAATCCCAATCATGCTCACAATTATAGGTATTCCATGAATATCCTGTTTCTTTTAAGTCGTTGAGATGTTACTGTGCTGAACTTGATTGTTCACAATTTAAAATGGAACTAGACATTCACATCATTTATTTGAGCCAGAAACTTTAGTATTCTAGACACAGCGTAGCAAATTTTTTTTACGCCAGCATGTTTTTAATATCTACTACAATTATGCGAATTCATAAAATTAATCTGTATGTACTTAGCACTGTATAGCACAACACGTTTAGTCGATTTGCAGTTAAAATAAGTTTTGTTGACGCTTCTCTTCAGATTGGGACCCTCGCTTCCCGCACAATTCCTGATGGAGCCTCCGTTTTATTCTCTCCACTTCTGTTTCTGACTTCCATTTTGAACAAGCCCGCCGACTTCAGTTCCCACCCCAACCCCATCTCATCCCCCTCATCCACGTATTCCCTATTCAGAATACAGAGTCCCTCCACCACGGTCTCCCACACAATTCAGATCGCATTTTACGTTATTGATGTATATCGGAGGACCTCAGTTTATCTGAATACCACAGTATGTTGTCCTGTAGTATCCACGAGGCCAAGGAATACCTACATTTATTATTTGAAGTGTTCTCGTACTGCAGCAGATAATAATGGGACGATGTAATAAGAAAATAATGGAAAATCAGAATAAAGAAATACAAAAGAAATAGAACGAAAATAATAAATAAAAATGGAAAAGAGTGCTGCAAAGGAAGAATGAAGATGAATGATAACGAATATAAAAGAGGAATATAAATAACTATAGTCCTAAAGGAAAATAGCTACTGTTCTTTTTGCTGACGAACAAGTCATCCTTTCAGATTCTAGGAAACCCTTCGGAGAACTGCTTACCTAATCCAAACAGTTACAGAATGTTATACTTTAATGTATACATCTTGATTTACACAACTTTCAACACTATATCACTTCGGAATATAAAGTATATATTACATGCTTTCACGTGTTAATTAACTAGGTTACCTTGTTGACTAGTTTCGTCCTGGGAGCCATCTTCAGAACTGCGCCTTCTGATTCCGTTTCCTGTGTGGGTGTGTTTGTGTAATATAGTGTCAAATACTGTGTGTGTTATGAAATTGAGTTGTATGTTGAGGATTTGACGCGGGTGTATTTTTGTGTCTGTATATTTCGTATTGTTCTAATGTGTTTAGTTTCTGTATGTATGTATGTATGTATGTATGTATGTATGTATGTATGTATGTATGCATGCATGCATGCATGCATGCATGCATGTATGTGTGTATGTATGCACAGTGTTCTGCCCTAGATAGGTCTTTAACTGCAAACCAAGCATTTTCCATTCTTTCTAATTTCTTGCTTTCCTCTTAATCTCCCCATACGATACATATACCTTAACGTTGTCTATCAGCTGATACCTTTTGCCCCGAGCTCTTCTCCCGTTCATCATTCCTTATACGTGGTGCAGTCATTAAGTTCTGACACTGACGCCTGAAGGGTAGGCACCCATAAGAATCTGGATGTCTCAGAAGATGCCGCGTGATACGGCGTACACTTAAACAGATTGACATCCTCCCTCAATATAGTCGCCGTTGGCCGCTATGCACGTCTGCCAACGTTGGTGTAGCTGCTGGAAGCACTGCTGAAAGATGTTGGCAGGAAGACGCCGTATGGCTTCTCTTGTGGCAGTCATGACCTTTTCGGCCGCATAAAAATTACGCCCACGTAGGATTGATTTCATGAGGGGAAAGAGAAAAAAAATCGCATGGTGCGAGATCAGGTGAGTACGGAGGGTGTGGCAAAACAGCGACCTGTTGCCTTGTAAGTTCCTCTTGGACAAGGATGGAGCGATGTGCAGGGGCGTTGTCGTGTAGCAACAGCCAATTCTTCCTATGCCAAAGCTCAGGACGCTTACGACGAATTGAACTGCGTAAACGGCCAAGAATCTCTTTGTAGAGGATCTTGTCTACAGTTGCACCTTGTGGGATTAATTCTATGTGAACAATTCCATTTGAATAAAAAAAAAAGCTGTTAAAGCATCACCTTGCCTTTTGACCTGTCTTGTTGCGGATTTTTCTGTCGTGGAAATAATGGCGTTTTCCAGGTGGCGGATTGTCGCTTCAGTGGCGGATCGTAAAGGAAACACCATGTTTCGTCTCCAGTTATGATCGCCTAATTTCTGACAGAACGTGACGTTTGCCAGTTGCTCAAACTGCAACATACTCGAGTTCCGACGCGCGCATTCAAATCACCGTCACAACAATGACCGTAGTTCTGCTTACACTATATGCACGTAATTGTATGATGCTGGGACGAGAGACTAACTGACAAGGTACCATATCACGGCGCCACCTATCCGTTCTAGTGCACCACACCGCCACTATGCCCTCAGTCTCAGAACTTAATGAATGTACCACGTATGTGGCCTATGTATATTATATTACTACTAAATAGGTCCCTACAAATATATCAAATCAACAAATTAGGCCTACACCGAAATAAAAGGAATCAATCACTGCACTCACACACCTACTGACACTTATGCCAGAAATAGTCTCATATGTGTATATATATTTTTTTATTGTTATTTATGTACAATGGCTGTATAGGGGTCCTGCGCGTATAAAACCCTAAAACGGCGTCTGGCTCAAAGCCAGAAATGTCAATAAACTACTACTATTACTTTCTGGTTTTTTTGTTGAAGATGTAGAATTTCCATGTCTGTGTCTATGTTGCTGTAGGTGTGGTTGCAATTTGTGATGTTTTCTACGTATGTGAATGTGTTTTGTGATTTGGTTATGGCTGTGATGTGTTGTTTATAACGTGTTTGAAATGATATGTCTGTCCGATGTAGAAGTTGTTGCAGCTATTGCATGTGAGTTTGTATACACCTGTGAGGTTGTATTTGTTTGTTCATGTTGTTTGTGTGTTGAGATGCTTTTGTAGAGCGTTTTGTGTTCTGTGATGTTGTAAATTAATTTCTTGAATGAGGATGCGATCTTGTGTGTGTTTTTATTTTCATATCTTAGTATGATGTTTTTTTTTGTGTTCTTGTGTTTCTGTTGTATACCTATGCATTTTGTAATTATGTTTTGTCTTTTTTATTATGTTGTCTATTAGGTCAGGGTTGTATCTGTTTTCTTGTACTATGTATTTGATTGTGTTCAACTCTTATTTGATAATAGACGACGTTAAGATAAATGGATCTTAAGAGGAGACAAAGAGGAAGGGAGAAAATAGCAAAGACTGGAGAATGCTGGGTTTGCAGTGAACACTATGAATGAATGAATCGTTCTCATATAGTGATTAGAAAGTAGGCTACGACATTACGCATGCGGTCGTCATTTTTATATCTGTTTCCTCTTCCTGCTATCGCCGTATATCCTCACTTCCTTGCAGAAGTTCCATTATTTCGCGCTTCTCGCCTCTCGGAAGGACCTACTTGCCCCTAAGCACAGACCATCTCTCTTGTGGACGGGCGTAACTGTTTTGCAGCGCTCCGTGCAAGGTCCCAGATTAATGTGCTGCCTAGTTTTTACACCTGTTTCCTGGGATCGTCGGGATTTATTTGCAGTAACGCATTTAACCCAGTTTTCTTCAGGAATCTGAAAACTTTCCTTGTTTAGAAAACGATGTCGATTATTCTAACAAAGAAGCGATAAATCTGTGTAGGAACAGAAGTGGGTCAAAAAGGGAAAAGATGGTGCAGAATTAGGTGAAGATGAAGTTTATTCGATGTTGTATGTTTTTGTGAGCAGGAGTCTGGAGAGTACAATAGTACAGAACACTGCTTCAACTCGAGACTAAAGAAGAAATTGAACGTACAAGAAGAAGAAAATAGCATTGTCTTGAAGAACGACAGATTACGATAAGGTAATGAAGAAGAGAAATATAATATAGCATAGGTACTTAAGTGACAATCAGAAAATATAATAATAATTTAATGCATGAGTATCACGAAGATGACCTAAATTTTCATTGTGTGTTTTATGCGTTTCACAACAATTCAGTCATTTATCATTTGCGCATAATGAAACTGCCTTTACTTCATATTCTTGAACCACTCGTATTATTCAAAAGAGAAATACAATGGTTATTATTCAAAAGAGATGTTGCGTTTGGGAAGACATAAAATGAAATCCTTTTAAAATTATAACAGGAACTGTACGAAAGTTAATTTAGTTCCAATTGGTGTTAAAACATGGGAGTTTTTTTATCATTACTTTTACTAACAAAAGAAATTATATTCGAGTGCATACATACATACATACATACATACATACATACATACATACATACATACGTTCTGCAAATGGGAAGGTCTTTCACTGCAAACCCAGCATCTTCCATCTTTCCTATTTTATGCTTTCCTCTTAGTCTCCGCATATGATCCACATATCTTAATGTCGTTTATCATCTGATATCTTCTTCTGCCCCGAATTCTTCTTCCGTTCACCATTCCTTCCAGTGTATCCTTCAGAAGGCAGTTAATTCTCAGCCAGTGACCCAACTAATTTCTTTTTCTTTTTCTGATTAGTTTCAACATCATTCTTTCTTCACTCACTCTTTCCAACACAACTTCATTTCTTAATCTGTCTGTCCACTTCACACGCTACATTTTTCTCCATATCCTCATTCATAATGCTTATATTCGTTTCTCTTCATTTCGTCGTAATGTCCATGTTTCTGCCCCAGACAATGTCACACTCCACACAAAGCACTCCACTAGTATCTTCCTTAGTTCTTTTTCCAGAGCTTCGCAGAAGATGCTCCTTTTTCTATTAAAAGCTTTCTTTCAGCGTATTCCGAATCTCACCGGTCCGGTGGCATCAATGACGTCACGTTGCAACGAAAATAAGGAACAAAACTGCTGGAAGAATCGATGCTGTCATGGCGACTGTGTAAGTGGTTATCTGTGCTAAGCTAGTAAAATTTTTCGAAATTTCCGTACTGCCATCTTGTTCAAATAAAAGAGATCATAAACAACTTATTTCTTGAACCGGTAGTAATAACTGGTCCGTTGACATGTTCGCTCATAAGCCATTATAATATTGTTTTTACGTTGTGCTCATTACAAACAATACAGCAGAACTAAAGCAGAACACACCGCCATGACACAAAAGTGCACGATGTCATTCGTCTGCTAATTCCCGCCCTATACAAGAACCAATCAGATTCACTGATGGCGGCTGATGGAGATTGCCACCACCTCTGCAAGTTGATGGCACTGGTGCGACACCGGTGGTGCATCAATGACGTCATCGGTGGAATTCGGAACACCGTGATGCCATCGGATTGTTCACCGGAATACGCTCTTTGCCATTGCTATCCTGCTTTTGAATACCTGGCTGCAGCTCATATTACTGCTTATAGTACACCCCAAGCTGTTCACTTGCTCTACTGCCTCATTTAGAATTCACAAGTTTACTTTCTTTTTCTTGCGACAACCATGATCTTCTTCTTGTTTGCAAACCGAAGCTGCTGTTAGCGCAGCAAGTCTCAGGAGGCTGTCTGGGGGTGATGGCTGAAATTTCTATTTTCTACATTTTTCAAGCTACTTTCTTGATTTTTTATACACGTAATCACGATGTGATAGATAATGTGCTTAAGTTTAATTTTTTGAGCCAGTCAGTTTCTGAGTTATTAACGAAAATATTAAAAAAATTGACATATTTCAAAATGAAATGTGTCGCTCAATTTTTAGTAAAAGTCTGGTTTTTTTTTAAGTTCAGGGGCGTATTTAGAAATATATTAGATATTATTTTTCTTGTATCTTTACTACAAAAGGGGGAAAAATTATAATCACTGTCCTACGAATTCACTATTAAAATGGGACACACTCACGGACCGGAGAACGCGAATTCGATTATGCACAATGTTCAAAACATACAGATGTGAGCCTGCCTGGAGAGAAATAAAAAATAGGTTGCAGCCGCCAAATTACTCTTCAAGGAACGACCACTCATATAAATTGAGGGAAAGAAGACAGAGGAGGGACACTGGAAAGTTTTCTTTTCTCAATCGTACTATCAGGGACTGGAATGCTTTACCTGCAGACTTACTAAAGGCTTTACCAATAACCAAAAATGTATTTAAAAATAGGCTTAAGGACTTTACTAATAGACGGTAGTATATTATACACACTACTTAAAGTTTGTAATTCATATCTTGTTATTAGAAATGTTCTATCAGTGAGGAAGTGTGTTGTGTCAGTGAAGTGTGTAGTGTCGGTGAAGTCTATTGTGTAAGTGAAGTGTGTTGGTGTCAGTGAAGTTGGTGTGTAAAGTATTTGAACAGTGAAATGGTTAGAAGTGTTAGTGAAATCAGGATAGAATCAGTGCAGTGAGTGAGTTGACAACGAAATAAGTGTAGTTCCGAAAGGTACTTGTGCAGGTATGAACCTGTCACACTCGTGGGTCTTAGTTCGAACTTAAGGTTAAGATACAAATTAGATTTACTTTAAATGTTATTTTAAGTGACATGCTTCATTTAATTTAGGATGCTCCTTGTTAATATTATTATTATTTTATTATTATTATTGTTATTATATTATTATTATTATTGTTATTATTATTGTTATTATTGTTATTATTTTATTATTATTGTTATTATTTTATTATTATTTTTATTTTATTATTATTATTATTATTATTATTATTATTATTGTTTTTTATTAGTTGTGTTTATTATTAATTGTCATTATTGAGTGTAATTAGTTACCACTGCCACCGGGTATATACTCATTTGCAGTGTGAATAAATACATACATACACATACATACATACATACATACATACATACATACATACATACATACATACATACATACATACATACATACATACATACATACATACAAATAAAAATTTTTCATTGCCACTGTAAATATTTCATTTCTTATTTCAAAAAGTATTAATTTAATCATACAACCCATGCGCTATTTGTTAACCAAAATATATAGAAGAAGCAGTAAAAATTGCATGTTCCTAGAATAAACATTAAAAGAGCCTTTACACTTTGAACCTGACAAAATGTCCTGAAAAAAGTGAGAAAACAACTTGTAAAATTTGCATGTAATTAAATTCAAGGGTGCAACCATTTATATACTGCGTAATTTTTATGCTTTTAAGCGTCGCAGAGCATTAAAACTTGCTCAACATATACATAAGTGATTGCTGATTCATTTTTCACAATAAAAATGCTATTTTTGACAAATGACCAAAATTTCACCCATCTGCCTCCTTAAAAGCCCATCACAGAATTTTGTTTCACAGCCTTTACCTAATATCCTGCAAAGGAAGTGTCACTTAAAAAAATAAACGAAGTTGTTTCAAAAGAAGTTCGAATTGAACACGATTTTTATTAGTTTCTTTAGATTCTGCGTAATTTGTGCATGTAATATGTGTGTAACTTAACAAGACACTGTAATTGATTTTCCTTTCCAATCTATAAGATATATTATTTGCCCAAGCGTGGTAGAAATTGTTAGACGTATCCAAATTGATGTCTCTTTATAATACGGAAATTTCAACATCTCATTTTCATTCTGTTCAGACGCTGCGCGATTTTCCAGGAAGTAATAATGGCAGAGGCAGATTATTAAAACACAAAATATTTTTTACTTACGTCACCAACAATTCTATATCCATGTGCCAAAGATGTGTGAATTTAATACCAGCTGACACTATGTTATATTTCATCCTATGTCAGAGTTCTATTCCCTATGCGGAAACCCTTGTCTGTTGGACCAGTATTTCGATTCTCTTCTAGGTCACCAGTTCTGACTTCTACTATGTGACTTGAAAGTCTTATTACAGAACCAGGATCAATATCCTGTTCGTGCAGTGGGTAGGGTAGTTTTTAACAAATATTTCCTTTGAGAGATTCCTATTCCTTTCCTTGCTTCCTAGTAGATTCTGTGCTCTTCTTTGTAAGACACATGTAATGTTGGGAATTTTCTTTGTTATCAGATTCAGCCTCTTTTGTCTTTCCACTGTGGTACTCATGTCTATAGGATATGAACTTCTTCAGTTAGTCCGCGAGTATGCCTCATTTTAATAGACTTCGTGAAAGTAATACGATTATTTGAAAAATTGCATTTAGAAGATCGAGATGAAAGAATAAGTGAATTTAGGGAACAACCCGTCAACAGTAAAGAAATAGTGCAGCATGTGACACATGACTAGGGTTGCCAACCTTCCCGAAATTTCCGGGATCTCCTTATTTGCCCCAAATTTTTAAGTCTCCCGATATCAGTACTTTTCTTCTCTTCGAGCATTTTTCTCCCTTATTTTTGTATAATGTAAAGATCATTATTCTAAACATTTGATTTTGCCGTAAATGACGATTGTTTATATGAAGAATTTTGTTGTTCAAGACAAGCATTGAAATATGCAGTGTTTATAGGACGTAATACTTGCCAGAAATGGGATTTAGTGATCACCCGTTTAAAATAAAGCAATATTAAAATTATGAACAAAAATAAAAACTCACTAGTTTTGTTCTAAGAACACGAGGTAGTAATGCTCATACAAAGAGGGTGTTTTATCTCATGAACAATAACTGAACACATCTAATCAAATCAGAGCTGCAAAATGCAGTCGACTTCAACTATTACGCGAGAAAAAAATCTGTCTCAAAATACTTTTAATTTAAGCCTATCTGCCAAAGTGTAGAATAAAGTTATTTTTTAGTATTTACTAAAAAATGGCTTTTAAGGAACCGGAAGGTTCATTGCCGCCCTCACATAAGAAAGCCATCGGTTCCTATCCTGTGCAAGATTAATCCACTCTCTATCATCATATCCCATCTCCCTCAAATCCATTTTAATATTATCCTCCCATCTACGTCTCGGTCTCCCCAAAGGTTTTTTTCCCTCCGGCCTCCCAACTAACACTCTATATGCATTTCTGGATTCGCCCATACCTGCTACATGCTCTGCCCATCTCAAACGTCTGGATTTAATGTTCCTAATTATGTCAGGTAAAGAATACAATGCGTGAAGTTCTGCGTTGTGTAACTTTCTCCATTCTCCTGTAACTTCATCCCTCTTAGCCCCAAATATTTTCCTAAGAACCTTATTCTCAAATATTCTTAATTTCTGTTCCTCTCTCAAAGTGAGAGTCCAAGTTTCACAACCATAAAGAACAACCGGTAATATAACTGTTTTATAAATTCTGACTTTCAGATTTTTTGACAGCAGACTAGATGACAAAAGCTTCTCAACCGAATAATAACACGCATTTCCCATATTTATTCTGCGTTTAATTTCCTCCCTAGTGTCATTTCTATTTGTTACTGTTGCTCCAAGATATCTGAATTTTTTCACCTCTTCGAAGGATAAATCTTATTGTAGGGATTCCTAACAAGCTATTTTTTTACGGTGATGGGTTGTTAGCCCTTCGCCAAACCCCCAAGCTGGAGGACCACCCCTTATCGGCTGTCCACGACTGTTTATTCAATATATTCACAGCTACCCTCCATATCTGGAGGCCGTCTCCTCTATCCGCAACCTGAGGACGCGCCATGCCGTGGTGATAGGGAGTCACAATACATGGATTTTTTAGTAACTAAGGGAATAATTTGTAATTTTCCTATATGAAATTTTGTCGATTTCTTAATCTCCCGTACTTTCTTCAAAAAAGTTGGCAACCCTACACATAACCCTACAACTTTTTTCCATAAATGGGGGAATAACATGACGTCGTCAATGACAGAAAATAAAGTACTCTGACATGACTTCTCATGGAAGGAAGCAAGATTCGACTTTCAGCAGATACTGTGATTTTATATTGGATAAAGCGGAGTAGCAGTGAGCAGCGGACCCTGGACTCATTTCGCTGGCATCATTACCTTCATTTCACTCAGACACTAGACAACCATCGCATTTGTTAAAGCGCCTTAAAATAAAGTAAATAAAAAAGTCTGTAACAGGTTTACCTCACACACTCTGTATATATATGGATGTTTATCGATGCGCAATTAGGTTGGGGTTTCTCCGGCAGAAAGGCTGCCTCCTGCAATCCAAACCCTGGAGTCCCACTCGCTATGGAGCTGTGTAGCAGGCCTCTTTGATGCCCGCGCCTGGGTCTCGTCACCTGGAGCGACGGCACTCGCCCACCCCTTCCGTACCTCTGTCTCTCTCTGCTTTTTGAACGTTCCATGTCTGTCGCACATGAATGTCGGTGCAGGTGGAAATGAACGTGCAGTAACTGTGAACCGACGCGTAGTAGGTAACATCCTAATCCAGCTGAGTGCTTTGTGCTTGAGTGGTCCTTGGTTTGAAACTCATGGGGTGAAAGGATTAGGTAGCTGTGTGGTGTTGTGCTAGTTGTAACACTAGCTGGCATTATCTGCTTTTGATCATTGTCGCAGACATCTCGGTTTAGTCCATTAGTGGATGCAATCTTCATTATTTTGGAAATAAATATTTGAATTTATGAAATCAGCGTTTTATAGCATTTATGAGTTTCACATTTATAATTTGTATCTGCCAGGCTTTTCCAAGTTCTCGCTAACACAGAATATGAACTACAGTACTCGAGTCACCATTTTAATATTATTGCAGAACATTTCAGCGTGAAAATTAAAAAAAAAAAGTCGTGGCCGTTTAAGGAGAATTACCAATCAGAAGCAAAGAGCGTAGCCTATTCCGAATCTCAGCGCTGAGCAATCTGATGGCATCACGGTGTTCCGAATTTCACCGATGGCTTCACTGATGCTCCACCGGTGTCGCACCGATGCAATCAGCTTGCAGAGGTGGTGTCAGTCTTCATCAGCCGCCATCAGTGAATCTGATTGGTTCTTGTATAAGGCGGGAATTAGCAGACGAATGACATCGTGCACTGTTGTGTCATGGCGGTGCGTTCTGCTGTAGTGTTTGTAATGAGCACAACATAAAAACAATACTGGGTGTTCATTTCAAAGTGTGTCATGACGTCACTGTTGTTGGGTCACCGATTTGAAGCGAGTTTCAGTTTATATGTTAGAGAAGTTGCCTATTATTTTAGGCGTTCTTCAATCTGAACTTGAGAATGTGTACGGTATAACTTGACCGTCGTAGCAACAGATGGCGGTCTGTACGGTCTGTGTGCTACCATAACCTCTTTCGAACTGTGTTTTGCGCCGGCAAGTCGTACGCAGGGTATTTGTTATCATCGGTTGCGTATGGTAACATTCCACAACACAAATCAAATGCTCCGTGTCCATGTTGACCGTCGAAGTTAATGTCAACAAATACGTAAGTAATCGTCTTAACCCTCTCCCCATATCTCGACAGTACGTATTTCCAAACAGTTCACATTCCTGCCACTACCGGCGTTACCGTACGTATCGGCACGTACTCTTCAAAATGAACGCCGTACTTGCTAGCCAACTTCTCTGCCTCTTAGATTATACACCTGAGCTGCGGAAGTGTAGGAAGATTGAATTCTCTAGGCTCATCAGCTAGCCACATGACGGCATGCAGCGAGCCAAGACACATTTTGAACTGAACACCCAGTATATTAGTGGCTTATGAGCGAACATGTCAACGGACCAGTTATTACTACTGGTTCAAGAAATAAATAGTTTATGCTCTCTTTTCTTTGAACGAGATGGCAGTACGGAAATTTCGCAAAATTTTGCTAGCGTAGCACAGACAACTTATACAGTCGCCATGACAGCCATCGATCCTTTCAGCAGTTTTGTTCCTATTTCGCTGCAGCGTGATGTCATTGTTGTCCACCGGTCCGGTGAGATTTGGAATACACTGAAAATTTGAACGAGTATAAACAACTTAGGTTATAAGTACCTTAACATAACGCAGAACTGCTCGCATTTTATTCATCTGACATAATTAGGAACATGAAATCCAGACGTTTGAGATGGACAGGACATGTAGCAAGTATGGGCGAATTCAGAAAAGTATATAGAGTGTTAGTTGGGAGACCGGAGAGAAAAAGACCTTTGGAGAGGCCGAGACGTAGATGGGAGGATAATATTAAAATGGATTTGAGGGCGGTGGAATATGATGATAGAAATTGGATTAATCTTGTTAAGGATAGGGACCGATGGCGGGCTTATGTAAGGGCGGCAATTAACCTGCGGGTTCCTTAAAAGCCATTTGTAAGTAAGTCCCTTAACTTATCTTGCATTCAAAGTTATAACTGATCTCTTAGAATCACCAGAGCGACCAAGGTTCAAAAACACCCAAAATTGAAGCCTTTTAACATTTTGGCAAGACCTACTCTGTGTAATGGTAATTAAGCATGGACCATACGAATCCAAGATGAAAGGAGCATAACATCTGCTGAAATGAGATTTTTTGAAGAACTGCTGGATACAGCCTTTTAAAATTGGTTATTTTATCAACTGCTAAGGGTATCTAGCTTCTGAATGAGATGGTGATAATGCCAGCGAAATCAGCCCAGGGTTCAGCGCCGAAAGTTTCCCATCATTTGCTCAGGGAAAACCCTGGGAAAAACCTCAACCAGATAACTTGTCCCTACCAGGATTTGAACTCAAGCCCGCTCTTTTCATGGTGAGACATGCTAACCGTTAATCCACAGCGGTGGATGATACAGGCTTTTAGATTATAAACTAAATGAAGCAATAGTCACTATAGCTAAATATCTCCATGATATAGCTAGATAGACAACATAAGTTGCGACACGTGAATAGAATGCTATGTTCCAGGATTCCAAAACAGATGCTACGGTACATTTCCGGAGGAAGATGATCTAGGGTTGATCATTCCAAAGATGGCGGGAGACCGTAACAGACTCTAGACCTATTGCTTGATAGACAGAGGATGGTGATCATGATGATATTTATCATACTGAAGAAATTTCAAAGTTGAAGCGTTTTGCGTAATTCCAGATAATTGAGCAATGATTTTTCGTAAATTCGTTGAAGAGTTAAAACAAATATGCAGTAAAAGAAATTGATGAAATACTTCTAAATTAGCCTAAGTCGTTTAATTTGAAATAAATGAGACAATATCACTTATAAAGAAAGCATGAAAGGATGGTCTCAATCTGTGAAAATGTTTCACTTGTTAAGAAAAGGAATAGGTAAAATTAATAAAAAATGAAAGTCTTAATTCATGGCATATACTGGGTGTTCAGTTCAAAGTGTGTCATGGCTCGCTGTATGCCGTCATGTGGCTAGTCGATGAGCCTAGAGAATTCAATCTTCCTACACTTCCGCAGAGGTGTATAACCTATGAGGCAGAGAAGTTGCCTAGCAAGTACGGCGTTCATTTTGAAGAGTACGTACCGATACGTACGGTAACGCCGGTAGTGGCAGGAATGTGAACTGTTTGGAAATACGTACTGTCGGGATATGGGGAGAGGGTTAAGACGATTACTTACGTATTTGTTGACATTAACTTCGACGGTCAACATGGACACGGAGCATTTGATTTGTGTTGTGGAATGTTACCGTACGCAGCCGATGATAACAAATATCCTGCGTACGACTTGCCGGCGCAAAACACAGTTCGAAAGAGGTTATGGTAGCACACAGACCGTACAGACCGCCATCTGTTGCTACGACGTTCAAGTTATACCGTACACGTTCTCAAGTTCAGATGGAAGAACGCCTTAAATAATAGGCAGCTTCTCTAACATATTTATCTGAAACTCGCTTCAAATCGGTGACCCAACAACAGTGACGTCATGACACACTTTGAAATGAACACCCAGTAGTTCGTTTCAGTTGTTAACACCCGAAGTGAAATGGGAAGTTTAGATCAGTCATAAATAAAAAAAGAAGTTTGCAATTAATGAAAATATTTTCATTTCACTTACATCGTTAATCAAAAATAAAAAAGAAACTTTCAATTCATGAAAAATAAGCCCGTTCCGATATAAACCAAGACCTGTTAGGCAGCCACAAAAATAAATACAGAGAGTGTCAATTATGTTCGAATGTAATGCCCGAAGTAAATTGGGATTCATTAATCAATAATCAAAAACAACAATAAATGAATTAATTCATGAAGAAATAATTTCAGTTACAAAACATTCGCCGTACGGTTGGAGAAAACCTCGGAAAAAACCCAAGCAGATAATCGGCACAAGCGGGAATCGAACCCGCGCCCCAGCGAAACTCTTGATCGACAGGCAAGCACCTCAGCCGACTGAGCTATGCCGGTGGCTTGATCTATTTTCAGTTTAAAAAAATAGGCTCTTTCATATGTTTGCTGCAGGGCTAGACTTAATTTCTTGCACGAATTACCTATATTGCCTTATTTATTTTATGCTCGACCATGCCGAAATGTAGTAATTATACATCTGGTAGTAGCCCTTTAATGCACCTCATTAAAGTACACCTATTCATTATAGTTCAGTTGTTCAGCCAATTAGAAATCACCATTGTACCATTATAAAAGCGCAAGTATCGATTATTCTCGGATATGCAATCGAAAGACAACTAGCGAAACGTCACGGAGGCTGGAAATCCAATACTGTCGCAGAAGGTTATGTTCTGTTACTGTAATAATTTAGCGTTAATTGTAAATAATATTCAAATAAATTCAATTTGTCATCTCGTTTTTCAATTCTAAATCAATTTCCAGGTTATATCAAGACTAATGTTCATGTTATTCTCTAGATTATATCAAGGTCAATGACATTCGTTCCTTGGAAAAAATCAACACTTTCGCGTCTGCGCACATCTCACAATTTAGAAGGTCAATTCCGCTCCTCACTTACATAACCATAACATGAATACTTATGAATAATTTCAAGTTAGAAATATGGTCGAGCATAAAAAGTCGTATGAAACTTGCCTATAATGGTAATTAAGACGCTCGTATGAAAATTTTGAAACTCGCCTGCGCTCGTTTCATAAACAAACATACTCGCATCTTAATTACTAGATAACCTTCTTACCATTTCACTCTAATCATACTGACTTAAACTATCACTGTCTACATTGTTCCTCTTTCCTTTAGACATGCATCCTGATAGTGCTGTATTTTCAAAATTGTCTCATAATAATCTCTTTCTATTATCTAACATTATTTGAAATATATTAACATTCTATGTATTTTAGCTTAATTCTGCTACATAGTTTGTATTTCAGTGTTCAATTAATAGTTCATAGTATTTTGTTGTTTAATTCGTAAATAACTCTTGCACACATGCAGCTCTTATCTAAATCAAATTGTTGAATTCTTTGTAAGTTGATACATATGTATGTATACTTTTTGCTGGTTGAGTGGAAGAGAAGGCCTTATGGCCTTAACTCTGCCAGCTAAAATAAATTATTATTATTATTATTATTATTATTATTATTATTATAGGCTCGTTGCATAATGTACTATTATATAGACTTCTCCAACAAACCAATTCAGATGATCCACAGTAATTCCATTGTAAATACTTGTACAGGGACATCTTTTTATTTTTACTTCAATTTTTATTGTACCTGCGTTTCTAACTGTACTTGACTCCCACCTCTTTCACTAATGTCCTTGCTAACGTCAGTCACACAAACTTACGGCCGCTGTTGCTAGCAGTGAAATAAACAGTACAGAGTACAGTGTGTTTCAGAAATATGTTGCATTTTCTATAGAAGAAAGAGCTTATATTATTGAAGTTTATTTTCACACAAGTATGGTGTGTAGCATAACTGAATTTATCTGTGTGGATGAGCACAAGTGAAGATTAGAGTTACCGAAAGTACGGCACCCTATAATATGGTACGGTACTTAACAGCATTATTTAAACAAGAGCTTTGTTTTACTGTTTGTAGGTATGAAGGACGATGATGAAAACTGCAATTACAATGTAACCGAATGTGAACAACAGTTTTTTTCACAATTTCCTGATTATATCATTACGGAATATTTTCGTAGAAATGCCATTAATCTGGTAGATAAATTTAGAGCAACAGAAAAGAATAAAAGTGTAACATGGCCAACAAAGGTGACAGACGATGCTGTAGAAGATGCTAGAGAAAGGATGCAGCGAGGTCCTAATAAGTCAGTCAAGAAGTTAGCTGTAGAAATTGGGTTTTCTTACGGAAGTGCTCACAAAATTCTCAGGAATAAATTAGATTAGTAAGTAATATGCTGAATAAAGTAGACATCACATAATATATACAGTATAACCACCTGAAGACTTGAGTTTGTGAAAAAAAATTATTACTATTCTACTGTTTTTTGATAAAATACTGTAAAGTAATGACCAAACTGAAAATCGTAATACTATATTTCCCTGTAACATAAATGGATACACTACTTTTCTCTCCTCCTGTAGCTAGTAAAATGATTTGTTTACATATTGCACTAGCAACTCCAAACTCCTGTAATGGAAGAGGGGTAACAGTGTTTCCGAGTATAGCCAGGTTAATGTTAAAAATGTTAGTAAAAATAAAGTGATGTCCCTGTACTTATGTGGTACATATCCAATAAAGAAGTAAACGAGAAATGATCATTAATAAGTACAACACATAAATCCCATCAAATTTATTTTACTCGCAATCTTGTTCACAATTCTCATATTAAATAAGAAACATTTAGTTAAAAATCGAAATATTACAATAACACTCAAGCAAATATTTCACACAATTAGAAAAATTCTGTGAATCCCCTGTCAATTTTTTTTACACAAATCCAAGATGTTCTGTTAATAAATTTATATAAGTTTTAGAAACAATTATTTTATTGCTGTAAAATGTATTACTATAGGCCTAATATATAAACTGCTATGCTTACGTTATGTCAGTTTATCGTCTTCACATCATTTATCTAACGTATGTAAGCTTCGAGATACATTTGTTACCTTGTACACAGTTCGTTTCTTGTCGGAGAAGCAACAGACAGAGATGGAATGTGTGTGCAGTCTTCTATAGAGACGTGGGCGAAACTTTTCAAGAAAAAAGTGACGGGGCGAAAAGAGATAATTTATACTTCTGTCGTACGGTACGAAGTTCAGAGACGTGAGATTTTACCTATAAGACAGTTCTGGCACCTAAGATCTCTGTACACCTTCTCTAGTAGCATAAATCATCACTTAAGCTGGAAATATCTGCATATTTACTGAAAAAAAAACTACTCTTGCATCAACTTAATATTGAGTGCACACTTTCTGTGTGACTTAAATTTGAGGTTTTCTATTAACTAACAGTAACGTGTACTATACAAATCTGGCTTTCAGATATAGCTCCCTGTAAAGCTAACTTGGAGCGCTTAGCCAAAAGTCCCGGGTTGGATGCCCGGCCCCGTAACAATTTTTCCCTTGAAATTATTCAAGAAATACAAATGGTAAATGATTAGACAAAGGCTGTAATCAACACATCAAGTAACTTATTAATAGACTTCGTTGAAGTGCCACACGCAGCATGCGATCAGGTTGCCGGTATACGGTAGTATAGAGGAGGTGAGCGACCTTCCGGTTTCGTAGTATAAGCAGTTCATGTTAAGAGTTGTGACCGGTCCAAATAGATAGAGCAGCTACAGCTAATGTATACCTATGTAAGCACTTGTTTTTGCGTTACTGTGCTTGGAATAGTCAAAGCTTAACATTTGTTCAGTGCAAACAAGAATTAAATCAAACACACATGTACTACAATGAGAATGTTGCTGTTCCAAATAATTGCCCCTGGAATACCCTTACCCCCGCAGCCAGTCTTGACCCGTTGGGGAACGTGGTTGGATGCTGTTTATTATTATGCATAACATTACGGCAAAATAATGGAGGTAATTGATGCATTGGATAGCACAGACAGTTATGCTGTGCAGCAGTAAAATTATTGCCTTCTGAACAGCTATTGGAAGATATTCTGTTCATTGATTCTAATTTTAAAATCATGTCCAAAAGCATCATCCTGTTAGAATCGTCTAAACTACAACTCTCAGAAGCCCTTAATATAGTGAATAAAGTATCACAAACCGTTATCCAAAATAACAATTCACTAATTTCAGAAAAAATAAAATGTAAGTTGAGAAACATTATTGCTAAAAAGTCTGCCTATTCACAACTTCGTACTATAAATGATGTATTATCAGGTCACGACAAGACATCTGAAGTCGGTGTACTAAGAAGTAGTGATTTTCCGTTCTTCAAATATGTACGTATTACATCGTGTGACGTTGAACGTACATTTTCCCAAAATAAAAACTGTTTAAGTGACCTTCGGAGGAGGTTACTTTGCAGTCGCTCAAAATGTACGTAACTCTTCACTGCAATGCACATATTCAAGGATGATGTATCTTACATTAAATTTTAAGAGTTAATACATCTCACTACAAAATAATTATGTATTTACATGTTTAGACATTACCTATTTCAATGATCATTCATTATATTTCTTGAATGCGGGGTACAGGTTTTATTGTAACCGCAGTATACTGCTCAGTGTTTACATCAGAGGCATACTCCATCCTTTGCACGCCCCCTTCTCATACTGTCTATACCGCGTGCACAGTAAACCTTGCGATTCTCGTGGCAATTCCACGAAGTCTACTTATTAATAATAAATTTTATTAGACAAAAAAAAATGTTTCTAACTTAATTTTGAATTTCGATAGCGTCCGGGAATCCCTAATGTTACTGAGTAGAGAATTCCAAATACAAGGTAATGATACTGTATAGGAGGATGAGTATAATGATGTTCTGTGAGGAGGAATAGAAAGAAATGCTTGATTCTGATTCCGTACGTTTGTGAGAAAATGAAAAAATGCTGCTAGGTAAATGTGGATTGATGTATGAAAGAGTTCAAATAGCAATCACTGAATGCATTATTTTTAGTTCCTTCAGACGAACCCATGATAGAAGCTCGAGGGATGGTGTTACATACCTGCTATGACACATTGTTGACGGTCGCGAAGATAGGAGTCAAACCAGGAGACACAGATTTAAGAAACCTTGATTTCTGTTTTAATAGGTCTGTATCAACTGTGTCAAAAGCCTTACTAAAGTTAATAAAGACAGTTTTTTGCATCTGAGGCCTCACGAATATTCTCGTTGACCTTTAAAATTGCTGTAGTTGTACTGTGTCCAGGTTTAAGTCCTAATTGATAACTGTCAAGTAAATCGTGCTCTGTTAGATAGCTCATTAGTTGTTTATGGACGATGTGTTTCAGAACTTCCGATAAAGCAGGGACGTAGGTGGGGTTATGGAGGGAGCATAGGGGAGTCCTGCCTCTCCCCAAACTTGGCTGAACTCTTTTCTTTTTTCTATTAACGTTAGAAAATAATGAATTCAAAAGATTTTTCTTGCTTTTGTTTATGATTAAGTTTCTGTGCTTAAATTGACGAATTAATGTCTTCAGACGATATATCTGGACTATTTATTTTAAATTTCTGAATGTATAAGAATTTCTATACCTCATTTGAGGAATGGAAGCACTGTAATGTTTTTTTTTTTTTTTTTGTAACAGCCTATACTCATGTGTTAGAACTCTGCTGGTGTTCAAGCAGCCATTTGGAGAAATATGAATAACATACAAAAAAAGAAAAGTGATTCCGGTATAATGTGTAAACTTAAAGACTAGATTAAATAAAATAATTAGAATTTATATGATATCTTGCTTCTTTAAATAAACAGATGAAGTAAATGTAAAATTGATCCATCGTTGTGGAGTAATGGTTAGCACGTCTGGCCATGAAACGAGCGGCCCCACGTTCAAATCCTTGTTGGGACAAGTTACTTAGTTGGGTTTTTTCCTCAACCAATTGAAGTAGAATTGCTGGGTAATTTTCGATGTTGGACCTCGAAGTCATTTCGCCATCATTAATTTACATATCATCATCCATACAATAGCCCGGGTTAAGTTCACGGTACGATGCACTGTATAAGTACAAGAGCGCGGTCATTCGGCTACCCAATCATTCACAGAATAGGAGTGGTAACCACAATAAGCCTCAGGTTGCAGTGCAAGCCTTCGGGTCCCTCCTCCGTACAAGAGGGGGGGAAGTAAAATTGTCTGTTTAGTTTGTTACAGTTTTGCTTTATTTTACAATACCTTTATTAAATGATCATATTCCGATGTACTGTACCACGGTCAAGCTATAACAGGGGAGGGAGGTAAATGTTGTTCCCTATAATCTCGTTATATCGGAATTCTATGGTTTTGCTTTGCCCCTCCTCCGAAGGAAACGGTTCTCTCTCCGCCTGTGAGCAGGGATAATGTTGATAGGTCTGTAATCATTCTGACATGAAAGGGTCTTAATTTTGGGAAGTGGACAGATATTTTTCCATATGGATGGGTAAGTGGAAGTCATGAGTGAAGTGTTATATATAATATATGGGTCACTGTTGGCAGTATTATCTCGAGAATTTTTTGTAGTAATTTAATGCTTAGTTTATCTATTTCTTCAGCTTTAGTGGTGATTCGTTTCAGTGCCGTTCTTACTTCAGTTTACTTTACGTAACGAAAGTAAAATTCGTCTCTTGTCGGAGGAGGAGGAGTTTCTTCTAAGTCCTCAATTACTTGCTGCTTTTCTTTTCGTCCAAGGTCACTGTCTGCACTGTATTAATGTGTATTAATAGTATTAATGTTAATCGTACAGAGTCATGTCCTTCCCGAAGCGCTTCCATAAGGACTTTTGTACACAGCAGTTTGTCTTTCCGGTAGGACAGATTCTTAAGCAATATTTTCCATATGCTGTCCTTCTAGCAGGACGTATTTCTCTAACGTCCTACCTGCATTACCCTGTTGTCATGTCAGAAGGACGTATTATTTATTACGTTTTTTGTTTTGTTTGTTTTTTTATTCATTTATTCTATTTATTGTTTTCAATACAGTTTACATTAGCTTTATTGACTTTGTAAATAGAGAAAATTAATAAATTAATAATTATATTTATTATTTTCAATACAATTTACATTAGTTTTATTTGTAACACAAGGATGATAACTGAATAAATACAATTTTATTCAAAACATATCAGGAAAGTAAATAAGTAACGTGAATGATAACATTTTCTTATTTTATTTTTTAAACATACTGTTTTTTCGGAATATATATTTTATGACTTTCTTGTGTTAAATTCTATCGTACCTGGTTTACATGTTTCGACCTATTATGGGTCATCTTCAGAACTAGTCGTTGTTGGTCTTGGCGCCTCTTGTTTTGTTTCCTGTGAGGGTGTATTAGTGTGGTGTAATGTGGAGTCAAAGAGTGTGTGTCTTCTGAAATTGAGTTGTGTGTTGAGAATTTCATTGGGGTGTGTTTTTGTGTGTCTGTACACAACTCGATTTCAGAACCCACACACTCTTTGACTCCACATTACACCACACAAACACACCCTTATAGGAAACAAAACAAGAGACGCAAAGACCAGTTCTGAGGATGACCCATAATAGGTCGAAACATGTAAATCAGATACGATAGAATTTAACACAAGAAAGTCATATAATACATATTCCGAAGTGATACAGTATTAAAAGTTGTGTAATCAAGATGTATACTGTTTTTAATAGTTACTTGTTAAATAGGATACTAGGCCAGTATTACTCGAGATTATTTAAACAAATTTGAAAGTAAATAATTTAAAAATGTCATTTATATGATTTGACTAAGTGCAATGAATACGAACTTTCATGAATTATGCAGAAATTCCATTCTGAATATGAAATGCAAAACAGTCACGTTTAGTTTGAAGACTACACATAACTGCTCTTGGGCCACAAGCAACACAAAAGTAAATAGTTTTTTATGTATCTTCCTGATTCTGAAGCAAACAATACATTTTTTCTGGATTCTTATTGTTTCTTGTCAGACTTTGAAGAATTATTGGAGCTAGAAGAAGTGCAATTGTTGGCTATGTTAGTTATGTCTGAGGCACGAATCCACGTTATTCTGTTATCAATATTCCATTTTACTTTAACGAGTCCCCACGTAGTATCTTCAATACAGTTTCTTCACAAACTCTTTCAGACCATGTATCATAGGCGGAGAGAGAACCATTTCCTTGGGGGGGGGGCAAAGCAAAGCCATAGAATCCCCATATAACGGGGTTATGGGGGACATCATTTACCTCCTCCCTCCGTTATAGCTTGACCATGGTACAGTATATCGGAATATGATCATTGAATAAAGGTATTTTCGGGGGCATGTTTCTTATAGTGTTACATCCATATCCGCGATGTTTGGAACCGAATTGTATAGGGCTTGAACTCTAGGTCTACTACAAACTATAATAGGGCATAACTTAAAACAGTCTCCCTTTTTTTCTTTCTCGTACAGAAACACATGCATACATCAATAAAACTATGTTACAGTGCTAACAGAAACTTTTTTATATGAAGCATACCTTCCAAAGATATCATACGAAATGTAAATCCTAATTATTTTATTTAATTTCGTCTTTAAGTTTAGGTACCATACACATTATACCGGGATCACTTTTCTTTCTTCTGCATTGTTGTGCAGTATGTTATTCATATTTCTCCAAGTGGCGGCCTGAACACCTGCAGACTTCTAACACATGAGTACAGGCTGTTACAAAAGAAACATTACAGTGCTTCCATTGCTCAAATGAGGTATAGAAATTCTTATACATTCAGAAATTTAAAATAAATACAATATTATAGTCCAGACACATGATCTGAAGATATTAAATTCATAAATTTAAGTACAGAAACTTAATCATAAAGAAAAGCAAAAAAAGATCTTTTGAATTCAATAGAATAGAAAAAAAAGAGATCAGACAAGTTTGGGGGGGGGCAGTGCCCCCCCCCATGCCCTCCCTCCATAACTCCGCCTATGCCATGTATCACCGAAAACAGACTTACTCCAAGTGTTATTTTCATCTGCATCTCCCAAATTTTGTACCTATTTTATAGATTCTTGTTTAGTCTACTCTCCGAAGACAAGTTTGAATCTCATAAATAACACCATTAAGGCATCACTCATGAGGCAACTAGGCCAGGAGATAATGGCGTAAGGTGGCGAGTTCCTTTCCCCTTGGTTTATAGATAAAGCAAATAATTGTTTTCAAAAATGGAAATTCAGAAAGTTTGTTTTTGGTGTCTACTCCAAAGAATTTTTATAACCTTCAATGCAAATCTAATGCAGTGTGTCACTATCGCTTTCATTTGATCACATTCAGTTATTCATGGAGTTAGTATGATGCTAAGCAAATCAATTCCAAGGAAATTTATTGTTTTTGGGTGACTGAGAGACCTCTCCATTGATTCCCACTTAATCCCTTATTCGCTTTTTCTTATGGGAAGAACATGCAGGGTTGCGTGGCGAAATGATTTCACATAATGTAATAGGCACTCTGCAACCCTGCCGAGTAGATCTACGAGTATATACACGAATTTACTGTAATATTTAATAGAATTAAAACTTGCAAATACCTGTACATGACATAACGTTACTCAGCGGTAACTTGGATTATTATTATTATTATTATTATTATTATTATTATTATTATTATTATTATTATTATTATTATTTCATTAGGAATGTAGTAACATTTCAGTTGGACGGGTTACGATGGCGTCTATCTGTACTGTATTCTCCCAACTGTAGCAACGAACGCACCACTTTTCCCCCCAAGCTCTTGGCCAGCTTTTGAAGTTGTTCGCAGCCACTCATGTGTAATCTCTCCATGAATATTCGCTGTCGTATGTTTGCTGGACTTAACCTCCTCGTAGCCCCGCAGAAATACGAATCTGTTTCAAGATTATGATTTCACTCATTTCCTATCTGAATCCATATATAAATATTTAAATCGTTTGAACATGAATTAAGAGAAGCTCCACGCGAGGAGCGAAGAATATTAACGCTTGAACTGCATAAAATTGAAATACAGTAAATGTACTTTGCTATTCTGTGGGGTATAAATTTAATATAAATATATCCTGTTTAACGGGAATTTAAAAGTATAAGGAGCATCTTAATATTGCGATGAGTCGGCCTCGGGAGCGTAGTCGATATAGCACTGGCATTCTATGCTCGAGGTTACGGGTTCGATTCCGGCCCAGATCGAAGGCATTTAAGTGTGTTTAAATGCGATAGGCTCATGTCAGTAGATTTACTGGCATGTAAAAGAACTATTGCGGAACAAAATTCCAGCACATCGGCGACGCTGATATAATCTCTGCAGTTGCGAGGGTCATTAAATTAACCATAATTTTTTTAAAACTTTAAATAAGCATTTTTGACGTCACAGTACTTTTCTTTAATACTTACTATGGAGAAAACCAAAATTTCTCTCAAAAGTTTTGAAGAACTAGATAAGACTTATGCAGACAGAGAGAATGTAACAAAAATATTTAAGCTTAATATATGGGTAATTGTACAAGAAACGTGTACATACCTATTTCCGTGAAAATGTTGTGAACGTTTTTTTTTTTTTTGGATGTAAAATATTTTCAATACATATAGGGTGCGGCAGTGGAATATGACGGTTTTTATAGCTCTGTTGTGGGACACTCAGGACGAATTAAAAGAAAACACATATACTGGAAGTAATCTAGTACAATGCAATTTATTAATGTCTGATTACTTTTTAAAAACTACGTTTCGTAAGTAACCTCCATGTCAACGAATACATTGCTGCAATCTGCTATGAAAGTTCTGTATAACTCGCCCCAACAAAACAGGTTCGATGACACTAATTTCGATCCTTATGTTTTGTTTCAGCTGGATGATGGTGCGAGGCTTGTTGCGATACACCCTACTTTTAAGATAACCCCATAGGAAGTAATTAGCGCACACTACTCATGGTTCAACGAACTTGTCTGCGAAACATGTTTCCAGGACGAATAATTTCACGATTTGGAGACATTGCCTGACCGCCAAGATCTCCTGACCTGACTGCAGCTGATTACTTCTTATGGGGTTATCTCAAAAGTAGGGTGTATCGCAACAAGCCTCACACCAACATCCAGCTGAAACAAAACATAAGGAACGAAATTAGTGGCATCGAACCTGTTTTGTTGGGCGAGTTATGCAGAACTTTCATAGCAGATTGCAGGAATGTATTCGTTGCCGTGGAGGCTACTTACGAAATGTAGTTTTTAAAAAGTAATCAGACATTAATAAATTGCATTGTATTAGATTACTTCCAGTATCTGTGTTTTCTTTTAATTCGTCCTGTGTGTACCACAACAGGGCTATAAAAACCGTCATATTCTACTGCCGCACCCTATATTTCGTATGAAAATATCTTCTTTTTGTATTACTATTTAATCTTCTTTTTACTGACTTACAATCCAAGCGGTTAACGGGAAGGTCTTTTTGACTAGAATCTTTCGAAATGCGGGTCTCTTTGACCGTGTGGTTACCACGGTGCAGGACCACCACGGAAATGTTAGAGAACAAGAACAAAACAAGAAAGAAATACTCAGGTCCGTGCAATGGAGAAAAATCTCCTCTCACGCTAAAAATGGAATCACTGTAAATATCTCGCTTGATATAAATATACAACATTGTTAATGGAATAATAACTGTATACAGTCTGCTGGAATTGTGTCATGCTTTATTCTCGTCTATTACAAATTCTGTTGGTTCATGGACTGCGGTTTGTGATTGTGAGACAAAGCAGTGCCTACTGTTAATCCAACTTTGGTTTCCTGAGAATCCGCTAGAGCTCGTGTTGGTATACAAATCATTAATGTCCATTGTTGTGGGAATTGCTTCTCTTCATTATGAGCTTTGTGTTGGTTTAAATTATTACAGACTGTTACACACTTCAGCAGGGTGAGATGCAATTAATTGTGACTACCCACACAAAAGACAGTCGTACCATCTGTAAAATTGTGTGGGCAATACTAATAAAAATCTGAAATTCGCATTACTAGTTATAAACTCATTTATTATTTTTATCCTCTTCTCTCTTTGGCTCTGTAAGGGACAGACTTAAATTCGCTTTCAGGTTAAATTGTCCACTTCAAAATGACCAGAAGAAAAATGGCCACAAACAAAAATGTCCAAGAGGAAAAAGTCTAGTAAAAATGTCCACAACAAAATGTCCAGTATAAAAAAAATCGCATTCAAAAGTGCCCATACAAAAGTCCATAATTGGAAAAAAAACCATTATATATATATATATATGTTTTTACAAAAGCAGTAACCAGGAGAAAGACTACAGTGTAAAATGTTTTGTGCGAGATCGTGCGTATTTGCTTGCTTTCCGCACAAAACCAATACGCGGTAAGTGTGAAGTACCACATTCAGTATTCCCAACGTAACACACATAACAATTTCCCTCTTCTTACCGCTTAAGCGCCATATTCATTTTACTGCTTTAGGCTTTTAATATATTATTTTTAGAGACGTTTAACATAGTAATAATTATAAATTGGAAACTTACCACTGCAATTTCACCTAAATTGCACTGTTAATTATTGTTTTTAAATAGTATTTGCAAAAATTAAGTAAACTCTACAACACCACAAAAGTTACTGCATTTGTAATGCAAGTAACATTAAGGAAGCCGTGAAAAAATCAACAAGATTCCAGATGCCGATGTTATTACTGCAATATGTTATATAAATAATATTGTTAAAATATTAAAATGAAAAATAAATCATTACATAACCTTACCGTTTGTTTTAAGTTCGTATTTATAGACTGGGGAAAAAAAAGACAGACGTATATCACGGCCTGCTGGAACATAGTAAACACAGAAAACATTTTATAGCAACAATGTTGAAGATAGATATTTTAGTTTTTAAAAGTTGCCGTCATTAAATAGAAACCAAGATGGAGATTTCATTGCAACTAATTAGAAATTCCTCTTTCAGGTATGTAATAAACGATCTTCGTACAAAATAATGTACGATACACGAGCGGTATGTTTGTTTTAATGTTCTCGGAAATTAAAAAAGCTCAACTACGTTTCGCTTTTTTCAATCTTTTCCTCGAATATGAAAACATCAACATACCGCTCTTGTAACGCATATTACTATTATTGAAATTGCTAAGTGACGTACAATATTATAAATCAAGAGTAACAGAATGTCTGAAATTGTGTGTTCACAAAAAAGGAAAACTTTCTAGTACACAATGGCTTTTCGTATCACTTTCATTCAAGGAGCAAAAATGGTAATAAGTTATATTGGAGGTGTGTGACCAATTCTGGTATGGATATCTTACTTGTAGATAAACCAAATGGACATTTATGTAAGTGGAAATTTTGCTAGTCGACATTTCTGTTTGCGAACGTATTGAAATGGACATTTTAACCTCCAACCTTAAATTCTGTTCATTACGTAGCATTAATATTCACTTTATTTAAACTATTAGTGGATAGCAAGAACGACATATTAATTGCTACTTCGCGCTGTATTTTACAGATTTTTTACTTTAAACCTCATTATCCAATTTTGACTTACACCACTTTTGTTCTGAACGGCTCATATAGAGAATAGATCGGCAGTGCTCTATGTAACAAACAATGGCTCTCGTGAAGGCGAGTGAGTGCCGTGTTGATGCGCGGTCAGCCATATTGCTTCACTATGCTAGTTCATGTGAACAGATACTATTTACTGGTTTCCTTTTCTATATTCAAGGTGTAAATCTAATTGGAGTCTGGATTATTAATATTTTTTTTAAATGAATATCTGTGTGGTATTCGGGTATAATTTTTCTTACTATAACAGAAAGAAACAAGGAAAATAAGACGTTTCAATACTTCCGTAAGTAGTTCTAGGCCAGAGCCGGGCATGAGAGCGGCTCAGTCTAGTCGGCCAGAGCTGCTCTCGCTCCGCAAGGCACTTCAATTCCGAGCCAGAGCAGAACGCTCACGCAGTGGCGGACTCGCATTACAGCTACCTTCCCTGCATTAATGTAACAGTACATAATAGTTTTTAAGGATATTACATCAATCCATTGTACATTACAGAATTTATAACACTCTTATTAATTTAATGAAATAAACTTCGCTCTATGCACACACACAAATCATTAGGCTTATTTACATAACCCATACTCACATACTGCAACCTCCTCACCACGGTTCTACGCAAAGGCGTATGCTTCCACTTCACTTACTTGCTGTGGACAGAGTTCATCTGCCAATATAATTAAACATCGCTTGTTGAATTTAATGTTTTCAATTCCTCTGCAATTTCTTGGCAAATTTTGTAGCTAATTCTCATAGCCGATTCACTAAGTGTATTATTGTCATCCTGTTAATATATAATATAATATAATATAATATAATATAATATAATATAATATAATATAATATAATATAATATAATATATAATATAATATAATATAATATAATATAATATAATATAATATAATATAATATAATATATAATATATAATATAATGTGATGCGATACGATATATAATATGATATATGATATGATATATGATATGGTATGGTATGGTATGATATGATATGATATGGTATATGATATGGTATATGATATGATATATGATATGGTATATGATATGATATATGATATGATATGATATGATATGATATGATATGATATGATATGATATGATATGATATGATATATGATATATGATATGATACGACCATAAATTAATACAACTTAAAGAAAAAGTTTATCAGGTACATTCGATATTTATATTGCATTATTAGTTATTATAGTACATTTAATAATATATAATTTTAAATTATACAAATATTATGATATAACATAGTATAGTATATTACAGTTCATGATATATAATATGATATATTATATATCATAATACTTGTATGATTTAAAATATATACATATTACTAAATGTATAATAACTTATAATGCAATGCAAATATGAAATAGATACTCTAATATAATGTGCCTGAGAAACGTTTTCTTTAAGTTGTATTAATTTATGGCGTTCATTACCAACATATTTGTCATATTCAGTAGCATGTTGTAAAGAATAATGTCGCTGGATATTGAACTTCTTAATCAGTTTGAGTGTTTTATGCCAAATTAAACGCTTTGCTAATCCACTGTTCTCTACCAAAAAGAACTCCTCCTCCCATGATACATTAAAAGCATTGGGAGTAGCGGGACCCTTTAGTGTATGAGCGGAAGCTCCGTCTTCAAAGTTCGCCGTCATACTGCACAGTCACCATTGCACCGACACTGAATGACGTACAGTATGCATACGTCACACCGCTCGCGAGACTCGCTCTTTAAAGCACACAGCGCTCATTTCTCAGAATCACGTAATGTGCCCAGCCCTGTTCTAGGCGAAAAGTATCTGCTGGAAAATTATCCAAGTTATCGAAGTCGTAAGTTCGCATTGCCGAGTAGCACACTGGCGTTCGAAGTTTCTGTAAGTGTGGCTTCTTTAGTTATTACAACTCTGAATATACGGTGAAGATAACAGTCAGTATTGCCAATAGTACATAAATATACTGGCATTATAAAATTCAAAATATATATTCCGTCTCTAATGATTGTAAAAAGCACTAGGTTTAACGGGAAACTCCTGGTACTGTCAATTATAGAATAATTTATATCGTATTTAATCTACATCAACATTTTCCCATATACTTCTATACCCGTCCCAATAATAGGTTAACCTATTGAAAACTAGCGGAACTATTCCAGAGTTTTGTCAGTTTGTTATATTTTTGGTACTGACTTATTCCCGATCAGAAAATTGAGGATCAGATATCTTTGAACGCCAGTGTGCATTTACCGCAGAAGAGAGAAAATTCTACTTCTTCTTTTGCACTTTGCTTGATTGTGCATCATTTTAATGAATTTTAATTAACGTAAACTTTTTCCGTGCATTTAATATATCGCCTACACAGCTTTGATGTTGATATTGACTACATAACCGCCCTCGATGCTGCGGAGAACGGGTGTTTTCATGCGTTGGCTAGTGCTACTGAATTGTGATGTTTCAATTATCTCTGTAAACACAGTCTGCTTTCCATTACTTAAAATAAATAACTGGAAATAACAAAGGAAAATGCTCCTTTCATTTCAAGGATTTACTACCATTGAACTCCTTCCGCCCTGTAGGGTAAAGACGCCTAATTCCGTGATACCCCTAATCCCGTGATAAAATTTCAATTGACTGCCATGGAGTTGTGGTCTCTGACTTTTAAGTTTTTGGAATACCTAACAGATGCCAGGAGATGTCTTCCTTTCAATTCTATTGACTACCCGCCTTTTGAATAGAAGCAGTCGATTGCAGAAGCTTTTGTTCAGTGAAAAGTGGTTGACCAGTAAGTTTTTCTTTCTGTTGTGACCGCTCCTGAAGAAACATTTTATATTTGAGGTAAGAATTAATATAGCATTATAAAATGATACATTACTGTAGATTATAGTCAGCTGAATCAATGTGTATAATTATAATTATTTAAACATTGTGAGATAATAACAATGCTACAGGATCTTTCCCATTTTCGGATTTATTTTCATATTTCTCCTTCCTGGCTCACTCGACCAGTGATGCCAACGCTAAATTGTGAAAATTAATGTCTATGAAAGAAAATAGTTCGTGGAAATAAGTTATAGAAAACATCAATTATAAATAATTGATTAAATGGCGATCTTACTCGTGTTAATTGTGTAAGCATGTGCGGCTTACACAATTAACACGAGTAAGATCGCCATTTAATCAATTATTTATATTCAAGTATTAAAAGTAGTGTACGAAAGATTCAACATGGATTATCAATTATAAATTATAATAAAATAATAGGACATACAGTATATTTAACTTAATTACTGCTGTTGTTAGGAATATAAATAATGAGAAATAATTGTGTTATAATGTAATTTATTGAAATTTAATTTTGCATTGAATTTAACTTTCACTTTATTTTGTTTATAATATATTAATATGTAATATGTATTCTTGTATTTGCACAAATGTTTTCTATGATATTTGTCACTTAAGCTCTTTTTCTATGTTGTAATATCTTACTTAATCAATATTAAAACAATATAGCCTAGCATGACTTTAAAGTGTTTTTACAAATAAACGTTTGTTTTCTGGGCAGTTAATGAGGATTATTTTAATATCTCGGAATTAGGATATCACTCACGGAATTAGGAAACCACTATCACGGAATTTGGAGTCCTGTCACGGATTTAGGAGGCACTTTATAACAATGAAGAATCATATATTATATATCAAACTTGTGAAACTGTTGACACTGAATGTTGTAAAAACTGTAGCTGAAGGTCGAAATAACGTCATTTACGTGTTATTTTAAAATTTTTAGTACAAGTTTGGCATAAATATTGACTTTATTAAATATGTCACGGAATTAGGCAACCTTACCCTATATACAGTAAGCCTATACGATATTGTATATAGAAGAATTATACGGGTGCAAACACACAGCATAAGTTTGTTTCTGTATTTTTAATACTGACTTGCAGTAAGATAATGAAGGTGAAGGACCTCTCTGGCAAGAATAGTCTGTATTTGTAGATAGCGTTAACCTGGAAACTGCAGTTCTTGCGTGACAGTGGCGGGATCAGAGACTTAAAGAGATACATCCAGAGCGATTTCAAGATTAGAAGACGAGATCATTTTAGAACGTTGCCCTCCTTCCAGTAAGTTTTCATTTAATTAAGCGTTTCACACAATCCATTATACGAATTCCTGGGCTCTCGTCTGTACTCCATATCCCGCAAGACGAAGTAAAAAAACGGAGACATGGGAAGACGTGTGGAATTAGAGAACGAGACGGACGAGGGAATTAAGGGACTGGAAATATAGGATTAAAATGCAGCACAAGTAAGTGAATTGTGAAGAATGAGGGACGAAAAGATAATTAGAGAAACGAAGGAAGAATTAATGTAAGGAAGAAATTAAAACAGGAGAGAATTTACGGTGTAAAGACTGTTACGAAACAATTGATAATATTGTAGAAAATGTGGTTCTACTAATGAGACACATCCTGGGCATTTAGAAGAAAAGTTAGTTTTATACTGTGGGTTGAGATGAAGTCCTATTCATGAACGTTACTTCAACTTCACTTCGTCTTGGCTTCAAGTTAGAAGTCGGATCATATAAAGTAGAGTGCAGGATCCATATTCAGAGACAATACTTATCTTTCCCTTGACAAAGTCAAATGTAGATAAAAGGTAAGTGAACTTGGTGTTCCACGTCATCATCAGACAGCGCATTTTAGTTCCCAAACAAGTTAGGAAAGTTATAGGTTAGTATATCCTGGAGTTTTAGAGTTCAAACTCTGACCCTACATGCTTACGTCAGGACGCTAAGAAAGGTAGGCCTATAACCTAGCTTCGGTACATAATAATAATGGAGCATGACAACTGTAAGTGGGATTGCTACTAAATTGAAGTGGTTTGTGCAGCTACTTTTTAACCATATAAACGCACTAACACTGCGAAACTAGCTCTGTACGAAATATTTATTTAATTTATTTATTTAATTAATTTAATTTATTAATTTATTAATTTATTTATTTAATTAATTTATTTAATTTAGTTATTTAATTAATTAATTTAATTAATTAGTTTAATTAATTTATTTATTTAATTTATTTATTAATTTATTTATTTAACTTATTTATTTTATTTATTTAATTTATTTTATTTATTTATTCATTTATTCAATTATTTAATTAATTAATTAATTCATTCATTCATTTAATTTAATTTAATTAATTTATTTAATTAATTTTAATTTATTTATTTATTTTATTGAATTCATTTTATTCATTTAGTTATTTATTTAAATTCACCACCGACAGAGGCAGGCTTCCAATTACAAGTGGCTTACACAGATACATACACAGAATAGTGCTACATATTACAGAAAATAGAGCGATAATAAAACTGAACTAGTATATACAACATATATTATAGAACATAATAGTAAACATTTAATAAATCAAAATTAAAAAAAAAATAAAATTTTGACAAACTTAAAATGATAGTTATTATAAAACCGACATCACCCAAAAATAATAAAATTAACACTAAATACTCTATATATAATATATACAATTAATTCATTTAATGAAACCAACTCCATTACATTGAACAAAAACATATATTCTCAGATTATGAATTTCATATCTTTTACTATAACTGCCAGTAAAAATTTAAGCTAAGAAAATGTTCTTCCTACGTTACATGACGTTACAGGGATAAAATAATAACAAAAATCAATATACAAATTATAAATATTTACATTTTACACAATATATACAAATAATTCGTTTATCAAAACCTATCCCGTTGCAGTGAACGAAAACATATATTCTGAGGTTATGAAATGCAAATCTTTTACGAACATCACATAAAATTTATTTAAACTAAGAGAATGTTCTTTCTACGTCATATGACGTTACAGGGGCATATTTATATTACATTACATCATTATAATAATTTAATGACCCCATGCGTACCTGCTTGCAATTCGACCTTGCGTACGCATCCACGTGACGTAATAGATGTAGCCACCAGAAGAAACTACTCGATCCGCTGTACATTTGGGAACGAAAATGCACATCATATAAAGACGTAGTGTTTCAACCCACATCTGCTCCATATGGAAAGTGAGGAAATTATTCATTAATCGCTGGGTATACTTTATTTCAAACCTGTTATTTTCAAAAACATTCACTGAAATAGAAGGAACCATAGATGATGATGTAGATCTACTTCAAAGAACCTGCTTACAAATACAAAAACGTGGTGCAAAATAAGAACTCAGACGTCGTTTTGGTTTCGGTAAAGAAGAAGGAATAGCACGAAATTTAAAGCACAAAATATGTAAGTAGGCCTAATAATGATAATATCAATTATATGAAAATAGAATTAGAATCTTAACCATATGTTGAATAAAGTGTAATTTTTATTCTAAAAAAAATCATAGTCTATTACGGATATATATTTTTTCCAACTCCACTATATTATAATATAAACATTTAAAATTAACCAATGTTTAAGAAAATAATCAAATTTTCCTTCTTTATTAATTCTCTGATAATAATAATAATAATAATAATAATAATAATAATAAAACAATATTGAAAAATTTGAAATATACTTTATAGGTACGTAAATTCGGAATAAAAACTGGACAAAATATTGAGATTATGATTAGGTAAGAATAACTTGGGAATAAAGAAGCAAATAATATGACACAGAACGCATAACCCATGAACTCCCAAACTTACTGGCATGATACTGTACAGCGCCTGTCGATGTCTATTTCACTCCGCGTTTTCACCTAATTCTCACAGTAATGAGTCGCACTCTGACGTCCCCGAGCGCTACTAACCTTTCAAATTTGATCCAGACTACATTTCATCCCCCTTGGATTGAAATAATAATTAGTCACTTGAAGGTAGGAGTCAGTTTCTTATACGACCTTTCTACCATTACCCGTTTCCTGCTTATAACAACATTTAGGAGGAAAAAAGAAACATGGAAGATATCTTTATCTAGCATGCTGTATCACAGATAATTATGGTAAAATTTCTCCATTCGGGAGGAATAATTGGTACTAAAACTTATAAAATATTTCTAACACAGTTACAGGTGAACTGTTTGTCTTGTTCGGTAGTCTTCAAGTGATGAACGTCCCGCGACATTCTGTCAACAAACTAAAAATTCAGCTCGTTGAAGAACTTATTCGGGCAGACAGATGAGTCAGTGTCTTTGAAAAGGCAGAGAAGGTAATATCAATATTAGGAGTAGCAAGAAAATTATTAAAAGAACGCCTAAAGCTTTTAAAAGTGTCTGCGAGATGGTTGCCGCGAAATCTGACTGAAGGAAACAAAGAAAAACTATTTGAACTGTGCTCTCATGTCCAACACTACAACTAAGATAATTTTGAGCTTCTGAACAAAATTATTGTCTCAATTGATGAGACTTGGTATACCAATAGCTTCCGGAACAAGATTGTTAACAAGGATTGAGAACCTTAAAGTGTTGACAAATATATGATGGTTGTGATTGTTTAGGACGTGGAAGGTTCGACATTAATTTATTTTCTCTTACATAAATAAGGAATGCAGCATACAATAGAACTCCTACTAAAGACAACTTGATAGAAACTTTAAGGTTCAGAAGACGTTGGAAAAAGGTGAAAATGCGTCACCTTCTTTCATGACGACTCTTGTCCTCACTGCGTAGAAATCACAAATGAACAAATCTGAAACGTGCTGTCATATTGCACTCGATAAAATTCGGAGCTATCCCCATGCGACTATCGTCTGTGCGGGACGCTGAAGAAAAGCTTACGGGGAAAATACAGTATTTGCAACGAATGACATGTAAAGAAAGAAGTACAAAAATCGCTGCACAATCAAAAATGTTCCTTCAGGAAGTAATAAACAAGTTGCCTTATTGCTGACAGAAACGAATATACTCGTATATCCTAATAGACAATTTTTAAACAATTATAACGGTTTAAATTTAGCCACCGGCGTGGCTCGATCGGTTAAGGCGCTTGTCTGCCGGTCTGAAGTTGCGCTCGGCGCGGGTTCGATCCCCGCTTGGGCTGATTACCTGGTTGGGTTTTTCCGAGGTTTTCCCCCACCGAAGGTAAAAGCCAGGTAATCTATGGCGAATCCTCGGCCTCATCTCGCCAATTACCACCTCACTATCACCAATCTCATCGACGCTAAATAACCTAGTAGTTGATACAGCGTCGTTAAATTACCAACTAAATGTTTTAAATTTTTATGTGTTACGTAATGTGTTGTATATTCACGGATTGTTATACAATATTAAATTTGTTTCCCATTTTCCAGACGTTATGTCCCTCCATAAAAATTGTTCTTTAATTAAATTTCCATGATGACATACTTTTCTTTGCTTCTATTCTTCAGTGTTTTCTTTGTCTATTTTTTTTTCTTTTTCTGGGATCAACCACCGATCTCTGGCGATACTTGAATTTCAGCTGTTTTGTAATATTTTATTTCAAATAAAGATTCAGTACTCTTCTATTACATATCATTGTATTTCATGTTCATCATTCCTGTACAAAATTGATTCAAATTGACTAGTAGATACTCAAAATCTAAGAATTTATAAGAAATCACTGTAGACAGAGATATAGTGTGTATAAAAACACATTCCTGATATTGGATGCTGAAAACCTTAATTTCTGCGAAAATACCGAATCCGATTCAATACTTTATCTTCATTGTTCATATGTGAGAAAGTAAAAAATGCTCATGGATATTCATAACAAAAATATTTTTGTGGATATGAAAGTACATAAAATACGAAGGATTTGTTACTGATCGTATGACCCCAAAACTATATTTCGTGATATACCGGTACCTGTTACTTTGTCAGATGTGCAGAATTCCACTTTGATATTGTGACATGCTGTTGAATTGCTCTATTTGCCATGGACACAAATAAGCCAATTAAAAGATCTGTGTAGGAAGCGAATATTAACCTGGCTAATATCACGGCCCGATGATTCCACATCGAAATCACGCTGCTGACGTATAGCCTAAACAAACAGATTAACCGACGTGTAACCCAAATGAATAACGTTACACAGCAATTGTCAGGGTACACCTTACGAATTGCATTTTTCTGCTTCCATAAGCTCCCAAAACTCTGGTTACTACTTTGTTTATTATATGGAAAGTATCATTATCTATTCTTTCTTAATAAGAAAGACTCTGCAATACAGATTGTGTGTATGTATGTATGTATTTTTAGTAGGTTATTTTACGACGCTTTATCAACATCTTTGGTTATGTAGCGTCTGAATGAGATGAAGGTGATAATGCCGGTGAAATGAGTCCGGGGTCTAGCACCGAAAGTTACCCAGCATTTGCTCATATTGGGTTGAGGGAAAACCCCGGAAAAAAACCTCAACCAGGTAACTTGCCCCGACCGGAAATCGAACCCGGGCCACCTGGTTTCGCGGCCACACGCGCTGACCGTTACTCCACAAGTGTGGACGTATGTATGTATGTATGTATGTATGTATGTATGTATGTGTGTATGTATGTATGTACGTACGTGTGTATCGAGAAAATTTTTAAATTGCACCCTATAATTTTTTTTTGTCAAGTTTGTTTATACACTAGAGATGAACAAAACTAACTGCCGCTCTCGCTCGCTGTGTTCGTTGCATTTGTCTTTCGAGTCTCGTCTCCTCTCGTCATTCTCGTGCGCTTCGAGTCTCGCTCATCATTCTCGAAATAGCATTTGGTCGGCGTGAAAAGATTTCGTAACTTTGAATAACAAACATCATTGAAATAAATGATGATCGATGATAGATAACAGTTAATTTCATTCAGAATAGTTAAATAACAAGTTTGAAGCAATACGTAAGTTACAGTTACGAGAAAATCCACAAACGATTAGGGAAAACACTTTTTTTACTTGTAGCAAGTAAAGGAATAGGTTTGGAAGTAAATCCTAAAAAGACAAAGTATATGATTATGTCTCGTGACCAGAATATTGTACGAAGTGGAAATATAAAAATTGGAGATTTATCCTTCGAAGAGATGGAAAAATTCAAATATCTTGGAGCAACAGTAACAAATATAAATGACACTCGGGAGAAAAACGCAGAATAAATATGGGAAATGCGTGTTATTATTCGGTCGAGAAGCTTTTGTCATCTAGTCTGCTGTCAAAAAATCTGAAAGTTAGAATTTATGAAACAATTATATTAACGGTTGTTTTGTATGGTTGTGAAACTTGCACTCTCACTTTGAGAGAGGAACAGAGATTAAGGTTGTTTGTGAATAAGGTTCTTTAGGAAAATATTTAGGGCTAAGAGGGATGAAGTTACAAGAGAATGGAGAAAGTCAGACAACACAGAACTGCACGCATTGTATTCTTCACCTGACGTAATTAGGAACATTAAATCCAGACGTTTGAAATGGGCAGAGCATGTAGCACGTAGCTATGGGCGAATCCAGAAATGCATATAGAATGTTAGTTGGAAGACCGGAGGGAAAAGACCTTTGGGGAGGCCGAGACGTAGATGGGAGGATAATATTAAAATGAATTTGAGGGAGTTAGGTTATGATGATAGAGAGTGGATTAATCTTGCACAGGATAGGGACCGATGGCGGGCTTATGTGAGGGCGGCAGTGCACCTCCGGGTTCCTTAAAGGCATTTGTAAGTAAGATAGATAACAATAATTTCTTACTGCGTAGTTAAATAACAAGTTTAAAGCAATAAATAAGTTACAGTATTTTAGGTTTCCCAAATGATAAGGTAAATGTCAGGTAAACTATGGCAGATACTCGGACTTCTATGACTGTAGCTAATTCTATCGACAATAGGTAATCTCCTAGTTGTTAAAGTGTCATTAAATAACAGATTTAAGAAAATAAACTTTCTAGAGAATGTAAAAGATAATTAATCTGTCGTCCATCATTGCTTCAGTCATATTGCTTGATAGACTTTGCAGATATGTAGGAAGACACAGCTATTTTGGTAACGGCATTAATTTAGTATGCAATAATAATTGACAGAATCTAATACACAAACACGTACGAAATTTGAATTGACGTCATCACAGTGGAATCCAGCACCGAGACTACATAATATGTCGGAGGCCGCGGTGTCATCTTCGTCTCGGATAACGTTCCAGGGGGTCTGGAATTATAATTTTATCTCGCTTCTCCGTGTTATTAATGTAATATTGAGATTATCTCCCTCGGGTAGTTCCATAGAAAGCTCTGCTATGTTCTATGCAGGTGTGGGGAAGTTAGTATCGGTTTATAAGCAATAAACTCTACAATCCACATATTCTATTACGAAGGGTGGCCACATTATTCTTCTCGAAGGTACGTAGGCATACCAGTAAATGTGGTGTGAATATTTCCATGGGAAATTCCTCCACGTGACATAGAAATTCAAGTTTCTACAGTCACTTTAGAAATACAGAGTGTTCGATTGAGTTTGTTACAAATTCTAGCGAGTGATAGGTGGTGCCAAAAGAAACAAATTTTGCCAATTAATTTACACCTTGCAAGACTAGCACAGCGCTATATGCCCTACAATTCTTTACACCAGGTTCAAAATTATCTTGAACTGAAGAGGTCCTATTGCTTGGCCACCATGTTCCCCATGCCTGTAGAGCCATATGAAAATAAAAATGTAAGAAATATTAGCGTCAACACCACGAAGGAACTTTTAAGCTGAAATGTTAGCTTCTTGTGATGACTAGAGACAGACAAAATATGAAATATCGTATTATAAACCATTCCTGCTAACGGTATGGAAACAAGATTTTCAGGATTTGGAATATGTAAGATGCAGTTAATGTCTAAAATGTTCTTATTTAACAATATTCTGGTAAAATTTTCATATTTCATAATTTTTTTTCATGATTTTTCTCCTCCCTCCTTTAATATGTCTGTAATTTCCAGTGAAGCGATTTTCAGATATTTTAAGGACACATAAAGGATGTTTTCCAGGAAACATTTGAAAAACCCAAACCACTTATTCCATCAACATTCCGGAATATACAAGGCAAGTGAAATCTCCAAATTTCTCTTTAAGAATATTGAACTCGAAACGTTAATGACTTCGAGAAACCAAAACAAAATAAGTGATTTCTAGTCAACCTTCGCGCATTCTTACGAGTTCATTGAATTTTTTAAGTGTTGCCACGTCTACTTTTGTACGTATAAATTATTGTTTGTGGGTGGAATCGTTATTGTTGCCCCACGTTGGAAGCCATTTGTGGGTGGTGTCGTTATTGAGTTCCCACGTTGGACGCCATTTGAGGGTGAGTGGTTATTGTGACCACACGTTGGGCGCCATTTGAGGGTGGGTGCGTCTCGGTGTTGCGTGAGATTCACTCAGGGTAGCCGAGGTACAGTTGTGGTATAGGATGATGTCGGGAATAATACCAAGCCGGCTACTTATATAAAAGGCAGTGTAAACTCCAAAACTATAAGTTTATTGTCGTATTCACTTAGTAAACCCTAGAGTATGTATTTCCGGCTGACTTATAATTCAATCGTTGGTCGCACCTCTGCATCGACTCTATGGCAACTCTGAATAAGCTCTATCCGATACTATAAATTCAATACTCTGCCCAGTACACTACGGTCGAAGCTCCTAAACATTGGCGAGTAGTCTCGCCGATGACAAAGTTCAATCTATCGAGTCTTCGCCTGAAGAAAGACTATTAAGTTGGGCCGCCGACACAAAAAAAAAAAGATGTCGCGCCGTCTACACGAAGAAAAGTAGTTATCCTGTCGACACGAAACGAAGTAATTATTCTGCCCTGAATGTAGGGCCGCCGACACGATGTAAAGTTGTTTTGATGATCTCCGCTCCGAAGCGGAATAGTAGTCCTGTCGACACCAAACGAAGTAGTTATTGTGCCCTGTATGTAGGGCCGCCGACACGATGCGAACTCGTTTTTATGATCTCCGCTCCGCGGCGGAATAGTAGTCGTCATGTCCGCTCCCCGTCACCCTTATTTATAAAAACCTATCCTACGCTAAAACTAACTATCCTATTGGTTAAAAACTACGTCACTAACTGGCCTAAAATCTATTCCCTATTGGTCCAAAGTGACCTCATAAGCTGGACCAAGATCTCTTCTTATTGGGCGCGAAATATGTCATCTCTGAATTTAAACTTTGGATTTCCCATAACATCTAATTAGTTTGTATATCTCACAAGAATACCCGTTCTTTGGAAAACCCAAGCTTGGCAGTATCTTTCCCACGGGTCTAGTCCGACTCCGGCTTTTATGCTTCATCGAGTCTATACGAAACCCCGCTCAAGGTGGCCCTAAATCTGTCCGATGCTGACAAGTGACGAAGCACCTGTGTGAGGAAGCTAATTCTAACGAAGTCGCCAGAACATCCCCGCGAATACATGTAATAAAAATATGGAGATATCACTTCGCTAATAAATCGGTCTCTCCCTCTCCTAATTACTGCTTCAAATGCCCATCTACATAACCATTGGAAATTCCCGAAAGAGTTTCCAATGTTATGAGATGTCCCCGCTTTCTGCCTATAACTAGCCTCACAGTTCCCCTACGCTATCAGCCGGTAACACATTATTTACAATACAATCTGATTATAATATCACTACAAGCAATTACAATAAATAATACATATATCTTCACAAGCCTTTCTATGTACACAACTCTCACACAATAAGCACAACAATGTACAATTTATATTCACATTTACATATGTACAATACCATTCATTCACATATTTACATTTATTTATTAATTGATCAATTACACACTCTGCGTGCTTGGTTGTACCAGCCGCCCTGTACAGGTTCACCTAGCTGTACGCGTGAGACTAACCATCCTACTCTTTCTCATTCCTACCTCCTAGCCTCTCCTGTTTGAAAGGCCGCAAGAGTTGCTTGTGGTACCTACCAACAGGTTTACTTTTTCCCCTTTCTACCAATTCGAAAGTATGGTCTCCGTATTTACTCTTAATTTCGTAGGGCCCCTTGTACAGTAGCTCCATGCGTGAGTAACGTCCTCTAAGGGCGGAAGATAACTTCACGTCCCTTAGCAATACCAAATCGCCGGGTGTGGGCTCCCATTTGTGGCGATATCTTTTAACTTTACCGAGTCTATACTCAGCCTTTTTCCTGATTCGGTCGAAAGCTAGTTTACACAGTAGTTCCGCACTAGGAGGCTCACCCTCCTGTATTGCCTGCGGCAAACTCTTTATCATGGGATCGGGATCGATCCCTAACATAAGTTTGATCGGAGCTATTCCGGTCGTTGGATTGATAGAGTGGTTCATGACTCTCTCAATCACCTCACATTGCCTAAACCAGTCCTTATGGTTTCGGTGACACAGAATACGGAGGTACAATGATATATCCCTAAGCGCTCTTTCGCAGGGATTACCGCTGGGAAAGTATGCGGAGCAATTGTATAGTTTCACGCCCGCATCTTCCAGCCTTTTGCAAAACACTTTCGATTTATGTACCGACACATTGTCACTGAGCACCGCTGTTACCGGGCCGTAAGTCGGTATGTAGTCTCTAACCAGCTTATCAGCACACAACTTGCTAGAGATATTTCTTAAAGGGTAAATCTTTACAAATTTTGTGAATACATCGTACGTAACAAATATGTACCTGTGTCCGAAGGACGATGTGGGCATTGGACCGTTTTCGTCCACTGCTACAAGTTCATTCTTTTTACCCCTGATAATGACTTGTGGTACACTGTCATACCTTACATTTAGAGGTTTCGCCCTCTGGCAGACCTCGCAACGAGATATTACCCTTCTAACCTTCTTTGACAGTTGCTTAATATAAAATGATTCTGACATAGTTAAAATGATCCTATCACTCCCAGAGTGACACATAGATAGGTGAAAGTTGTTTATAAGTTCATTCTCCATACTCGCAGGTATGTATATCTTCCACTTCTGGATATCCCTACCATGCAATTTATACAAGTTACCAGAGCGCAATCCATACACCTCATCTTTCACCTGTGAGATTTCTCTAGCTTTGTCCATTAAGGCCCTTATCGTGGAATCCTCCTGCTGCAAATCTGCAATTTTCCGAAATTTTCCCGTCAGAGCTCCATTCCTCGTGGAATCAATTTTCATCACGGCAATTTCGTACGCGGGGGCGGTGATAGTTTCTGGTAGCCCCGATTTGGAATTCAAACGAGAGAGACAATCACCAAAGATATTGTCTGCCCCCGGAATATGTCTGATCGTCACATCATGAGCCAAAATTTCGTGCACATATCTAGATATTCTAGAGTTCGTCAATTTGCATCTACTCAGAAACGCTAGGCTTACATGATCAGTAAATATGATGATCTGCCTATTAAAGATATACTGACGGAACTTCTGTAGTGCGAAGTACACAGGAGAAATCTCTAGTTCCGTAATTGATGCGTTGCTTTCGGTACGCGACAGTCCCCTAGAAGCTGTGGCAATCACATGTCGCTTATTATCTTCATCTGTCTGACATAGAATTGCTCCATATCCATATGAAGACGCATCCGTATAAATCTGAAAAGGTAGGCTGTCGTTAGGCCTTTCCAACAGAATTGAGTCGGCGAAAAGCAGTTTCGTTCGATCGAATGCTTCCTGCTCTGCCGACCCCCACCTGAAGGGTGTATCCTTCTTCAACAATGCTCTGAGTGAGGCTACATGCTTAGCATAATTGACGAGAAACCGATTCTGGTATTGTAGGATACCTAGATATCTACGAACCTGTTTCCGGTTCCGCGGCGGCGGGATCCTCGCAATGCTCTGAATTCTCTCTTGGTCCGGTCTAATTCCGTCAGACGAAATTACGTAACCCAGGAAAACTGTCTCAGCTTTAAAAAATGCTGTTTTCCCCAGCTTGACTGTCATACCAGCCTCTCTCAATTTAGTAAGTACAAAATCAATATCCCTAATATGCCTATCCACATTATTGCCATATATAAGAAAATCGTCAATGTACTGTGCCAGAAAACCTTTCGTTGAATCACCAAAAATTATGTCAAGTGCCCTTAGTAGCGCAGATCCAGAACTCGCGATGCCGAATGGGCATCGGGTATACTGATAAACTTTCCCGTTATGTAGGAACGCTGTGAATTTTCTCGAGTCCTCGTCAAGCGGAATCTGCCAATACGAACTGGTCAAGTCCAAACTAGTGAATATAGAACAGTCACTGATACGGCCTAACAAAGTGTCCACTGACTCCGTCCTGAAATTATCTTTAACTGAAAACGAGTTAACGTGTCGGGCATCGATCGTTACTCTTAAGCTTCCATTGGGCTTTCTAACCCAGCACAATGCATTTACGTAAGGCGAGTCCGATACTTCTATAACTCCGTCTTTTAACATATCATTTATGACTTCGTCTGCCTGATCCCTTAAAGATAGGGGGATGGGTCTACATTTATGCCGAAATTCCTCCATTCCTACCACCTTAATTTTGTGTGTGTACACTCTACACAGACCCGGCGCGTCTGAAAAGACATTTAAATGGCTACCTACAACATCCATTAAGCGTTTTCTTTCACTCTCACTCAGGCCGTGTGCCTGGTTAACTTTATCTCTCACTATTTCGAAAGTATCTGTCTTCCTATTGTTATACGCGTCTACCTGCCTAAGATCGCCCGGCGAACTCTCATTACAATAGCTGGCCCTATCGCTAATGAGATTGCGTCCTATTTGTCTCGCATGGACTAATTCGCCGATACACAATTCGCATTCTCCGCAGCCTACTTGACACACTCCCCTAGTTACCTCATTACCTTCCCACGGATTAACCTCTATAATTACATTCTTACAAATTTTGAGGTGCTCTACAAAAAATAACTCTTCCTGTAATTCTATCTCTCCCGCGGTTCTCTCATCTAACTCAGCTCGAGCGTTATTGCTACTGAATGGGACATGGTCTACACTGCCGTTACCTGCCGTAACCCCTAGTCTGTTTTCCCTGAAATCTAATAGCGCGTGCCATTCATAGAAGCTTTCTACTCCAATAATGATGTCGGTAGTCAACCTTTGTATCACAAGAAAAATCGCATTTAAGTTCACGTCTCCGCACTCTAACTCGAACCATACTTGATATTTTACCTTTTCCTTCTTCTTGCTTAGGGCGCCTGCACAGTACAGTGAACATATCGGTAACGTTTGCAGTTTTATTCCTGAATCCCTAACCTTTTGAAAAAATTCCAAGCTGCATACATTATTTGTGGAGCCCGAGTCCAACAACACACAACACTTAATCCCAAATATTTTAGCATCTATATAAGGCAGTACATAAGTCCCATTATTTTCTAACTCTGGGTTAGTAATCTCGCTCTGTCTCTTCACGCTTACCGCGTTGGTGGATTCTTTTGACAGTGGCTTACTGCACTTAGCTACAGAAATCTCCGAACCCTTGAGACTTCTGTCTAGCAGTTTCCCGAGTGCGATGCAGTCGGTTCCACTGCTACCTCGTCTCTATTTCTACAATTTATAGGCTCCCGGCCCATATTCATTCTGACCGGACTTTGCTGACGTCCGATCATGTCTCTATTCCTACTTTGTCCCACGTTACACGGTGTAGGGGGCCTATTGCACCCTTGTGAGGCCATTTCCTGTAGGACGTCTCGTCTGCCTCTCCCTTGCTCTTGTCTCCTCCAATCACCTCGATTTTGCGGTCCCCTGCTAAAATTAGGCTGCCAGAATCCCTGTCTGTAATTTCTGTTCCTAAGCCAGTGTGGTTGGGTTCTAAGCCTATTATTTCCATTTTCTTGTCTTCCCGTGTACCATCGTATGTGGTTAACCCTACGCACGGGACCAACACCTCCTCTATCGTTTCTCATCCTGTTGTGGCTGCTCTGGTTGTTCCTAATATTATTGTAAGGACCCCCAAAGGGCGGGTCACTCCTCTCCCTGTTGGGACTTTTCCCTCCGTTATGGCCATTATGGTACCTACTATGTGCATTGTTGGGGCTCCTGTCACCACCCCAGTTACTCCCATTTTGGGCTCCTGTCCTTGGGGATGAAAAGGCCGTACTTGCCCCCTTCCCCGCTTTCTGGTCGGTGGGGCTTGAACCCTTTCCTTTGCCATGTTCATAATCTGCCTGTCCACTGCATTCATAGTGCGTAGCGTCCGAACCATCCAGCGCAGTCAATAAATCTATTGTTTCCCCGAAGTCTCGGGGCCCTGCTACGATCAGATTATATCTTATGTTCTCGGGATACTGCGAAATCACAGTTTGGATCAGCTCTGAATCCGGTATTGGCGGATTGAGGCTTTTCCCTTTCTTAACAATTTCAAGAAAATAATCTATCATAGAGACGCCTCTTCCCGCGTCAAACCTGCTCTGATTAATTTCCTTCCTAATTCTTTGTTGTTGTCTTTGTCCCCAGTATCTCTCCGAAAATTTTTCTCTGAATTCCTCATAAGTGACATTATCCCCTAGGGCCACTAGCGCCCAGTTGAGTGGTCGGCTCTTTAGGCTCTTTCGTACGACAGTCATTTTTAAGTCATCCGGCACCCCTCTTACTCTAAAGTACGTTTCTAGCTCACTCATGTAGTTATGTGGGTTTGAAAATTCAACCTCATCAAAAATAGGGTAACCAATCTCATTCAAAATGTGAGTGGGGTACTGGGGACGGCCTAAATATGCCTTGTCGTTTACATTTATCAACTCACTACGCACATCATCCCGTGAGGTCTGACATTCCTCACCAACACTATTGTTAACATGTCTTACATTTATGTTGCTACCTGATGCCGGGCTCTCACTTGTGCCCTCTTGTCTAGAAACTGCACGGTCCGAGCTGCTATGTCCGCTTAAATTTGCGGGACTACCCCCATTTAGTACGTCGTTTATTGAGTTTAGTTTAATTCTTAATTCTTCCAAACATTCGTTATCCGCCCTTTCTTTATTCTTTATGGCTCGCTTGAGACCGTCCACTTCCTGATCCATCTCACCTATTTTCTCTTCCACCGAATTCTGAATTTTCCGAACCTTTTCCACTATCGTTTCCTCCACGGCTGATTTTAGATCGCTATTCTCTCTGGTAGCGCTATCTCTAACTCTAACTTCTAAATCCTTCATACTTTCTGACATCCTATCCATAGCTATCTTCAATTGGTTCTCCATTCCGATCCCATTCTCGGTTAATTTCCCCTCTAGCTTCTCTATTTTGTCCTCCATCTTGTTTCCTCTTTCCGCTAATTTTGCAATATGATCTCTAATCTCTCTCGAACTTTCCCCCAATCTATTTTCCATTTGTTTTATTTGTTCTCTACTTTCCCTCAGAATCTGCTCTCTACTTTCCCTTGAGTTATTCTCTAATTTAGTTTCCATTTGTTTCATTTGTTCTCTACTTTCCCTCAGAATCTGCTCTCTACTTTCCCTTGTGTTATTCTCTAATTTAGTTTCCATTTGTTTTATTTGTTCTCTACTTTCCCTTGAATTGTTGTCTAATTTATTTTCCATGAATTGTCTCATCTGCTCCCATAACTGTTCTAGCGTCATTTCCCCTTTGCCACTGTCTCTACTCTGTTGCTTTTCCACCGTTCGCTCTCCCTCTATTTCTTGTCCTGCGTTATTCTCGACCTCCTCCCTAATTTCCATAATTTCCTCGTCCTTCCTCTGCTCCATGGTTCCCTTGTTTCTATTTCCTCGTCTTTCTCGTATTTTTCTAACTACCTTACTCCTATGGCTACGTAGTATCATCTATATGCTACTCTGTCATCTATCCGATGCTCGCTTTCCCAATAATAATCTAACTAGGCCTGTATTTGCCCTCTGCTCACTTCCAACAAATTACGCAATACACTTATTTCACTCTTTCCCCCAAAATATCACACAAAAAAAAATACATATATATATACACCCGAAATATCACACCAGAAATTGAAAAATATACACTTTATAATTATTCCCCCAAAATATCATATACATATACACATTTATACGTCTTCTATTCATACTTGCCCCCGCCTCTCCGAGTCGCCTTCTCTGGTGGTCCCCGTGTTGTCTTCTCTAGTGTTGTCGTGATGTCGCGACGGCTTGGTTCTGTTCCCGCCTTCCAGCGTCGTTCCTCGGCTATGCAGGGCTGAACTGCTCCGTCCGGTCCTCCTCGTTGTTTGGTGCTGTGTTCGCACCCGGGGCCGGTCACTGGAACAGCTGTCTTCCTTCGAGCCCCACGTTGGGCGCCATTTGTGGGTGGAATCGTTATTGTTGCCCCACGTTGGAAGCCATTTGTGGGTGGTGTCGTTATTGAGTTCCCACGTTGGACGCCATTTGAGGGTGAGTGGTTATTGTGACCACACGTTGGGCGCCATTTGAGGGTGGGTGCGTCTCGGTGTTGCGTGAGATTCACTCAGGGTAGCCGAGGTACAGTTGTGGTATAGGATGATGTCGGGAATAATACCAAGCCGGCTACTTATATAAAAGGCAGTGTAAACTCCAAAACTATAAGTTTATTGTCGTATTCACTTAGTAAACCCTAGAGTATGTATTTCCGGCTGACTTATAATTCAATCGTTGGTCGCACCTCTGCATCGACTCTATGGCAACTCTGAATAAGCTCTATCCGATACTATAAATTCAATACTCTGCCCAGTACACTACGGTCGAAGCTCCTAAACATTGGCGAGTAGTCTCGCCGATGACAAAGTTCAATCTATCGAGTCTTCGCCTGAAGAAAGACTATTAAGTTGGGCCGCCGACACAAAAAAAAAAGATGTCGCGCCGTCTACACGAAGAAAAGTAGTTATCCTGTCGACACGAAACGAAGTAATTATTCTGCCCTGAATGTAGGGCCGCCGACACGATGTAAAGTTGTTTTGATGATCTCCGCTCCGAAGCGGAATAGTAGTCCTGTCGACACCAAACGAAGTAGTTATTGTGCCCTGTATGTAGGGCCGCCGACACGATGCGAACTCGTTTTTATGATCTCCGCTCCGCGGCGGAATAGTAGTCGTCATGTCCGCTCCCCGTCACCCTTATTTATAAAAACCTATCCTACGCTAAAACTAACTATCCTATTGGTTAAAAACTACGTCACTAACTGGCCTAAAATCTATTCCCTATTGGTCCAAAGTGACCTCATAAGCTGGACCAAGATCTCTTCTTATTGGGCGCGAAATATGTCATCTCTGAATTTAAACTTTGGATTTCCCATAACATCTAATTAGTTTGTATATCTCACAAGAATACCCGTTCTTTGGAAAACCCAAGCTTGGCAGTATCTTTCCCACGGGTCTAGTCCGACTCCGGCTTTTATGCTTCATCGAGTCTATACGAAACCCCGCTCAAGGTGGCCCTAAATCTGTCCGATGCTGACAAGTGACGAAGCACCTGTGTGAGGAAGCTAATTCTAACGAAGTCGCCAGAACATCCCCGCGAATACATGTAATAAAAATATGGAGATATCACTTCGCTAATAAATCGGTCTCTCCCTCTCCTAATTACTGCTTCATGTTTTAAACGGGTTTCAACAAATTTATTCTCTTTTAGCAACTTTAAGGATTTGGTACTAAAGAAGATGCAATCTCTTGTCAGAAATTTGGCAGCATGTTAAATATAGACAAAAATATTAACCTCCAAAGGCTTATTTTGTAAATAATGATCTAGACCTGCTCCAAATCGTTTACAAACGAAGCTGTTTTAAAATTTAAATATTTATTTTATTTTATAATTGTTTCGCCAAAATAAATTTCATATTTGTTCCGAACTTCAGTAAGGATTGTAAGAAACAAGACATCCTTGAATGAGATCGTCAGTTGTTAACGGTGCGATATTGCTATGTTTGTAACGAGCAGGATAAGCGAAACTTTCACAAACTTCCCTAGTTCATAGAATGTTTATTATTATAGATAATTTCAATGTAAGAATATGCAATACATTAAACACAGCATGATAGGAAATTAAGAGTGTAGTATTAGTAAATAATCTATCGCATCCCACAATGAAAACGAACTCGAAGAAGAAAATTTATCTATCAATCAGACTTGAAACGACGCTTCTAGGACATGCTGCACCGATTCTGGGTTAATTAATAAAAATTCTACCTTTTAACACTACATACCATTCCTCAACGACTGGGTTAGCTCAGGCTGTACATAGCGTTTGCCTGTTGATATGGGGCTGCGCTTAGGCTGCGTGGGTTCGTTACTCGCTTCGGCTGATTACCTGGTTGGGTTTCTCAGAATTCTCTCTAATTGTAAGGCGAATATCAGGTAATCAATGACAAATCCTCTGCTTCATTTCGCCAAATACCATCTCGCTATCTCTAATTCCATCGACGCTAAATAAATAAATACGAGGATTTACCGTTCCTTACGGAGCTTATTTCTGAAGACATTCAGAGCAAAAAAATGTCATATAAACCTTTGTTCTAATCTCAATATTTTCAGAATTACACTAATTTGAAGATGTTTGTAAAATACCATTATTATTTAGTTTTAAGGGTAAAAGAATATTACAGATAAAGAATGAACTATTCATAAGTATAATTTCTTTAATTAGCTAATATTCTGAAGCCCCGGAACAATTTTTCCCTTGAAATTATTCAAATTCAAATAACAAATATAAATGTAACACATAAATACACGCGCGCGCGCACACACACACACACACACACACACACGTGTGCAACAAAAACACACACAATAAATACAAGAGATCATTATCCCCTAATTACCTTATTTTCTGGGAAAAATATATTTAGTATTGGAAAATAATGTCCCGCGCCGTGACGTCGTGGTCTAAGGCATCCTGCCTAGGACTCGCGTTACGGAATGCGCGCTGGTTCGTGTCCTCACGGGGGAAAACATTTTCTCATGAAATTTCGGCCAGTGTATGGGACCGGTGCCCACCCAACATCGTGATGCATTTGGGGAGCTGCGATAGGTAGCGAAATCCGGTTGCGAATGCCAGCTGTAACGGCTGGGGGTATCATCGTGCTAACCACACGATACCTCCATTCTGGTTGGATGATCGTCCACCTCTGCTTCGGCATGTGGGCGTGAGGCCAGCAGCCGGCTGGTCGGTCTAGTCCCTCCACGGGCTGTAGCGCCACTGATTATTATTATTATTATTATTATTATTATTATTATTATTATTATTATTATTATTATTATTATTTGAATATGTTAAAAGATGTTACAATCGTCACTAGGAATTTAGATTAGATACTTTAGTAAAAGACAGTTTAGAATGAATTATCATTAGATCCCAGAGACAAGAAAGAATAACATGAAACTAAATGACAAAATTGAATTTTAAATTAAGAAGGACTTGGAGGAAATATCAGAGCTTGTTCAGGAGATTATAAGAAGAATTCACAAAACCTCGCTTTTCGAATATCTTCCATTTATTCTTCGTATATTATGAAAACCCTGATTCAGCTTTATAAATTACAAGTATCTCTGGAGCACCTCAGCTTTTGATGGGTTGTTTCCGCCCCAGAGGGCCACGACCTAGCGCTCTACATGCCCTGGTTTCTTTGAAGATATACTCCACGCAGCCAGTGTTAATAAGTGATGTCTGTTTTTAGATTCGTTCATATCCCGACATTCTTGAGGACTTGTGGGATATAATGTACGCTCAGAATCGGAGATTCAGCAACAAATAAGTTGTTTGTGGCTTTAAAATAGGTCAGGGCATAGACTAGTCTCATTAAACTGTGAAGAAGAACGACGGTAATTCTTCTACCGACAATATTAATAACGTTCTCTGCCATAAATCTTGTTTTTCTTATTTTGTACTAATTCTTGGATATCTGGGTCATGTGAAATATACTAAAGATACACGACATCATGCCATATATAAGACGTGTGGCCTCCAAGCGCTGAAGAAGTTAAACTTATTGGGTGCTATGCATAGACATTTTGCTAGCCCGCGCTACGAGCGTGCTAAACTAGCCCCGGCTATCGACTGATTACTTGTACAGGATTCATATCGTATCATGTTGCTTACACTGGTTTATGAAATGAAAAACGTTAGTTCGCTGATCATCCACCGGAAGCCCGCGCCAAGAGTGTCCATGAATATGACCCATTAAGTTTTAAATGTGCGGTATATTATTTCCATTGATTCCCGGAAATGTTCTGTGAAGGATTTGTTCATCCTGAGGAGAGAAAAATGTTAAACAATTTTTAAACCACAGTCAATCACAAATGGAAAAACACAAAACCAAATTGATAGTTTATCAGTTCCTTTTCCAAATTTTTTATTCGCACTTTTATTTCATTTAAAGTATTTTTATAGTGAACTACGATTTATTCTAAATAACTGATATCATTAAATTACGCATTGTATAGTGAGGGTCACGTAAGAGCAGTCCCTAACAGCAAATAGGGATTACAAAGAATGGACACTGAGCGAATTTTCCTGTGTTTTGTTTCTCTGTGTGCTGGGATTTAATTACACTTTCAAGCGCTAGAGGTTAGTGTAATCGATCATACGCTAAGATAATAATTGAGAATAGAGTTGAGACAAAGGATCCAAACATCGCCTACCTTATTGCACAATCCAGTAACGCTTTGCTTCAAATAAATTTAAGTTAACAGCTTTTTCTTATTTCTCAGTGACATACTAGTTCTAATAATAATTGTTTATATTTTATATATAATAAATATTATAAAATAATATAATACATTATAAAATTATATATCAAATTCGTTTAATATTTGTACAAACATAATATAGGTATATGGTTTTACTTCTCATAGGAGTTTTTTTCTTTCCATTTTCAGCGCTATCAATCATTACATATTTTAATTGTTGATGGGGTTCAATAACTCTCATTATAAATGAACTCTAGAGTCTACACATTACAGTTCATGAGGGATTTATTCTTTCATCGGTCCAATTTATTTTATTTTAGTACATAATGTATCTAGATGTATTAATTGTATGCGTTATATTTCCGCTGTTCGACTGCTAGCTGGCGTGATGTCAGTGCCAACTTCTGGGAGAAAGCAGAATCTCACGCTCAAACTGGTTTGAAGGTCATTGAAATCAGTCCTGCTATATCAAAAGTACTGACGCGAAGTGTCCATACTGTATAATTATCTATACGCTGTCCCTAAAATACTAATTTGGTCGTCTATTCAGTGTTGCCAACTAATGTCAGATATCACCAAAGAGGATAATATCACAATTCTATGTACTGAAATAATAATAATAATAATAATAATAATAATAATAATAATGGATATGATACCTCTGATTGAGGCTTTGGCTCATATGTACATCTATTATTTATCAGGCTGTACATCTCTGTTGACGATATATGTCGGAGGAAGAGCAATATTGAAAGGTTTTTGAAAAAAGAAAACAGCCATAGTGCAAAAACATAAATGTTTCAGGAGAAACAAGAAAAAAAAACTATCTGGCATGGATGTTGTTGACACTTCAAGTATGAAATTTATCATTTCATTTCTTAAGGTGTTCTAGAAATTGGGAAAACTGGAGTACATTTATAACTTAAATTGCCTCATAGAAATACATGTGTAAATGCAGGTAACTGTGGACAATAGAATAGAATGTTTTATTTTCGCTGGCAGAGTTAAGGCCATAGGACCTTCTCTTTCATTCAAACAGCTTTAATCAACACAATGGAGACATATTTAATATTTAAAATACACTGAAGATTCTCCAGCAGTATTCTTCAGTTAAATTTTAACGACTAGTACATGTTTATTTAATTTCAGATAAAGCATATACAAAAGAGTAATGACTTAGTTTATGAGCTAAAGAAATTCAATTCAATTTATATGCAATATGTAAAGAATTCTAATTATATAGAGATAGCTATGGTGATTTTAAGAAAAAATACTCAGTTGTGACTGAAATGTATCTCATCTTTAAGCTTATTTTTGTTTATTATATCCCGTTTCTTCTCTTTCCGTTGCTTACGTTTCTTCAATGGGGTTACTTCTGCACCTAAAGATGACTCCATAACTAATACAACAATTCACTTACCAAAGTATTTTTCTCTGAGGTGGTTTTTGCTGCCTACGTAAGGAACACAGCTAATCTACGACAGTTTAAAATTGTATGGATAAATGTTTCAAGATGAGATGAATGGGATATTTGACCTGGCTGGACAATGACTCTTTTCACAAAAAAAAAATCTTTGGACTATGGCGATTTTCACTGTAACATAGGTATGTGGTGTTTTTTTTTTTTTTTTCCTCTAACAACTAATTTAGTAGATGGTCGCTACAATACGCTGACCATATGCCTAATATTTCAAATTTGCATTTTTTTGGACTATGGTTCTTTAAAAAAAAAATCTTCAGTTTATTGTTTGTGTAATCTGAAAGGCGATTAGTAAAAAATATGTTCAGTCGGCGATGGATGCAATGAAGGAAGAAAGGAACTGGCCAACCTACCCCATTATATTCTGGCTTATTTGCTCATGAGTCACTTATTGGTGTCACTTATGAGGTTCAAACCTGTCTTCGAACAGTTGGCTAAACAACAACAATAATAGATTCAACAGATAATTCCAGCTTTTTTAACGTCCCTTGTGTTGGAGTTAATACATATAGGTATCCTTCAAGCAAAACTCAACTTGGACTTCTCATGGCGCGCATCCTATACCCCTCTTACCCCTCTGTTGTAGGCGTGAGAGCATGCTGGGAACGAGAGCATACGTCATCTGCGCGAGACAGTCACGCCCGCTGGTTTCTGCGCACTGAGTTTTCCTTTTTGGATGCCTATAGCTCCGAAACACTGAATATTTCTGAGATATGACAGGGTGCAAGAACCATAAAATATCTCACCAAGCTGAAGAGCTTGAAAATGTTAAATCATATTCGTATAGTGATTTCAGCGACAGTAAGTAGGTTATATAATCAGATAATGAAATACGTGTAATAATTCGCCGTAAATTACCTCGAAACATAAATTAATCGCAGAATTCGAATCGTATAAAAATTCATCCCAACAGCAAATGTAAATTGCATTGGGACACGATCATTACGACAGAGATCACACTATCACATAATAGATACCGCATGGCGGTTGAAACGATAACAGCATTCTGTTCCAGGTATCGATAACACTCGCTAGAAATAACGGAGAGAAGAAATCGAGAAGAATACAGACGACAGATAAAGTGACACAATTCTGGATCCGTAATTCCCATTAGAGTTCGGTGGAGAGTACGTAATATTGTACCTTTTCAAAGCTTAAAAGGCGGAACCTACCCGTGGGACCACGATAGACTGTCTCCTGAATGCGGTTAGAATTCCTTTAACCAGTGGAAAACATCTATTTTCAGAATTCAGTACCAAGAATCGTGTTTGTTATGGATTTGCTGTTACATGTAACATATAGGCTAGAGCGGTAACTAGGTCACGAGTAGATATACATCTGTATATTTCAGGTGTTAAATGTTAATATTATTCCTCGCTATAGTTTATAAATATCGAAGCCATGCCCTCACTTCTTTGAGATGTCATTCTTGTCATTCAGTTTGGTACAGTTAAAGGTCTTCAATCCTCTTAACCACTACTTATAAACTAGCGCACCATTTACAAGCTCCATCGCTCAGTCCTTGTGATTCTTTTGTGTATTATTACATATCGGACTCTTGTGAACTAGGCTTAAAACCCTCCTAACGAGCACTACATCTATTCACCTACACTTAGTGTCATTCTTAACTTTTAGCACCTAAAATTTCGGGCTCTACATATATAACGTTGGCACTAATAAATATTTCCACGATTCGTCCCGGTTGCTGTCTGGATTTTTCTTGTTGACAAAAATTCCAGGACAGTCCCAGGATCCATTCAATTCTGTTAAATTCAGTATAATGGATATCTCCTGGAGAGAAAGGGCTGTTGGAGTGTTGTGCCGACCACAGAGCCTCATTCTATCGACGAAATGAAGAAAGTTTGAAGCCCTATCTACATGTAACCTATAAATCTTCATGGAGTCTGAAAAGGTTACATAATAATAATAATAATAATAATAATAATAATAATAATAATAATAATAATAATAATAATAAAGTCCGCCGAGTTAACTCTGTGGTAGCCTGCCTACCTTCAGACTAACTGGTCCGGGTTCGATTTCCGGCGGGATCAGAGATTTTCGTGTAAAATTACTAGAATAGGAGAGGTGGCAGGGAACAACTTCTGATCACTACTTTGTGCATCAATATGGCTGGGTTAAATCTCAAATCTCTCGGCAGTGCATGTAAGGAGAAGGCATACGCCATTGTTGATAGTGGTTCGTCCGTCGAATGGGGATGTTAAACCTGGAATAGGCTACCTGCCGACACCGGGTTTCCCTTTCTCCCTTCCTCATCTTTATCATCATTCTCACCCTACACTACATTAAACATACACTCACCCTAGTACACGACATAACTAGTCGCTCAGTATCGTTGTACAATTAAAATTATTCACAACCGGTTTTGCAGGACTCTAGTAAGATATTTATAAACTCTCTAAACTTAGACATTTAATTATGATCGACCAAAACAGTCGTATGCATCTTGCCTATAATGGTATTTTTTGTAGGTTATTTTACAACGCTTTATCAACATCTTAGGTTATTTAGTGTCTGAATGGGATGAAGGTGATAATGCCGGTGAAATGAGTCCGGGATCCAGCACCGAAAGTTACCAAGCATTTTTTTACATATTGGGATGATGGAAAACCCCGGAAAAACCTCAACCAGGCAACTTGCCCCGACCGGGAATCGAACCCGGGCCACCTGGTTTCGCGGTTAGACGCGCTAACCGTTACTCCACAGGTGTGGACTATAATGGTAATTAAGACGCTCGTATGAAAATTATGAAACTCGCTTACGCTCTTTTCATAAACGTACTGGCGTCTTAATTACTAGAATTATAGGCTCATTGTATATGTCGTCGTTGTTCCTGCAATAACTCCTATGTAAAAAATATATAAATTTTTCAGTAGGAAGGAAAAACACATTTATTCATCCTGTGACAGTGGTACATAAGAGACTGTGAATTCTTACATTTTCGAAACGAAGAAATATAATTACATAGGCTATAGGAGATTTTATTATTTGCTGTATCACTATTTAAGTTATTTAATAGAGCAAAAATCTGAAAATCGATAAATATGTTACATATGAGTTATTGCAGGAACAACGACGATATGTAGGCTACTATTTGCAGCAGAATTTTACTAGGACATGGCATATCTTTATAAATCACAATTTTCGAGTTACGACACTTTTACTGGGAGTGCGAAATAATGATGAAGTAAATTAGAGAAAAATTTACATTTGCACTATGTAGTGTTACGTCTTTGGTGTTAATGTTTTGCGACTCTAATGGTTTTCACTGTTTACGTCACTCCATTAACGCGGTAACTAGGTCACGAGTAGATATACATCTGTATGCAAATCAGGTCCCCTCCCCACCTTACAACAGTCGAAGGAATGCGTGATATTCCCATGACGCTTCTGCTTCTGGCCACTGTTATCACATCACCCACTGCAATACATTCTCAGCAAATTTTCTGGCTGGACTCGCGATGATTCCGAGAAGCGTTGTTTTTGAAAAAGGTGGGGACATGGGCTTGTGGCTGAGGAAGCTGTGTCTTCGCGAACTAGTATAGACTGCAATCAATAATTCTGTGATCCGACAGTCGTGCAGTTTTTTTCTTTTACACAGGTGGGAGATCGGATATTCGTCATCATAGGTAACCTTCAGCAAGGTTTATTGCATGTACTAACCCAAATGTCAGGAAAGCATGAGATGGGTAACTGCAACTGGTCGAGGTCTGAAGAAAGTTTCTTCTTCTTCTTCTTCGTCTTCTTCTTCTTCTTCTTCTTCAGTCAGGAACTAGGTTAAAGCTTGTTCTGGTTTCGCATCTGTCCATAGTTTTCTAGGTCATTGTTTTGATCGGTATTCTATTGATCTGCAGATTCTGATTTGTTTAGGGATGTTATCCATTTTAAATGAAGTATCGAGTTTTTTTTAATTTTCAAATTTATTTATTTAATACACTAGGTTTACACTACATTAGGCATTGCAGCTAGGAGAATAATAATGGGTTAAAGATCTCACGAAATAATAATAATAATTATAATAATAATAATAATAATAATAATAATAATAATAATAATAATGATTTATTTAACCTGGCAGAGTTATGATGATGGCTAACGTGGAACGGGAGATACGCGAGAAAAAGACATTTATTTATTTATTTATTTATTTATTTATTTATTTATTTATTTATTTATTTATTCATTCATTCATTCATTCATTCATTCATTCATTCATTCATTCATTCATTCATTCATTCATTCATTCATTCATTCATTCATTCATTCATTCATTCATTCATTCATTCCAGGAGGGGATTCCAATACAAATAAAAATAAAAAAAAATTGAGAGTGATTAAAAAGTGTTTCATATGTTTAAAACCGAACTATAAATAAAATACAAATTTTTTCTATTTTTTTTTTTATAATTTTGGAGAGAATTCGTGGTTAAAATTATATTGTATTGTGTATTGTAATTTTATTGTGTATTGTTTATATTGTGTATACCAATGCCATCGGGAGCTTGCCCAATTGCAGTGTAAATAAATGCGTACATTACACTACAGAATAAAATTTGTTTAATAATCTGGGATCATGCTATGATAAAGAGCTGCATTAGTTTTAAATTTAGGTTCAGATAAACGCAGAGAATTCATATTTTTAGTTGTATATTTATGTATATACCTTTCAAAGTTATTCAGACTTTTGTGAAAATATTTTAATAAAATGAAACAATGAATTTGTTCAATGTCGAAAATTTTGAAATGTTTAGACAATAATTCAGTTAAGTAATCTTTCCGTTTTTTAAACAAGTTTTAATACTTTTTTCTGTAGTAAAATTAACTAAAAAGGTTGGATTTATAAGTTCCACCCCAACCTATAATACCATACATAAATATATATTGAAATAATACTGAATAAATTATACGTAAACAATTAATAGACAAAATATTTCTTAAAACAACAAAGTAATATGTTTTACGTAATTTATTATAGTACATTATGCAACGAGCCTATAATGATAGTAATTAAGAAGCGAGTATGGATGTTTATGAAACGAGCGCAAGCAAGTTTCATAATTTTCATACGAGCTTCTTAATTACCATTATAGGCGAGTTTCATACGACTTTTTATGCTCGACCATATTTCTAACTTGAAATTATTCAGATGTATACATTTTATTTGTATCTGACAAGATCGGAAGTGACCTTGTTCTAGGTCGTGAATTGAGACGCGAAAGTATTGATTTTTTCCGAGGAACAATAATGTCATTGACCTTGATGTAATCCCGTTAAACTTGATATAACCTTGATTATTGAATTCGACATTGAAAAACGAGATGACAAATTGAATTTATTTGAATATTATTTACAATTAACGCTAATTATTATAGTAACAGAACATAACCTTCTGCGACAGTATTGCATTTCCAGCCTCCGTGACTTTTCGTTAATTCTCTTTCGATTGCATATCCGAGAATAATCGATACTTGCGGTTTTATAACGGTACAAAGCTGACTTGTCATTGGCTGAACACCTGTAAGCTGAGTTTTCATTGGCTGAACACCTGTACTTTAATGAGTAGGTGTACTTTAATGGCATGCATTAAAGGACAGCTACCAGGTGTAAAATTGCTACATTTCGGCATGGTCGAGCATAAATATAATGGATATGGTTATTCCATTTTAAATGATCATCAATAATTATACCTAAGTATTTAACATCATTAACTTCATTAATAACTGAAAAATTGCAATTTATATCGGAACAGTCAAAATTATATTATTTAATTTTTAGTGTAGATGAACTGCGAGCTTATAAATCCCGGAAGTAAGACATTTGTTTTGATTTATAAATTGTACGATTTAATTGGATCGGAGCGTGATGCCAATTACACCACACCATTCTAGTGCCGAGATAAAGAAAGCAGCCCCTCCTCCAGCCCCTCCTCCAAGTGTCTTCATGGTATGTGAAGGGGCTACCTTTACCTTTACGTATATTACGAAGAAATAGTATAAGAAGTGTTGTGATGTATTTCTACAACAACTATCTCATTTAACAATCCAGAATTTAGCGAAATAAATCACCCATTTTAAAAAGCGCATAAATTGCAGTGTAATCAAAAAAATATTCAGTGGCATTGGCTACAGACTGGTGCATTAAATTCAAAATCGTCGCGCAGTTTATTTTACAGTCGGATGCCACGTGTCGCTTTGAAGGGTCACTCTGACTGGAAAGTGAGTGGTGTGTTCCCACCCCGTCCTTTCTGTATGCATTAATATATTTGTTTACATGGGAGAGACTCGAAAAGCCGTTCTGCCTCCGCCTGATGTCCGAGACACTTCTTTCCTGTGTGAATTTGGTCTAAGGCGCTTGCTTTCCGAACCGGAGTTTCACTCGGACGTGGGTTCGATTTTCCGCGTTGGCTGATCACCTGGTTGGGTTTTTTCAGAGGTTTTTCCCAGCTGTAAGACGAATGTCAGGTAATCTATGGCGAATGCTCGGCCTCATCTTGCCAAATATCATCTCACTATAACTACTCCCATCGACGCTAAATAACCGAGTAGTTGATACAGCGTCGTTAAATAACTAACTAAAAAGAAAGAGATGACTTGGGATTATTTGAAATCACACAATCACCAACTAGTCAAATCTTCCACGGAATTACAGGAATCTCCTGGAACATTTTTCATTTTACATTTAATTGTGCATGTATAAGTAGGCCTATTTTTAATAATGGTGCAGGAGAATGAACTGAACACTAGTGCCATTCACAACATAATAAAGAAGTTGGATCGTTGCAAAATGCGTAAAATGCAATATGAGAAAGCATGTACTATCTTTATGATTTTATATTTTGGATCCCCGTGTGAAAGGCAATACAGGCCTGCGATGAAAAAAAAACTTTTAAAAAATATTTAGCTCCCTTTTATATATTTTTGTGTGCTGAAGCCAGAAATTATATCAAAATGGCACATCACGCATCGTTTTTAAACAAAACTATATTTTACGTTTCATATATTATAGAGAGTTCTTATATAAAAAATCTTTGTTTTGGCAATAAAATATTATTATTATTATTATTATTATTATTATTATTATTATTATTATTATTATTATTAGGGTAGATGAGGGTAATTGTAAATAGGGGGTAATTGTAAATAAATGCTGTGAGAAATACAAAACTGTCAATATAAAAATTTTAATTCGGGGGGAATATTTAAATTAACATGTTGGCTAACCTACAAAGCAGTTTGGCGCCAAATAGGAGTAACTGCTTAGTTGTGAACGAATGTTTTGTAAGAGTCTACAAAAAAATTTGAGAAAGAATTTTGCTTCACCTTCATTTTTGGCATTGTAAGTAAACGTACACTGCTATTTTTAAGAAGAATATGTTGTTTTTATGAGTAATGTATAGTAGTTAACATTTATTACAATGGTTTTGAGATCTCCCATAACCTCAGTTCATTAAATTATGACGTGTTTACATTTGCCCCATAGTTTTAATTGCTTGGGTAAACACTGTCGTGCAACAGGGAGAGATAGAGAGCATACCCGCTAGCAGCTACGGAGTGCACTCTAGTGCATTGCGTTTTCCGCGGGTAAGCGAGACTAGCCCCAGCGTGCTCTGTGCTGACGACCCATGCTGTAGAGGATTTAGAGAGGGTTGTCGCAGATGTGAAAAATAGTAACTACAGTTATCGTGAAGCTCAGGAGAGGTACTGAGTTCCTATATCGTCATATATCATAGGTTAAAGGAACGAAATGTACCAGTGACCAAAATTGGAGTTTGAAGGAGTACAGCTCTTTCTTCTGAAACAGAAGAAAAATGTTCAGTGTCTGATAGCTCGTGCGAAAATTGATGTTTACAATTACCCCCTCTCAAAGCGTAAATGTAAACAGTTGGGGTAAATGTGAACTAGCAATTAAAAGATGAAAAAAGTCAACCTTATTATTTTAAACCCATTTTCAGGGAAAAGAAAGATCTAAAAATAATAATATGTTTCTTTGTCATGCTTACCGTTACTGAGGATTGTGTAATGTTGAAATATATTTGAAATCAGTGAAACCTGTTTACAATTACCCTGGTCTAACCTATTATTATTATTATTATTATTATTATTATTATTATTATTATTATTATATTAGACTGGAGGCCTATAGTGATTTTTCTGCATCCATAACCCAGTGCTCTAATGTAAAATGTTGTACTAACCTGTTGATGAGGATCAGAAACATAATCTAGAAGACTGTATGATGTAGAGAATGAAAATCCTGAAGTGTTTACCAGTTTGATCTCGATGATTTAATAAGAGATTTAGGATTATCCACGAAAAAAGCTGAGCTCTTAGGCTCCAGATTAAAATAAATACATTTTCTGGCACCAGGATATATTTCTTCATCGATACGGAAGTAGGGAAGAGTAATTTACGCCCCCTCTTCATAAGAGGGTGCCTTAGAATAATGCAGTTTAATGTTCAGTACGAAGTGAATGAATGGAGACTTTCATCGATTCCTCCAAAAGAAGTCTGAAGGCAGTGATATGATTCGTTACCTGTTGGTCATTCGGAACTCCTTAAAGAGAATCTTGAATTGGTTCATACAAAGATAAAGTATAAAGTTCATAACTGGATTATCTGTGAAGATCTGAGAGAGTTGTGCAGAGCAAGAAGCAGTCATTGGAAACAAAAACACTGGCCACAAAGAACATATCTTGAACCTCACGCAAGAGGAAAAGCAACAAATGCAACTACTCCATGGAGAGAAAAAGGCGGTATAAGGCATTTGGCTAAATGTGAGTTTTTACAGCAATCTAATGGTTTTTGTAAAATATACTTTTAATATTTGCCATAGGACATGTTTCACTTCATCACTTTTCCATATTAAATTCAATAACGCTACATTCACATTGTTAAAAGTGCCAATGCATATTTAAGAAAAAAATGGTACGTGATAGAAAAAATCTGAGCTCAGTTATGGATTCAGCACCCCAAGAAACCATAAATGTAACAAAACTTTAGAAAAGTTTTTATGACCCTTAATTTTGCAAGCTTGTGCAATCTGCGAGGTCGTACATACTCTTTAACACAGGAAGTTGTTACAACTGCGATGGAAGCTCTTCGATCGATTCTGAAAAATGTCTTCAATGCAGTTTCCAGCAAATTGTAACAACCACTGGCAGAGATGCGTCATAGTTTACTTTGAAGGAGGGTATGCATAAGGTTTCACATCTGTGTCACCAACCCGAGTACATGAAATTGATAACTTTCCTATGTTATACCGATAGATAAGCCCAGCCGTTTCTCGCTGTTCCAGTCTATGGACAGATCTCTTGCATTTGTTGTGCAGGAATATATATCTCAGAGCACAGATGCTTAGAGATTTTTCATGGAAAACCACTTTCTTATTGCTCTAGATACTGGAGATGAACAAAACTAACTGCCGCTCTCGTTCGCTATGTTCGTTGCATTTGTCTCGCGAGTCTCGTCTCGTCTCGCTCATCATTCTCGAAATAGCATTTGATCGGCGTGGAAAGATTTCGTAACTTTGAATAACATAAATCATTGAAATAAATGACATTATAAATGTTTAAATGAGACAAAAAGACAAAACAGAATAGTATCTTAGTTATCAAAATGTTGAATAGTATCTTAGTTATCAAAATGTTCTGGTTCTATTATATGAAGAGTCCACTGCAAGAATGATGGATGTCACTTTCTTGTCGAAAATGAACCAAGACTGTCAATGCATAGCTTCAGACATATAGAGTGTACATAGAGAGTTATATGGCATTAACACTGACAGTCATTGTCCAGTAATGATCGGAAAATCACAGTTAAGCTTTGAGCGCTAAGCATTTCAAACTTTCCATTGCTTCTCCTGCAAAATGTATTCCAAATGACATCCATCATTGTTGCAGTGGACTATTCATATGATATTACCTATGGTTATATAAATAGGAAAAAAAAAAAACAATTCTTAAATAAATTTGCATTTCTAAGAAACCTAAAACATAACGTTAATATCTTTTTTACTTGAGATTGCACACTTGATCTCAAACATATGAAAAGAAAATTCCAAGCGTTTTAATAAGATGGGGCATGACAGGAGCGTTGCGATCGGAAAAACAACTGAATGTTACATAGCATGGTAGACCTGTTGTTATAGGTAACAACGGTTGAGTTTCCAAACTTACTGTTCCCACGTGGCGAGTGCTTAATAGCTCACTTGGCGACATTTATTGTGCACACAATGTTAGCATTGGTACGTTTCGTATTTGATTCTCTGTCGATTTTTGTATTGTTTCCTTACATTCGCATCAATTGTCATTGAATGTTTTTACGTCTGCCATCTTAACGGCAATTGCTGGCTTCCATCAGTTGGCAGTGTGGTAGTCCATATTGGCAACATAGCACTGTAGTTCCAAACTCGGCCGCTTAACTGTCATGTCCCATCTTTAAAAAGAAACAGGTATAGTAATTAAATAAAGATTGGAGAACGGATTATTATACACTGAAAGGTAGAGATGATGTTTCAAATAGGCTTCTTGATTGTTTATACATATATAACAGTTGCCAAAATAGATAAAAGTTCAGTCGGGTATAAACAACTGTGTCGATTCAAGGCTGCTTGACGTTCAGGACTTCGGGAGTGATCAATCTCAACGTCTCGAAACACTCACAAGCAGTCTTTACGTCAACGACGCGACGTATAGAATATTGTAGTGCGGGTTTTCGATTTTGCGGGCGCTGTTAGTCTTGCTTTCTCGATCGTTGTTCATCTCTAGTATCTACTGCAGTACATATCAGTATTCATTACACTCAGCATTAGTCAACATGAACTTTCACAAGAAGAGCAAGGCTTCATTGGTGAAGCTGTATTAGCAACACTACGGCTACTCTCATTGAATATCGCCACATGAATAGGTTTCAGAGAAGTCCTCTTTCCACATCCGGTTAGAGACTTGTTGAATAAGTGGAGTCGTCTTTCTCATGCCCTACAACATGTACACATCACGTTTTCCGTCCCCCATCAATAGCTATCCTTGCAGAGTTGCTTAAATGATATAACTATACCGTATGATCACCTTTAGTAAAAGCTGATGGGCCTTTATGTGAAAAATATTACAATATGACTACTTAGTTTAAATTAACTGCAAAATTATTTTTGCGACTTTTTGTATTAGTACTGACAAATAAAACCATATATAATAGAGCGAAATGATTCAGTGGTAACGCATTGGACTCGTACTCCGGACGTCCCGAGTTCGATCCCAATCTTATCGAGGTTCTAATTACGGAAAGAACCTTGTTAAAATATTTCTTTATTAGGTAACGCAGCGCTCCTGTGATTCGCGGGAGCTGTGACACCGTTGGAGCTCATATACAGGAGATTTGCCGCGGAGAATAGTGTTAAATTACTTTTGGCTCTAATGTTAAATTTCCTTTTGCTCTAGTGTTAAATTACTTTTCGCATTAGTGTTAAAATTATTTTTCGCACTAATGTTAAATTACTTTTCGTACTAGTATTAAAATTACTTTCCACACTAGTGTTAAATTACTTTTCGCTTTAATATTGAATTTTCTTTCGCACTAGTGTTAAATTTGCTTTTCGCATTAGCCTTAAAAGTAATTTTCACACTTTACGTATAATAGCCAGTTTGCAACATGCTTGCCAACCATTAAGAGATCCATCTTTAGGAATGGCTGTATAAGAACAATAATGTATTATTTTCAACAACGATATGATTTTACAATATATATCATGCTGTAAAAGTAAAATAACTTGATGCTTTTTTTATTGTCGTTTTTATTGAATTGCGGCCTTGCATATGTATATTTTATAAGAAATAACTATGTTAGGATCAACTTTTAAACCATTTAAATTTTTCAATATCCATACCATCAATAGACTTTATAAATGTTGATGATGATGATAATAATAATAATAATAATAATAATAATAATAATCCGTGGAGCAACAATTCTAATAAAGCTAAGGCCTACTAGACTAGACAGCAGTTCGGAAGGCGGTCGGCTGCTATATATTTCTGGCATGTGACGTCACAAGCTTGTACAGCAGAACCAATCGGAATCAGTACTTCCCAAGTTCGTTTGTTCACGTGTGAGTGTTTCAATACATTGAATAAGTAAAATAACACTTACTGTGTGTGTAAGATAAATAAATGGAAGAAGAGACTGTAAAAAAAAAACAAGTATTGCATAGGCAGGTGCGGATAATATTGTTTAAGGTGTATAATTATTTTAAAAACGTTGACGAGCACAACGCTGCCGGCCATCTTGATGCTGACTGCAACGTTGCCAACGTGCAAGAAACGACTGCAGAAGCATGTGGTGTGTGATTGAGAACAGTGCAAAGAATATTGTTAGTGAAGGAAACAGGGTTTGTTTGGTGTCATGCTTACAGTAATCAACGGCTAAGGTCATTATTGTCTTTTGATAATTTAAATTCTCTCCTGCGCTATTTGCATCGCACGTGCGCGTGAAGTACGATGTGGCAATGTTGTACGCTGCCTTGCTCTATCTGTCTCTCTCGACGCAAACGCTAGCAGACAACCGCCTTCCGAATTGCCGTCGACTCTAGCGACTGCCTGCCTCAGCCCCCTTACTATGAGAGGTGGATAATCATTACAATAGTCTGGGGTAACGTGTTATCAGCATACCAATCCGCCAGCCGCAGATGCTGGATTGCTACACTGTATTACACTCCCTACTTTTCTGACTATAATAGATAGGTACCAGTGACTTACACTACACTAATAGAATTTTCATACGCAAGTTCTTTTCTCCTAAAAAGACTGGATCACTTTCTACGTAATTGTCGTATTTTCTCGAATACCCGCGCCCTCAAATAAGCAGCGCACCCTATATTTGAAAAGTAATAAAAATTACAAAACGAAAACTTTCAACAAATGTATTCACGACAAATTAAAAACAATTAAACAAAAAAATACCTACAGTTCAGTTAACAATAAATTTCACCCTGGAACAGAATCCTCCAGTCTCTAATGCAACGTTCACTTATAACCTATTTACGGGCTGTAGCACGATTTCCATGTTCCTCCGAAAGTTTGATAATTTTAAGTTTTTCGCTAAAGTAAAGAATGGCAATATCATACCTGTAGTGATACACATTTTCAGAATTGAAAATATAAGAGAGACAAACTATACACCTATCACACTTGAACTTGATTCTGAAACACGTACTGCTAAAGCAAGCGCTGTTTAACAATGTTAACAATTAAAATGGCCGTGCGGAAAGATAATGGCATGTGCTACCACCTTAGGAGTTGTGCGGGAGGAAAATCGAGCAATGTTTTCAGTTTCAATTCGAATAAACTGCTCATCAGTATTTTTAACTTGTATATTTCGGAAAAAAAAGTGCGCGGGGTATTTGAGAAAATACGGTATGTAATTTATATGTTTCGCATTAATTCAGTTCTTTGTAGTGTTGTGAGTAACATTGCCGTTTGGAATTAGGCTTTTGCATAATACACCATGTCCTGGAACTTGGCATTTCCAATGTTTCCATACAGCTTCTGTCATCAGGGCAAGACCGAAAAGGTCGCCTACTGTGTTGTGCTCGTTAAGCCAGGCTAATCCGGACGACTGACCTCCAGTCACAATCACCGTGAAAGCCTAAAACTCTTATAACATTAAATTAGGTTAAACAAGGTCCGTCTATGCTTATCTTTGAAGCAAAATAACTAAAACTCATTTGTGTCCATTACTTATAACTTTTAGTTATTTTGTTTCAAAGATAAGCATAGACGAACTTTGTTTCACCCATTTTAATATAACTAGTTATCGGCTTCAACATGGTTTTTTTAAATTCTTATAACATTGCCGTTTATTTTATTATTCCGAATAGATACGAAATTATTTAGTATACAAAATATATTTTTGCTGAATTACACTCATACGACATTTTTTATAATCCCGAAAAGTAATATTAATCGACAAGTAACAAGTCGATGCATAAGGTCGTAGCGTTTTTGTTTCCCAATGTAATAAGGCCTTTGTTACAAATTTGTTCGGGATTTGTCTTTTGCCATAAATATGAATAGTAGTTTGATCACTAAATTAAGTATTGAATTTTTCAGTTTTTAAGAAGGCTTATGTTAATTATGAGCTGGAGATGTTCGTTTTTTCTGTTTGACACACCATTTATTTGAAGAAATTCAAGGATTAATTACTGTAATTATGCAGATTAAAAGGTTCACGAATTTTCACTATTGTTCTAAGCCAAATGTTTCTGATTTTTAATGCTGTTTTCATCATGTTTACAGATAATTTGTAATTTCTCCGATATCGATAAAGCTTTCCGTTTCCCTCCTTTATTCATGTTGGCACTAACGAGTCACTTCACATTTGTACAAGATGCACCGGTCAAGTCTTCACTAACAATGAGCGTATTCCGAATCTCAGCGCTGAGCAATCTGATGGCATCACGGTGTTCCAAATTTCAACGATGACGTCACTGATGCCATCAGCTTGCATAGGTGGTGGTAGTCTCCATTAGCCGCCATCGGTGAATCTGATTGGTTCTTGTATAGGGCAGGAATTAGCAGACGAATGACATCGTGCACTGTTGTGTCATGGCGATGTGTTCTGCTTTGGTTCTGCTGTATTGTTTATAATTAGCATAACGTAAAAAAATATATGTTGATGGCTTATGAACGAACATGTCAACGGACCAGTTAATAATAATAATAATAATAATAATAATAATAATAATAATAATAATAATAATAATAGTTTTATTTTCCCTGGCAGAGTTAAGGCCATCAGGTTTCTCTTCCACTCAACCAGGATCAAATCACATAAAGAAAAATACAAACCGGTATACAAATATTAACTTAAAAATAATAATAAACATAATTAAGTAAAAAAGAGAGATTTGAATACATATACACAATCAGTATTAACTTTAAAATAACAATAATAAAAAATATATAATAAAAAAAGAACCTGAATACATAATAAAAACAAGAAAATACATTCTAGTATACAGTATTAACTAAAAAAAAAATAATTAATACATATGAATATATGAATATAATCTCACAACTAAAGGAATAGTAGAATTAGTATGATCAGCACAGCACGTGTTACATTGAGACAATGACAGTTACCTAGATATAAGTGTTAATAGAAAAATAAAGTAATGACTGTGTAAAATAATAATAATAATAATAATAATAATAATAATAATAATTAAAAATTATACCTAAAAACTAATTCTTTGCATTTAAAATATTTCTAAACAACCTAATTTTAAACAACTGAGGACTAAGACTACCCCTGATTTCGAGCGGCAGCGAATTCCATGAGCGGGCCTGGGCTATTGAGAAAGAACTTGAGTACAGAGATGTCTGATGACGTGGTATTGATAGTAACAGGTTGTGCTGTGAACGTGTATTTCGATTATGATGTGAAGCTAGGAGAGTAAACCGAGAGGCAAGGTAGTTGGGTGTGGAATCATATACAGTATAATTCGATATAGCAGGCAAAGAGAATGTATAAACGTCGATCTTGCAAGCGGAGCCAGGAGAGTCGTAGAAAATATTCCGATATATGATCATGTCGGCGGATATTGAAAATAAATCGGACGCAGACATTATGTACGCATTGAAGTTTTTGAGAAAGTTCAGCACTTAGGTCGCTATATAAAACATCACAATAGTCAAAGTGAGGCATTACAAGAGTCTGTACTATAATTTGTTTGAGTTTAGTAGGAAGGAAGTTTTTCAGGCGTTTCAAAGAATACGTGATAAAGAAAACTTTTCTACAGATATATCTGATTTGCGTATTCCAGTTCATATTAGAGTCGAAATAGATGCCGAGGTTTTTTACAGTAGCACTGAAAGGAATTATTTTGTTGTTGAGAGAGACAGGCTGGAGGGTGTTCATATTAATGGAGGATAAACGCCTTTGCTGCCCCAAGAGAATGGCTTGGGTTTTATCTGGATTGATATTTAGTCCAAATTTCCTATTACTACTGGTTCAAGAAATAAATTGTTTATGCTCTCTTTTCTTTGAGCGAGATGACAGTATGGAAATTTCGTAAGATCTTGCTAGCGTATCACAATAACAATTTGTATAGCCGCCATGACAGCCATCGAATCTTCCAGCAGTTTTGTTCCTATTTCGCTGCAGCGTGACGTCATTGTGGTCCACCGGTCCGGTGAGATTCGGAATACGCTGAATGTGATTTATAACTACCAGTAAGGAGGACAGGCTCTGAATACAATAGTCTTGCAGGTACTCTAGGGTCGCATTACATTCTATTGTATTCACTAAACAAAGACTTCTACAAATCCTTGAGTATGCGGGCGCTAGGGGTAAATGTAAAAGTCCAGTATCCTTTAAAGTATATTTTAGAATTTTCAGCAGATGAAAGAGTCTATTAAATGGGATGATGCGCGTATTAAGCGGTGGATTTTACATGGTTTTATATAGGGATGTCAAGAGACCGGACGAAAAGAGCGTATAATGCGGGATAGCGTAACAAACGAGCGTGTATTATCTTACATATAAGGAGCCTACTTTTCGTGATATAAATCATAAAATCCGATTCAATGACTTTTGTTTTTTTTCCGAAAACCACAAATGAAGGAACAAAATGCCGAAGAATTGTAATTATTACATTTCAACTATTGTTCTTACTTAAAATGGCTTTTAAGGAACCCACAGATTCATTGCCGCCTTCACACAAGCCCGCCATTGGTCCCTATCCTGCAAGATTAATTCAGTCTACCTCATATCCCACTTCCCTCAAATCCATTTTAATATTATCCTCCCATCTACGTCTCGGCCTCCCCAAAGGTCTTTTTCCCTCCGGTCTCCCAACTAACACACTACAGCCCTAAGCATTTCTGGATTCGCCCATACGTGCCACATGCCCTGCCCATCTCAAACGTCTGGATTTAATGTTCCTAATTATGTCAGGTGAAGAATATAAAGCGTGCAGTTCTGTGTTGTGTAATTTTCTCCATTCTCCTGTAACTTCATCCCTCTTAGCCCCAAATATTTTCCTAAGAACCTTATTCTCAAACACCCTTAATCTCTGTTCCTCTCTCAAAGTGAGAGTCTAAGTTTCACAACCATACAGAACCGGTAATATAACTGTTTTATAAACTCTAACTATGAGATTTTTTGACAGCAGACTAGATGACAAAAGCTCCTCTACCGAATAATAACAGGCATTTCTCATATTTATTCTGCGTTTAATTTCTTCCCGACTGTCATTTATATTTGTTACTGTTGCTCCAAATTCTTCACCTGACATAATTAGGAATATTAAATCCAGACGTTTGAGATGGGCTGGGCATGTAGCACGTATGGGCGAATCCAGAAATGCATATAGAGTGTTAGTTGGGGAGGCCGAGACGTAGATGGGAAGATAGTATTAAAATGGATTTGAGGGAGGTGGGATTAATCTTGCTCAGGATAGGGACCAATGGCGGGCTTATGTGAGGGCGGCAATGAACCTCCGGGTTCCTTAAAAGCCAGTCAGTAAGTAGTAAGTAGGCCTACTGTTGCCCAAGATATCTGAATTTCTCTACGTCTTCGAAGGAAAATCTCCAATTTTTATATTTCGATTTCGTACAATATTCTGGTCACGAGACATAATCATATACTTTGTCTTTTTGGAATTTACTTTCAAACCTATCGCTTTACTTGCTTCAAGTAAAATTTCCGTGTTTTCACTAATCGTTTGTGGATTTTTTCCTAACATATTCGTCATCCGCATAGACAAGAAGCTGATGTAACCCGTTCAATTCCTAACCCTGTCTGTTATCCTGAAATTTCCTAATGACATATTCTAGAGCGAAGTTAAAAAGTAAAGGTGATAGTGCATCTCCTTGCCTTAGCCCGCAGAGAATTGAAAAACCATCAGGCAGAAACTGGCCTATACTTACTCTGCTGTAAGTTTCACTGAGACAAATTTTAATTAATCGTATTAGTTTCTTGGGAATACCAAGTTCAATAAGAATATCATATAAAACTTCTATCTTAACCGAGTCATATGCCTTTTTGAAATCTATCTTGAACTATTGTTAATTTAAAATAAAATTAGATGAATGTAGGTTAAATAGAGTCCGTCTTCTTGCTTATCAAGTAATGTGTAGTCTTAATTATTAACTATGTCAATTTATTGATTGGATTAACGTTTTCGGCAATTATTTGCCATCATCAGATCAACATAAGTGTCTTATTATACATACTGAATACTGCAAATAATTGCCGAAAACGTTAATCCAATCAATAAATGTGACATAGTTAATAATTAAGACTACACATTACTTGATAAGCAAGGAGACGGACCCTATTTAACCTATATTCATCTAATTTAATTGCTTATCGGTCTATACCTTTTCAAAATGAAAATTAAAATAAAATGTTTAAGTTCGCATTCCACTATGTATGAAATAGTATATTACCTAACCGTGAGAATAAATTTGCCAGCAGTTATCATACTTTCATTTCTGGTTCCGCTGAACGATGGCATTTCTATAAGACTCTCTGTTGCCATAGGCATCTTACAATGAGTTATTACTACTTCGTGATACCGGCTACTAAAACCCTCGGGACATCTGTCTTTTTATTGGTCGAGAAAGGGAAGAAACTTGTCTGCAGACCGTCATGGATCGGAGGAGTGATTCAACGTTATTTTCCCAGTAATTGCGTGTGTTTTCGTTGTAGAGTGACTGTCGGAGATTCCAAGAATCGTTGTTTTCCTGTCTTCCATAAAAATATAGAATTATAAGTTAGCATTTTATGGCAAACACGTGTTCTGTGTACAATCAGTAACGTACATCTACTTTTATGAAAATATCCGTTCTCTGCTCGTCAACTGTCTGTGGATATTATCAGATTTAATATAAAATGAAAGACCTTGCAGCAATATTTTTTAGCGTAATGTTTAAGCATAGGCTGCCTTTTGGCAATGATGTAATTAAAGGAATGTAAACCATACCGGTACCTAAAATTAAGAGTCAATAATGACATTATTCCCACTAGGCATTTCGAGCAAAAAATAAAATAAATATTGTGTTAAGTAAACCCTCCCTGGCAGTTCCGTGCTATGGAGATTATTCAGGAAACGATAGTTCGTTAGATATTAGAGATGGACGAGTTCGGGAAATGAAGGATTTTCTAGAGGTTATTACGTTTATGTCAACTGTAAAAATGTTATTATATAGACGCTTTATTTAATTTTATCTTTACTATAATTTCACATCATACCATTTCATTTCATAAAACTTACTAAAAAAGACACAAACTTTCTCATTCTAACGAATTTTGTCCCAGTATCACTTTGGAAATGATAGTAGTATTTATTTATTTAGTAGTATTTAGTAGTATTTATTTATTTAACCTGGTAGAGATAAGGCCGTCAGGCCTTCTCTGCCCCTCTACCAGGAGATTCCAACTATAATATGAAGAATAAAATTACAATTATTATTAAATTTACAATTACAATTACAAATAAAATTACAATTAGTATTAAATTTACAATTACAATTACAATAAAAATCAAAGTACGAAAAGATTACCTGACTAATTAAAGCTAGATAATTTATCACAGAAAAACAAAGAATATTTTATATTTACTGAATTACAAATTAAACGTAGAATAACAAAATTGTATAGTGATGAAATTACTGGATATTGAAATATTTTGTGATAGATTAAGGAAACTATTTACAAGAATTCAATTACTGACCAAGGGCCTGGTAAGTTTGCGTTTGAATTCAATTTTATTTCGACAGTCCCTGATGCTAGCAGGTAGCGAATTCCAGAGTCTTGGCAGGGCTCTTGTGAAAGAGGATGAGTATGAGGAGGTGCGATGGGATGGTATTGTTAGTATTGTTTCATGACGAGAGCGTGTGTTCAGATTGTGGTGGGAAGAAAGGTAAGTGAAGCGAGACGACAGGTACGAAGGAATAGAAGAGTTCAAGATTTCGAAGGAAAGAGAAGTGAATGTAAATTTCTTTTCTTATCTAGAGTAAGCCAACCTATTGCTTCCAGGGATGGGGTAATATGATCATATTTACGAACATTGATTACAAAACGTACACACAAGTTCTGAGCACGTTGAAGTCTCGTTTTGTTGTCGCTGGAGAGGTCAGTCAGTAAAATGTCAGCATAGTCGAAATAGGGAAATACAAGAGTCTGCACAAGAGACTTTTTTAAGCAAGAGGGGAGATGAACATTTATCCTTTTTAGCACATGGATAATAGAATATACTTTTCTGCAGGTTGATATTATAGTTTCTAATGTTCCTTGAATTTTGACTTAATATATAGGCCTACCAGATTTTTTTATGGTCCAGCAGGGGACATAGGCAATTTCAAGAAAAACCACAAACGCTTACCTAGTCATTCTCCGTTAAAATATTGCAGAAAATACATGTAACAGTAGATGCAATAATAGACCTTTGCACGCTAAATTTGTAAAGTATCTTAACTTTTTAAAATTAAATGCATAAACATAGTAACTCTTAAACATAATTATGTTCACTAAGAATTCAACTTCACTACTGACGCATGCATGGAAGTCTTTCACATAATATTGTACACATTGAACTCTAACATAGACATTTTACAAGTATTTGTCTGAAGAATGTCTATTTTAAGTATCTGTTCATTCCCATACAGCTTCACACTAAGTTCTTCACATGAGAAATGAAAGTTTTTACTTGTAAAAAAAGCTTTAATTGTTTCATCTTTCTTTCTTGACTTTTCATCAGTCCAGATTGAATTCATTGTGGAGAAAAGCCTTCCAACTGATGAATTACTAACTGGAAGACGCATGATTAATGACACTATTTTAAGAAGATTTTGAAATGGAATAGATTTTTTTTTGAAATGCTGAAAAACATCATACCACTTTTCACCTGTTGGTTTGTCACAAAATTTCTCATGTTTTGAATTACTTAAAAGTGGACACTGCGGCAGTTCTAACGCTTCCGTACAACGCGAATGCTAAAATGGCCAAAGATAAAGATGCTATGTTCTTCTCGAAGAGTGCAGAATACATACTGTGCTCGCTGGTTCTTCTGTCTGATACTGAGAACCGTTCAGAAATGTGCATGAATCGCAGCAGTTCCAGTAAAATGTTAAGTTATTGAAACAAAATCAATTTCCGGGGACAAAAACGGGGACATTTTCTCCCCTGGGACAGTAACTCAAAACCGGGGACTGTCCACAGAAATCGGAGACTTCTCGTCAGCCTACTTAAGAAATAGGCTGGATAAAATAACTGATTTGCAACAGAATAATAAGGTACAGTGACTATACCTGGTAAGGTTTATCTTGTCTCAGTAGCAATAAAACCAAGTCCTTTCAAATGAGGGTGGGGATTATAGGAGGGTTCTAAATTTTCAGGATTCCTTTCAAAATCTTGTTATTGTACAGGCTGCCGGAACTTAGTTTCTTGAAAGACAAGCTCAGTGACGGAACTACACAGTACGAAGAGAGATATTTTGTAATTTTATTATGCGCTACAGAATGTATCAACTGGTCCCTTCCGCCACTGGATGGATGGACGGCACCGCTCCACTCCCCCATTACCATAACAATACAGACGAAGTAAGACATATCTCCTTTCTCTCTCTTTTCACAGTGAGACAAGATACATCACACAGACTTTAGGCGGAGAGGGAACCGTTTCCTTGGGCGAGGACCAGATATTTGGAATAATTTTTTTGTTTTATGATTATTATTAATTTTACTATTTTGGCAGATAAGTGCAATGGATTTAGAATCTTTGAATATAGATGATTTCGTTCTATAAATAGTATTTATGTTTAAGGAGGTTTTAAAAACCCATAGAAGCCCCGTATAACGGGGTTATGGGAGACATCATTTACCTTCTCTCCTCACTTTAGCTTGACCGGTGTACAGTATATCAGAATATGATCATTTAATAAATGTATTTTTGAGGAGCATGTTTCTTACAGTCTTACCTCCATATCCTCGATGTTTCGGACAGAGTTGTATAGGGCTTGAACTGTAGGTCTACTACAATCAATTATAATAGGGCATAACTTAAAACAATCTCCCTCTCTTTCTCTCTCGTACAGAAACACATGCATATATTATCGTTAAAACCCAAAATCCGTCAAAACCAGTTTCAATTAGTATAAACTAGATTAAGCAAATGTAGATAGACAAAAAGCTAGTTTTAGTAAGATCTAGAATCAATGACAGGTTAGGTTTGGTTTGTTTAGGCTTTTGTTTGGTCAAAGCTTAAACAAACCAAAAAAACTGAACAAGCCATACCTAATCTGTCACTGATTCTAGATCTCACGAAAATTCGCTTTCTCTCTATCAACATTTTTAAAACTAGTTTTTACTAGTTGAAACTGATTTTGATGGATTTCGGGTTTTAACAGTAACACATACATCAATAAAATTACATAACGGTGCTAACAGAAACTTTTTTATATGAAGCTTAACTTCCTGAAGATATCATATGAAATGTAAAGTCTATTTTATTTAATATCGTCTTTAAGTTTACACATTATACCAGGATCACTTTTCTTTTTTCTGCATTGTTGTGCAGTATGTTATTCATACGTAGCCTGATTTCTAACACATGAGTACAGACTGTTACAACAGAAACATTACAGTGCTTCCATTCCTCAAATGAGGTATAGGAATTCTTATACAATCATAAATTTAATAGTCCAGACACATGGTCTGAAGAGATTAATTCGTCAATTTAAGCACATAAACAAAATCAAAAAAAGATCTTTTGAATTCAGTATTTTCTAACGTTAATAGAAAAAAAAAGAGAGTTCGGAGAAGTTTGGGGGGACAGTACCCCTCCATGCCCCCCATAACTCCGCATATAGTACAGTGACTAGCATTAATGTTATTCAGGGACCTTACCTGCTGCATTAACTATGTGACCCTTTACTACCCTCCTGCACTATCCTATCAAAAGTAGACCTAAGTGTGTCACTAAAACCTCCTTGCGGTGGCTGAGTGATCATACTTTTGGGCTGTCTTGGTTTTTAGTCCCCATTAGGTCTGGAATTTTTCATTTTGAAAGTTCACAGTGACACTTGGGGCGGTTTAGATCGCAGTTACGTTTTTTTTTTTTTCAGTTTTCCCCATATTAGGCATCAACAACATACCAACTTATCTCTATTCCACTATCATTCCACAGCTGGTGACTCACGGAAGGGACTGGTCTAAAGATGAGTGGAGTTGCTTGACACTTGGATACATAGCAAACCTTGGTGTAGTCAGTCTGTGGAGGTCGAATTGCCTATGTACATTATATGGCTTGTCAGTATATTTTTTCATTAATAATATTCCTCGTATGTTATTGTGAAAACTTTGTAACTAATTCAACAGTTCATAGCATAAATACTAGTCAAATATGACTTTCTTACTCCATCGGCAAGTCTTATCGTGCTATCAAAAAGAAGTGCTTTATATAGCATTAACATTTTTAATAGCCTCCCTATCGATATAAGAATGAAACTCAAAACATAAGATTATTTAGGGTCGAATTAAAGAAGTACTTACAAAATCCTTTTTTACTTTTGAGAACCTAAATCTTGAGGAAGATTTTTGGTCCCATTCAAGAAAATAACACATGGAGAATTTTGAAGAACAAGGAATTAAGGGATATTTATAAAAATCCGGACATAATAGCCTTAATAAAAAGTCGAAGACTACGTTGGCTTGGACACGTTCTCCGGCGTGATGAAGACTCTCTTCTACGTAAAGCTTTCGACTATTCTCCTAGATGTACGAGACCTCTTGGTAGACCTCGTCTCCGTTGGCAGGACTAAGTATATGATAATCTTTGTACAGTGGGAGGACGACAAGAAGATGCAGAGAACAGAGATGAATGGAGATATATCGTGAATGAGGCTAAAAACCACTAAGGTTTTGAAATGCCCTAAATTGATTTTGATTGATTTAAAGAAGTACTTAATTTCTCACGCCTTCTATTCTGTAGGTGAATTCGTGACATTCAACAACGCTTCATGAAATTGATATTAAAACTTTGTGTTTGCTCGTAGACTGTCTTGTAAACCTCTTCTGTACATATTTCAACTAGACTGTGACTATAAATTAAGGGTGCTATTCATATACATTTCGTTAGCCCGTGCTAAACTAGCCCCGGCTATCGACTGGTTATTTGTACAGAATTCATATATCATATCATATATATCATATATCATATATCATATCATATCATATCATATCATATATCTAACACTGGTTTATGAATACGAAAAACGTTAGTTCGCTGATCATCCACCGAAGCCCACGCTAAGAATGTCTATGAATACGGCCCAAAGACTTTATGGTAGTATTAAGTTTTTTGACTTGTTCCATATTCTAGCTCATGAGTGTCCAAACGCCTATAGAACTGGGAGATATTACACGTCAAGCATGCTCTGCTAAGGTCAATAACTTTCCGTATAAAATAGGAAAAACGATCTTAAAGAATATGCGCTGTGAGTTGCTTACGCCAGGGGTTACCTCGTAAGAGTTACAATTGGACATCTATGTTCTAGCTGTGAAGCAATGTATGAATACCATGGAATGTTAATAAATACAATAAAATATACATACATAGGACGTACAGTTTCAGAAAAAAAAATGGCACGAGTCTTGATGACAGTCTGTCTGTATGTAGGCAACAAGTTTCGCACTACTGCCCACAAATAGCATAGCCGCTTTTGTTTATTGCACATATGCAATGTAAACAATACATTGTTCTTCCTCTGACACATATCGCTAAGTGAGATATACTTCCTGATAATAGACGTACATATCAGCCAGAACCTCAGTCAGAGGTTATTGTCGTTGTTATTATTGTTATCATCATCATCATCATCATCAATCATCATTATCATCATCGATACTAGTTCACATTAACACTTTGTTTAAAAACTTAAAATTGTATTAGTCGGCACGTTAAAAGTGTTAAAATTTATGTACCTTGGACACACGGCCCGTTTCGACGCCCGGTGCTGCGTCATCTTAAGTGTCCTACTAACTACTGTTGTTAATGCTGATTTTGAATTCTTCCATTTGGATTCGTCAGTTGTAGGGTGGGGGTGGTTGTTAGTGTGTTATTATTACACAATAGTTACTGAGAATTATGGACAAAAATTATTTTGGAAATCCTTTTGGCAAATACGAGCAGCGTTGTGTTATGAGTGAAGGAAATTCATAATTTACAATGTGAAAGACAGTATGTGAATTTTACGTCGATTTTTTTGTAATATTTTGTAATTGGTCGTTCACTGAGATGGACATGTGACGCTTCAACATGGCGCATCGTCACAGATGTGGGCTCATTGTTGATTCGAAGAGGGACGCATAATCCCCAAGCGAACCAACGTGCGGGATTGCAATTTACCACTCTCTGAACAAAAGGCTGAAATCCCACTAAGTCAGATTTTTCAGATGCGAGAATGGAGAATTAGAGAGCGAGAGAGTAGATATGTCGAAAATCTCACCTGCACAATTTTACCCAATTTAATGTATAATTCCCTTTGTTTTTTTTAAAATAAAAATGTAATTGTAAATCCAGCTTTAGATATTACTAATCTGTCGCCTGTAGGCTACAAGCTTTGATTTGTTTCTGAAATTAACGCTACTAGCTGTAGAATATACTGCGATTCTATGTATGAAATGCATTTATTTCGTCATTACTAGAGTCCACGGCAATTCGGAAGGCGGGTTGTCTGCTAGCGTTTGCGTCGAGAGAGACAGATAGAGCAAGGCAGCGTACAACATTGCCACATCGTACTTCACGCACGTGCAATACAAATAGCGCAGGAGATAATTTAAATTATCAAAAGACAATAATGGCCTTAGCCGTTGATTACTGTAAGCATGACACCAAACAAACCCTCTTTCCTTCACTAACAATATTCTTTGCACGTTTCTCAATCCCACACCACATGCTTCTGCAGTCGTTTCTTGCACGTTGGCAACGTTGCTGCCAGCATCAAGATGGCCGGCAGCGTTCTGCTCGTTAACGTTTTTATAATAATTATACACCTTAAACACTATTTTCCGCGCCTGCTTGTGTAATACTTGTGTTTTTACAGTCTCTTCTTCCATTTATTTACCTTACATACACATAGTAAATGTTAGTTTTACTTATTCAATGTATTGAAACACTCGCACGTGGACAAACGAACTCAGGAAGTGCTTGTTATAGACTGATTCTGATTGGTTCTCCTGTTCAAGCTTGTGACGTCACATGCCATACAGGCTACGGCGCATCTAGTGGCCACCCGCCTTCCGAATTGCCGTCTAGTCTAGTACCTTAGATCATATATGTAACAGATAACTCATCGCTATGTTAAAATCGGCAGCACTTTGAAGAGAACAACCGCCAGGATCGCCAAACGTCTGCCGTAAACGAACACAAGATGACAGTACAGTCGCTAATGCAATTCAAATGGGAATTAAGACGTGACTCCTTATGTAACAACTAGATGGCAGCGTAATAAACCTGACAAAAGTTGTTAACGTCAAAGCCTATAAGGCCGACCTATCTGTTACATACATGATCTAGGCTAGTACCTGAAAGAAATATTTTCTCCAAAAATTGTAATACTAAGTTAAAATTATCAAGATTCAAACGAACTAGAGAATCTTATGCCCTGTGCTCCTCGCCTGTGATGTTGAAGTCCACCATTTTGTAGTCAGCATTTTCCGCCACTATTTTCCAAATTTTTTTTAATGAGCAGGACTTTGTCTTACCATGATTAAGGATACCGTTATCCCATCACCACATCGACTAATCTTTAAAAGACAGATGACTATAATGTTACTTGGAATTTGGTGATTAACTGCAAGCAATGTTGCCAAATATGGTAAATGAAATTACCGGTCGTTTTACACATGCAAGTTTTGATGAATATAATAAATTATATTACAGTATAAATACAGAATCTGCTAAGGAAACAGGTTCTTCTTGTTGAACTGTACAGTACATACACTGGTTATATCTGGTATAAGCAATAAAATTATAAGAGAAAACAGTCTTGCTTCACAGTTTGAAATTCGTTTTTTAAATTTATATTTGTAGCTTGATGCCACAGCTTTAAGAACTTCTTTTTCTTTTGCTATAAAACAATAAAATTTTGCATAATTAAATGTAAGGTTTTCCTTGATGAAAATTTAGTATTTACTATTTGCACACAAACGAATTACCTCATTATTCCATATTTATGCCATTCAAGATAAACGCTCCGCGAAAGTATTGCTTTCAGGAATAGCAAACACGTGTCGGTAAACAAAAAGAGTAGGAAAAAAAAAGTTTCAGTAAAAGTTGTTTCTTTTTAAAAGTAATTTCCAATGGTACCTTCAGTGACCTACTGTATGTTCTTGTTTGAAATTTCGAAGTTGGCCACAGGTACCCCTACTTCCGGTTTGTTAAGAGAAATTGTATTACCACAAATCGATTCTTTACATAGGTTTTGGTTATCAAAATTTTTCTATGAACAACCAGTATCATATAGTTTTCGAGAATAAAAAAATATACACACACATATATAAACATACAGGGTGAACTGTAAGTAATGTCATTATTTCAGGGGATATTCTTTGAGATATTTCAAACAAAAAGTTTAATGTAATTTTGTTCGTTTTTGCTTGTTTTTTTCAAGATAAAAATTGTTTCATATGAAATAGTAAAGCGTGTTTTGGGCCATTGATTTAATTCCACATATGCTCAGTCAATTTAAGAGACTAGTGTATTATGATGATAAATGCTTGAAACAATTTTAGTTTTGTCCTTCAAATGTGCAGACATTTGATCTGAACAAATATAACTTTTCGTTCTGAAAAGGAATTTTAAAATGTTACATTCTTTTACATCTATTGTTAACAGAAGTTTAAGGATTATTATTTACCCTCTCTCTCTCTCTAATGTCAATAATCTCTTAATCTCCTCCTGGCTCTTCACGGCCTCATCTTCTATTAGACAGGCATGTAATGATAAGCTATTTAGAAAAGCGACAATTGTTTATCTTGTCAATATGATGTTGTTTAGTCAGCTGTACAAAGACAGGTCTGAACCTCACAAGGGATACAAACAAGACACCATTTATTAGGCAACTAGGCCAGGAGATAACGGGGTAGGGTGACCAGTTCCTTTTCCCCTACTTTTCATACATCGCCTACTAGCTAGGCCTACATATTACACTAATCAGACTTCAGTATGTATAGGCCTACACAATTATTGTTCGTAACGTGAGATGTACTGCCTGATAATAGATGTAGATACTGTACTGTACATATCAGCCAGAAAATCCATTAGAGGTAGGCCAATATGTTGGTATCAATTGCACTTGTTTTCCTAAAATCTTCTCCTCTGTGTTGAATTTCTCATTTTCGTCGTATTTCTACAGTTCTCTGTTAATCTAGATTTGTGAACTGTAAAAGCCGTCTTCAGCGAATTAAAGCTACTCCCAGTTCAGTGTTTCCCGTCTCATCACATAGCTCGACTCGAAGTCAGTAGACCACGAACAAGTGGAACAGCTCACAATCAGCTAAAAATACACATAAGAGACATAAAAGTGAACGCTTTGACGTAGATTTATGTGCACTTTAAAGCAAAACTAAGTATTTTAGGAACATATTCAACTCGTTATTCAAGCTGTGGTTGTGCACATTTACTAGACATACTTGAGGGCTTACGTAAATACTCGTATTCTGTATGCAAGAAGACAGGCAAATTGATGGATTATACAAAACGGAGAGATTCACGTCAGATGTTAGATATTTTCATGTATGAAAAAGAAGCTTTCTTTTCTTAATGTAAGTGTGTCAGATTATTTTTTTTTTTTTTTTCAGCATTTCATTTTTCATATATGAAAGAAGCTTTCTTTCCTTAATGTAAGTGTATCAGATTGTTCCTTTCTTCAGTACCTATTTCAATTTTCGCGTATGAAAAAGAAGCTCTGTTTCCTTAATGTAAGTGTATCATATTGTTTTTTCTTCAGTATTCACATTTTCACATTTGAAAAAGAAGCTTTCTATCCTTAATGTAAGTATGTCAGATTGTTTTTTCTTCAGTATTCCAATTTTACGTATGAAAAAGAAGATTTCTGTCCTTGATGTAAGTGTGTCAGATTGTTTTTTCTTCAGTATTCCAATTTTACGTATGAAAAAGAAGCTTTCTTTCCTTAATGTAAGTGTGTCAGATTATTTTTTTCTTCAGCATTTCATTTTTCAAATATAAAAGAAACTTTCTTTCCTTAACGTAAGTGTATATGATTGTTCTTTTCTTCAGTAATTATTTCAATTTTCACGTATGAAAAAGAAGCTCTGTTTCCTTAATGTAAGTGTGTCAGATTATTTTCTCTTCAGTATTTCAATTTTCACGTATGAAAAAGAAGCTCTCTTTCCTTCGGATTGTTTTTTTCTTCAGTATTTCCATTTTCATGTATGAAAAAGAAGCTGTCTTTCCTTAATGTAAGTGTATCAGCTTGTTTTTTCTTCAGTATTTCAATTTTCATGTATGAAAAAGAAGCTTTCTTTCCTTAATGTAAGTGTGTAAGATTGTTTTTTCTTCAGTATTTCAATTGTTACGTATGAAAAAGAAGCTTTCTTTCCTTAATGTAAGTGTGTCAGATTCTTTTTTCAGTATTTCAATTTTCATGTATGAAAAGGAAGCTTTCTTTCCTTAATGTAAGTGTGTCAGATTGTTTTTTCCTTCAGTATTTCAATTTTCATGTAGGAAAAAGAAGCTTTCTTTCCTTAATGTAAGTGTATCAGCTTGTTTTTTCTTCAGTATTTCCATTTTCATGTATGAAAAAGAAGCTTTCTTTCCTTAATGTAAGGGTATCAGCTTGTTTTTTTCTTCAGTATTTCAATTTTCATTTAGGAAAAAGAAGCTTTCTTTCCTTAATGTAAGTGTGTCCGCTTGTTTTTTCGTAAGTATTTCCATTTTCATGTATAAAAAAAGAAGCTTTCTCTCCTTAATATAAGTGTTTCAGATTGTTTTTTCTTCAGTATTCCAATTTTCACGTATGAAAAAGAAGCTTTCTATCCTTAATGTAAGTGCGTCAGATTGTTTTTTCTTCAATATTCCAATTTTACGTATGAAAAAAAAGCTTTCTTTCCTTAATGTAAGTGTGCCAGATTGCTTTTTCTTCGGTATTACAATTTTCACGTATGAAAAGAAGCTTTCTTTCCTTAATGTAACTGTCGGAGTGATTTTTTCAGTACCGTATTTCAATTTTCACATATGAAAAAGAAGCTTTCTTTCCTTAACGTAATTGTGTCAGATTGTTTTTTCTTCAGTATTTAAATTGTCATGTATGAAAAAGAAGCTTTCTTTCCTTAATGTAAGTGTGTAAGATTGTTTTTTCTTCAGTATTTCAATTTTTACGTATGAAAAAGAAGCTTTCTTTCCTTAATGTAAGTGTGTAAGATTGTTTTTTCTTCAGTATTTTAATTTTTACGTATGAAAAAGAAGCTTTCCTTCCTTAATGTAAGTGTATTAGATTGTTTTTTTTCTTCAGTATTTCAATTTTTACGTATGAAAAAGAAGCTTTCTTTCCTTAATATAAGTGTGTAAGATTGTTTTTTTCTTCAGTATTTCAATAGTCTCCTCCCACGATCTCGGCTTAGCCGGTAAGACAGACAGACTTTTTCAATAGATTGTTTTGAAGTTCGTTATATCCTTGAGAGCAACAACATCTCAGTAAAGGATTAATCAATATCCCAACCTAGGAAATGGCTTCGAACAACGTTTCTTCTTATCTAAAACGAAACCTTTTTATCGCCATTTATATAATGACTTAACACATTGTTTCAGTGTTTCTGTGTTCTTGAAAACGTCGCCGAAACTGGTGTAAATACAACTCGTATGAATTTTTCTTTAGTCGATACATTTCAACTGTCTCTCATAGCAGCAATGCCCAAGAAAATCGAGCCTTTTCGGGAGGCATACATTACGATCTTTTCCGATGTCGGAAGTTGCGTGGAAATCATAGGAGCCAGCAAAAAACCTGGTTTCTTCTTTTCCAAAAAAAAAAAAAAAAAAGGCATCTTCTGTGTACTTAATGAGACTGGTAAAGCTCGGATGATATTAATTCCAGAAGGGAAAAAACAAGCAAATCCACCCTCCGCCACAAATCGCACCCCTCGAAATGATACAAATTAATCCCATCCGAGCTTTACCAGTCTTGTTAGGTACACAGAAGAGCCTTTCTTGGAAATAACAAAGCCACGTTGGCATTGGAAAGGGTAGCACTCTAAAAAAAGGCTCGATTTTCTTGGGCATTGCTGCTGTGAGAGACAGTGCACTCCGACTATGAAATCACTCACTACTGGTCTGTCACCTCTCACCACAGTTCAGCTGTCGTGTGACTCCTGACGCACATGACGTCATTCAAAATTCGTTTCCAGAGATCGGAAACAACCTCTGTATAATAAAGTAGGGTGCAGTAAATTTGGATATTCAATAATAATCACAGAAATCTAATAAAAGATGTAAAAATAATCCAAATCAATTCATTATAATATAGAATCAGATTTATTGTCACGTTTGACGTTTTCTGAATTAAACAAATCCGGATATAAATGCAATAGCAATTTCCCTCTGGCGCATGATTGTAAATTATACCAATATGTGCGTTGTTACACGATATTCCCACCGCGATATTATAGAACTACTAAACGTTCTTCTCTTCGTGAAATAAACACAAAAAAACCATCAATCATTATACCAACTGACAAGTGAATGTAAAATTTATATCCATTTACTTTGCGACGAGAGTTTCTCTTCAAAACTCCACATTCTTACTCACTGCCTCTATTTTTTCCCCACTTCTTTGAGAGATAAACTATATCAAAATCGTAAAATATCACTTCTGACTTATGAACTATAAAAATGACGTAAAATGTTACAAAAATGGATACTCTACTATCTTATAAAACTCCCTGGGTTGTGTCGGAGACTCGTTATGTAGGAAAGTCTTTGAAAGTTTGCCTGCATTCTTGAATTTCACGCTGAATTATGCGTGCATGGGAAGTGTTTCCTTATAGTTCAGATCTCGTAATCTAAAGTCAGACAACTTAAAGGAAAATAACTTTTCTGTTTCTGTTGTGACTTACGTTCTTTGCCCTGAGCTCGAAGAATTGATCTGTGAAACGCCTACTGTTTCGGAATTATAAATTATGCTGGTAAAAATATTGAATAAATTGTTCTTCAGAGTAAAGACATTAAATTAATATAGTGCTTGTAGTTTTATTGTACATATTCAATTAAGAACAGTTATTAAGGTTACTTTTTGACTCTACCTCGTAGTTTAGGTTCTAAACAAAGTGAGCTACTCTGTTATTATTGTATTATTATTATTATTATTATTATTATTATTATTATTATTATTATTTACGTAATGTTAATATTGTGCATAATTCCAAAAAAGTAAACTCGTCTGATATTAAATAATTATGCAAACAATAATGTGTAACACTTTTTTTTTTATCCTTTCCTTAATGTAGGATCTTGTGATATCTACGCGACACTTTTTTATGTTTTTCTTTATTTTTTTTATTTTAATTCAACAAACGAATAGTATTTGAATTTATATGTTTTCTTTTAAGATATTTCTCCCTAGAAACGTACTGCATTAGGATCAAAGCATCCTGTAAGCTGTAGTCATATCGCCAGGTCATGCTATGCTGAGAGAGAGAGCTGTGTCCTGTCCTTGCATCGAGGAAAATAAAAAGAAAAGCGCTCTGTTTTGACGAACTCTGCATTTATAAGGCTCCTCTCTCTATAGTCGTTGTTCCGTACGTACATGAAAGAGAGAAGACTGTTGTGTATAGCTTGGTCTGTGTTTGTACGCTTCAGGCTCCAACTACATCTTTGTAAATGAAAATATGTTGGCAGGAGTTGGAGTGCGTTGGAAACGAACTGTATATGATAGACGAGGTAAATGTATCTATTTCTCTCTGCCTGAAGGTAAATTAAATTGAAATTTAATAGATACAAGAAACCAAGTTGTCGGTTTGTAAGAGAGAAATATATAAATATTTCACTTAAACAACAAAACCTGAATTTACAGAATTAATTTGCGTCAACATTTAGGGTATTAAGAAATATGTGGAAGAAGTGTAAGGAATTGATAGAGGATCTAAAATCAAGCAAAAAAGTTCATGTAAATATATAGTCAATTTTGTTTCTTTTTTTTTAATTACAGGTATTTTTTATTCCATACATATTCGCTTATTACAATTTTATTTTTACATCTTTGTTTACAACGTCCATGCATAATTATACAGAAAGTGGTGAAAAAGGCCACCATGAGATCTAATAAGGCTTCTAAACGCCGCATCGTAAATGTTTACTAATGGGGACATTTAAAAGCAAATTGGGTATTCAAGATATATTGAAAGTATTGAAAGAACATGTTCCCGTGCGCACAGCCATTTTACAACTGATATTGTGAGAGTCTGACGCAGCATATGCGCCATCTAATGCCTGTGTGATAAAGTTGTGGTCTGCTGCTGTGGTCCTGGCGGAAAATTCGAAGAAGAGGGGGCATATATCACCCGTGAGCTCTCCTGTTAGCTTACTTCTTGAGTCGCCCTCGTATAATAAAATGCTAAAGGTATATCGGTTTGGTATTTTTTGTCACTTGAGTGTTCAATTATAATACCTACTGTAATTTTTATGTTAACTATATTTAGGCCCGGTTTTATAAATACGGTTAATCTAAAGATTGTTAACCCTAGGTTAAACCTTACCGTGAGTTTAACTCAAAGTGCCGTATTACAGAGTCTTGGTTAAGTTAAACCGCAGTGGAATACGATTGGTATTACTGCTAGGAAAGAAAAGAAGACAATCGCAGCCGTTTAAGTACATGATTGATTTAAAATAGCCGACGCTCGTGTAGAATCTTCGTTAAGAAACATCTTTATTCTTCGATATCAGAGAGAGTATCACAAAAAAACATATAGAGGACCAATACCGCATTCTTCAGTATGCTTGTCAGACTTAACCTCAAATAGTTTCTTAACGCTCCCAAACACAATGCAACCAAACTAAACATTGCATGGCCATCCGTAACGTAATACCATATAGAATCAACTGAGTAATGAAATAATAGCATTAGTGTGCGTATTTTATGTGTTGTCTAGAATGTTTGTGAAACAGAATTCAGTCACTCACTTATTGTCACTCATAAGTTCTTGGAAAACATCTGCAATATCCCTGTGTACGCTTTTACGGGAACCGCCATGTTGCACTGTTGAAGCTTGAACTGCAGTTTAAACGGCAGAGGACTACCGATCAAATTAAACTCAAGTTAACTCAAGATTAACTGGTAGTTAAGGTTTATAATACGAAGCAGAACGAAAAACTTCAGTTTAAACTGAACGTAAGGTTTAAATACCGGCCCTTAGTGTAATTTATTTACATTACTTACGATTATAACCGGTTTATACTTAAGATATTTCGCACACACAGTAAAATACTATCCTAAGTCGAAAGTTACATAGTACGTTCGTAAATTATTTCCAACGCTATTTTAATGGTTGGAGGTATGAAATTCTATTAATAAAATATTAAATTATAAAAGATTTTGGTATCTATTTATTAATATATTTTCACAGCAGTATTTTACTGGGAAATAACATCTTTACAAATCACAATTTTTGAGTTACGAACTATTTTACGGGGAATCCGATTTATACGTATTAAATTATTTATTACATTCGCCTATATCTGTCCCTACAGGCAACAAAATATGTTAATTTCTAGTGTATTTAGTTCCGATTTATCATACTGATTATCATTATTATTATTATTATTATTATTATTATTATTATTATTATTCATATACTGGTAACGATTTAAATTTTTTATCTTGCAAAGGTTACATAATTGGAACGCAATCCCTTCTATCCTGGTACACGTCTGTTTTGTGTCTACTGATTTACTTTCTTTTTACCGTATTTGCTCGCGTAATTTGCGCACTTTTTAATCTATTTTGGCTATTTGAAAAATTGGGGTGCGTAAAATATGCGAATTTTTTTAATTACCCCGTAGACTTCTTGATCTGGGTTTTATTCAAGTATATAGTAATTAAGAATACAGTACTTTTCTCACCTAAGACTACCGGTAATCTTGAATTATAAATAATAATTAAATTGGGTATATGACAATCATATGGGCGAATCCAGAAATGCATATAGAGTGTTAGTTGGGAGACCGGAAGGAAATAGACCTTTGGGGAGGCCAAGAAGTAGATGGGAGGATAATATTAAAATGGATTTGTGGGAGGTGGGATATGATGATAGAGAGTGGATTAATCTTGCACAGGATAGGGACCGATGGCGGGCTTATGTGAGGGCGGCAATGAACCTTCGATTTTCTTAAAAGCCATTTGTAAGTAAGTATATGACAATCATAATGAATGAAGTACATAGCAGACGTAGCATTTTCAATAGGTAGTCTTTAATTGAACACATTGTACGAGTTTATAGGTCTATAGGAGGTTGATCGATGCATTCATGTTGCGGTGATACCCGTTAAAAAGTAAAACTTGTCGCTGTCACTGCCCTTAGGGGTAATTTACCAGGGCAAGCATCAGTGTTGAAGTAACGTTATTTAGGATTTCTTTGTGAAGCAGGTACAGTATTTGAGTTGGGTCCTATAGTCACGACGCTGTTATTCCCGGCGTGACTCCTCCTCTTTGCTTACGTCATAGAAAGTGAAGGCTCTATAAAGTCTAGGTAGGTAGTTCGCCATTTTTGTTCTTTCGTTGCCGAGCTACCAGACGAGGAATCTATTTGCCACACCGTTAAACATTATCATGTCGTAGCTTCTATGATAATAAAGCAAACGCACTGTAATTCAGCAAATAATTGAGCGGCAAATAACGTCCTCGTATGCTTTCTGCGAACGCCAACGAACGAGTCAAAATGGCGGGCGATTATATTAAGTATTTATCGAGCCTTCTTTATCTTCATCAGCGAATCACAAGACGCACACGTTTAAATGTAGCCGACCTGCAACGTGATTGGCTGCCGGAAATAAGAGTGACAGGACTAGTCAGTCAACAGTGCCGTGGAATGCAAATATTGGCAATGGAATTTAGGAAAGGAAAATTCATACTACACTGAAAAAAAAATGTACGTAAAATGTGTGCGGAAAATACACAGAGCAAAATTAAAGTTCAAAATGATTCTTTAAAATTTAGGGTGCGTAAAATACGCGGTGGTGCAGAGTACGCGAGCAAATACGTTACTGTTTACTGAAAAATAGTTTTCCTAACGTACTAAAGGTTTCAGCGATTAGTAAAAAAAATTGCTATGAATGAACGTCTCACGAAAATTCACCTGTTCTTAGAAGAGATGTATTACCTTTCAAAGGCTGTAAGCGAACTTATGGAATAGAAGGTTAATAAAATTTAGTTTAAAGCGAAATTAAATATTGAAGAGACGTATTGAAATTAATCGTTGTTCTAGTGAAGAAACTTTCCAGTCAAGGTCTTGCTTTAAGAGGTCAGTCAGGAGGATCGATGTGGGTCAACAAGCAAGGACAATGTCGTATTAGCTTTAACTGAATAGCAGAATTTGATCCCATTTTTGCAAATAGTACGGAAACAAAATAAATCAAAGTATACTACATCCGTTGTCTAAAATACATGGAGAAATATCAGAAGGATTGGTGAAGTACCTATATTACGAAACAAATTAAATAATATGCTACATATTTTTCAACTACATTACTCATTCGATTCTATGCATTAAAATCAATCTTCTTTCGTAGTAAAGGAAGTAACATAACTTAGAATTTCCCCATAAAAGTTCCTCTGTTCGCTTGTTAAATCCAGTACACAGATCCGAGGAAACAGTCGTTGTATTACTAAGCTTCATAGATGAAATAGCTTGGACGTAAATCAATAGCATGATAATAAGAAACCGCAAGTAACTGTGACAGATGTGTATACTGGATTGCAGGCAATAATTCTTCTTGTCCGTTTGCTTCTTCGTTCGGACGAAAATTAAATCGTTCCTAAGCCAAAGGATAAAATTAATGGAATTGCTGTCGCCACCTTGTTCGAGAGCAGAGGATTTCCCGTCTCCCAACTGAGTGTTAATTTTCCTGCTATAGTAGACAAAGAGTATCAGTTTTAGTTAACATGGCACTGATGTTTGCAGCGTTTGATTTTTTCTATCATTCGTTCAGTCTTTAATCGGGTTCTTATTTCGTCATCTCTTATAAGCAGACTCAAACAGATCTAAAAATGCGAAGTCTGTTTAATTTCTACTTTTATCTTCAAGAGGTTTATAATTAAAATGTACTACTTAGGCTACCCACGTCTGTACAGAAAACAATAAAATTGATCCGGGAAACGTAAAATTTAATGTGACTATTTCTTTTATATGACGTCATTCTATTTTTGGCCAATGAAGTGTAATGAAATTTTGAATTTCAACCAATCATAGTTATATATCGCGATAATTTCTGCAGCTCTATTTATCACTATCAATTTATCGCATTGTCGTTCTTTTGTTTAGTCAGTGTCCCCAACTGTTTCCACGTAAATCGATGAGCATGAATCCATTGTACCAAATAAATTGCGAAATCCTACTTTCACATCTATATCTTCATCTTATAATTCCATGTCCATCGTATCTAAAGAAAATGACACTCCTTCATAACAATTGTTCATCTAATTAATGTAGTAATCAGTTGTTTGTAATTATACTATATAATGTTTAAATTAAATTATGATTTCAGCAGATAATGAAAACGTATTTCTGTTATAATAACAAGAGAAAAGTGCAGTACATGTAATTAACATTTTTAAACCTGTATTTCGCTTTTCTCAATTGGCATTACTGAATAACATTCAATTTCTTTATTGCAGTAATCGTTATTCATCTGTTTCGACTTCACAATGTCTGAATAGGTTAAGTATTCATAAATATACAATTATTAACATTTTGTGAGCGAATTTTAGAGATATATTATTTACATTTTTATTTTATTCACGAAATAGTCCTAATAAATGTCACTCGAGGTTTGAGATTTCCCAAATAAATCCACTCGCTTCGCTCGTAGATTTATCGGCAGATCTCAGACCTCTTGTGACATTACTAAAGAAAATTTTGGAGGGAATACCGTAAGGACATGAATGCAGGTGACTCCATTGATAAAGATTTAAAAATATCATGTTCGAATATTCTTTGCAGCCAGACCTCTAGCGCAGAAAATTATCACAACAGAACATTGGTACATTCGTGCACAGGTACCGTCATAGAGGATTGCAACTGCTGCTTCTTTGTTTCCCTTTTGTTGTTCATGCACATATCGATCACCTTGACACCTGGACAACATTGCCATCTGGCTTTGATACCTTCAGACACCTCATTAAAAATGTAGATCACTGCTTCAATTTGAAACTCGCTTACTGATTCGCCTGGTACGAAGTATTTTTACGTCTCTGTTCCGCACCTGACAAGTGATTCCAGCTCTACAGTGCAGCGTTGGTACAGTATTGCGGGTGGGAAGTGGATCTCGTGTACTCCTCAGTATGTTGATATGTGCAAGAAGTGGCCGGTACATTTTATCTAGAATCCACTAATTCAGGAAAAGGGTATTTTACGAACCGTAAATCTTTGACAATCCTCGAAACCAATCGCCTTAGGTGAGTTTGAAACAGCGGACCTCGCATTCCTGGTAACCACTAGACTACAGAAGACGGCAGAAATGCAGCAATAGACCCTGTTATGACAGGATTATTCGTTTAAGGGGATGCTCCACTAAAAATGACAACTTTTTTCCTAATCATTTTTTTCAACCAAATTTTGAGAAAATGTTTACTATACAAAGAACTAACAAAAATAAAAATTTTGAGCTTCCAAATGTTTTTGGCCTTTAATTTTGTATTTGTTTTTTTCTATTTTTAAAGAAATATTTTCAAATCCAAGTTTTCAATAGAAGATCTCAATTTTTAAAATTCCTTTGTTTTGGTTACATTGATAAGACATAGGGAAACATTTTTATACATTCATTTTATGAAATAACTCATTTATTCACTTTCAAAATGTTTTAGAAAATTTGAAAATGTTATTTTTTTTCTATAACTCGTGATAAAAATATTAATAAAATAAACTAACAGCATTTCTTACAAAATAAATGCATATAAATAATCAGCTACCTTATAAATACTTGCAGTAAACATTTCATCCAAATTTATTAATATTTGGCATAAAAAAGTTGGTGTTCAATTAAGAAAAATAGACTTACAGAAAAATGAATTTCAAAGTAAAATGATTATTTATATAACACATATCTATTAAAATTTTCCTCTGTTACATTCATCCTGTAACTTCAGGGAGCCAACTTTAGAACAAAATGTTACCAGATTTGTAATAAGAAATTTGTAAAAAAGAATTCTTTGATGGAAAAAGAGATACAACGTAGCAAAGGCCTTAATGCTTACTTTGTGTCGAATTTTGCACAGCAAGCAGACTTAAGAGACCTTTACAAATTTGGATTTTTTTTTACTAAAATTTTATGTTACATGGTACAATATTTTCCGGCCAATATTCCTTTTCCTCTACGTAAGGGGCGATTGTAAATTACACTGAAAAATAATAAACTCCACTGAATATAAATAGAAGGCTTATAAGAGATGAAGCTGTGTTGGAAAGAGTGGGTGAAGAAAGAATGGTGCTGAAACTGATCAGGAAGAGGAAAAGGAATTGGTTGGGTCACTCGCTGAGAAGAAACTGCCTACTGAAGGATGCACTGGAAGGAATGCTGAAAAGGGAGAAGAGTTCGGGGTAGAAGAAGATATCAGATAATAGACGACATTAGGATATATGGATCATATGAGGAGACTAACAAACATAACCATCTCTGCAGACAATTTTTTTTAGATTCATCTAGACACTTGGCGTTATAGCAGAACTAACAGTAGCTTCGGTTTCAAAAACACACTTACGGCAAATACTCTACAATGATAGTATTTGCTTACGGCCATCAGTGTGCGGTATGTTAATATATCCAATTTCTTGATACCGTAACATTATCGCGATCTAATTTATTATTATTATTATTATTATTATTATTATTATTATTATTATTATTATTATCCAAATATTGAAACCCTATTTTACTCTTTGGTGTATTAGGGTTGAAGTTTGTTACATGAGGGGCTCACAACCAGAGTGGACCAAGTCCACCAGTGATCAGTTTGTGGATTGATACAATCTCGGATGAAGAAAACTTAGATTTATTCATTGTCATAACAAACCAAGTCCATAACTCATTTGTTACTCCACAGAGGGCAGCATTTCCTATGGAAGATGAAGGTTGTTAAGCGTGAGCCAGGAACTTTAAAGACTCAATATCTCTCAACTATTCCAGATGTACTTGTTCCACTCTGGTTGTGAACCCCTCACATGTGAAATACATTATGTAGAGTTAATATACAATTTTAAAGTGATAGTACTAGGCATGAGTCATAGTTACAATATAAATACATTAATTAATAGACAGTAAACAATACTAAATGCATTATACAAAAATTACGTTCAGTGGAAAAAATTAAATACATAAATTAGAAATTAGAAGCGCAGGTGTAGAGATACTGCAAGAATATGACATAAATTTGCAAATTTATACATAATTTTAAACAACAATAATGAGATAATGTACACAATTGACTTAGTCACAAATTAAACACCTAATATATAGGTAATAATAATAAACAGTAGGAAAGAATACGGATATGACGTTCAGTTGTTTTTGCTTTATATAAATACTTTAATTAGAAACGTTGAGGCAATAAACAGCAGCAAAAAAGATAAGAGAAGAAATAACCTAGTTACAATTTTCGATGCATGGTTTGTGATATAGTAAAGAGATAAAAACAAAATTACTTACGGTTACAAACTATATACCTGTCATGAAACACTGAACAATAGTAAAATTCATAATACAAACATAGTTATTATTGTTATTACTATTATTATGTCCCAAAGAGAGACAACTTTTTTTAGATAGTGTATTAGGATTTTATATTATCAATAATTTACATACACTTAATAGCTACAGTCTTGCGTAGTTATGGTGATTGAACTCTGTGATTTGTTTATAACAACATTTTTTTCCTAAGTAAATGTTAAAGGGGTCTGCAGTAATTTAAATTGCAGTCCGAGATATATCTTAAAAAAAGTCTTTTTCTTTCGAAAACTGGACAGTGAAAAATCAGATGTTCAACAGTCTGACTGTCTTCGCATATGCACATAGATTCTTCTGCACGTTTGATCCTAAATCTAATCGGCATCTAATTTGAAACTCTCCGACCACCACAGCCATGGTGAGAACGACGTTGAACTGATGTTATACTTTCAAATTTTGCACACATTTCGCTAGTTACGTTTCACTAAACATCATTTTGTTTATTCAGTCCTTGCTAATCGATTATTTGGCTTCTTTTGTTCGTAAAAATTATGGCACAAAGTTTCTATGTTTTTACATCATTTTGGAACTGAAATAGCTTTTATGTCTGTCCCAATATGATTTTTATAGCGACTTTATTTTTTGTCTTCCCAAACGAATCAGAAGGTGCCACAGGCCGGGCTGAAAGGACGACTTAAACCACTCTTCCTTTGACTTCAGTCCGTTGAGTTGAATATTCATAGTTTCATAAGCTAGGGTATTTGTTCGCTGTAATTTCGCTTATGCGGAAGAGCTAGTACATGTATTATACATTCCATTGCTGTAATAATTATTCGGATAACGGTATTTCCATCACAGAGATCACCTAATTATTGTAACAAAAAATTGTGATGAAGGTATCCCCTACATACGCCATGAAGGGGTTTGAGAGGCATGGAGGTAGAGCTCCATGCTTTCTTGATCTCGACAGTATAGTCCGTCCCAGGAATCTGTGGAGTAGAAAGACGAAATAATACCTCTGCGCAAGTGATATGTGGGAGGGCTAGGGCCAATGACCATTCTGGGAGGAGGTATTAGTTGAACGAAGCTACCAATTGCTTGCAGGGAGAGGATCATTTTTATCTGAACACTACCACGAGCATCTTACCCCTTAGCGGCCTCGAGCTGATGCTGCCCGCAATACACTCCGACACAAATAGACTCCGCCCCCATACGCGCCAAGTCACTCTACAGATTCCTGGGACGGACCATAGAATGAGTGGTGTGATCGGCACAAAGTTCTGACCGCCTTTTAACCCTGGGAAAGACCGGTACTCAATTTAGTATGAGGTTGAGTGAACCTCGAGGCCGTTGTGGAAGTTTTGGCAAAGATAAAAATCCAATCACCCCAATAAAAGGGAACAATAATTTAATTTACCTATGGGCTTCAAATTGACAAGTACGCCTCTGGAAAGTTCTATGAAAAGAAACCGTTCATGATTGCGTTTCATATTAATAGAGTCCGGATTTATATGTAATATTGATCCTTAAAATATGTCCATAAATATGTAAATTAAAAACCTCAAAATATCTACTAAATAAGCAAAATAAAAATTGCACAGGGAGTTAAAAATTATATTTAAAAATAATTGTATTTTAATTGAAGATGAATAAAAAAATTAATTTCACACAAATTACACAGTTATTTTTTTATGCGATTCTAAAGTTAATCAAGGCATGAAGGCACAATATGTCACAAGGTAATTTATTAGTATTTTCAGGAGTAATCAAAACGATCTCTTGACATCGCATGACGTTGTTATTCTTGCTTATTTAAGCCAATGGATGTGACTGACAGCAGTGTTACCCGGAGACTTCCGCTCTTCTCCGTTGAGGATTTAGCTCGGGTAGTGGAGTAACATGAGGTTTATTGTGACAGTCACCTAGATTTTGTAATAACAAAGTACATGATGGCGGGAATAGCAGGGAAATAAGGGTTTATACCTGAGTTGTTGTCCTGTCCTGATTACTGAAATATGTATCCCATTTTTAGACAGCCTTGAACATTTTCTGCATATTAATAAACACGATAATCATGTAATAATTGGAGATACAAATATACAAATTTTAGATAATTTGGATTAATTTGGCAATAGATATATAGATATTTTGCTTAACGTGGATTTTTACAATATTTAAAATCAGCGGGAGAGCCACCATTCCCCGTGTCAAAGGATGTACGTAATGACGCATTTCTTTTAAGACAAGATAAAATTTGTGATATTTCGGATTATAATAAACAAATTACAATGTGTCTACATGAATATCATGTTGATTATTTGAATTTATTATCACGTTCATTTCTATCTCCAATGTGTGGAATATTAATCTCCAAGTATTTTGTGTAAAAAAAAAAAAGGCTGTCCGAATTATCGCTATGGTGAATAAGGGGCCATAAATTAAATAATCATAGTGAAAAGTTAATAAAAAACAATTGACTAACAATAGTTCTTGAATGGCTTCCGTCCACACACTTGTGGAGTAACGGTCAGCGCGTCTGGCCGCGAAACCAGGTGGCTTGGGTTCGAATCTCGATCGGGGCAAATTACCTGGTTGAGATTTTTTCCGGGGTTTTCCCTCTACCCAATACGAGAAAATGCTGGGTAACTTTCAGTGCTGGACCCCGGACTCATTTCACTGGCATTATCACCTTCATTTCATTCAGACGCTAAATAACCTGAGACGTTGATACAGCGTCGAAAAATAACGCAATAAAATAAAAAATAAATGAATGGCTCCCAAGATCTCCTAATGTAAACCCATTAAGTTACACTTTTTTGTGTGTGGGACACATTGAAGTGGAGGTCTACGAGAATCTATTACGAGACCTGGAAGAATTGAAACGAAGAATTAGGAATGAGATGCAACAAATCAACCGAATGTTATTGCTGAAAAGTTAAAATAATTTCCAAGAGAGACTTGTATGGCTTGGCACTGAATGAGGGTCATTTTGAACTGGTATTAAAAGAGGACACAATTACAACATTGTTTAATTGTTTTAATTGTTTCTATTTTCTTAAATTCTGTGTCTTGCATTAATATTGCAGTTAAATTTAAATGATGGAAGTCCATTTTCTAAGTCACAATGGACCATATTCATAGACATTCTTAGCGCGGGCTTCCGGTGGATGATCAGTGAACTAACGTTTTTCGTATTCACAAACCAGTGTTCGCGATATGATATGATATGATATGATATGATATGATATGATATGATATGATATGATATGATATGATATGATATGATATATGAATCCCGTACAAGTAACCAGTCGATAGCCGGGGCTAGTATAGCACGCTCGTAGCGCGGGCTAGCAAAATGTCTATAAATAGCGCCCTATATGTTCTTGTATTTTATGAAAAACGTTTGTTGTATTTTGTATGTTTTGAGACTGGAAGGAAAAATAACTACATGGTGCCATTACCAACAGCAACCACAATTACAATAATATAAAAACAGGTATAAATGTACTACACATCACACCGAGAAATTCTGGCGAATTCCGAATTAGCGGGTTGTACTGTAGGCCTATATATAACAGAATGAATAGATAAATCTTAATAAGTCATGAATGAAATTATTAAATTATACTAGTTTATACTTAGATAAATTTAAAATATGAAAGATTGCGAAAATTGGCTGCTTAAGAACTAGGCTGAAATCTTATCAATGGCGAAATGTATTTACTATAAAGAACATAAACCTTCTGAAAACTTTCTCCAAGACAGTAGCAAGTCCGCCTCTACTCTCCATCGATTCAGATATAATTACATCAGTTGCTTTTACAGATTAATTTAATTATCTTGTCTTTTTCAATTTAATTCCAGGGCCCCTATCTCTCTATCTATTTCTCACGGCCCTCTTTGTATTGAATTTTATCCTGAACTCCACTGCCTCGATGATTTTCCTCAAGGCTAGGTGGATGCTTGCTACATCTTGCTGTCCTCCCCTTCGCCCAAGTGACGTGTATAATCTCGTTTTCCTGTGACGTCACCATCAAGACGACTAATTGCCCTCTTCCACATTCTCTCTCCTCCTCGCCCTCGTCCCTCTCTGTCTGTCCTTCTGGATAACCTCCTTAACTGTGATTGACTTCTTGCGCTGAATGTTTGATGTTAAGTCGGTAATGTGTCTCCGCAGGAGTCCTCTTTCTACTAATGGAATGCTTTCAGCAAGACTTTGTTCTTACTTGGCTTGTGTTATAAAGATTTTCCCATGCTTTGTGATAATTCATTTATTTAATTTATTTTTCGTAATATTAATAATGCAAAATTATCAGTAGTCTTTTGGGTAGTCCACCTATGCCGGAACTTCACATGTTTAGCGTTTCGGAACTGTATACTTGTACCATTTTCAGGTCAACATACTGTCCGTCCGAGTGGTTATGTCGCATCCCGGTTTCCCCTACCCGTTTCTGCTGGTCCCTCTGTAAAGATATTAGCTGGGTTATTAGGCTCTTTCCTAAAAATATTTTCTGTACGGAATTGGAAGTCTACGTAATATTATACAACTGTTTAAAATAATTTAAAGAAAAGGGCCTTGTTAAGTAACTAACTGTCACGTGATTTACCACGTTTCAACGACCCTGCGATATAACCCTTCGGACGAACAGTAGTAAGAGCTGAAGATTCACCTACTCCGTTGAGCCCGTTATGCATGGATACCCAAAACAACTGGCTGGTAGGTAATCCTGCTTCCTTTCTATGTGCAAGGTGATTAAAAAATATGTACCTTTTGCTATTTTTATTTTATGAAGAAACAAAAGTTATATTTTGATCATATTTTCAAAAACTGTGTTTTTCATTTGTATAGAGTCTACGAAGGAGCATTTTTTTTAAATATAGGACTTAGAATTTGGAACTGTTAAAATGTATATAAAAGGTAATGTGCCTTTGGTAATGAGACAGCACTGTTTAGGATTTGGTCTTACGCCTTCCTCAGGGACTGGTGAACTACTGTATCAGCTGTGGCATTCGTCTTCTGTGATAGGGGAGGATGTTTTGATAGTAGTGAGGATATTTGTGTGTTGCGCAGTATTATGTCGAATAGTGTATGTGTGTTAGATTGTAATTGGGTGTTGAGTATATGTTACAGATATATTTTTGTATGTTTATATATTTCGTATTCTATTATGTTTAGTTGTTGACTTCTCGGTGTCTTGTGTACTACCATACCTGTTTTTATATTGTTGTAATTGTGATTGTTATTGGTAATGGCACCATGTAGTTATTTTTCTATTTTTTTATTCTTCTGGTCACAAAACACAAAATACAACGAACATTTTTCATGAAATACAAAACGAACACATTGTGAGTTAGAAAATAAACTTGTATCATTTAAATTTAACTAAAATATTAATACAAGACACAGAATTTAAGAAAATATAAACCATTAGAACAATTCAACAATGTTATAATTGTGTTCTGCTTTAATAACAGTTCACAAAAAGTGTTCAAAATTACCCTCATTCACTGCCAAGCCATGCATGTCTCTCTTGGAAACTGTTTTATCTTTTCAGCTACAATATTCGGTTGATCTGTTGCATCTCATCTCTAATTAAAATCTTCAAAGTCTCGTGATAGATTCTGGTAGATGTGCACTTCAATGTGTCCCATACACAAAAAGTGTAATCGGTTGAGATTAGGAGAACTTGGGGGCCATTTAAGAACTATTGTTATTCAATTTCTTTGATTAACTTTTGACTATGGTAATTTTTAATTCTTGGCTCCTATGGGACATATTGAAAGAATAAGTTTTCAAGACAGATGACTACCTACAAATATTCCCGAATTACGCGAGAAGATAACGTCTGTTTTGTGTCCTTACAGCAATCTTTGTTCATCAACATGTTCAACAACGTTCAGAAACGTTATGAACAATGTGTGACACTTGATGGTACACATTTTGACAGATACTGTACCAACTCAATTAAATAACATTTCATTGTCGTTTGTTTTGCTGCATATTGTAATTTACAAGACCAAGACGTGAACATAATAATAGCTAGAGATGAAATCGATAGAGTTATATGGATACTTGATTTCTGGTCGATATCACTTGACAGAAGGAGGGGTTCCTCCACTGGGGTTGGAAGCCACTGAAGTACAGGAATGTGTGCTGTGACAGACCAAAAAAATAGCGTCCTGGAGTCAATTGATACTATTTTTGTAACTTGTATAAAAATTTAATTTTATACTAATCAGGAAGATAATGTTAATTAAAATTGTGAAATTTTATATTATGGGAATTGTCCTTTATCATCTCACTAAGAGAAGATACTATCGACTCATAATAAAATCCTTGCATGTTTCAAGAAGAGTCTGTAATGGCTTGTGTTACTGACAACTTGTGGCAGACGTGTGTACTGAGCTGATAAGTTTAGTATTATCAAAGATAGAGGCGGGCATCATAGTTGGTGATGTTTATCCCCAGGTGAGGGATTACCTCGCCCTTAATCAGGCCCAGCAAGGAGAGAGCAGGCAGCAGTGATCGTGTATGACAGTTGACGTCAGTTTATTGTCGCTGACAGATGCCCCTGGTGGCGTGGCTACTGCAATATATTAACTCAGTCGCTGCTGCTACGTCACGAACTTGTAACCTATCTCTGTTTTCCGGAAAGGAATGAAATTATACCAAACTATTGTCCATTTAGAGTAGACCAGGTTTGATTACGGGGAGATATTTCGAAATTCTTTGTAATGGAAACGGCTGGGAAAAGGATTCCTCTGATTATTTTGAGACTCCTATCAGGTGCTAAAAGAAGAATTCTTAGACCTACTGTATGTCACTGATATGTACTCTTTATTTCTATTAATATTTTCAAGTGGTATATACAAAAGAACTTATATAAGAATGGAATGGGTTGGGGAAAAAGGAGAAAATAATAGAAAAAATGTATGACGTAATGTGAAGATGCGTTTAATTGATATCGAGAGGCAAGAGATTGAGCTCCAATGTTTGGAAAAATCCTCACTACATTTACAATGAGATCTCATGCTTAATTGGAGAAGGTGTAACTACATAAATTCCTGTAACAAGGACAGTAGAGCAGGTTTAGCGTGGCTAAGATTGGGGGCATGGAAGGTAATAAAATTGTCAACGAAGGAAAGCGCCTTTGTCCACTGTGCAGGGAAAAGTACTCTTGGAGAGACATTTTATTCCAGTATGTCGAAACGGAGAAAATATCTACCACCCTCGATGCTAAGTCAGAATAGGAGTTCGCTTGCATGTCTTGACCTCATGAGGAATAGAGAATGCGAACAAAAGATTGGATTGTTCCTCTTGAAGGCGAGACAGATTAGAACTTCAGCTGTTGAAGTTTATGATCCGAATTGACGAAGGGATAGTGATAACTATTGAATTATACGCTTTTATGCCTGTTTGTATGTTAGGTTAGGATATAATTATTATATAATATGTTTTGTTTGTGCCATTTTCATATTAATAATTTTCTTTTGGAGAATGGTTGGATCTAATCATAGGTGAGGGGGGTGAAACCTACAAAATAGGACTTGTTTTACATAGCACTTACAGTCAGAAGACCCGTGCATTGGATTTAAGAGAAAATTCTGATAATATAGTACATCTGTATGTATAATATTGCTCAATAAATCCACCTATCTATCTACAAAAGAACTTTGTACCTCAAAGTGTTTTTAGTGTAGCGACACGCTCAAAATTAATATTGCGGCTTTGTGCAAAGGAGTCCATAAGAAGCGTGGAACAGCTTGGCTGTCAAATTTGTGGCACCACAAAGTTTACTTTTGAGGGTTTACCAGTACTGAAGGCAGTTCTGTTTAAATTGATGTTACAGTAACCTTAAGAAGCTTAATGTAGCCGAAGCAAGTACAGTGTGTTTTCAGATTATGAAGATAATGTAAAATAAAATTGTAAAATCCTATTAAGAAATTTAATTAAAGAGCACGTTTCGAGACTCCGAAAATATTTTATTATCCTCGAAATTACATGTGTGCCTCTTTTCAGGCGTAAATATGGCCAGAGTTGTAATTTTGTATTCAAAGTAGTTAAGATGATTTTAGAGATCGAATTTATATGACATGTCCTATTTTTATTCTGGTCTTTTTTCAGAAAGTTAAGTTAAATTAAACACATGGCACGGTTTTTATTGGTCACAAAAATGCATATTTCACAACATTTTAGCATTAAGCCATATATGACCAACAAAATTGTAGCTTAAAGGCACTCAATACCCTTACAGTCTCTACATAACTAGATGAAGTGTAGTCATGGCGCAATTTAAACAGGTATTAGATTATGTCCACCCAGTAAAGTACAGACGAGGTCGGGCTGTCAGCATACAGTAGCTCTTCCCTCAAGTTTGATTGCGTAATACAGTATATTCCCTTCCAGTTTGTAGCAACGCCACAAAAATACAAACCAAATGTTACAGAATTGAGGTCCCTTTTTGCGTGATTGTGCTTATCTTAGGATTTTTTGATTGTAGCATTCATCTTAAATTACTATAGCATTGGTATTTAGAAGTTCTGGATTACAAAATATCAGTTTTTGAGCAGACGTATCTCCACAGTAGATGGTCAGTCTTGGTTTTTGTTTCTATAGCAGTGGTTTACAGATGACAGCACTCCAATTTGTACTTAAGGGGCCCTGGTCCTGAAATATTACCAAAATTTTTTAATTTTTTGTTTAATCTATAAAAAAAACTAACTTTATTTTATCGGAAAACATAACTCTTTAGCATTACCATTACTTTTATGTCCCTCAACGGCCATATTTTAAGTGCAAGATGCTCTAACACTTACTTTCTTCAACTTTTTTTAGTATAAAAATGCCCCAGTGTGCACTAATTTCGTTTGGTTTAAACAATTTTTATTGTATGTGAAGAATGAGCAAAATAAGAAAAACTTGCTAAAATTAATTTTGATATTTTTATAAACCTGAAATTTTGTAATTAATACATTAATACCATTGTAAGCGCCTTATAGAAATTCAGAAAGATAAGTAAAAGTTTGTACAGGGACATCATTTTATTTTTACTTCAATTTTTATTGTACTTCAGTTTTTGAATGTACTTCACTCCCACCCCATCTACTACTAGTAAACTTCAAACAGACATCCACACAGAACCAAGGCTGGGTTTGCAGTCAAAGTCACAGTAAACAGTACTAAGTTAGTGAGTATAGTACGTTCCAGAAATATGTTCGCGTTTTCCAGTGACGAAAGAGCTTTCAATATTGAATCATATTTTCGCACAGGTACTGTTGTCCGTTTGCCTACGTCGCATCCCGGTTTCCCCCTCCCTAACCTAACCCGCTTCTGCTCGCCCCTCTGTAAAGGCCAGCGGCTGGGCTGTCTTAGCTCTTTTCTGAAAACATTAATTTCTTTCTGTTAGAAATTGGACGTCTACGTAATATTATACAATTGTTCAAAATAACTTAAATAAAAGGGCCTCGTGTAATTAACTGTCACATGATTTCCCACCTTTCTACGACCCAAAGACAAAATCATTTGGAGGGACAGTAGATAGCATGTCTGAGTAATTTTATCTTTTCGGATCGGACAGAAGTGAAGATTGAATTTACAGTACGTAAGGTACTCTTTTATAGAGTAGGTACAGAATTATTTCAACGTGAGTTACTGGTACGAAGGACGAAACTGGTAATTGGAATTAGGTACAATAGTCTATAATGCGATAATATGCACAAAAGAACTGAAGCCTGTATCGAAATGAACGGCCACCATTTTCAAAATTGTTTTTAAATATCCATATTATGATTATTTTTCAATTTAACTTCATTCCCTATATTGTACGCTAATGTGCTGTAGACGGTATAATATACACTGCATAATGAATACGTCCGAATGGCTAGCTCAGTTCGTGAGTAAAAGCACTTATTGCTAATACAGTACTGTATTTTGATTAAAGAAAAACCTAATGAAAATTATCAAACTCAAAATCGCGATATTTCCTAGTTTACGTAAATGGATGAACTACTTTTCTTCCCTCCTTTCTATATCTAGTAAAGTGATTTGTTTGCATTTTACGCCAGTATCATAGAACTCCAGTCGTGGAAGGGAGGGTAGCAAACGGTGTTTCCTGTTCTCAACCGTTAATTCAAAAGTATAGCCAGGTTAATATTAGAAATGTTAGTAAAAAGAAAATAATGTCCCTTTAGAATTTTATATTTCAGGACTAGTAATCTGAAGATGGCCAAAATTAAATCAAAACTAGTAATTAACTAAGACGAATTACCAGCATAGTTTCAAATTAACACAAAAAAAAGTTGTTTGTATACCAAATTTACTAAATATTAACTGATAAGAGCATGCAATGAAGATATATTTCTACATTTTAGTTGGAGTGTGCATCCCATCTTCAAACCAGGATACAACGTAGTCCGTTGCCTTTTAACCTTAACAATTTTTGCCCATTCTTTTCTGCACTATTCGTCACAGAATTTTATGATTCCACGAGACGTCGTTTTGTGGTCAGATAGTTTTTCTAATAAACTAAAGATTCCTGTTTTCTAATGTCTTCATTTTTATGTGGTCCGTCCGTTGCCTTTCTTTTGTAGTTGGGATCCTGCTTTTCGGATTTTATGTAATATTTATTTAAAAAAATTAAAATGTAAATAATAATATAACAATAATAATAATAATAATAATAATATTGTTTATTGCCAGAAGAAGCAATACAAAGAAATTGTAAATTTACAAATTTCTAGCACTCCTCTGAGTATTCGATACAAATAAATTTACATTCTTTTATATTTGTATTATATAATTCATCCTATCAGAAAAGATTTTATAATGCAGTAAAATTAGTGTCTGATTCCTCTTCGTGTTTCCGCGCTCCATTTCATCAGATTTTGTTCTGTAAATAATAGCCAGTGCCTAAATTTGCGCAGTTCGTAACTTCTCAGGAGAGATAAGATGTTAACAAGCATTTTGCTGAGAAATTTAAGTGAAATACAATAATCTACAAACTGTTAAAGTGCTTACATCCTGTTAACAAACAACATGTTAATAATCTCCTAACATCTGTTGCTGAAACCGACTTCTGGTTCATTTAAGCTATGTAATTATGTGAAACCTCTCGGAAGAGGAAACAACAGAATGGAATGTATTCAAAATGAGTCTCGTGTAAACAGTAGAGGGATTCGATCCACGTACCGTCAACTGCAGCACACAAGCTTCAGTCTCGAATCGATGCCGAGAACCCCAACGATCGCAAATACCTCGCAACGTGTTAACAGACGATGCGGATTCAAAACTGTATGCCAGGCTTCACCACCACTGTCGTCAAAATGTTGGGAGGCTGGACGGGGGTGTAGGGATGTTCCGGAATGGGGAGGTGCGGGGAGAGTTCTCAGAGCTCAAATGGGTCGATATGTGCAGCTTCGAACCCCGGTTCGCACCCCAAAGTGGAGAGGCAACCCTCTTTCTTGCAGTCCCTGGATATCAGGTACTTAAAAAGGCATGAAATATTTATAAGAAATGTTTGGTATACCGTTCTTGTCTCTGAGAGGTTGGCAGCTTGTTAGCGGTTTATCGTAGCAACGGAGTTTAAACGTTGATAAATAGTTTACCGTACACTTCATTTTTATTTTTCTTATACATAAAAAACCCAAACTTCAAATTAAATTCGAAGGAAAATTATAAGGCAGTATAATGCTATTGACGTATCATTAGATGAAACATAATGTCGATTTTCTATGCTGGAAACCCAAGTTTCATATCCCAGCAAATATAGATGAAATTTCTTGCGGGTGAAAACGGTGTTAAAGAATAATTTATGTGGGTATTCTTGTTTCCGTGTTGATTAAATATATACAGGGTGTTTCAGACCACCCGCATCAGCTTTTTTTCTCGAAAACTGTATGATATTGATTGTTCATAAGAAAAATTTTGATAACCAAATCTATGTAAAGAATCGATTGGTTGTAGTACCATTTCCCGTAACAAACTGGAAACTTAGAAATTTCAAACTAGAACATAGGTCGAATAAAGCGATAGGTTTGGAAGTAAATCTCGAAAAGACAAAGTATATGATTATGTCTCGTGACCAGAATATTGTAAGAAATAGAAATATAAAATTGGAGATTTATCCTTCGAAGAGCTGGAAAAATTCAAATAACTTGGAGCAACAGTAACAAATATCAATGACACTCGGGAGGAAATTAAACGGAGAATAAATATGGGAAATGCCTATTATTATTCGGTTGAGAAGCTTTTATCATCCAGTCTGCTATCAAAAAATCTGAAAGTTAGAAATTATAAAACAGTTATATTATCGGTTGTTCTGTATGGTTGTGAAACTTGGACTCTCACTTTGAGAAAGGAACACAGATTAAGGGTATTTGAGAATAAGGTTCTTAGGAAAATATTTGGGGCTAAGAGGGATGAAGTTACAGGAGAATGGAGAAAGTTACACAACGCAAAACTGCACGCATTATATTCTTCACCTGCTATAATTAGGAACATTAAATCCAGACGTTTGAGATGGGCAGGGCATGTAGCACGTATTGGCGAATCCAGAAATGCAGTTGGAAGACCGGAGGGAAATAGACCTTTGGGAAGGCCGAGACGTAGATGGGAAGATAATATTAAAATGGATTTGAGGAAGGATGGGATATTATGATAGAGACTAGATTAATCTTACACAGGATGGCGGCCAATGGCAGGCTTATGTGAGGGCGGCAATGAACCTCCGGGTTCTTTAAAAGGCATTTGTGAGTTGTAAGTAAGTAAGAACATAGGTCGTTGAAAGTATCATTGGAAACTGCTTTTAAAAAGAAACAACTTTCACCGAAACTTTTTGTTCTAACTTTTGTTTACTCATAAAACAAAAAATATGCATTACTTAGAAGATACTATATATATATATATATATATATATATATATATATATATATATATATATATAGAATATCTTCTAAGTAATGCATATTTTTTTGTTTTGTTTTTTTTTAACGGTTAAGATTGGTATAAGCCCTATGCTCTTAATATTGCAGATATATTAATAATTTTGGTGTTTTAGTATCTATTAGCAGTAAGTGGCTAAATTTTAATTCAATGTTTGCTATAATAAGTGAATAGTGTTCACCTAATTACATGTACGAGTATGTACTGAATTTATAAAAACAATTATGTTTAAATTCAAAAAAATATTTTTAGGTGAAAGACTTACTCTTTTTGTATTTTAAAGCTTAATGTGCATACACACATCAGGACAAAAATGAAAGAACTCAGATGAGTAGTATTGTATTTTTGACTGCTTGAAAATAGGCTATTTTTACCATCAGCCTATTTTGCATTCGATAACAAGGAACTCCCCTGAAGCAATCATCTTACAAGTTCTATTTTCTTTTCTGGAAATGTGTGCGTAAAATAGAATTGAATTGTAAAAGCATTGTTTCTGTATGGAATTTTGATACTGTTACCACTCAAGCACAGTCAGTGAATAGAAGAAATATGTGCAGGCCTCAATATGCTGTTGTGATTTAGTGCGCGATATTCTTTGCTGCAGTGGAAAATATCTGATACTTAATTTCCCCATTCCGTACAGAACCATTAATTTCTCTTTGCGTGTACGCTATTGTGTTCAGTCAGAGTGCAATAATATGTAGGCATTGTACAAGAGGAGTTAATGATGTGACTAAATTTAGAAGTTACAATCAATTTGTTTTAACTTCACTTTCCTTTGTTCCTAAAGCACTGGGACTTCGTTTCAAAGGTTGAGTTTAGTAATTAGACAACTTCAACAGAGTTTTACAACGTTTGATGAAATACAGAAAACACATTCGAAATAATAAACAAGACTTTTGACACGTAAGTTTTGAATGTACTACAAAGAAACGGGTATGTAAAGTGTACGTGGAAGATTTTCAGGTATGGATGCAGGACCTAAAACAATAAAATGAATTCTTGTGAATGTAAATATGATTTAAATTATTTCCAAGTCACGGCTAATTTTGTATTCTAACAATTCTTTCCATAAATACATACATGCATAAGTCTTCTCCCCATGGGCAAGTCTTTCACTGAAAATTCAGCATTCTCCAGTCTTTCCTATTTTCTGCCTTCCTCTTAGTCTCCGCATATGATCCACATATCTTAATGTCGCCTATCATCTGATATCTTCTTCTGCCCCGAACTCTTTACCCGTTCATCATTCATTTCAGTGCATCCTTCATTCAATAGGCAGTTTCTTCTCAGCCAGTGACTCAACGAATTCCTTTTTCGCTTCCTGATCAGTTTCAACATCATTCTTTCTTCACCCATTATTTCCAACACAACTTAATTTCTTATTATATCTGTCCACTTCACACATATATATCTACATTTCAAATACTTCTGTTCGTTTCTCTTCATTTCGTCGTAATGTTCATGTTTCTTCCCCACACAATGCCACACTCCATACGAAGCACTTCGCTAGTCTCCTTTTCTTTTTTTGCACTAATTTCGGCACCGCAGCCTGAGGTTTATTGTACCTAGACTCACAACTCTACTGAACACACGCACACACTGCAGGACTCCCCCGTTTACTGGGTCAGGGTACCCGGGGGCCACAGCGAGACACCACACACACTGGGACAATGGACAGATAACCAATTCTCGTGAAGAGATCCAAATTAAATCCCCCTGACTTCACGACCGGGAATCGAACCCGGGCAACCTTGATCAGTAGTCCAGCACGCTATCTTAGTGTTTTTTCCAGAGGTCTGCTGAAGATGCTCCTTTTTCTATTAAAAACTTCCATGGCCATTGCTATCCTCCTTTTGACTTCCTGACAGCAGCTGATGTTACTGCTTATAGTACACCCCAAGTATTTGAAGCTGTTCACTTGCTCCACGGCCTCATTTAGAATTCGTAAGTTTACCTTCTTTATTTTTCTTGCGATATTCTGCTTCATAAAAATAGTGTAAAAAGTAGCTAATCCTCGATGTATGCAATGAGGGAGAAAGGAACTGGCCACCCTACCCCATTATCTCCTGGTCTAGTTGCGTCATAAGTGGTGCCTTGTTGGCAGGCCTATCACTTGTGACGTTCATACCTGTCTTTGGACAGTTGAACAGTTGACTAAACAACAACAACATAAAAATACTTTTACAAGTAATTGTTTCTATCTCGCAGGAGATCTTGTTTATACTTGTCTGATTAATATTTCATAATGTTTCTTGGAGTTACTCTTTTTTTCTCGATGTAAAGCGAAATGTACTCTCAAACAGGAGTAGTCACCGGCAGCGAGTGGTTACTCCGATTGCAATCTGCGCAAAACAATCCGGCATTCGTCTTTTTTAACTAAAAATTAATTGTACTCAGTCGAGGAAAACCAGGGAAGAAACCTCTTCCATATTGGTCGGCACCAGAGATCGAACCCATGACCTCCCGAATATGAGACCAGTACGTTACCGCCGAGCCAGATCGTTCGGATAGTCACGTATTTGTGTAATTCGATAAATTTAAATTACCTGAAAAGACATAAAAGCCCAAACCTCGACAAAATAATTTCTAAACAATAATAGCCCGAAACCGTGGTTTTAAAAAGTGTGAAGGCATAGGCTTGACACTGAGTGGAAACTACACTCGTTGGTTCATACCCCACCCGTGGCGTAAATGTTTGTAGCTGGCGTGGTGCTTATTGTTTTGTCAGGTGAAAGCCCGTCTATGTGTGGGCCATACGTCACGGGAATCCTGCCTTTCTTTCGATCTAGTGTCAGCTTGACAAAACAATAAATCGGCTCAGTGTAATTCACTGTAGAGGAACGATGACTTCGAAAGATAATGGTCCCATCATTTATCGATGTTCATCGGCAATAAATTTTAGGCAGTGATTGAATTGGTAATTTTCACGTCTACAAATGCAATGAATCTTAGGTAGAATCACAATTAGAAAATGACCATTTCCTCATACGTCTTTTGTGCCTGGGTACGTAACCTTTGTTTTTAGTAGTCTGTTGTCTTGTAAACTGTTTAGATTGCTGTACTGATTACATGCTTAAGATTCTGAAATTTGTAATAAATTAGTAATATTAATTAATATCCGAAGAGAAAGAAAGAAATATGAAGTTCATTTATTTAAATACGAAGGACACTACAACTACGGTAATGTTCTTACTAGAGATGAACAAAACTAACTGCCGCTCTCGCTCGCTGTGTTCGCTGCATTTGTCTTTCCAGTCTCGGCTCGTCATTCTCGCTGCACTTCGAGTCTCGCTCGTCATTCTCGAAATAGCATTTGGTCGGCGTTGAAAGATTTCGTAACTTTGAATAACATACATCATTGAAATAAATAACATAAATGTTTAAATGAGTCATGAAGACAAGACAGAACATTATCTTAGTTATCAAAATGTTCTGGTTCTTATATATACTACCTATGGTTATATAAAAAAAAAAACAATTGTCAAATAAATTTGTATTTCTAAGAAACATAAATCATGACATTAATATCATTTTACTTGAGATTGCACACTTGATCTTAAACATATTAAAAGAAAACTAATAAGGGCCTAGTAATTAAATGAAGACTGGGGAACGGATTATTATACACTGAAAGGTAGAGATGATGTTTCAAATAGGCTAATTGAATGTTTATACATATACAACAGTTGCCAAAGTAGATAAAAGTTCAGTCAGGTATAAACAACTGCTGACTTCGGGACTTCGGGAAATGATCAATATCGAGTCTCGGAAGACTCACAACCAGTCTTTACGTCAAGGACGCGACGTAATACAACATTGTCGTGCGGGTTTTCGGCTTTGCGGGTGCTGAGTATCGTTTTCTAGATCGTTGTTCATCTCTAGTTCTTACACTGTTATTGATATTGGTGGACTTTCAACGAAACGCTTTCGGACTTCCTCTAGAATTCTACATTAGACATTACGTTGAATGAATGATATCTTGGTTTGGAATTTATCAAAATGTAACCTTCGAAAGTTCGAATTAAGTATAAATTTCGACCGTTTAAATAGGCCAACACAGAGGTCCAGTTATCAGAGCACTGGACTCATAATCCTGTGGATCCCTGTTCGATTTATGAAGTGTTGGGCAAGCCCGTGATCCAGATAACAGATTTTCTCCGGGAGCTCCGGTTCCCCTGTGGCATCCCAACAAATCTGTCATCATTTCATGGCGAGTGTAGCGTAGAATAGCCTCCTGTGGCGCACCCTGGGCAACGACTCTGTTAATTAAACTACACAACTGCCTTCATAAATTAAACAATTAAATAATTATTTTAGTGTAAGCTTAAGCATGTAATATTACTTTTTAATTATTAATGTAAACTCCACTCCCGGCCATAAGGTTTTGCTTCATCGGGAGTGCTAACCAAAAGTGTACCATTATAGTTCAAATAAAATTATTGTACTCGTATGGGTGAATGACGAACAGTCAAGTGCCCGCCATTATAAAAAACACATTGGTTTTAATAGTAATTTTAAGGAAAATAGACATTATGCAATGTCGAATTAACTATTTATGTTGTAGTGGACCTGGTTGGCGCAGTTGGTATAGCGCTGGTCTTCTAAACCCGAGGTTGCAGGTTCGATCCCGGGCCAGATCGATGGCACTTATGTGTGCTTAAATAGGACAGACTCATGTCAGTAGATTTAGTGGCATGTAAAAACTCCTGCGGGACAAAATTCTGGCACACCGGCGACGCTGTTATAACCACGGCAGTTGCGAGCGTCGTTAAATAAAACATAACATTTTCTATGCTGTAGCGATACTTAAGAAAAGAAATAATGGTGGTGGTTATGGCAATGGTGGTGATGGCAGTAGTGATGACAATAGTGGTGTAGGTGGTGGTGGTGATGATGAAGTTGGTGATCGTGATGATTAAGTTAAAGAGGGAGAATTTTCAATAGTTAGTGTCTATAAAGCTGTTACGACGTGCAGAGAATAATAGAGTTTGCGGTTGCTTAGTTACGGACGTAGAACTAGGAAACGGCGCTTCTGTCACTGATAAATGACTGAATTCGCTCGGAAAACGTTAGCATTGCATTCAGAGGAATGAGGTACACATATCATTGCTGGAGTGAATTTGCCACTGCGGCGAAGCGCTTCGCAAATGCGTTCTCGTTCGAGATGATAGCACAAAACTTCGAAGATGCATATCGACTCAATCGGGTGTGAATATTTGAAGGGTTGGGTACTTTAGAAGAGAATCGTATGTTGACAATTTTTATCTTTCAGAAGTTAGAATTTCACCCGTCTTGGATATTTCACTCGCACTTCAAAAATATCCGAGGAAAATTTCTTTCTTCTATAGTGTCTTTCACATAATCTGATGGTCGACTGGTTGGCGCAGTTGGTATAGCGCTGACCTTCTATGCTCGAGGTTGCGGGTTCGATCCCGGGCCAGGTCGATGGTATTTAAGTGTGCTTAAATGCGACAGGCTCATGTCAGTAGATTTACTGGCATGTAAAAGAACTCCTGCGGAAAAAAATTCCGGCACGCCAGCGACGCTGATATAACCTCGGCAGTTGCGAGCGTCGTTCAATAAAACATAACATTTCTACTCCTAAGTATTGGATTATCCGGTTTAAGTTTTTGCACCATTTATTTTATTTTAATTTAACTTTGTAGCCTCTCCGTTTGCTGAGAAATACGCCGAAGAGATTTTCCCAAATTTATCTTATCTTACCGTCCGCATGATGAAAAACTTTTCATAGCTCAAATTATTTGCGTAGTTATGTTGAAGTTTTACCAACATCAATCCGTCTATCAGAGTAATTTTGAGATAGGAAGTAGAACTCGTGTTCTGAGACTGCGTTCGGACGTGGGTTCGAATCCCTTTTGGGCTGTTCATCTTGTTGCGTTTTCTCTTAGGTTTTCCCTTGATGCAAGTAGAATATCAGGTAGAACTATGGCGAATTCTCTGACTAATCGAGCAAAAGTATCAAATGCCTCTCAGCATTTACATAACGGTAAACAACTGCGTATCTGACATGCAACATCGATACTCTGTCTGACAAGTTTTCAGAATTCCAGATATAGATATGATCCAAGTTTTGAAATAAAACTCTCCCGCTCTATGCTGAATTTTAACTCGCCTATGTACTGTAGGATATAAATGAAATCATGACCATGATGCGGTTAAAATGTTTAATTTCATATTTTATTATTTTTTTGTACCATGAATGATGAAATTATACGTATTTTACTCAAAATAATTTTCCCGTGGCGTAATGAATCAGAAAAACTTTTCCGTTTTTCCTCACCATTATCATTATTTATTATTCCACCATTACTCCACTTTCACCCTCACTCTGCGAATTCCCGAACCAGGCCTTCAGAACAAATAAAAAATGGCTGAACTGTATACATATTGTGTTTCATAAAGACTTGTTAAAAATAATTTCAGAAAATGAGATTTGTAAGCGTCAAAATAATTTAATTATTTATTCTGTAGTAGTGCTCCTCTTAAAGGAACACATTGTAATTTTATTTTTTACTTAATAGGTACCGCAAATACATGGCTGATCAAGAGATCTTCGTCTGTCTATCCAACTTTGGGCTGAAAGTCGTAAAGGCATCATATTACTGAAGTAGAGATAGTAAAAGTCTACTCACAGAAAGTATTATTCAATTAGATAATCAAATAGATTTAAACGATGGCACTAAAACTGTTCCTAATGCTAGTATCATGTATTTTCTTAATAGTGGTTACAGAAGTGTTCATCTTTAAGAAATTTGACTTCCTCAGGAGGGAGGTTCCTGATAAGCGACGTACTTTGAACACAGAAAATAAACTTCCTGGGAGTGAAGGAATTGTATCGATCGAAAATAAGAGTGAATCAAACTTGTGGAACAATAGATTGAATGTGGGAGACTGGAAATTCATGCCTAGGATACTATCGACTTCCAAGCGTGTCTTCGGAAGCTCACAATCTAGATCTGTCTTTGAAAGCGATATAAATACATTGAGAGCAAAGAAAGACAGAAAATTTTCTAGTATTGAATACAAAGGACAGAACAAAATTGACAATTTTGGTAACAGTATGGAACGGATAAATAGCAATCAAAGTTTTGTTTCCGTGCATACGTTAAGGAATTTGATTATGCGCAATATTGTTGATATTAACAAAAAATTGTCGGAAACGGCCAATGTTGATCAAGGCAACTATAGTGAATTGCAAGGAGAATATTTCATAGGCCCAATTATTTGGAAGAAACAAACCAAAATACGACTTTCTCCTTTTGGCGATATTGTTACTGATTTTAATCAATATAGTGATTCTGATTCTCAAAATGAAAGAAAAAATTCAGACCCATTTGCAGAGGTTAAGCGAAGTATTTTAAATAATGGGAAAGGAGATATTAAATTGCATGATTCACATACAGACAGAAAATTTAAGAATGTTAGTTCTATCGCTTCATCAGATATATCTTTTGATAACAGAGCACATAAAGATGCTGGAGATGTTATGCATAATAAAGCTGAATTTATAAGTAACTAGTGGCTTGTGCAGCAATTGCTGCAAAATAAGTCCATAAAATGAAGAATACCAGACATTTTGATAGTTATTTGCTTCCATAATAGTGAAATATACTCCCTCTGAATGTTTTTTTTTTTTTGCCAAATACTTTTCCTTGAACCTATCCGTCTTCAGTTCTTGAGTTTCAATGTGAAATCGCTAGTAACAATGTCAGGATGATCAGTGGGTTTTTCATGTGGGAGTAATGCAGTAGCTATTTCAGGTCATTGCGGATTGTATGTGAAAGTTAAGAAAATGTAAGGTTTGTCATGCTTTGAACAAAAGACTTAGCATCTTGGTATAGCTGCTGCATGTTTCCTGAACTACCCTGAAATGTAGAGGGCAGAATCACTTTTTCCCACTAAGAGATCTTGCCGAGGTGATTAAGAGACTATAAAATCTTGCAGGCCTCTTATTTTATCAATAAGTAATATCTTTTGGTCTTTTCTTATGAATTGTAATTTTTTGCGCTTCTTCCAGACAATACTGATCTATTAAATACTGCTGGATTAATTTGTGTAACAAAGAATGTTATTTCGTATATTTTCTGTAATATAGGCTATTGTGAGGAATTTATTGCTGAGATGTGGAAAATGAGGCGAATGATATGTCAGAGTTGTAGAATCTTATATGCGCCCTAAATAAAATTGTCCATTGTAAATCGTTAGCAGTTTCAGTGTTTCATTTGTTGCTGGTTGCGGGAAATAAACTTACTCATCACGGTAGCAAGAAGTGAAATGGCATGCTATTTTGCCTACAACAAAATATGCTTGGCAGCGATCACAAATCTAATCAATTAAACCAAAGAAATATGAAATTAATTTTGATGTAGTTTAAAGACGCAGCTAAAATAGGAAGCATGACTCAATTACTACCAAGGAAAGTTAGAGAATCACACATATAAATATTTATATCACACTGCCATTACATATATGAAAAGGACCCACACCACTTTATTAATAAATGTAAAAGTATTTCATTTTTAATAACAATATTGTTACCTTACGTAAGTTTTATAGTTTTCAGTAACTTAAGTTTATATAGGCCTATAGCCGTTACTCAGTAAATTATAGAAATGAAGATCTAATATAAAATATTCTTTCTCTGCGTCTACTTACATAAAGCCCCAATAGGTTTCACTTTCATATATCAGTATAGCATTATGTGTTGCATTAACTATAATAATATTTCATTTTTAATGGTAATAATGTCATCAAACATTCTTAAGTTTTGTAGTTCTTAATATCCAATACACAGCTGTACTCGCAAAACTACAGACCAGGGAATCAGACCTGTAAGTTATTTTTTATACGTTATCAAAAAATTACACAAATGAAGATTGTCATAATGGCATTATGATGGGAAAGAATCTGAGCCGTCTGAACTCTATGTCAGCAATCCTGTAGGTCATGGCCTTCGTGTAATAGCCTATTGTTTATTGTAGTGTGTGTTTTGTTTTATTCTGAAATGCAACACGGCCGACTTGATGCTCGCTTCGCTTAAGGAAGCGATCATCAAGTCGGCCGTGAATGCAATTAATTATTTCTCAAAACTGACGAAAGATGGCTTTTGGAAAAAAGGAAAATGATGTAGGGAAATTGACATTCACTGAAAACTACTATTTTTCCGAAAAACTTTGGGTTCCAAGCTTCAAAATGAGGGGTCATTTATTTAAATCCGTTCAGCCGTTTTCCCGTAATTTCCATTACCAGTTCAAATTATATATATAAGAAGATGTAGGAAACCAGCTACATTTTAAAACACCTACTCCGAGAACAGATTTATTAAATACTCCTCTACCCAACGTTGAAATTTTTAACACTAACACCAAGTCATATAAGTTAAATAACTCTGATAATGGGCAAGCCAGGAACAACTTTGGCGTGGATAATAAGGGCTTATTTCAATATAAACTGCAAAATCCTCATTTGAATGAACATTTTAAAACTAAGGGAAGTGGTTATAGCAGCAACGGATTTAAAGCCCACGGAAAAAATAAATACAATTACAGAAATAACGTGAAGATTAAGGCCAAAAATGAAAGAAAAAAAAAAAGTAGACCGGAATATTTTCAGTTATGATAATCGTGGAAATAATAAAGTAAACATTTTCAGGGAAAACTTATAGCTCATGGGAAGCAGAAAATGAGGAAAGACGGATTTAAAGTAATGGAATATTTGTCTATGTAATTGCGAATGTATCAGAATATCAATAGTCAGAAAAAAGTCTAATTGAATCACTAAATACGAAAAGGGAATAAGTCACCTACAGTTAGTTTTGAGAAAAACACAAATAACTTCTGCACACAACGAAATATAAACAAAGCGCATCGAAAATATTTCTATGAACCAACCGTGAATACAGAAGATATTTATGTAAAAAAAACGTGTATTTTTCAATTTATCCTGCCCCATAGAAACTATTTTTGTGTGTGGACTCCTTCCCCTTTCATATCTAATTGTAAGAAAATGAATAGATTATTATTGAAAGGTCACATGTCCACTTTTTTGACAAATTGAGTTATGACCACCAGTACATTCTTCTTAGTGCAGCGCACCGTTTGCTGAAGAAAAGATACAAGTATGTGCACTCTACCGAATGTTACAGTGTGAAGAAGTTTCCGTTTTGTATTGAAAAGGCACGTGTTCAGGACATGTGACCTATCAGTAACAAACTCTCTTCTTTTCCATCATTCTTTGCATGATGTACAATATAAAATCTCACGATTCCATTCTTTGTTTACAACAGTTACAAAATGGCGAGTAGGTGAATCATTAGGAAAAGTGTCTAAAGATCAGAAAATGTAATTTTAAATTTCACAGTATTCAGTGATGGTTTTTGATGCTAAGTCCCGGATAAGCATATGAATATATTTATGGAGTAATGACACATAGGGTAAACTGTATAGTGATTGACCACTTAAGCTAATGAATAATAAAACAATGAAATAGCGGAAAACAGTGGTAACTTATTAAGAGAATTTTAAAGGCATTGGGTCAAGTGAAGATTCAGAAACAAATCAAAATCAATAAACAAAAGAAAAAAGAAAATTTTAATGCAAAGATAAATTAAATAAACACAACAAGTCCACTTTTACAGTTATGGACCGTCTACTGCACAGTTATTGACCACACGCTTATTAGTGATTGACCGTCTACTGCACAGTTATTGACCACACGCTTATTAGTGATTGACCGTCTACTGCACAGTTATTGAATACTCATTTATTAGTGATTGAACAACACATTTTCACAATTTTCACTTTTTTCTTGTCTGCTTCGTTTCCCTTCTTCTGATCTTTCTCATTAAGAACTATTCGCCACCGGCGTAGCTCTGTCGGCAAAGGTGTTTGCCTGCCGATCCTAAGTTTCGTTCGGGCGCGGGTTCATTTCCAGCTTGGGCTGATTACCTGGTTGGGTTTTTCCGAGGTTTTGCCCAACCGTAAGGCAAATTTCAGGTAATCTATGACGAATCCTCGGCCTCATCTCGCCAAATACCATCTCGCTACCATCAATCCCATCGACGCTAAATAACCTCATAGTTGATACAGTGTCGTTAAATAACCAAATTAAAAAAATAAGAAAAGAACTCTTCTCGCTGCCTTTTCTTTCATTTCTTATTCGCTTCCTTCCTTCTCTTGCCTCTTCTTCCATTTTTCTCTTTTGTGCCTTATCAGAAGCAAGTGTGTGTCATTTCTCTGATGTTATTACAAATGGCTTCACCCAGCACTGGACGAGGACCAAAGAACACTTTTCCTTCAACGGGATATTTGCTTCTGGACGCTAAGGTTGCTTTTAGGACACCATACTTCTTGGCAGCTTCATTTAAATCAAATCCACTGTGGACAGGTTCTGTAGTGTTTCGTAAAGCTTCCCCTATATAATGCACTTTACCTGGCTTAGGCATTATAATATAGTATCAGTCCTGTAAAAATCCCCATAATTTAACCGATAACATATATAGAATTGGAGCAAATTGGTCATTATTCTAACAAATAATTTATGAACGACCAATCACTGTAGTTTGCTGCCATTCACTTTATAGTGATTGACCACGGGGCATTTTATGTCATATAAAAACTTTAACAAAATAATATTCTGTGGACGGAAACCTTATACCTTTTCTCACACTGTGAGTGTAAAAACGAGCACCAGAATTTATGTATCCTTTGCAGAATAAATAAATTATTGGATGCATTATTCTTAGCAATTTCTCTAGTTACTTACACTTGTTTAGGTTCAGTTGCATTTCCAATCGATTTCAGTCCTCTCAGACAACAGACACTAACTCAGTGGGATGAACAGCGACAACTAACCACAAATAAGGGTTGCTACTAGAGGTATATGCAGCAAAAAGTGAAATCACGATCGTGGTTTATTCACAATATACTTGAAAAAAGGAAGCGGTCAATCACCGTATACTGGTCAATAACTACCTAGTTTACCCTACATTCAAGTTACTGCACAGAACTAATGTGGTGTATCCTAATGATTTGAAACTACTTTAAAGTAAATCATATTATGGAAAAGTTCCAATAAATAAGAAGAAAGTTGAAGATGTCAGTCAAGTTATGCAGTATGTTCTTCCTGAATATCTTCAATTTTATGAAGAAATTCCACAGTAGCCGATAGAAGAAAAAAACAATGAAGATGACTGAAAACTTCAGAGGAAGTGTTAGTGAAGAAACTTAAAAGCTTTTACGCTTTTAAAATGCTTTATTTAAGAAATAAAATATTTTGCCGTAGCAAAATAATGTTCTTAATTGTTATATTCTTAAACATTTGTTAGTCAGTAATAGTTAAAACACATTTAAGAACATAAAAATTCATTTTATTATGTTTTACTTATTGTTTATTATTCAAAGGACACAAGTCCATGATAAATAATATTTTTTACAGTTAACTTTAGTGATGTTACCATTAATTTACGCATGTAAATGTAACTTAACACCTTTGTCGTCGAATGAAAAATATCTGATTATACTACAAAATACCGTTAGCAAAATAAACATTTTTTTGCTTCTCCTGTAAAATTAACACTAGTGGACATGTGACCTTTCAAAAATAATCTGTTCAAATATTAAACGAAATATGTTATCTCTATTATTCAAATCAAAAGCTTTATTGTATGCCAGTTTATGAACAATAGTAGAGTGTAGCATATAGAAACATTGAAAGCTGTCGAGTTATTACATAAACCAAAACGTTTTGTGTGGGGACTTGTTCTTCTTTCATATCTAATGAAATATACTGTGAAAATATTAGACAAAATGTATCATTATTTCTATTTTTCAAAACAAAAACTGTATTGTATGCCAATTTATGACAAATAGTAGGTAGTAGCACATAGAAACATTGAAAGCTGTTGATTAAACAATATACTTTTAGTTTTCTTATTAATCTTCAGTGTTTCCAGAATTATTTCACTTCCTCAGGTCACCAATTTCTCAATTCTGAGTTTGTTTATCGGACATTGTGTTGCATAAGCCTTTTATATGGGCAAATTGGGAATAACATTTTTTTCCTTGACAAGTGCGATAGATCAAAGCATCAAAGTTCTCATATGCCACAATTCTGCGAGGATAAGATCTCTCGTACACACATGAAATACTGTGAAATATTAACATGTATCTTTTTATGGGTGGGGATGGTTCGTCCAATGGACTCTATTCAAATTATATTCTTCTCCGCTAGATGGCAGGAACAACAAACTTTAATTTCTTATGAGAAGGGAACAAGTCGTGAACTAAGCTCCTTTTCAAAGTAAACATGGAAACTGAAGTGTTAAAATCTAGACTAAGGAGACCTGTTCCCTTTTCATGCGGAATAAAAGAGCATACCTAAATTAGTATTATTGTAGTCTTAACTCATTTTTTCCAAAACTGGGACTTATTTTCTTTTCATATTTAGTGATTCAATTTAAGTGACGATTTAAAAATTGAAATATTTTTTTTTAACTAGATAGATGGATTTGTTGAGTAATATTATACATACAGCTTTTATATTATCATTTTCTCTAAAATCCAGTGCACGGGTCTTCTGACCGTACGTGCATTGTACCTAAAACAAGTCCTACTTTGTAGGTCACCCTGCCCACCTATGATTATATCCAACTACTCTCTAAAAGAACACATATTAAAATGAAAATGACACAACAAAACACATTATATAATATATCTTAACCTAAAAGACATAAAAATGAACAGTTGGGTAGATACTGTTAACCCTTCCTCAGTTCGTGTCACAAACTTCAACAGCTGAAGTTCTAATCTTTCTCGCCTTCAAGAGGAAAAATCCAGTCTTTTGTTCCCATTCTCTATTCCCCACGAGATCAAGACATGCAAGCGAACTCTTATTCTGACTTAGAATCAAGGATGGTAGATATTTCCTCCGTACATGTTCCAATTCGACACACTGTAATAAAATATGTTTATAGGAGTCCTCTTCTCTGCAAAGCGGACAAAGACGCTCCCCTTTTTCGTTGACAATTTTATTAGCCTTCCATGCCCCCAATCTTAGCCACGCTAAACCTGCTCTGCTGTCTTTGTTACAAGAATTTATATAGTCACACCTCCCCCAGTTAAGCATGAGATCTGATGGGATATATATGTATATATATATATATATATATATATATGTGTGTGTGTATATATATATATATATATATATATATATATTAACAGTGACATGTGTAAAGACAATAGACATATTTCTAATCACAAAAATGGAGGGGCATCATTTTATTTTTACTTCAATTTTTATTGCACCTGAATTTTTTAATTACTTCACTCCCACCCCTTCTACTAATGAAGTTCAACCGTCCTACACACACATCCAAGACCGCATATACAGTCATAGTAGCCTTACGGTCATAGTAAACAGTACGTTCCAAAAATATTTTCGCGTTTTTCAGTGACGAAAGAGCTTTCAATATTGAATCATTTTCGGACGGGTACTGTCGTCCATTTGCCTACGTCGCATCCCGGTTTCCCCCACCAGCTTTTATTCGCCAGCTAGTGGCTGGGCTGTCTTAGCTCTTTTCTGAAAACATTAGTTTCTGTTAGGAATTGGACGTCTGCGTAATATTATACAACTTTTTAAAATAATTTAAATGAAAGGGCCTCGTTAAGTAATTAACTGTCACGTAATTTCCCCCCTTTCTACGACCCTACGACAAAACCCCTTGGACGGACAGTAGATAGTATGTCTGAGTAATTTTATCTTTTCGGATCGGGCAGAAGTGAAGATTGAATTTACAGTACGTAAGGTGCTCTTTTATAAAGTAGGTAAAGAATTCTTTCAACATGAGTTACTAGTACGAAGGACGAAACTGGTACTTGAAATTAGGTACAATAGTCTATAGTGCGATAATATGCACAAAAGAACTGAAGACTGTATCGAAATAAACGTCCACAATTTTAAAAAATGTGTTTAAATATCCATATTATGATTATTTTAAAATTTAACTTCATGTTCTATATTGTACGCTAATGTGCTGTAGACAGTATAATATACTCTGCATAATGAATACGTCCACATGGACAGCTCACTTCGTGAGTAAAAACACTCATTGTTAATACAGTACTGTATTTTGATTAAGCAAAAACGTAATGAAAATGATGAAACTCAAAAGCGCAATATTTCCTAGTTCACGTAAATGGATGAACTACTTTTCTTCCCTCCTATACCTAGTAAAGTGATTTGTTTGTATATTACGCCAGTATCATCGAACTCCAGTCGTGGAAGGAGGTAGCAAACGGCATTGATCCAGAGGTAAAGGCAAGTTAATATTAAAAATGTTAGTAAAAATAAAATGATGTCCCTGTACAAGGTTACCTGACAACTTGAGGAAAGTGCCCGAGATCGAGGAGACACCTGCAAATACCACCAACGGATTATAACAATTTGGGACAATATGAGGTGGAGGCATCGGATTACAATACAGCAAAGTTTGGCCAAAACGCACTGCGGCGATTTAATAATTACGAAGGCCTGCGAAATGTTTCATATTTCGTCTGTGAACATCATCATAGATTAAGTGAGGTGCCCAGTTGTACTGTTGCAGCAACCACGTGCGGAATTGCACTCTGCTTAACTAGTAGGCATGTCAGGGACCTTTGTACTGCTCATATTAACCTCTGCATTAGCGGTGACAACCTGTTCTAACCAACAGTCTGTGTGGGCATGAAGGATGCGTTTCTGACTCTATGTTCATTATTAGAAGTTATTTGTACTTGGCCGCCTACAATTCCATACGATTTTTAAAAAGGTGTTCAGTTATAATTTGTACAGGGACACCATTTTATTTTTACTAACATTTCTATACGTGTTATTATTCGGTTGAGAAGCTTTTGTCATCTAGTCTTATGTCAAAAAATCTGAAAGTTAGAATTTATAAAACAGTTATATTACCGGTTGTTCTGTATGGTTGTGAAACTTGGACTCTCACTTTGAGAGATGAAAAGAGATTAAGGGTGTTTGAGAATAAGGTTCTTAGGAAAATATTTGGGGCTAAGAGGGATGAAGTTACAGGAGAATGGAGAAAGTTACACAACGCAGAGCTGCACGCATTGTATTCTTCACCTGACATAATTAGGAACATAAAATCCAGACGTTTGAGATGGGCAGGACATGTAGCACGTATGGGCGAATCCAGAAATGCATATAGAGTATTAGTTGGGAGGCCGGAGGGAAAAAGACCTTTGGGGAGGCCGAGACGTAGGTGGGAAGATAATATTAAAATAGATTTGAGGGAGGTGGGATATGATGGTAGAGATTGGATTAATCTTGCTCAGGATAGGGACCAATGGCGGGCTTATGTGAGGGGGCAATGAATCTCCGGGTTCCTTAAAAGCCAGTAAGTAAGTAACATTTCTAATATTTACCTGGCTTTATCTTTGGATTAACTGTTAAGAACCGGAAACACCGTTTGCTACTCCTTTCCACAACTAGAGTTCGATGATATGGCGTAAAATGCAAACAAATCACTTTGCTAGGTATAGAAGAGAAGAAAAGTAGTTCATCCATTTACATAAACAAGGAAATATCGCGATTTTGAGTTGATAATTTTCACTAGGTTTTTCTTTAATCAAAATACAGTATTGTATTAACAGAACAGAGCTATCCATTCGGACGTATTCATTATGCAGTGTACATTATACTATGTACAGCACATTAGCGTACCATATAGAGAATGAAATTAAATTGAAAAATAATCATAATATGGATATTTAAACACAATTTTGAAAATGGTGGCCATTCATTTCGATATAGGATTCACTTATTTTTTTTTGCATATTATCGGACTATAGACTATTGTATACCTAATTGCTATTACCAGTTTCGTAGAAGTAATTCTGTTCCTACTCTATAAAAGAGTATTTTACGCACTGTAAATTCAATTTTCACTTCTGGCCATTCCGAAAAGATAAAATTACTCAGACATGCTATCTATTGTCCATCCGAATGGTTTTGTCGCAGGGTCGTAGAAAGGAGAGAAATCACATGACAGTTAAATAACGAGGCCCTTTTATTTAAGTTACTTTAAACAGTTGTATAATATTACATAGACGTCCAATTCCTAACAGAAATTAATGTTTTCAGAAAAGAGCTATCCAGCCCAGCCACTAGCCTTTACAGAGGGGCGAGCAGAAGCGTGTGGGGGAAACCAGGATGCGACATAAGCAAACGGACGACAGTACCTGTGCGAGAATAGGATTCAATATTGAAAGCTCTTTTGTCACTGGAAAACGCGAACATATTTTTGGAACGTACTGTACTCGCTAACTTAGTACTGCATGTGTTTATTACGACCGTAAGGCGACTTTGACTTTCTGTGTGGAGAACGTTTGAAAGTTTACTAGTAGAGGGGAGTGAAGTACTTTGAAAAACTCAGGTACAATAAAAATTGAAGTAAAAATAAAATTATGTCCCTGTATAACACGTAACTTGATGTACGGAAGAAGATGCGAGACCTAGCATATGAGCTGTGCAAGAGGGGAAAGTATTAGCTATCAGAAAGAGATTTAGTTTCATGATGGTTAATATTATACGAATCCTTCGACACGCAAGTCCATCTCAGTCAAGCGAATATGATTGCAATGCTGAATATAATGACAACTATTCATTAACGAGCACTTTGAAACAAATTGTGCTTTACATTTTATTTCAATGTCAAGTATATTTGACTGCAGCTGTAGGCGTACAAATAATGAATGTAAATTTAACCAGTTTTGTATTAGCCATGTATAGAAAATTAATTAGTTCTGCACATTCACTTTCGGTTCAATTACTCTTTGCAGGTGAAAACATTATTAGCGGCGCCGATATCCCAGTAGTTCTTGCTGACTAAGAATTAACGTTACAAATAATTATTTACAATGAAGATGAAAATACAGAATGAGTACCAGATGTACGCAGAACATACCTATAAACAATATTTATATGATTAGCTGTTGCTTAGGTGATAATGGTAGTTTCGGAATAACTGGATAATAGGCACGGTAGAGCAATGTCGATAGTTGACGTTACTCGCTGGCCACTAGTCACCGGGCCGTACCGAGCCGTATCAAACAAAAGACAATCGAAATGGTGGTAGTAAAATTAGCGACTATATTCTTATATAAATCACACCATTAGTCAAGTTCAAGGTTTATGCAATACAACGACGATGTTTTGAATGCACTAAAAGTAAATGCATATGTAGTAAGATGTTAAAGTAGGTTATGACAACGAAAGAAAGGGGAAAAAAGGTGTGTTTCACTGAATATCATTTAAATAATGGAAAGTAAATTTCGGGTTAATGTTCGCCAAAGCATTAAGTACTTAATTATGACCGCGTTGCAGTTTTATTTGTGGCCTAGAGAAAATACCTAGCCTCTTACAAAAAAAAATAATAATAATAAAAAACTTTTAGGGGCCATGTAATTATTTACCGCTTTAATTATATTATCGTTTATCAATATTACGAAAAAAACTGTCATAAAGGCCATGACCGACTAAAAACATAGATACCGAAGATCGATACGGCCCATTCGGCCGTGCTGAAACAAAAGAAAATGCGAGAGAGATTTTAGTTCGAGATAAAATGGACACACAATTTTGATGACCATACTTTTAGTAATTGGAGATCGCTTGTAAGATCTATCTTAATCTTCTATATAGAAACGTCGTGCAAACAAATTGGTGGTCCAGGGAAAAATAATTGAAATAGATGAGATCAACAGTGGTGCTATCTCTCAGTAATGTTCAGAACGAATGAAGTAGAGAGAAAAAGGAACAAATTTCACCTTCTTACGACACCACAGTGCAAAGTCATGTTCTTAAGTTGGCAACATTGTGTATTTTGTTAAATTTGGCTCTATCCGTAACGGCACGGTTCAAAGCTACCGTGCTAATTCTCCAGCTTAGCGGTAATTAGTTTATTTTTGTTGGATAACACAACCTCACTTCAGTCTTCTATAATAGCTTAGAAAAAACATTCTTAGAGAGTCTGTATCTCTCCAGAAATTGTCCGTTTGTTAAAATAAAATAATAATTTCTACATGATATGGCTCTACCTCCTTCTTTCTCCTCTTCAGTATTCAAGTAACTGTAATATAATATCTGCATTTCGTCTGCCAGCCATCTTAACGACTTGTTACAATTTAAGGAGATGGAGGACGGGGCGTTAAACTAACAAGTTTTAACAAGTCGTCAGTCTTAACGTATGTTGATGATCGTTAAGCTTTAACAGATTTCATGAAACTGGCCAATAAGTTTATGAAAGAGACGTTTCAGACTACATGCTTATAATTAAAATGTGTTTATATTTGGCTTTCCTGTAAACCCTTATACGTTGTAAAGTGTATTCAGTTACATCCTGTATATGTATCACAAATCCAAATGTGATATACTAAATGCCGCAAGCGAAGATGAGAGTGTAATAGAGGAAATAATAATGATGAAAGTAAGATAGAACTTACCATACGAATATCAGAAGTTCCGGAAGTAGAGTTGAGTTACTTAGCAGTCAAATCGGACCGGTAAGTTGATCCAAATCACGATGTAATTAAAGTTTAAGCGGAAGAAACTGAACGCCTGGAGTGATTAAGAAGACATGGTGTGCACTGACATGTACTCCCTTCTGAAACAAGGAGCAATTCTGATCTTCGCTGATTGCATGGAAAACTCATTGCAAATAAGTATAACCTAGAACAGTTGGTTCTGTGGAAATGAGGATGATTTATTAATTTCAGTGCCATGTAATCAACGAATTATTAGTAATTCTACATTCATAATCAATGTGGTTGTTATAGTTTTAGTTGTAGCCATTATTATTTTAGTAGTAATAAATAAAGAGATGCAAAAATTGAAATAAGTTATCTTAGAGCAACAGTAACAAATATAAATGACACTCGGGAGGAAATTAAACGCAGAATAAATATGGGAAATGCCTATTATTATTCTGTTGAGAAGCTTTTGTCTTCCGGTCTGCTCTAAAAACAGCTGAAAGTTAGAATTATTTATAAAACAGTTATATTACCGGTTGTTTTGTATGGTTTTGAAATTTGGATTCTCACTTTGAGAGAGGAACAGAGATTAAGGATGTTCGAGTATAAGATGCTTAGGAACATATTTGGGGATAAGACGGATAAAGTTACAGGAGAATGAAGAAAGTTACACAACGCAAAACTGCACGCATTGTATTCTTCACCTAACATAGGCCTAATTAGGAACATTAATGGAAGAGGACGGTATTTTTTGGTAAAAGAATGAGTAAATTAAAATAAAATTCTTTAAAACACTCTGTGATATGTGTGGAATGCATTTCATAACATTTTGTGTGTATTGTGTCCTTATCGAATGTTGAGACACCATTTTTAAAGTTCCTGCACTTAGGGGATTAAATCACACGCACCCTTTGATTGTTGTTTCCGGTAACTTCATTTTTTTGCTACATTGCCAGACCAAAATGGATATCATTTCTGTACTCTTAAAGATACGTGCATGAAATTTAGAACACACATTCTGTAGACTATTAGGAAACTTTTCTCTGTAACAGAAATTTGCTAATTGATTTCATTTTAAAAATATGTCTGCCTGTTTGCAAAAAAAGAAATAAAAAAGTGTTATTAAATTTTAATTGTTTATTTTACAAATCCAGGGACTAATATCACAATTCTGTTATAGACAGTAAGTAGAATATGCTTTTACAAATAAAATGTAAAAAACTGTTTGAATTCATCTTTTAAAATGACGTTTGAGATGAGCAGGGCACGTAGCACGTATGGGTGAATTCAGAAATGCGTATGGAGTGTTAGTTGGGAGACTTTTGGGAAGACCGAGACGTAGATGGGAAGATGATATTAAAATAGATTTGAGGGAGGTGGGATATGATAGATAAATAGTAGTGCTATTGGTAGTGGTGGTGTTAGTGTTTGGATTGATGTTGGTGGTGATGGTTGTGGTGGTTCAAGTGGTGGTGGTGGTGATGGTGGTGGTGGTGGCGGTTGCAGTTAAATTAGTATTAGAATTCGTTACATATTCTCTCTTCATATCCGAAGTTTGTCTTGTGATGCTTAAGTTATGAATTTATTGCGAACACAGGTGTTCAAAGTATAGTACACGACCTACCTGCTGTCAATCATTATTTCTAGGGAATAATAATTGTTCCCATTATTATTGGTGTTGGAGAGACTAACGAATAGTGTAAGAAAGTGGGTTTGTCGATGAAAATAAGTTAGAAGCAGAATCTGAGCTTAAAACTGTTCATACAGTAGCAGTACTAGCGGGAGTATAAGTTGATCCATTTTATTTTGTCGGACATTTTTCAACATAGAGAATAGATAGATCCCTTCTCCCATTCGTGCTAACTTTAATGCATCTAATACGCCCTGGTCTTCACTTGGTGGCAGTTTGTATTTATTAGGTAGTACACATAGAGTGTAGCTTAACTGTGGATGCCACTTCAGGAATAGATTCAGCACTTAAACAAATGAGTTCCTGTAAAATTCTATACACAGGGTGACTCACGAAGTTTTACCCTGGTTTTTAGAGGTGATTCCTGAGGTTATTTGGCACAAACATGTAAATCAATGAATGGGATCACATTCATAATCACAGAGTTACGTTAATTTGAAAACGGCAGAAAGAGACTTTTATTTCAGCATTACTGGCACCACTTATTTCTTTGTTTTTGTGCATTTAATAATATCTGGCTCTTGATGACAGCAGTGGCATTACTGATACAGCAAAGCTAGAGATTTTTATCCGCGGGATTGATTAAGATATTAGTACAGGAACCAGCACTGGTTGTAATTTTCATGCCAAGCACCTTTCCTCCGTCTCCTTACTTCATAGGCTGTCTATCGCATGTAATGACTGCAACTCGGGTTTTGGTCACCGCTGGTATCAGGTATCATATCGCAACGTTCTTCCTCATCATTACCATCGTCGTCATCATCATTACCAACTAGAAGTACAAGTATTAACCTTCTTAGGTGCCTGTTCTGGATTAAGTGAGCATGTTTCATATTTGTAACAGAGTTATCCCGAAACTTATACAAGTTCCCTCGTAAACATGACCTGTGAGTAGCTAGGTAGATTAACTATGGAGACGACACTCTAGGGTATGAAGCCCCTCTTCACAAGTACAGAGGAAATCCCAAATGGAAAGCGTGTTACTTTAATGTTACGTGACTTGAGAAATAGTTTTCAAAGCATCAAGAGTACAGATATAAATATATATAAATATTTTTTAAACAAAATAATCTGCTCTCATTGAGGGTGACCATAAAGATCCAGAATAAAAACACTACAGAATAATTTAGAAAGACAGGAATTGTTTAGTGAAAAATTCAGAGAAATGCAAACCCAATAGAATCATCAATGGCCAAAATATAAATTGTAATGTAATATTTGGATTGAATCCTTAAGAATATTCAACAAAATTTTTTGAATTTCAAAAAATCGGAGACAGAGTGCTTTTAAAATATTACATGTGAATTTAGGAAGTGTGCCACGTGCACCAAATAAAAGACTAGAAACACTCCACTGACTAGTGGGAATGTTATATTTCTCACTTAGGTAAGGGATGCAGGACTCATAAATGGATTTCTTCTCCTCGTCAACGTGTTGTGCCTGCAGGGCATCCCTCTCAAACCGGATTGTAGGATCAAGAACTATTCCCTTAGATTGAGTCCTGTGAATGGCTACAATATCTGCTCTTCTGTTCGAATCTAAGGATGAAACGCAGTGGATCTGCTCGTATACTTTCCATCCGCGACCCTCAAGGACATCAACAATATCGGTCCTGGCCTTATGGTGTCGATTGTTGCGCAGCAGCTCCGTTTTTCGACAGAATCCAAACACGTGACCAAGAGTTTTCGCCTCGTTGCAGCCGGGATGGCGACAACGGGTTGTGTTGAAACTTCTGCCGGGCACAGATCTAACCGCAGATAGACTGCTGGGCATTTTAATTGCATTAATGTATTCTGAAATTGATAAATTAGCTTTTGAAGACATCCAGGAATTTGCCTTGGGGCACACAGAATACAGGATAACACCTTTGCCCTTGTGAGGTAATTTACACCATGATTCAAAACTTCTGTTTCGCAAGATCTCCCTCAATTGTCGACCTTTAGTGTTGGGAGCAATAGAAGACTTACTGATGTTTAGTCTACGTAGACTCAGTTGCTGTTCAAGGTGCAGGTTCCTTACAAAGTTAAGATGCATATCATTAATATGTTATAAAAATATTATTTTAATTGGTGCCATTGTTAGGTTTCTTGACAAGGCCTCAGTTGTCATTTGTAATATTTCAGCCAGAATGGTAGAGCCTTTTAGAAATTGTATGAATGAATGAATGATTGGATATTTAGGAACTATAAATGTTTTTTTTCACTCGGTGGTAGTTACATGAAAAATAACGATTTGGTAGAAAAACTAAAGAAATATGAAGTAGGAAAAAAAACAAGTCAACGACAGAAAATAATACAACGAACATGAGAATATGCGATCAAAAGCATAATGCAATCAAAAACATACAAAGAAATATGTTACACTACTAAATACATTCTTCACTACTAACATTTTCAACACCCCCTGTACGTACAGACCGATTATTTAGTCCTGACAGCTCAGCGACACGAAAGAGGGGAATTAATCGGAGGAGTGGGGAGAGTTCCGGAGTAGAGATAAGGGCGAGGAGTCGGTAAAGGCAAGCGAGTGAATAAACCAAACACCCCTTGGCGTAACTAAATGGACTGGCCTGTCCCACGCGCACATCTCCGGCGACTGTCAGGACTAAATAATCGTACTGTACATTCTCTAATCACTACACATTTACTGAACTCATAACTCGGTCCGCACTGAAATTTACTGAACTGGACTCACGCGCTAAACATTCACTCGTGCCATAATTACCAAGATTAAACATTAGTTAAATAAATTACTACGTACTTATTTCTGAGAAAAGTATTCATATGTGACTAATAAGGCAGTAGAATTTTTTTGTACTCTATCCCAGGAATAAGCTTTAAAATCTGTTCAGATGTATTACTTCCATCATGTATAATACCATAGGTTTACAATGCGTATGTCAGTTGTTTCGTAGGAATTTGAGTGACACGAAATATCGTTGTAAGAATGAAGCATGGGAGTCCAGTCTAATTTGAGTTATTACATTGTGCAGAAAAGTGGGTCACAGTTAAATCTGTGGAATATGAAAATGAATGCCCCCCACGTCCTGTGCATTGAAGGGGAAATTAATTGAAAAAATGGAACCATAAATGATTAATACTCCTTTGTTCTTTATACACACACTTTGCAGCAAACTGTAACCAAGTTAAAGCAGAAATACTCTTTAATGCTTGCAGTGGTGGTGGGCTTTAAAGGGAAAACATTTTATGGAACAGCTAAAATGATGTCCCTTTGTTATACACTGAAACGTTCATTAAGACAAGACGCTGAAATAAATAATTAAGATAAGTAATTTATTATCCATTGAATCAGTCGACAAGACAGAATTTCTGAAGACGTAATTAAAGCGATATTAATTTGTTGTCTTTAGAAAGTCGTTAGGGAAATATTTTCAAGAGATTTGTCAACGATATTCATTCGTTATTCATGGCCGGTTTCTTCAACCTCCGTTAAATATGCTATAACAAGAGTTTTACTAACAAAAATTTAATTTTTTAACAGTAATTTAAATATTATAGGTTGCAGCCGCAAAATTACTCTTCAAGGAACGACCACTCATATAAATTGAGGGAAAGAAGACCGAGGACGGACACTGGAAAGTTTTCTTTTCTCAATCGTACTATCAGGGACTGGAATGCTTTACCTGCAGAATTACTAAAGGCTTTACCAATAACCAAAAATGTATTTAAAAATAGCTTAAGGACTTTACTAATAGACGGTAGGATATTATACACACTATTTAATGTGTGTATTTGATATTTTGTTATTTGAAGTGTTCTGTCAGTGAGGAAGTGTGTTGTGTCAGTGAAGTGTGTAGTGTCAGTGAAGTCTATTGTGTAAGTGAAGTGTGTTGGTGTCAGTGAAGTGGCTGTGCAAACAATTGAAATGGTTAGAAGTGTTAGTGAAATCAGGTAGAATCAGTGCAGTGAGTGAGTTGACAGCGAAATAAGTGTAGTGCCGGAAGGTACTTGTGTAGGTATGAACCTGTCACACTCGTGGGTCTTAGTTCGAACTTAAGGTTAAGATACAAATTAGATTTACTTTATATGTTATTTTAAATGACCATGCTTCATTTAATTTAGGATGCTCCTTGTTATTATATTATTATTATTATTATTATTATTATTATTATTATTATTATTATTATTATTATTGTTGTTTTTTATTAGTTGTGTTTATTATTAATTGTCATTATTGAGTGTAATTAGTTACACTGATACCGGGTATATATCCATTCGCAGTGTAAATAAATACATACATAAGTACATACATACATGCATACATAAATACATACATACATACATACATACATACATACATACATACATACATACATACATACATACATACATACATACATACATACATACATACATACATACATTATGCGTTTTGTCGACAGCCGTTAGAGTTTTGTTAACAAAACTCTTGTTAAATCATATTTTTCATGTTGGAGTGTAGTATCTAATAGGCCATTCGGTATCTCGCGAAACCTACTTGCGCGTAAGGGGGGAAAAAGAAGTGGGCTCGGAAGTTTGCCTCCCCCGCTACTTCGCTTACCCCCACTATAAAGTTCTTACTGTGAGCTACGGCGCACACAAGTATTTGGTTTCATTAGATAACGAATAACCTATATGAATTACGCCAAAATTACGCTTTTCGTTAGCGTTTTGTTTTATATAATATTAATTTTAATTGTTTATATTGTGTAGCCTGCGTTATTTGGTGTTAATAAATACTTCCTCAACGAATAACCATGTCACGTAAAATTATTCCATTCAGAATTCTTCCCATTTCGTATTCTGCCCTGATGTGGATGTGTGATGTTGCATAACATACTGCAGCAAAAAATGAAGAATGTTGTAACATACAACATACAGAAATTGATCTTTTTCCGATAGCCATAGAGAAAGTACAGAAATATTGATGTTATCAAGCGATTGAAAAATTGACTGGAAGAAAGGTCACAAACATGTTTTCTAGCACCGAATAAAGTTTCAGTGCATAGTTCGTAGTTTTTGCAATAGAATGGGGGTATATTTCGTTATTATCGAGACATTCCACACAATCATCCAAATTTCGCGTTATTTAGCGAGTTTTTTTTTTTAATTTAAATGTGGAATTTTAGGTAGCTAGAAGGGTTAATGTAACAAAGAAAGTACATATTGATTACACAACTTTTAACACTGTATCACTTGGGAATATGTATGATAAGAACTTTGTGTTAAATTTTAACGTACTTTGTAACATGTTTCGACCTATTTTGGGTCATCTTCAGAACTGGTCGTTGTTGGTCTTGGCGCCTCTTGTTTCCTGTGAGGGTGCGTTCGTAGTGTAGAGTCAAAGAGTGTAGGCTATGTGTTTTGAAATTGAGTTGTGTGTTGAGAATATCGTTGGGGTGTGTTTTCGTGTGTCTGTATATTTCGTATTGTTCTAGTGTGTTGAGTTTCTGGCTTTATGGTTGTATGTGCAGTATTTCCATGTCTGTGTTGATGTCTCTGTAGGTGTGGTTGGCATTTGTGATGTGTTCTGCATATGTGGAGGTGTTTTGTAATTTTGTTATGGCTGTGATGTAGGACAGACAGGCAGATCACAGAGAACACATCACAGCCATAACAAAATTACAAAACACCTCCACATATGCAGAACACATCACAAATGCCAACCACATCTGCAGAGACATCAACACAGACATGGAAATACTGCACGTCCAACCAAAATGCCAGAAACTCAACACACTAGAACAATATGAAATATACAGACACACGAAAACACACCCCAACGATATTCTCAACACACAACTCAATTTCAAAACACATACACTCTTTGACTCTACACTACGAACGCACCCCCACAGGAAACAAGAGGCGCCAAGACCAACAACGACCAGTTCTGAAGATGACCGAAAATAGGTCGAAACATGTTAACAAGGTAGCCTACGTTAAAATTTAACACAAGAAAGTTCTTATCATACATATTCCGAAAGAAAGTAATTGTGGAAACTTTAGCGCATATCGCTGTTAGCTGCCTAACGATTAGGCACTTCAATTCCAAAACAGCCCAACTGAAAAATTTCATCGACCTTAAAAAATCTGTCGTCTTTACCCGAGACTTGATCCTTACAAAATCACAGAGTTTGTACGAGATGTCAGGCTATAGGAAATGTTACATTTGAGACGCGTTATAATTCCTGAAGGTAGGCACATCGGTGTTTTATTAAATTTTCCTATATGACCGAGGATGACACCAAATTTCACATTCCTCAGGATTTAAATTCGAGTATTTCGTATGCAAAACTTACTATTTACCGAAAGAAATGCGGACAATAGTCTCATATTTCATTTTTGTTCACAACACAAATGTTAGTATTGCAGTAAAGAATTTTTACCGAGTTGTTTTATGACTTCGAGAACCTCCTCAGAGAAGACCAGCATGTTGGGTTAGAACATCGCTTGCCCGCATATTGTCCCCAACTGCTGCTATGAAGCAAGGGATGCAAACGGTATAAACCGAGGTAAATAAAGGAAAAGTCTTGTGAACAGATGTAAAGAATGAACATAGCCTGTGCGTAAAAGAATAAAGTATTCAGTGATGATCCAGAAATAATGAAAAAACCGTAGCTAAGGAGAAGAACGGATTCACACGAAAATTGATAAGACTTCTGTTGCCAAGAGATTCGGTAGAAATTTATTCTAGACAACACTACTGTAAGGGAGGTTCTTCCGAGGCATCAGTTCAATATGATTTAAGGCTTTCACGGTGTACAGTCTAATCAGAAATTTTTGGGGTTTAATGCTGTGTCATAATTACTGTAGGCCGAGGATTTATATGCACTAATAACTGCCAAAATTTACAGAAAACTGTCCGCCGCTGTGAAGTATCGGTTAACATGCCTGGCCGTGAAAGCAGCGGACACAGGTTCAAATCCTGGTTGGGACAGTTTACCTGGTTGAGATCTTTCCAGGGTTTTCCCTCAATCCATTAAGGGGTTAGATACTGCTTACAGTAGTAAAATTTTGGAAATATTCAACATTTTTTCCTCCATTACTGTATCTTGTACGATAATGAAAATTAGTATGTGTAAAATACTGTCCTTCTGCTATATGGAAAAAAAATATTTTTACGGTTAAAAAAATTATTTACTCTTTTCTTTCTTTTTTTTTTTTTTTTTTTTTTTTTTTTTTTTTCAAAATTCAGTTTACTGTGCAGTGATGAAGCGTTTCCCATTTAACTTAAAATATATCCAACATTTTGTGGTGAAATTTTTATGTGTATTTATGCATGTCATATCTACAATATGATGCAAGCTCACTTCTCTACCTTTGTTGGATTGTCTGGTAAAAAAAAAAAATAAATTAATTTAAAAATGGTCAAATGTCAGTATTTTCTTCTAACACAAAATAAAAAAAAATATATATTTATTAAGAAATGTAGTTGAAAGAGCATGATATTGTAAACCTGAGTTTCAGCAATAAAATAAAAGAGGGAGAACATGAAAAAGTTAACATGTTTATGAGCAAAGGACGGATCAGAGTGACTGTTCTTACAAGTTTACTCACCATTTACTATAGTCTATTTATGTTGAAGCAGAGACGGTGACTGCAGAAGTACACAACGGGCGCGTACCTGCAATGTCCGTACAGTTGTATCAAAAGAATGCGTACACTGTGCTGTACATGACGGCTGTGAATTTGTACTCCGTTATAAAACAGTACATTGTACTTACGTGTAAAGTGAATACTACGTAGTCTGTGCATTGCAGTGGACAGTAATGTACATGCGGAGATTGTCGAAAGTGAACGTTTCTGCGTGTCTCACTTAAACAAAAATTATATCGTGATAAACTCCCTTCGACATCGCAAGACGTAATAGGTGAATACGAATAATGTACTAACTTATATCAATATCTGATATATTTCTTTCACTTTTTGATCTGGAGGGCTCTGTTTGTTTTTGCAGCAACACATCTCGCACAACACACATGATTGAAAAATCATTATTTTTTTGCTAACACATTCTAAAGTTTCTCGTTCACTTTTTTCGTAACTTCTCCGGCTTTGGTTTCCTTACGTTTTACAGATACTTCTTTCTGTAAACGATCCTAGGAAAACTTGCTTTTTTGGTGCGCCTCGTACAAAATCTGCTTTTGAAGTAAAACACAAGCGCTGTCATTAATGATAATCATGATCGTAGTGTCGATATATCGAAAACAAGAGGAAATGGAGTGTATTATCAAGTGATGACAACTTATTGCATTAAAATACCTCAATCTCTGATTACAAGTCCCGCCAGACCAGTTCTCTAGTGTTCGTTGGCACAATTGCTGTCGGGAATTGTATTGGCAAGTGTTTATATGCTCCCTGCATCTGCGTTGTTCGCTCCAGATTATATCGTCTGCACAACAAATCCCGACCATTAATAGTGAGAAAGCCGGCTGATTGATGATGGCCACTACCACAATGGGGCAGTGATTCCAGCTGGCTTTGACGAGAAGCTGATATACAAGCTATGTGCCTTCTTTTTTTTATCAAGAAAGGGAGATATATGATGGAGCACCAAAGCGTGTATTCATCTTTTCTAAACTAACATTAAATAAAACGTTACATAAATATAATTTCAGGAATTTTGATCAGAATTAAAAGTATGGAGAACCTAGGGGAAAAACTTGATAAGTAAAAAAAATTGTCGATTTTCTGTTCTAGATGTTCATGTTATGTAAATTTGTGTAGTTTCACTGTACAGAATAACAACCTCATTAGTCCAAAGAAATTTGAAGAATGACAACCCAAATACAATACAATATAATGGATCTTGAAACTTTTAATTTGTTCTCCCTTAAAACAGTAAAACGTAACTTATCAGGTTTTCTCCCAGTAGCACTCTGCATATAGTTTCAGAATTACTCCTATAACAATGAAGAAATTCTGAGGTTCTCTATTTTTCTATTAGTAGCACTACTACTTGTACTGCAATTATTACTACTAGAACCCCTACATTTCTATTACTACTACTAACACCACAACCATTACTACTGCTACCGGTACCACTACTACCATTAATAATAATAATAATAATAATAATAATAATAATAATCGTCATCATCATAAAAATAAAGCAATCTGGGTTGTAGGCCTCATTGAATTTTGCCGATCCTATAATGCAGTGGTCGTCAGCACTCGCTGAAATGTGCAATGGGTACGCGGTGCCGTCCCGTATGCACCGTCGTGCAACAGGGAGAGATAGAGAGCATACCCGCTAGCAGCTACGAGAGCACTATAGTGCACTGCGTTTTCCGCGGGTAAGAGAGACTAGCCCCAGCGTGCTCTGTGCTGACGACCCATGCTACAGTGCATCAGTCTGGAAGTCTCTTGAGAGGTGGACTTTCACTACTACTTTCACTGTGTGTACTTCAGAATTAAATGTAATAATCTGCTTATTTCCATTCGGTGCATATATTGAATTCAATTACAACTGGAATTCTGAATCTTGTCCAAAATTGGGTTGACTTTGAATTTGAGTTCTGTATAATTTATTTTTTCAAAAAATCGTCTGCCCAAGCATCCTGGGTTGCCAAAAACACGGAATAATATTACACATACAAGAATAACTGATTGCAGTAAGTAAATGGGTCAAATTTACGTGAACATAGAACATGAATTTTATAAATAATATAAATTACACATATATTTATTACAATCACACACAAACGAAAAAAGGGGGGGCCAGGGATAATAATATTCGATATAAATGGTTTTTCAGAATTGCCATAGACCCTTTAATGGTTGAAGTAATTATTTTAGGAATGATGTCATGAATTTAAAAAATATCTAGGTTTTTTATAGTTCTACCACATTCATATTGCGGCTTTTCTTAAAAATTTCACCTCTGCTTTCCTTACCCTAGATTTATCTCATATTGCCCAAGTCTCTCATTCACATAAAATTCTAGGTACAGGTATATTACGATTTTCCGCTTGTAATTGGGTCTCTTCCTTTGAAAGCCATTGATTTAGACTAAGAAGTAGAAATTTGTAAACCACAGCTAGCTGATAAATTTCTGTATTTATATTTAATAGTGGTGGTGGTGGTGGTAGTAGTGGTAGTAGTAGTAGTAGTAGTAGTGGTAGTAGCAGTAGCAGCAGCAGCAGCAGCAGCAGTAGTTTTATCATATATCAGTTGTGTAATATTTCGCGGTTCCTGAATTAAAACAAGGTCATTAAGTAACGCCAGTAGTGCAAGAACTCGCAAACCATTATTACCTACGCGCCTTAATCACCTTAGCTAGTATAACAGACATACTCCCTTTTGAATTAAAAATAATTATGATGAAGAGTAAAGTCAACCCATGACAGGTCAAATCGTCCCAGGAAGTGACGAGAGGTTAAGGCTCCCTCCCACCTTTACAGACAACCGGCATTTAATGGCATTAGGGATGTCAGTCCTAAGAGCCCGCCGCCTTTGCCTCCAAATAAATCTTACTGGTACTCATTTCTGTTAGAGACTGAGTAGATCCCAGGGCAATAGTGTGGCCGCATGGATTATATCAATTAAAAAACCGATGACCCTGTCGGGAATCGGACCCGCGACTTTCCAGCTTGGAGCATGATTACGAATATAGTAATAATACAGTCTGCAACATATGGAATTAATACATAAACAATTTTCTGTTATTTCACATTACAAGGTTATAATTCCACTAATATTTTCTTTTTTTTTTAAATCATCTTCAGGTGTAGAGACATAAATTGACAAATTGAACATAGGTGAAATAGGCCTACGAGAAGAAACGCATATGCTTATTATGAACTAAATTAAAAACATGTATAAAACCTATATAAAGTTATATAAGGTGTGGTTCTAAGTCATTTTTAATATGTGATAAAACATTTGTAAGTTTGTGAACTAACGGTCTTTTAAAAATGACCACACTATTTAAATATTTTTATGCTCGACCATGCCGAAATGTAGTAATTATACACCTGGTAGCAGCCCTTTGATGGGCCTCATTAATGTACACCTATTCATTGAAGTTAAGGTATTCCATCAATCAGAAAACACCATTGTAGCAATATGAAAGCGCAAGTATCGATTATTCTCGGATATGCAATCGAAAGACAACTAGCGAAACGTCTGGAAATCCAATACTGTCGCAGAAGGTTATGTTCTGTTACTATAATAATTAGCGTTATTTGTAAATAATATACAAATAAATTCAATTTTTCATCTCGTTTTTCAATGTCTAAATCAATTTCAAGGTTATATCAAGATTCATGTTTATTTTACTCTCTAGATTATATCAAGGTAAATGACATTTGTTTCTCGGAAAAAATCAATAATTTCGCGTCTGCGCACATCTCACAATTCACGAGATATTGCACAAGGTCAGTTCCGCTCCCCAGTCAGATAAGAATAACATGAATACTTATGAATAATTTCAAGTTAGAAATATGGTCGAGCATAAAAAGTCGTATGAAACTTGTCTATAATGGTAATTAAGACGCTCGTATGAAAATTATGAAACTCGCTTGCGCTCGTTTCATAAACATACTCGCGTCTTAATTACTACCATTATAGGCTCGTTGCATAATGTACTATTATGTTACATAACCTGTATCAATCATATAAAATATGCACATATTAACAAACAAAAGTTTAAAATTTGAACTTAAATCCATTAGTGATACCATGTTCAGAAGAGAAGTCTTTAAAAGAATTCTATTTTAACCTCAATATGACTTTAAAATGATTACGAGTACTTAGTATATTTACGGATTCGACAGTGAATATGCGGGATTGCATAATTTTGTATAAAGAAGGCGCAGATGACTCGCCTTGTAATGTTTGAAAAACAAAATCCCAGGCCTAACCGGGACTCGAACGCAGACCGCCTGAGTGACTGATGTATTGTCTTGACCGCGAATCCACCCCAGGAAAGTACATATCCTAACCTTTGCATGGAATGCATCGGTCGCGGTTGTTCATACACGTCATGGTGATGTGCGCGCTATCTTAACGAGGGAGAGGCACGGGTTATCGCGTGATGTCTGCTTTACAACCCCTCGGAGAGGGTTGAAACGTGTCAGGCAGCAAGAGTTCCTTCAACCCCATTTCAGACACTCCAACGTCCACCACCTCGGACACATTTATACGTCTGAAATTCACACGTCATCACGGAGTAGTACATCAGTGACCAAATTAAGAGGTAATGCACCTACGTATCTTCCTTTTCATACGCTTCTCTAATGCTGAACTAAAGGTGAACAGGTCACAAATAGTCAACGAGTTTGCACAGAAATATGGTTGTTTCCTCTGCTTTAAGTTTGTTGTGAGTTACGTTAAGCAGTGTTCTTGTGCCGTCACATGCGTTTCCAATTCACTGCGGGCTAAAGCAAGGAGATGCACTATCACCTTTACTTTTTAACTTCGCTCTAGAGTATGCCATTAGGAACGTTCAGGATAACAAAGAGGGTTTGGAATTGAACGGGTTACATCAGCTTCTAGTATATGCGGATGATGTGAATATGTTAGGAGAAAATTCGCAAACGATTAGGGAAAATACGGAAATTTTACTTGAAGCAAGTGAAGAGATAGCATTGGAAGTAAATCTCGAAAAGACAAAGTATATGATTATGTCTCGTGACCAGAATAATGTACGAAATGTAAATATAAAGATTGGAAATTTATCCTTGGAAAAGATGAAAAAATTCAAACACCTGGGAGCAACAGAAACAAATATAAATGATACTCGGGAGGAAATTAAATACAGAGTAAATATGGGAAATGCCTGCTATTATTCGGTTGAGAAGCTTTTATCATCCAATCTGCTGTCAAAAAATCTGAAAGTTAGAATTTATAAAAACAATTATATTACCGGTTGTTCTTTATGGTTGTAAACTTGGACTCTCACTTTGAGAGAGGAACATAGGTTAAGGGTGTTTGGGAATAAGTTGCTTAGGAAAATATTTGGGGCTAAGAGGGATGAAGTTACAAGAGAATGGAAAAAGTTACAGAATTGCACGCATTGTATTCTTCACCTGACATAATTAGGAACATTAAATCCAGACGTTTGAGAAGGGCAGGGCATGTAGCACGTATGGGCGAATCCAGAAATGCATATAGAGTGTTAGTTGGGAGACCGGAGGGAAAAAGACCTTTGGGGAGACCGAGACGTAGATGGGAAGATGATATTAAAATGGATTTGAGGGAGGTGGGTTATGATGATAGAGACTGGATTAATCTTGTTCAGGATAGGGACCAATGACGGGCTTATGTGAGGGCGGCAATGAACCTCCGGGTTGCTTAAAAGCCATTAAGTAAGTAAGTGTTCTTGTGTCGTCGTTTGAAATTATTTTTGAAAAAGAATTTTCTTTCTTTCAACTAGCAGAAAAAGTAATTAACCCATAGAAAATTCTGCTGTACGTTTAATTTTTAATTTGTTACTTTCTTAAATAAAATTTGAGCTCTTCAGATGAAAATGAAGAACGATCCAAAATTACTGTTTGTGAAGCGTCCAACGTCGCATCGGTGCCTTTTTGTAAGGTAGGTAAAAAAACACCTAATAAACAACAGAGACATGTAGGAAGAGGAACTAGAAGAGAGAAAACTGAAATGTTCCATGACAAAGACAGAGAAGATAAAGTGGCTTGCAGAAGCTACATCTCGGAGATGTGAACGAAAATTAGACTTTGAACAGAGTTGCCTAACAATTCAAGCATGTCAGAGGGGAAGAGCGTAGCAGAGGAGGAGAAAATGACAACAAGAAATGAAGAAAACTGGAAAGAATACAATTTGAAGGAAGAAGACAAAGTGGTCTGCCAAGTAATCTAAAAGCTTAAAGAGAATATTTTCTGGTACTGTTCCAACACACGGTCTTGGGAATCTCTTCCCCTTTTCCTTTTCATCCAACAGTCTGTTGAAATCATCGTTGAAGCTTTGTTGTGTCTCTTTTTACCTTCACTTTCTTAAGGTCTTTTGAACTTGCAGAGGTTGTGTTAGTCCAGAAATCCTTACAAAGGTTCTTACACATCTTTACGTTAACTTAATTATCCGCAAGTTTTCTCTCTAGTTTTCCAGCAACTTTTCCATTACGATTAGGTTTTCTTATCACCCTGCCAATATTACCATTATCTACAAGACTCTTTTAGTGTCCTGGAAAAATTGGTATTATTCAGAATACAAGATTAATATTCTTCCAACGTTACTGTTATCCATAATTTATTCATCTTTAGTACCGCAGCAATTTTACCACTACCCATAACATGTTACCTCCTAGTAGGCTATTATCCTGTAGTTTAAACGGTACTCTGCTTGCATTTTTTTGTCCTGTGTGATCCTCAATATAACAAAAACACTGATATAACAATACAACCTGCGTGAACCCGCAAATATCGTTATACTGAGGTTTGACTGTGTAACAGACTGTTTGTTAATACTCTGATAAGTTTCCTATTCCAGCAAGGTTTACTTAATATCTCAGTGATATTATTACAGTTACAAATCATTGATTTTTGTGTCGTAGTGAGGTTTTTATCATCATCCAAAAGACTTTCTATGATTCTTACTGACATTTTTCAGTCCACAATGCTAGCATTTATGCCATAAACGAACGATATTATTATCGGCAAGATAGCAAAGTATCTTAGAAATATAAGTGCGTCCTATTCGAAAAGTACTTTTTCAGTTATATTTGTTGTATATTAGGGCCTATATAGTAACATAAAATAATAGTTGTTAAATAACATACTGGGCGTTTCAGTAGAAATAGTAAATATTTTAGATACTGATAATATTGATTCCAAGTAAAAATATTCGTATAAACATGTGTCCAATTTTCATTAGATTTGAAGATACAGCTGTTTGTATGTTACTCATAAAATCCGTGCAATATGTATCAAACAGAGACAAAATAAACGACTTATTGATTATTTAAATTATATAAATAATTCTCAACAGTTAAAGTCATTCATTCATTTATTCACTCATAATTTTCTGACCAAGGGCAGATCTTTCACTGAAAACCCAGCATTCTCCAATATTTCCAATTTTCTGTCTTCCTCTTTGTTTCCTCATATGATCCATATATCTTATAACATCTGATATCTTTTTCTACACCGAACTCTTCTCCCGTTCACCGTTCCTTCCAGTGCATCCTTCAGCAGGCAGTTTCTTCTCAGCCAGTGTCCCAACCAATTCCTTTTTCTCTTTCTGATCAGTTTCAGCATCAGTCTTTCTTCACCCGCTCTTTTCAACACAACTTCGTTTCTTATTCTGTCTATCCATTTCACATGCTCCATTTTCTCCATATCCACATTTCAAATGCTTTTAGTCGCTTCTCTTCACTTCGTCGTAATGTCCATGTTCCTGCCCTATACAATGCCACACTCCACACAATACACTGCACTAGTCTCTTCCTTAATTATTTTTCCAGAGATCTGCAGAAGAAGCTCCTTTTCCTATTAAAAGCTTCCTTTGCCATTGAATCTCCATTTGACTTCCTGGGAGCAGCTAAACAGTTAAAATTCCACCCTCAACGTCAATGCACCTTCAATTCCAATTCCTTTGGCAATAATAATAATAATAATAATAATAATAATAATAATAATAATAATTATTATTATTATTATATTTAATAATACTATACACTTGAGCTACATTAGGCATTGCAGCCCGAAAGAGCAGAAGCTCGTGCTCGGGCGCAGTTCAGATCAGTTATACAAAATATATCACAAAATTACGAGAGTTCATTGAGCACAATCACATTAATAAATGGTAAAATACATACAGCATGTAATAACAGGGTCTATATACAAATAGAAAATACAGAAGTACATGAATATTAGAGTAACAATTTTAACTCAATTGGCTTAAACAATTAAATAATTAATCTGATTTGTTTCTTAAATCTATGTGTGTTAAGTGTACTTAGCTCAGGGTAAGCTCTAATTAATGTATTATATATTTTGGGTCCAAAATTTCTGCTGTGTTTTAATCCAGCAGTTGTGTGGCATTTGGGAGTATTTAGAAAGAAACTGTAGTTTTGTCTCGTCTGGTATTCATGAGGATCATATTTAAATTTATTGTGGTTTTTATCGAAGTAAATCAGCAATTTTTGTTTATAAATTTGTTCTAGATTTGATACGCCAAATTCCTGAAAAATTAATTTTGTTGGGTAATCAAAAGGCTTATGTAGACAAATTTTGATAATTCTTTTTTGGAGCAGATTTAAAGGACGGAGAGTCGATTTTGCCATTCCTCCCCAACCTAAAATACCATACTGAATTATTGATTGAAACAGAGCTAAGTACACAGTACGCAGAACATAAACAGGTAAATAAGAGCGTAGAATGGAAAATTTGTGGATTGTTTTACGCAATCTGTTACACAGAAAGGAGATATGCTTGTCCCATTTTAAATGTTGGTCAATAATAATGCCTAAATATTTAACTTGTGAGGATATACTCAAAGCGTTACATGAGCAAGTAGGTAGGTTACAATCATGTATAGTTATACTTATATTATTATTTATTTCTAGTTGCTCAAGGCCATGTGATGTTAATGAAAATGGTATTAATTTTGTTTTAGAAACGTTCAAAGAAAGTAAGTGAGCATCCAGCCATTCTTTAATAATATTAATACCACTGTTAGAATTTTGATAAGTTTCATTCCAACTCGAACCGCTAAATATAACCACAGTATCATCAGCATAAGAATACAGAGTACCAGAATATTTCTCAATGTCAATTTTAAGTAAATCGTTGATATATATTAAAAACAAAACAGGACCTAAAATCGTCCCCTGAGGTACACCTATATCAATGTTACGTGATTTACTAAGGTGATCATTTATTTTAGTTGCTTGAGTTCTGTTACTTAAGTAAGATTTAAATAATTTTAAAGCAATTCCATTAATTCCTAATCTATCCATTTTATTCAAAAGTATACTGTGATTGACCGTATCGAAAGCTTTTTGTAAGTCTAGAAAAATTCCTAGACATTTATTTCCTACATCTAATTCTTGAATTATTTTTGAGGTAACTGCCATAATAGCATCATCAGTGCACAAATTTTTTCTGAAACCAAATCGATTATCATTTAGTAGTTTATTTTTTTTTCTAAAAATGTTATTAACCGTGTTTTTATACATTTTTCAAATACCTTAGAGAGACTGGGTAATAGTGAAATGGGTCTGTAATTATTAAGATTACTTTTGTCACCAGACTTGTGAATTGGTATCACCACAGCATGTTTTAGGGCTGAGGGAAATACACCTTGAGATATGCACAAATTAAATATAAAGGCAAGTGGTTTAGAAATAGCTTCGATAATAAGTTTCAGGGTATTTGTTGTAATACCATCAATACCAGGAGCCACATTATTTTTTAAACTGTTTACAATATTAATGATTTCACATTCGTTTACAGGAAACATAAACATAGATGATATACTTTTATTATAAAGCTTATAGTGATGAGTACCAAATACTTTCTTTTTTATATTAGATACGATGTCATGACTTACATTAGTAAAATGATTGTTAAATTCATTTGCGATAGTTTCCTTATTTTCAATTGTTATTCCATTTCGACTTATAATTGTCTTTAATATACTATTTTTATTACATTGGGTGTCAGTAGCTTCGTTTATGGTCTTCCAAAATTGCTTTGGATTATTTTTATTTTTGTTAAATTTTTCAGAATAATATTTGATTCTCTGATTTCTTATTACATTAGTGAGAATATTTCTATATTTTCTGTAGTAATTTAATAAAACATCGTTTTGTTGGTCTCGTTTAACTTGCTTAGCTAACTTATCCCTAGATCGTATTGATTTAACAATACCTGTGGTAATCCAAGGTTTAATTTTTTTGTACTTACTTGAGAATTTGAGAGGGACATGATTAGAATATTTACAAATTAGGTTACAGAGTATTTTATAAAAATTATCGAAACATGTATCTGCGTCTTCATTGTAGAATATAGATTCCCAATTGATATTATTAATATTTGATATTAGGCTTTTATGGTTTATAATTAGCTTATAATTGTCCGAAGGTTCAGTGGCTTCTCTGCTAATACTTTTATTACTGATTGACAACAATGCAAAAGTCATATAATGATCTGTTATTGCGCTTGCATATACTCCAGGTATAAAATTTAAGTTATTTCCCGTTTTTAGGAAAATATGGTCAAGACATGAATTGGATGATGGACGAGTAATGGAATTTAAGTATTTCACGTATCCATATTCATGCATGATATTTAAATACGTGTTGCCAAAATTATCTAATCTATTTTCTAAAATTTGAATGTTTATGTCACCAAGAATAACATGGTTGATTAAATCTTTGTATATTGACAAGAAGCTTTCAAAATTTTTCAGAAATTCATTTTTGCATAGTTTTGGAGATCTGTAAATTGCAGTTAGGTTAACAAGAGTATCATTAATAAGTGTTAATTGAAAATGTATAGCGTTGCAATGGGAAATGTCAATATCACTTAAAGACACTACGATGTTTTCCTTGAAATATACAACTATACCATCACATTTATTATACTTATTACTTTTAACAAATTTTTTATAACCATTAATATCATAGCCAGAGTCATGATCAAGCCAGGTTTCAGTTAGAACTATAATATCAAAGTAAAAGGAAAAATTATTAAGTAAAACACAGAGTTCGGAAAAATTTTTGTTGATGCTACGAATGTTTAAGTGAAATATTTTAAGATCTGATAGAATATTGGTAATATACTCATTGCAGTGAAGTAAATCGTTAAAAACCATTGTGTTATTATTGTTATTAAATTTGCACTGATGGATTTCATTTAATATAGTATTACTAGCCATTTTTAAGTCAATTATATTGTATAATTAAACGTGGTTACCGACACAATAGTATTTACAAATTATTTACATCGTCAACATTAGTGATTTTACTCACGGGGCTGGCTTCATCTTTTCTTGCAAATATCTTACCGTCTCTTGTCCATACAAATTTATAATTCTTCAGTCGTGCTGCATCCCTTGTCTTGTTCAAAAGGTCTCTGGTCACTGCTGTCAGTTGGTCACCTGCTGTGATTCTTCCTTCCGGAAGTTCCCTGTTGACTTTCTTTGTCGCAATCCCCGGGCCGCTGTCGTCTTTCTTGGCCTCGTAATGTACATGTAGTTCTTCTGAAGTTGTTTTGGCGTTATTTTATGTGGACACAACTATTCATAACACAAGCGACCAATTCGTTTATTGCGTTTACTTTTTCTTTATAGGCTGGATGAAAACAACTATGATCGGGGGACCTTGGTGGTCAATGCACATGACGACCGCTCCATTGTTCAGGGAATGTTCAATTTAGATTATGTGTTACCTGGTAGCTGTAATGCACATGCCATATTTTTTTGCAAGAGTTTGAATCACTCAATCAATTACAAATTAATCAGACTGTTTGTCTCTCCATCATACTTTTCGTAAGGCTTTCTATGCAGCTGTATATTCACACCCAATAACAATTGGACACATGTTCTTATGAGCATTTTACTCGGAATACTCCACATTACAGTCTTATAAAATATGATCCTAGTCAGCATTGTAAGCAATGAAAGAGGACATGAACTGGCCACACTACCCGATTATCTCTTGGCTTAATTGCCTAATGAGTGATGCCTTATTAGTGTCATTTATTAGGTTCAAATTTGTGTTCGGACAGTTGACGAAACAACAACCATCTCCTAAAATATTTACTATTCCTCTTTGAAACTACCTGCATATTTAGTGTAGAGAATATATTCACTAATAATGAGGTGGTGAATGGAGAAAAATTAGTGTAAGTCTCGCAAGCAGGGAATACCGAAGGAAGGAATGCGAATGAAACAATGCGACAAGGAAGAGCGGGCGACAGGAAAGGTCTCGAGATAGCTTGAATGATATTCAAGAGTAAATTTAGAAGAGAAATGACATCGATAGAATCAGTCTTGCGTTGTGATAGTTACATTACGACTTTAGTTTGTTTCATTGCATGTGAATACGTGTCTTGTATCGCACGGTATTACTATTTCATTCGTAAACATATGTTGCGCGTTTAATTAGCTTCGAATTTTTCTCTTGCTACGTTCTTTACTTCCACAGCGATGTCTTCATTTGTTCATCTTCTTGGAAGAGACAGTACTTCCATCGGCCCGCACCTCTCGCTCCCTAGGCGTGCCTACATACACACATCAAAATAGACAGTAACGCCACCACTGCCTTTCGGTAATCATTCCTTGCGCGAGCTATACCTGTAGAAAATCTACTTCGATGTTTCCCTTTATAGCAGAAATGGCATTCCGTTTTAACTAATAATAACCGACGATTGTAATATCAAAGTGTTTTTCTGGAGTATTTGATGATAGACGGTATTCCGGCAAGGTGAGTCCGAGGTTTCGTCATAGAGATGGAGAAAATATCGGAGAAACCCAAACCAGGTGATCAGGCCAACCGGGATTCGAATGAATCCCCGAGCGTATTTACAGGTTCAAAGTCCAGCTCCCTACTACCTGAGCTACGCTGATTGCCGGTATTGTTTCACTGGATCAAGTCCAAAAATTTTTTTAAAGAAGCAGTGAGTTGATTTGAACTATCTCTTGAACGTAAGGGAAAGGAGCAGGAGGGAGAATTAAAAATTAAATTGAAATTCATGTTGCTTCTTCAGTGCAACTACACTGATGCTCATCACTTACGCCACTGGCTCCCTTGTAATTTATAAATTAAGCATCAAAGTTTCATGAAATTTATGTTTAATCATTCAAGCTTTTAACATCCATCAAGATCAGAGAATTAATTACGCTGTACAAAGAGAAAAGAAGTCTATCTCTTGATAATGGACAATCTCTCTCTATTTCTCTTTTTGAAGCGATTCGTTACTGTAACTCATCAAGGCAGGAATAAGCTCGTTTTAATTAGACAACTTTACTCTTCATATAAAATTGATTTCCATAGAAACTACGGCGCCACTGACGGCAGAATATTTCCATTATGAAAGTGGAAATAGCTAATACATCGAGACACGTTTTTATACAGGATTGAAAAATTATAACATTTCATATTACTATCCTCTTACAGACAAGTGGATGTTAACCCTTTCCGCTCGAATAAGTCCATTTGGAATCACTAACATTTCTGTAATCTCTGACTCATATGATATGGCTGATGATTTCATTTGGTATCCTCAGACGTAGTTTCGTTCTTTACTCGCCAGTTCCTTGGCCAGCTGTTATTAGAAAGAGGAATGCTTTGTTTTTTGTTCCTCCATGGTATCTCTATGACCTTGTGCACCCATAAATTTAGGTCAGAAAAGGTTAAACCAGGTTTTTAGAAGAAAACAATTAAGAAGAACTGTAATCATACAGGCTGACCACAAAGTATGAACCACATTTTAGAAATGAGATAATTTTGAGTAAAACTTATTAACATAGTTCCAGTTATCATTAGTTCTTCATTTATTTGTAAAAAAAATCCATACGTCGTACTGTGAACCAAGCTCGTAAATTGTTTCCGTCTTAATACAAACCGTAGGGCTTGCACTAAGAAGTGTGGTGTTCCGCTTTACGTAATACCTGTAGAGGGATGGGATAGATCAGATCTGGTGATATTCTGCGCTCATCAGCTGTGCCAAGATACGAAATGCTACGCGCGCGATTAACATTCGTAAGTATATGGTAAAGTGCGTTGAAGTGAAAATTAAAATATATATTTGGAAATTTGCTTACAAACTGAGGTCTGCATATTTTTTTAATGCAGTATTTTTTAATTATCTTTCTTTGTATCTGTTATGGCTTCTTTTTAATTCGGCTCACAACTGCTTCTATTTTCTTAGCTGTAACTCTTTAAATATTGATCATCGGACCTATGTTCGTATGGCATTCCTTGCTCAAAATTACCTATAGAACTTGTTTCTAAAGCTCTATTCACTGGCTGTTTTCTTGGCGCAGTTCGAATCTCGACAGATATCCACTCGCCTTCTCAGTTTCATACATACATGTATACATACTAACAGGACTCGTATTTAACCATGTAAACCACACGCACGCACTACATACATGTATGCAAACCACACGCGCATGAGTACATGCACGCGTACGCACCTACAGAAAAGTATATTCTATTATCCATGTGCTAAAAAGGATAAATGTTCATCTTTCCTCTTGCTTAAAAAAGTCCCTTGTGCAGATTGCTCTATTTTGATTATGCCGACATTTTACTGACTGACCTTTCCAACGCTGAAATGAAACTTCAACGTACTCATAATTTGTGTGTACGTTTTGTAAGCAATGTTCGCAAATATGATCATATTACCCCATTCCTGGAAGCAATAGGTTGGCTTAACTAGATAAGAACATAAATTTACATTCACTTCTTCTCTTAAAAATATTGAACTCTTCTATTCCTTCACTTACCTTTTTTCCCACCATAATCTGAACACACGCTCTCGCCATGAAACAATATTAACAATACCATCCCATCACACTTCCTCATACTCATCCTCTTTCACAATAGCTCTGCCAAGGCTCTGGAATTCGCTACCTGCTAGCATCAGGGACTGCCGAAATAAAATTGAATTCAAACACAAACTTACTAGGCACTCGGTCAGTAATTGAGACTCGTTCAGACGTGGTTTCTTGTAAATAGTTCTCTTATTCTAGCACAAAATATTTTAATATCCCGTAACTTCATCACTATATAATTTTATTCTAGATTTAATTTTTACTTAAAAAATCTTTCTCTATTCTTAATTCTACAATAAACTGTCTAGCATTTATTAATCAGTTAATGTTCTAGTACTTCGATTTTTATTGTATTTGTAATTTTAATATTTTAGTACTTCGATTTTTATTGTATTTGTAATTTTAATATTAATTGTAATTATAATTGTAATTGTAATCTTAATATTGTAGTTGTAATCCCCTTGTAGAGGGGAAGAGAAGGCCTGATGGCCTTATCTCTACCGGGTTAAGAGGTTAGGTACAGTTTACAGCAGTAAAATTTTGAAAATATTCAACATTTTTTTCTCCATTATTATATCCTGTACAATAATGAAAATTGGTGTGTTTAAAACACTGTCCTTCTGCTATATGAAAAAAAAAATGTTTTTTTTTTTCAATTAAAAATTTTTTTTTTTTTCTTTTTTTCAAAATTCAGTTGACAGTGCAGTGATGAAGTTTTTCCCACATAACTCAAAAACTATCCAACATTCTGTGATGAAATTTTTTGTGTGTATTTATACATGTCATATCAACAATATGATGCAAGATCACCCCTCTATCTTTGATAGATTGTCTGATAAAAATGAATTCGTTTAAAAAAAATGGTCGAATATCAGTATTTTCTTCTAACTCAAGATAAAAAGAAATATTACTTATTACGGAATGTAGTTGAAAGAGCATGATATTGTAAACATGAGTTTCAGCAATAAAATAAAAGAGAGAACATGAAAAAGTTAACAAGTTTATGAGTTATGAGGGAAACGCTTTATCACTACACAGTGAACTGCCATCATTTTTAATTTTGAAAAAAATATATATATGAGTAATTTTTTTTAAATCGTGAAAATATTTTTTTCATATAGCAGAAGGATAGTGTTCTACAAATACCAATTTTCATTATTGTACAAGATATAGTAATGGAGGAAAAAAATGTTGAATATTTCCTAAAATTTTACTGCTGTAAGCTATACTTAACCCCTTAAATAAATATATGTATACTACTATTAGACTACTAGATACCACACGCACAATCATACGGTACATTGTCATGCAGATTGATTGGATTGATAGATTTAATTGCGATGATCTATTTTAGCATTTAACGTCAACTAAAAATACTCCAGGCTTTGTATTTATTCTATTGTGGTTAATATAAATTATAGTAACGATGTGTGTATTTCGCGGCCAGATTGTTACGTGGGTAGTGAAATATTGAGTAATCTAAAGTTCTTGTAGCCTTCATCCAATGTAATTTCAGCGAAGTTTCTACCTGCAGTGACGTCAGAGAGTTGTGTGGGCGTCGTTGCCAGACACGGAGGTAGTCTCAACAGAAAAAAAGAAAATTACTGACGGCAATGATACATGTCACACAGACCTACGGATCCTGGGGTATCACGTTGCACGTTTCGGGAGTTGCTTTGAGCGTGCCTTCCTTCGGTTCATGAAGGCGTACGTATATAATAACTGGAGGTTGGGCTCTGGAATTCTATTGCCTAGCGACAGTCGCCAATTATGTGTTTAATAAATGTTCGCAGTTAAAATATTCGGCAATTACGCTACATAAAGGCTTTCTCAGTACCGTAACTTTAATTACGGAGTTCACAAATTCCATACCTTTTTGCACAGTAGCCAGCTCTTTAAATAGAACTTTTCTATCAAGCTGAGAAATAAAATCAGGTTATAATATTGAATTAGAATATACGTGAAGTGCAGAGAAATAAATATCTCCACAAAATGAGTCATTTTTTAGTATATTATAATTATAATTGAAGGTGTTTTTGGAAAAACAACCATGGCCCAAAAACATAAATTTTCAGGAGAAACTAAAAACTATCTGGCATGTGTGTTGTTGACACTTCAAGTATGAAATTCATTATGCCATTTCTTAAAGTGTTGTAGAAACTTAGTAAAACTGAAGTAGCTAATCTCCGTCCATCATAAGAAAAAAGCAACATAAATAGAAGCACATGGTTAGAAGTACTATGATTGGTGCCTGACCGCATCACCTACAATGCTCTCGAAGAAAATAGTTCCTTTTTTTTAGCGTCTTTCGTCTCTGTTCTCATACAGATATATACATTTAAAACGTATGTGACACGGAAATAAATATCTTACACAATGGTTGATTCGCTGATATAATTGTAACCAATAATATGCATTCTGAGTATTTGCATCTTCCCGCATTTATAAAGGATAGTCAGTTAGCACGACAGTTTTCAGTAGTACCGGTAGTGCACCACGTGTAGTATCGATTGTCTAGAACATACCTGCACAAACAGCGCTCAACGAGCGCGCGCGCTCCTTCCGAGCTGGAGAACTGTGTTTACCGCTCGCCGAATTGGAGAAGAAGATACGTCAGAATGACATAGACCTGCTATAGATAGAGGAGAGGGAAACGACCACTCAGTTATCTAGTGGAGTGCAGTGCGTATTCTCAGTAACTGTTTCACGTTGCTTACCTACTGTTACAGTACGGTATGGAGGAATCTAAAAGACGGAAAAGTGGTGATCAGGCAAATTCTTTCAATGTTGCATGGGAAAATGTTTATTTTTTCATAGCGGCTGGAGTAAATACTCAGTGCTTTATCTGTTACAACATTTTGAAAGGTAGAAAGAAACATAACATAATGCGTCATTACGAGTCCAGACATAAAGATACTAAAGATATTAATCTTCAACAATTTTAATATCTCTCTTCAGGGAAAAGGCCAGCTGTGTTGATATGTTGAATAAATTACGGGATTTCAGTCGTAAACTTACACTTTTCGTAAGTCAGTTTCGGGAAGGTAATATGGCTTACTTTCGAACGATAGAAACTGCTCGTGATGAAGCCATGTTAAACGATTATGTGCAAATATTAATTGAAATTCAAAATGAATTTAATTCTAGGTTCCAAGATCTTATCTTAAGGACCACATCTGTGGAGTAACGGTTAGCGCGTCTAGCCGCGAAACCAGGTGGCCCGGGTTCGATTCCCGGGTCAAGTTACTTGGTTGAGGTTTTTCCGGGGCTTTCCCTCAACTCAGTATGAGCAAACGCTGAGTAACTTTCGGTGTTGGACCCCGGGCTCATTTCACCGGCATTATCACCTTCTTCTCATTCAGACGCTAAATAATATAAGCTTTTCATAAAGCGTCGTAAAATAACCCACTAAAAATCTTGTCTTAATTGGAAAGAAGTTTAAAGTTATCATAATAAATTCTTCAACACCAGTGGAAACAATGTCATATTAGTTACAGGTGGGCCTGGTTGGCGCAGTTGGTATAGCGCTGGCCTTCTATGCCCGAGGTTGCGGGTTCGATTCCGGGCCAGGTAGATTGCATTTAAGTGTGCTCATATAACCTCGGCAGTTACGAGCTTCGTTAAATAAAACATAACATTTAACGATTTACAGCTCGGACTTATTGATCTTCAATGTGGCCTAAGGGCTAAAGATCGTTTGAATAATACTACTAGCCTGATTGAGTTTTACAAGATTAAACATTAGCAATAATATCCACGACTACACAGGCTGGCTGTGAAAATGATTTCTATGTTTGGCTCAACACTTATGTTTGTGAGCAACTGTTTTCTATAATCAACTTTAATAAAGGCAGGCATCGAACATCTGTGACGATCATTACGATCAGTAGGCTACTGTTCCTTTCAGCTGCCAACAGCATAAAACCTCGTTTTCATGTACAGTACTGATAAATAAAAATATAACAAAATGATATTATACATTTAAGTAAGTATAAAATTTCTATTATTTCTGTAAAATAAATATTTCTGTATTAATTAATAAGTCCAAGATAGTTTTGCAAACACTGAACGGGAATTCATTTCATAAACACTCGTACTAGTACTTCCCTTTTGTGTATATTTTGTACAAGATCACCTCTTCTTCCAGTCCACCCTTATACTGAGCGCAGCTAATATCTGGATTCCGCTCATGAGCTGTGAGCCGGCTCGGAGAGCGGAAACCTTGTGCAGGCCTGGTCTAGAATATTGTGTGATTATGGCTGATTCAGTCACAGTGACAGTGGCAGGACCGAGTGATATTTAAACATTCTAAAGGTAAACCGTTTCACTTTCTCTATTTCACTTCCTTCAGACATTTCTTCTCCTATCCTCACTTCGACTCGTTCCAATTTACACCTATTTTCTTCAGGATGTCCATCAGTTTATTCCAGTGTGTAAATAAGAAATAGAAATTCTTCATAGTCTCACTTCATCACTATGGAGAATTAAATAATCATAGAAAAAGCTAACTAAAAGCCATTGAATGTCAATGGTTCTGGTATGGCCCCAAGATTCCCTGATCTCAACCCATTACAGTTTTTCTTGTGGGACTATTTGAATCTACAAGGATCGATCACGAGACGTAGAAGAGTTAAAACGAGAATTAGAATGAGAAGCAACAGCTCAACCGAACAGTATTCCTGAAAACATTAAACAATTTACAACACAGAATTATGCATTGTTGAGGCCATTTTGAATACATTTTGTGAACTGATATCAATAGGTGACACAATTGGGATATCGTTAAAATGTTCTTAATGGTTTTTTTTTAATTCTATGTCCTTTGTTAATTTTGTGTTCATTTTCAATGGCGCATATCAATTTTCAAAGCCATAAATATATATTTTTTGTAATTTATAAAAATATGTTTGTATCTTTTACAGACTTGGACACAAAAAATGATCGCTTTCCTGTAGCGTAAATTTATTTAAGTCCACTTCGGGCAGCGTCTTGTTAACATTAGCAGTGAAAGGATGTTTATTTTGTACCTAATTTATCCTTGAATATAGCCTATCTCTGTTATACATTAGTTATAATTAGACAGTGTATGCGGGATGACTTAAGGAAAAGTGAAGTTGTTTCGTATCGGAGTATATGGCACGTGCCGCGTCGACCTTCTTCTGTGTACCTAGCGAGTACAGCAGCGTACAAAACGAAGGAACCCCGGTCCTTTCTTAGTAACATTGCAACGCAATGTGTGCAGTTGTGTTATCCTGCTCAAGTATTTAGTACGCGTTAAATAGTATTGTGCTGATCCATTCATAATGTCGAAGGCAAAACGTTCAATTTGCTCAGAGATACGAAATGTAATTAAGAAATATGAGAGTGACATTTATGTATTAACGAAGACAATATCGTGTGTAATGTATGTGAAATTGAAGTAAAAACCAGAATAACTCAGGCTATAGAGGAACATTGCAACAGTACATCGCACAGGGAATGCATTGAAATGAAATCTGAGGAACCATCATCATCATCATCATCATCATTTAGTTGTGCAGGTCTAAACGAAACGTTTTGCAAAGACATGTGCAACATGATGCTGAGTGCAAATATTCCTCTAAAGAAATTGAGTGATCCCCATTTTAAAAGTTTTCTTCAGAAATTTTCTCGATACAAAAACTGTTTAAGCGATAGGCGAAGACAATTCAGCTTCGACAACATATGAGAATATATCGTCGATTACTGCAACGCTGGTAATTCCATCAATGATGACGAGGACTGAATCTTGCAAGGTATGTACTATAGACGGACCATCGGATCTGTGCCCCCGTAAGATATGCGAACTGAACCCTAATTCCTTCTCAGCCTCGGTAATTCATTTCTCTCCCTGCATTCCTATCTCTCTCTTTTCTGTCTCTCTCCCTTTCTGTCCCCCACTACTCACAATTTTGGCCTTCTTGCGGGACAGTTTACAATACAGTATTTGCACTTGCAGTCCATTGTTGCCAACTCAACATGAATACTGTAGCACGGAGTGGCGAAAGAAATATTATTAAGCAAGTACGTAATAGTATTTTGCGATGAAGAGAAACAAACAGGTCAATATGTTTCCTATAAATCAGGCAACGAAAAGAGCAACTGATATCACAGGCGAGGCTTATTTTATTTCAAATGATTATGTATTAAAATTATTTAACCTACTTAACCAATACTAATAATACAACATTTTATGTAATTTGAATAATTTCAAGGGAAATATTGTTCCGGGGCCGGGTATCGATCCCGGGACCTTTGGTTGAACGTACCAGCGCTCTGCCAACTGAGCTACCCGGGAACTCCAACTGACACCGTCTCAACTTCACACAGAGATTGTGTGCACTCGATGTGGATCTCTGGCGTTTCGTCAGCCCACGCGAGTTGTGTGGATATAAAGGGAGAAGTTGAGACGGTGCTAGGTGGAGTTCCCGGGTAGCTCAGTTGGCAGAGCGCTGGTACGTTCAACCAGAGGTCCCGGGATCGATACCCGGCCCCGGAACAATTTTTCCCTTGAAATTATTCAAATCTGCCTTACAGGGAGCTTTACCTGGAAGACTAGATTTGCATAATTTTATGTAATTTATATGGACAGGTCAGAACTCCTAATAAAGAAAATCAGGAGAGGGGGATTCTGTGCAGGAGATGAAAAGCTAGAATCACCAGAGAAGAACAGACCAAGGGAACTTTAATTATTGTAGATGATATGAACCGATGCAGTTTAAGAAGAAAAGTACAAGAATTTTACACCGTTCAGAAAGAAGTTTCAACATTGAAGAAATTACTGAAGCTTGCGAGAGAAGTAATAATTTCCAAGGTTGGAGAGAAAAACTACGGAAAGTGATTCGAGACATGGGATTTAGGTTTAAAAAATGTAGAAATACAAGATGTATTTTGATTGAAAGAAATAATATTGTAGCATGGAGGACCAGTTATTTATGACACCGTTTGACGGAAGTTTGGCAACATCCCTATTTGGCAAGGTTCGTGGCCTGCTGTTTAACGTGGTGGGAGGAAAGCGGGTGATTTGGAGTGAGTACAGGCGTTAACTTTTCCAAGAACAACAGCGATGAAGGGGCACAGATCCGATGGTCCGACAATACAGTACGTCATTTTTCTTTTCCATCTGATTGTACGGAGATACAGTAGCATGTTGACGTCGTCTGTTTACGTTTAAAACCTGTTGAACCAATGGTCTGAATGAAAAAAATGTAACATATAGTAAATGTGCACCTACATTCAACGATGTCATCCCGCATCCACTGTCTAGTTATAATACTTGATATATAAACAGACTGAAAGAAGCAAGAAACCAACAAAACAAAGGAAAAACAGAGCGGAGTCGTGCATAAGAAATTCGTTCAAGTGTAAACCTAAGCTCTCGCTGAATCAACCGAAGTTTTCGAACGGGACTTAGCGTATGGCAGCCGGTCCTTCTTTTTTTTGTATAAGATTATGAGTTTTGAGTCGTGAACAATCAAAATTGAAAAAATAAGTACATGGTACCATTAAAAAAAACTGTGTCATACTCTTTATAAATGAAAAATATGGTTTTTGAATGCATGCGCAAAACATTCCTTTTTTCGTCTCCTATGACTTTTTATGCAGAGTTTCTTCATAAAATCAAAAATAGGAAAGTTACAAGCAGTGTTTCATAGCTTTTGCTCCCCTTGTATTTACTTACATTGTAGTGCTGAAACATACGAACAGTACCTGACAAGAATACATTACATCGTGATCACATAATTTTGCTAGAAGTGCCGATCACGATCTAATCTTGATGTAGTTCCTCTTGTGTAAATTTACTTCACATTTTTCATACAATACTACGCAAAGTAAAAAGGGTTAATGAACCTGAGGTGAAGCTCTCATAGTGAAAAAGCATGAACTCAAATGCATTATTTACAGGGACGTACATGGAATATTGTGTCATGAATTGGATGCAATGTGTATGGCGAGCGTCACAATTAACCCACATGTGGGACTTGCTAATAACGTCATTGTGATCAAGTGACTGATTTCGAAAACTAATGAGAAATGAACGGGACCGCAATGCAGTCACATAAAGATAGCATTGCATCTGTAAAATGTAACTTTTTAATACAGTTTCCATATGCTGAAAACGCTAGTTGTAACTTCACTGTTTCTGTCTAAACAGGCCTGAGATTAGATTTCATGGCCAGATTCTGTGGAGTTCAAAGGCGCTTTGAGCTAGGTGTCTAAATATTAATATAAACAGGGTGTAACGAGAAAAGTGGGAAAAACTTCAAGTATGGATTCCTCCTACGTATAGCAAAAAACGGTTATATCAATATGTGTCCGGAAATACTTGGTTTCTGAATAAGGCTTACAAATGAGTTCATATTGCTCTCTAGTAGGGCAGACTTGGCTAATTTCGTGATACTTCGGTTTTGGTGCAAAAATAAGGTTCAAATATATATATATATATATATTTATTTATTTATTTATTTATTTATTTATTTATTTATATAATGTAGTGTTTTTAATATATGTACATTTTTAGATTTCAGGAAGTTACATGCCAACATTTTTACCTCAAATAAATTTATACAATATTTACAAATAAGCAATACAATCGATCCAATCGATGATCAAAACAAATTCGGAAACCGAGTTATACCTCTATGGAGAAAGCAGAGAAGGCAGACTTGGCTTAATCTGGTTTCATCTAGAAGCTTGGAGGGCACTTAAAATCGTCAACAAAGAGGGGACGAGAATATGTGCTCTTTGCGGTAGAGGCGAGACATCACTCCATATTTTATAGGAGTGTGAAGCCACAGAAGCTCTGAGGAAACGATTCCTGCCAGAGTCCTTCATTACATCTAGCAGGGGGCTCTTGGCAACATACAGTATGTTAAATAACGTTAAATTTTGTGACAGTGTGGGAAAATTTATGGCAAAAGTTCGACAGCTGAGGATGGAACTGGCCGAGGGGGAGGGAGCCGAGGAAATAAGGGAAAGAGTTATTTATTAGTGTTGTATTGAGAAGTATTAACGCTGAGCGAATAAGGTAATTAAGGGATAATATTCTTTTTGTATTCGTGTTTTTTTCTATTTGTGTTTCTTATTGCTTGTGTCTATGTTTTTTTATGTCTTACATTTATATTTATTATTTAGATTATTTATTGCAGTTTCAATAAGGAATTGAATTGAATTGAATAGTTATATATGTGTTTCATTGTGGCTTTTTTTTCCTTCATATCTTACATTTATTTAATTTTTATTATTTTTTGTGAAATTTCGTATGAAGTTAGATTAGTTGTAATTGTGATAATTAATGATAACGGTAGAAATAATAACCAATTACTGTTGTTTTACTATTTTATTATTAGTAGTATCAGGACGAATAGTATTATTTTTGTTTCCTTTGAAGTTTCAAACTGTGCATAGTTATAGCACGAATGGCCGTACGGGCTCGTGCGAAGGATCTTACGTACATGAGTTTGTATATACTGTGTATCAATAAATGCACTTCATTCAATCATTCATTCAAATAAATAAAAAAAATTAGCACTCTAGAAGGACTGGTATATTATCGTGATAGTATAAGGGTATTTTCGTGATAGTCCTTAAATTCAAAATATTTAGGCATATTCAGTCTAATTATAAATTCCTCAGTCAGATTCATACCTACAACCAAACAATTAAAGTTCTTTCCATATTTTGAAAGACCTTGACATGTTCCATGAAACCACTGATCATAACTGACTGAATCCAACTTTCGCCATGCTTGCCGTTCTCGAGATTTTCAGAGGAAGATCGCAACAAATCATTAGGCTTTTCTTTAAGCACAGATCTTCTATGTTTGACTCCTGAAGATGATGCTGTTACGTTGTCTACCTCTTTAGCTCACTTGAGAGGCTGGAAATATCGTTCCCATTGACGCTGCAGTTTTAATTTGTTTAAGACTCAATCAATTGTCTCTTTCATATCATTTATAATTTTGTATTTATTTCCACATTTGATTAAACTGGTCAACAAAATTAAACATTTTTTGTTTGAGTGACTCTTGTAGCATGTTTCGTGCTGATTTTAAATCTGTTTTCAAAATTTTTCTATCACCCAGGGTTTTTGAGTAATTATATGAAACGTAATTAAAACTTTTCTAGTATTGATACCTGTTTTTCTCAACTGTATGCAAATGTTAGGTAAATTCATTATGGAACTTAGGACTATTCTTGCTGTCACAAATTCCATTGACACTTGATAACTGTGCTTTGGAAAGCGTCGTTAAATAAGAGATTTGAATAGTCTACACTTTTTGTATTCTGAAATTTTAAACTGAAATACAAGAGAATTATAATAACATTAATAATAACAATATGAACATTAAAACATTTTGTAATGATAGTAAATTTGCACGTTTCAGAATATTAAAACTAAAATGTACTTTGTACACAAATGAAGGGTTCAGAACCATAGTGGGACAAGCGCCATTTTCTAAAACCGTAGGAAACAAGGGTTAAAGTGAAGTTAATACCATAATTCAATGGAAACATATAACAAGTAATATAAAGTATACACGTTAAAACTAAATGATATGTCAATCTTCATTAAACTATGGTATTCACTTAACTTTAACCCTTGCTTTCTCCGTTGTTAATAAATGGCGGTTAGCCCACTATGGCTCTGAACCCTTCAAATGTTATGTTTTAGTAATAACTTCACTGTTCAAACAAAAGAGCGCGCCAGTCGTGAAATAATAGACATGCAGTTGTCTTTCCGGGAAGTATTCCATTGCTGAAATCTCCATAGCAAGCCATGGAACATTTAAGCATTTTATCAGAGTGCCTTCCCACATAAAAATTTGCCGCTATTCCCAGTGGCTTTCCCGTCCGCTGAAGTAAAACCCTAGACTGTAGAGCCGGAAAGTGAATTTTTACACCGGAAAACTCATCATGGTAAAGATTTTAAAACCCAGGGGTATTATGAACAAGTCATGAAGCTGTTCGATACACATTTAGGAGATTTTATAGCCCGAAAAATTCGCCACTTTTCCTTGTGCATATTAGTCATTTGCTAGTGAATAGTTACTGTTCAGTCTTTCAGTCTCTCTTCTCATCGAGGTGATAGAGGTTTTTCTTAAGCAGATCCTGCGATATTCGTGGTGAATTAAACGACTCTGTGATTGAATGTACAAACGAATTCACAATATATTCCTGCTATTATTGCTATTCCAACGGTACTTTTTCTTTTCTTTTTTACAATTATTTTCATAGCGCGACATCCCTTCAAGGGCCAAGGCTGACTAGACGATGCTGGTCTCATGTCCACATACCTCAGCAGAGTGAAAGATCATCCAACAAGTAAGAGGTTGACGTGTGGTCAGCATGACGATCCCTTCCCAACCGTTATAGCTGACATAAGAAACCGGATTCCGCTAATCACAATGCTGGATTGGGAACGGTTCCATACATTGGCCAAACAGGTGTTACTTTCCATTTATGTGTGAATATTAACTGAAATTCGATATTGTCATTTATGTAACTAAACGCAGCTTCATTCGTTCATTCATTCATTCATTCATTCATTCATCGAGTATTCTGCCTAAGGGCAGGTCTTTCACAGCAAATCCAGCATTCTCCAGTCTTTCCTATTTTCGGTCTTCCTCTTTGTCTCCGCATATGATCTATATATCTTAATATCGTCTATCATCTGATATCTTCTTCTGCCTCGAACTCTTCTTCCGTTCACCATTCTTTGCATCCTTCAGTAGGCAGTTTCTTCTAGCCAGTGACCCAACCAATTCCTTTTCCTCTTCCTATCAGTTTCAGCATAATTATTTCCTCACCCCTCTTTTCAATACAGCTTCATTTGTTATTGTCTGTTCATTTCACACGCTCCTTTCTTCTCCATATACACATTTGAAATGTTTCTAGTCGCTTCTCTTCACTTCGTCGCAATGTCCATGTTTCTGCCCCATAGACTGCCACACTCCACACAAAGCACTTCACTAGTCTCTTCTTTAGTTATTTTTCCAGATATCCACAGAAGGTGCTCCTTTTTTCTATTAAACGCTTCCTTTACCATTGCTATCCTCCTTTTGACTTCCTGGCAGCAGCTCATGTTACTGCTTATAGTACTTTCCAAGTATATGAAGCTGTCCACTTGCTCTACTGTTTCATTTAGAATTCGCAAGTTTACCTTCTTACCGAGCGGGCTAACGGCGTTGTAGAGGACTGGTCTTGCATTCGGGAGGTCAAGGGTTCGATCCCAGGGGCCGGCAATCTTAACTGAGGTTTTTCATGGTTTCCTCAGTTATTTCCAGGCAAATTCCGGGATTGTACCTCTTGAAAGTCGAAAAGTATTGGAAATAAATTTGAATAAGGAACAAAAACAAGTTTCCTTCCCAGGCAGGATTCGAACCACGAAAGTCTTAGTTACCAGTCCATTGTGCTGTGGAGTGAACAAGGCTCTGAAATCAGCCACAAGGGTCGGTCCGGGTTTTTTTTTTTTTGCCAATACTGTACTTTTCGAGAAAAATGCAATTAAAGTGTTCACTTGTTTTCTTAGCAACTGTAAAAAAGATTTAGGTATTTAAGAAGCACTGTGTAAAACTACGTCCTAGTTTAGTATGTAAAAAAGCCTACAGATAGCGCAAGATGTCAAAACATAGAAATGCAGTTTTTACACCGCAAATTCGTTATTTTGTTCTCCTGTAAAATTTCCTTTCACGACTTTAGGTCCCCTTTCGCGCAATGGGTCACATATTATAACATGTATCATGATAGAATTGACAAACATCCTATAAAACAGTAACGCACATCACAAAAAAAAGTGAATTGATTCTATCGAAATTCGAACACAGATCCCCGATGCTGAATGCCGCTCGGCAAACTGTACAGCAGGTTAAAATGCAGATGAATATGCTTCAGAGTAACACTCGTATGTGTGGTTTATTTGGTTAGAATATTTCGATACTCGGCGGAGTGTATTAATATGAATCGAACATTCAAAAGCTGTTCTGGATGTATCGTTGTGTGAACATATCTCTGAATGTAATTGCAATTCCTGTTTAAAAATTGCAACAAGTCAGTGAAAAGAGGGTTATTTACAACACATACATGACTTGATTTTTTTGGCACTGTTACTATTTTTCCATCCTCCATTTCAAAAGTTTCGCTTCTCTGCCAAAAGAGTTTCTGAAAATCTTTAGCATGAACGAATTTTCCACCTTCCTGCGATATATCCTCGTCTTCCTTTATTACATCCTGGTCGTCTATCTCTTTCTCCCTTCCTCTCGTCTTTTGAGTGCCGATTTGTGTTTAGAAAGCAAGAAGAAGTCGCAAGGGGGAAGGAGTTGCCTGTTAGCTTGATAATCCCGCTAAGAAGGAATCGCTTTGGGGTTGATTCCCCGTACCCCACATTCCTTCAATACTGAGTTACTTTGCTCTTTGGCAAGTCAATGCTGCAAGTAATTGCGAGACGTCTTTCGAATGACTGAAAAGATCTAGAAATCAACAGCTTCAGTTGCGTCTTTAACCAGACACTCTGGTTTTCACTGTCGTACAGACGGTTATTGATTTCGTATTCAATTCCGTCTCTAGGATTTAATTGAAACATAACAAAAGTAACAATTATACATTAGGACATCAGTTTTCACACTGAAGACACTAGTTCAAATCCTTCTAAGTTCAAATAACAACATTGTGATGATTGTATTTTCGCATAATGTTTCCGATTCACCTGTCGAAGTGGCCGTATTCATAGACATTCCTAGCGTGGGCTTCCGGTGGATGATCAGAGAACTAACGTTTTGCGTAGCCTATTCATAAACCAGTGTTAGCGATATGATATGATATGATATATGATATGTTGATATGAGATAATATAAGATATGATATATAATGTGATATGATATGATATGATATGATATATGATATGATATGATATATGATATGATATGATATGATATGATATGATATGATATGATATGATATGATATGATATGATATGATATGATATGATATGATATATGAGATTATGATATATGATATATGATATGATATGATATATGATATGATATGATATGATATATGATATGATATGATATGATATGATATGATATGATATGATATGATATGATATGATATGAATCTCGTACAAGTAACCAGTCGATAGCCGGGGCTAGTTTAGCACGCTCGTAGCGTGGGCTAGCGAAATGCCTGTGAATAGCACCCATGTCTTCATCACAGGGTTTAAGCCAGAGTCACATTTGTCGCATTTTGCTACTCGACTTCTAAAAATGCAACAAACTTTGAATGTATATTGTCAAAACTGCGACAACCGCATTGGACTTAAACGAAGATGGTGATGGAGAAAATGAAATCAGAGATGTGTTTGAACTAATATGAATTTAAATGAAATGCTAATGGCATGGGCAATGTTCAAAAAGGTATTGAGTAATAGATGTTCAGGAATTGATTTCAAAAAGTTAGTGCAGTTCATGTAAGTTAAGTGAACAATTTCTTCTAATTGATTTATATAATTCTATCGCATACTGTAAATTGTGAGCGAGGATTTAGTTGCATGAATATTGTAAAAACTGGAATTAGAAACCGCCTTTCAGTAAAAAGAGTCTGCTAACAATAAATTTTGAAGGGCCAACTAGTAAAGAATTTCAATGTTTAGAATGCCCATAAAATAACGTATTTTAATGTGACTTAAATTGAGCAGTAATTGATTCTAAACATACCTGAGTGTAATGATTTACTTACATAAGTAGCTATATCTAAGAGTATGATAAGATAGATTGAAGGTAATAAAACTCCAAGAAACAAATTGCATAACTTTTTGTTTCTGCATACTTTATTAATTTCATCTTTCTGCACAATTATTTTTAATATTGCACAAGCATTTCGCAATTTGCACAAATATAATTTTTCATTTATGCATTTTTCCGACAATTATTTATTTTATAGCTTAAACTCTGCTTCATCATAATTATGAATGAATAAAGTGCATAATAAATACAAACACGTGTACATAATAAAATTATCCTTCGTACTGCTTGTACGGTCATTCGTGCCATCATAATAGGCATGCCATTATTCGAACGACTAGGGAGTTGCCTTCTAACACTGAAGATCAAGGTTCAAATAGCGGTTGTTCTAAATGTGGAATTTATGGTAGGCAGAGAGTGTTCTTGGTGGTATGTTTTCGCGGTGTTTTCATGTTTTTCCTACCGAAATTCCATCATTGCTCCATCACACTTGTCCGTCCTAGAAAAGCAATAGAAAGCCATATGTGATTTCATCATTCTATATGTTATCATTATGGGAATAGAAATTGTTACAGTGATAGCCATCGTCCAGATCAATGAATATGGTAGACTTCCTTAAACTGCCCCAATGACATCAAGTAAAAGTAACTCTGAATTTTAGTTTGCACCAAGGAAATATCTGTAACTGAGAGTTAAGGTATAGGTCGATGGTTAATAGCAGCAGTAATAGATAATTCTCAGACGTATTTAAGTAACTCAGGATGTTAGTGAAATCAGGATAGTATCAGTTAAATGTGTCGTAGTTCCAGTGCAGTGAGAGAGTTGAGAGCGAAATGAGTGTAGTTCTTCTGAAAGGTACTTGTGAAAGTATGAACAAATCATATACTGTACGTATACTCGTGAGTTTAAGTTCGAACTTAGGGTTAAGATACGAATTTCATTTCTATTTTAAATGTTATTGTAAGTGATCATGCTTCATTTAATATAGAATGCTCCTTGTTAATATTATTATACTATTGTTATTATTTTATTAGTATTATTATTATTATTAATTGTCATTATTGAGTGTAATTAGTTCCTCCTGCCACCGGGTATTTACCCATTTGCAGTGTGAATAAATACTATGTATATACATAAAAGACACTGTGCTAGCTTCGGGAAGATTTACATTCGAATTCCTCAATTACTATTGAAACAAAATATGCAATGATAGAACATGCTTTTCGAAGGAGATATGAGGAGGGAACACATATGAAGAAGAGTAGAGACGAGGTATGGGAAAGGAAAGGGATAGAAGAGAAAAGAGTGAAGGAAAGGTAAAACAGAAAAGAAAGAGAAAGAGTAAAAAGATTATGGCGAGACAGAGGAGGGCAGAGGAAAGAGTTAAACGGTTAAGACAAAGGAAGGAATACAAGAGACAAATAGTGAGAAGATAGAAGAGTGTGAAGAGAGAGTAAAGGAAAGGAGATTAGAGAGGGGAAAAAGAAAGAGTGAAGAGGGAGTAGGGAAGATGTGATTAGAGAAAAAGAGAGGAGAGTGAAACTGAGTAGATAAGAGGGGCGAATAGAGAGTGAAACTAATGTAGAGAAAAGAGGAGAAGAGGAAGTGAACCTAATATAGAGAAAAGAGGAGAAGAGAGAGTGAAACTAAAGTTGAAAAAAGGGAGAGAAAGGGGAGAAGATAGAATGAAACTAAAGTTGAAAAAAAGGGAAAAGATGGAGTGAAGCTAATGTAGAGAAAATGGGAAAAGAGAGAGAGTGAAACTAATGTCGAGAAAAAGGAAGAAGGGGGAGTGAAACTAATGTAGAGAAAAGAGGAGAAGGGAATGAAACTAATGTAGAGAAAAAGGGAGTGAAACTAATGTAGAGAAAAGAGGGCAAGTGAGTGAAACTAATGTAGAGAAAAAGGGAGAAGAGGGAGTGAAACTAATGTAGAGAAAATAGGAAAAGAGAGAGTGAAACTAATGTCGATGAAAAGGAGAAAGGGGAATGAAACTAATGTAGAGAAAAGAGGAGAAGGGAATGAAACTAATGTAGAGAAAAAGGGAGTGAAACTAATGTAGAGAAAAGAGGAGAAGAGAGTGAAACTAATGTAGAGAAAAAGGGAGAAGAGGGAGTGAAACTAATGTCGAGAAAAAAGGGGAAGGGAGAGTGAAACTGATGTCGAGAAAAGGGAGAAGAAAGAGTAAAACTGTGAGTAGAGAAAAGGGAAAAGAGAGAGTAAAACTGTGAGTTGACAAACGGAGGAAAAGAGAAGAGAGTGAAACTATGAGTGGAGAAATGGGGGAAAAGAAAGAGAGTGAAGCTGTGAGTAGAGAAATGGGAGAAAAGAAAGAGTGAAACTGCGGGTAGAAAAGAGAGAGTGAAACTGAGGGTAGAAAAAAGAGAGTGGAACTGTGAGTAGAGAAGAGATATTGCAGAAGAGAGAAGAAGAGATAGTCGAATTGTGATTAGTGAAGAAGGGAGAAGAGACAGTCGAACTGTGAGTAGTGAAGAGAGAAGAGAGAATGGAAATTTGATGGGAGAAGAGGAGAGAGAGAGAGGAGAGTGAAACTGTGGGTACAGAAGAGGGGAGGAGATAGATTGAAATGCTATGTGTAGAAAAGAGAGAGTGTAATTGTGATTAGAGAAGAAGGGAAAAGAGAAAGTGAAACTGTTTGTTATTAAAGAGTAGAAAAGAGAGACTAGAACTATGACGAGAGAATAGGTGAAAAGAGGAGTGTAACTGTGGCGAGAGAAGAGAAGTGAAACTGTGACAAGAAAAGAGGGAGGAAAAGAGAGTGAAACTATGACGAGAGAAGAGAGTGGAACTATAACGGGAGAAGAAGGGAGAAAAGAGAGTGAAACTGTGTGTAGAAAAGAGGAGAAAAGAGAGACTGGAACTGTAACGAGAGAAGAGATGAGAAGAAAGAATGGAACTGTGACGAGAGAAGTCAGAATGAAATTATAGCGAGAAAATGGTGAAGAAAAGGTGAAAGATATGCAGAGTTAATTCGTGGTAGAACGAATGAGATATACCTTCACGGGAAAACTAGACCTATGTATAAGAACGAAGAAAGTCGAATTGTTAGTATTTAATCGTCTCATACTTCTTTTCACTAATGCCATGAAAACTGGGCTAAAAAACTAGAATCCTTTCCAAATAAGTGCATTGGTTGTTGAGAGTTTTAACAAAGTTGCTGAAATACGCAATCGATGAACCGAACTCGCAAGCATCTGCGAGTATTGGTTGCGTAGGAGGCGAGCATTTACATTGGAATTCCGTTCACACATGCCATGTTAATTCAGCTTACAGAAATTCTCCATTCATTGATTGGAATTTTGTTCAAGCTGTAATCCCTGGGGAACCGCATGCGTGTCTGCAAACGGAATCCTCAAAATTTGAGTCACTAACATCATTACGTGCCGATGGAGATGTGCACAACGGCCCAGGCACAGCTGTAACTTGCCTGAAAGCCATGGTCGTGAGTTCAAATTCCGCTTGGATTGTACTCACTTTAGCTGACGTCCTATTTCTGTAAACTTAATGTAGTGTCAACACCATAGACAGGAAGTTCGTACCAAAACAGTAGATTTCAGTTGAGTATAGCGAGGAGTATAGATGTCACCCGTGCCTCGCTCTGCTTTCGCTCACTACAGACGATACGCAGTTCACATAATCATCTCATAGTATAATTCTGTGGAACTGTGTACAGTCACGAATAGTTTGAAGAATATTGTTAGTTTATATTAATATTTTAGGTTCTGAACAAAGTGAGCTATTCTGTTATTATTGTATTATTATTTACATAATGTTAATATTATGCATGATTCCAAAAAAGTATACTCAAAATGTTAAAATGTATATATTTAAATGTAAGCATTCACAATTAACGAGAAGGTTGCCGGAGCCCGAAAACGGAAACGTGAGTTTGCCCAAGTTTCAACTTTGCTGTTCTCGTTTTCGATCACAGCCTACTAGATTCATTCTGTTGCCATGATAAAGCTATTTGATCGTCTTGCATTTTGTAGCAAGGAGGCCATGACAATTTCTACATGCATGGTTTCTAACTAACTCGAAAATTCAGTAGAATCACTTTCAGTATATGCTAACGTGAATATGTGACCAGATTATCACGTAAATTGAATTCTTAAATATTCTGTGTCATAAATTATGAAGTTGATTAACCTGTGTTTATGTTGGCTGGTTTGTTCTCATGAGAGAATGTCAATGATCAATACACATGTAACATTAGATTGCGTAATATCGACTTTACATCGTTATTGTCATACATATCGATATGCATAGCCGTTTCCGTTCTTGGTTTATTGTGAATAAAAAATCTTCACTTTCACGTCCTCCGTTTCCAATTCTCGTTCTAGTTCTCGTTCCCGGTTTATTGTGAACCAGTCTTAACTATGGGTATCCGTTCCGGAAAACAAAAAATATCAGAATTTCAAATATTTACAGTAACAAAAGACTTCGAGCCACTCTGCTTGGAACTAGTGTTTATTAATTTTTATCCATCCTTTTAATTTTGTTAGCAACGGGAACTCTTATCACAGCTGCGGGCAGTGGAAGATGTCTTGAATAACATTAAGAAGGAGACATCTGTGGCCATCTCATTTCCCGGACCAACTCCTTTCGATTTTTACCTTTGACAGAGCATTAAAAGCAAAGTAAAAACCTATAAGAAACATGCATATAAAATTGGAATAGCTGCAGGAAAATACACTTCATGAAATTCCATTCCTAACATGAAAGAAATCCCACTGGATAATAATGCTCTTTTTCTTTTTGCAGATGACAAAAACATGTGGATGTCAGTGTTCGATACTTCATCATCTTTGAGTCTGGTGAGTGATTTTAAATAAAATTACGTTCGTATTCTGTTAATCTTTTAATGTAGTAACTACAAGTGGAGTCCACCGCTGTGGTCTCGTGGTAGCGTCTTCGCTCTCGAACCCAGCGGGCCGAGGTTCGATTCCCCGCTTGGGACGAGTTGCCAGGGTAAGTTTTTTTCGGGTCTTTTTCCTCTCACTCCTATGGATGAATATCAGGTAACTTTATCAGGCGTATGCAACCCCACTCTTTCTCGCCACTTCCTTTCCTCCCTCATCATCCTCTCCTCATCATTCCAGTTGTCTTCCTTGGTTTTCAGATCGCACCCTCCGAAGCTGCTGACACTCTCGGCCGGCCTCCATGGATATGTAAAACGTGGTAGCTGGTGACCCAGCAGCGGAACCCACTCCCATCCCGACGGGAGAGGGACCGTTGAGGAGACGGGAAGGGTGGTGTATATCTCAGACCGTTTGAGGGGGGAATGGTATACGGACTTGGAGGGATGGCGGAACTGGTCGTCAGGATGTTTAGCGGTTACGTCGGTTCGACGTGGGTGCGGTTTGTGGGCTTGCAACTGATCCCAGTGGCACACAATATACCTCAGATCGCGGTGGACAAAGCTGTTCCTCTCCCGGCCTCACAGAGAGAGAAAAAAAACTATGAGTAGAAATGGTGATGTGACTCATAATACCATCAATCTGCTATTCACACAAGCCGTATCGGTAATATAGTACCTATCTTGTGAAATACAGAATGTCCGACAAGTCCTGCATTATAACTGATATAAAATTTGTAGTCTGCGGAGTTGGCTCGACGAGAATTTCCGTAATCGGTGGATAGGACGCAGAGAACCCAGAGAATAGCCTCCAAGGTCTCCAGACTTAAATTCTCTTTGCCTTATGGAGTTATCTAAAGGGAAAGGTGTACGAAGTGAAGATTCGTGATCTGCAACACCTACGAATACGGATCTAGGAAAAGTGTCGTGAAACTACCGCCGATATGTTACACTGCATTTTCAATATCATGATGTTTCGCCTTCAGATATGTTATGAACTTGGAGGCGCTCATATCGGGAATATATAATTTACCACACGAAGCGGGACTTGTCGGACACTCTGTATTGTATTTTACAATATAAAATGTCCGCTCATGATAGACGTAGAAAATTAACCGATAATGCCACAAATTGGCTTTTATTTTAATGCTTCAACGCAAGAGAATATAAATTATTCGTTATCATTATTATAGTCACATTATTAAAATTATTTATAATGAGAATTTCAATAATATTAACGCATATTTTCAACACTTGTTTTCGCATAATAAATACTGGGTATAGGTAACTAAAGCTGTGTTGTTGACATATTCACACATTTCAATTCATAATAATGTAGAGTACAGCATATTTAGCAATTTCGAGTTTGTGGTGAACCTTAACATTGCGTCTGTTTTAATGACAACAATAAAATCATAACTTTATTGAAATACGTATGACCGAAGCGTCAGCCTTTAATGAGCAGCTAAAGGTTTAATTAAATTACATTGTATGAAACCAATAGAGGACTGTAATGGTGAACTCATAACTTCAAATTGTTACCAGATGACTGTCATTCATATAAAGATAGTTTCTGTGATTGGCGGACGGGTTAGATACAGAAATAGTGTCATTCCAGTGTTCGCAGTTAAAGATTACTTCTAAATTGGGGCTAACAACCCTACGAACCTGCATTTCTGTGCCTGTGTCTTTCTCTTTCTCTCTCTGTGTCCACAGTCTAGTATATACAGTCACGAAGCTTGAGTTGTGAGGGTGCTAGGAACAATAGACTATCGCAGTACTATTTTGCATTGTCTGTAATGAGGCGATCGTAGAGATCCTAATGGTTAGCAACTATCTATGGATGCATTTTACTATGTATTGAGCTTCGTGACTATATAATAGACTGTGCTGTGTCTTTCTGTCTATGTCTTTGACATGTAATTTGCGTTGCGTAGGAAAACTAATATTTTATTCGCTTGTTGTGATAAGTGCTAAGAAAAATGTAATTTTGTAGTTAATAATTGAAAAAAAAAATCTGTACGAAGCAACTATAGAATTAACAACTCATTTGTAGCTTCAGAATACTAGTCAATTAAAGAAATGATACTTCTGAATAGTCCATTCTCTATTTATAATCTTTTACTTTTAATACTAAATAAAAAAGGTATTTTACAAACAACGTCAAATTAGTGTAACTCTGAAAATACTGAGAATAGGACCCATGTTTATATAATATTTTCTGCTCAAAAGTCTTAAAAAAATATCGTCGTTGTTCCTGCAATTACTCCTAAGGGCCGTATTCATAGACATTCTTAGCGCGGGCTTCCGGTGGATGATCAGCGAACTAATGTTTTTCGTATTCATAAACCAGTGTTAGCGATATGATATGAATCCTGTGCAAGTAACCAGTCGATAGCCGGGGCTAGTTTAGCACGCTCGTAGCGCGGGCTAGCGAAATGTCTAAATATGTGACATATTTATCGATTTTCAGATTTTTGCTCTATTAAATAACTTAAATAGTGATAGAGCAAATAATAAAATTTCCTATATGTAATTATATTTCTTTCTTTCGAAAATGTAAGAATTCATAATGTCCTATGTACGGCTGTCATAGGATGAATAAATGTGTTTTTTCTTCCTACTGAAAAATGGTATATTTTGCACATAGGAGTTATTGCAGGAACAACGACGATATGCTTCGTAAGTGGCGGTAACTCTGAATCACCCTGTATAAAAACATAAAATGTTTCAATTCAAAAAAAGGGAAGGACCAAATCAGATTAACGAGTTACTTATCTGTTCCCAACAGATATCGAAAGAAGGTTTGGGGCAGAGGTCCGATACAAATGTAAGTCAGAATGAAGAATCAGATTGATAACTTTTCTAATAAGACTGAAGGAAAGCCGAATGCATTAATAAGAGAGAGAATAAAAGGTGGTGATAAGAGTTGATAAAAAAAGCTGTCCTGGAGAGGAAGAGGAAGATAAGGTAACAGTATGAAGATGAAGCAACATCCTATAGGTATCTTCCAAAAGGACAGATTAGCAATGCAGAACGCCACACATTGAATTCAGTAACTATCATAAAGAACCTCGTCTGAGATGATTCTTTCTCTAAGGTCTTCCCATTACAGAGGCCAGTGTCAGGTGATCCATGGTCTTATTTCGTCAAAATAACATCTCGCTATTATAAATTCACATACACTAGATAAACTCGCAGCTGATACAACGTCTTTAAATAGCAAATAAAAAAAAAGACGGTAGGAGATTCGTAGAAACCTACAACTAACGTCGAGCATCCGACTGAATGTTCGAACTTCTAGAGCTTATCCGTAATGTTTTGCAGGGACAGCTGTGAGCAGTATGGGTTGAAGATAAATGCAAAAAGATGAAGACCATGTTATCTGAAGAAGATAAACGTTCGAACATTAAATGAGGCAGTAGAACAAGTGGACAGCTTCAAATAGGCTACTTGGGTTGTACTATAAGCAGTAACATGAGCTGCTGCCAGGAAGTTAAAAGGAGGATAGTGATGCAAACGAAGTTTTTAATAGAAAGGAGCATCTCCTGCGGAACTCTGGAAAAAAACTAAGGAAGATACTAGTGAAGTGCTTTGTGTGCAGTGTGGCACTGTATGGGGCAGGAACATGGTGATTACGACGAAGAATGGAGCGGGTGAAATGGACAGACAGAATAAGAAATGAAGCTGTGTTGGAAAGAGTGGGTGAAGAATGAATGATGCTGAAACTGATCAGGAAGAGAAAAAGGAATTGGTTGGGTCACTTGCTGAGGAGAAACTGTCTGCTGACTGGAAGGAATAGTGAACGGGAAAAGAGTTCCAGGTAGAAGAAGATATCAGATACATGGATCATTTGCGGAGACAAAAAGGATGGCAGAAAATAGGAAAGATTGGAGAATGCTGGGTTTCCACTGAAAGACCTGCTCTTGGGCAGAACACTATGAATGAATAAATTAATGAATATACTAATTACGATGAGCAGTGATAGAAACAAAAATTATTTTATCTTTAGAGCAGTTCAGTAATATTTTCGTATTACTAATTCAGAATATTCCTGTACTACATTTTGTTTACAGATCTGCCTGTGAACTTGTAATTCAGTGAACCACATCTCTTAATTAATCCCCATTATGAGCTGGTGTATAGCTTCATATATGGGAATTATATTTGATATATGTATATAAACTGATCTGAAAAATTTGCTGCGTTCTCGGAATCTATAATTACTGGAAACATTTTCTGTGTTGGTTGTAAACAATAGATAAAGTATAATTACAACATATTCTTTTTCCCTCTCTAAAGATTGGATCTAAGTAAATTCTGCTGGTGTTGGTAAATATTGACAGAGCCATTAATATTATCAGTAGTTAGAGGAAGAGCTTGCCGGAGGTTTATGTGCTTATATAATTAATTGCCCTCATAGTGTGTTATATCTAAAAGGACTGAAGGGTACATGTAAATTACGTATATACTGTATAATTCAGTTATATATTGTACGTAATATACAGGGATTTTCAAAAGTAAGATGTAAATATTCTTGCTTATTTTCTATGTAATGTTAAAAATTCTGGCACCACATGTTTGTTTGTTCTTGTGCATGTAATAATATCCCGCTTGAATTTGACTATTTAATCGAATTAACTGATATGTGTGTCTATTATCATGTAGTACATCTCACTTGACGATATGTGTCAGAGGAAGAACAATTATTTTTATGTCTCTGAAGTTTGAACAGTGTAATATGTAACTAGTCGACGATGTATGAAATGGAGGGGGAAAGGAACTGTCCACCCTACCCCATTATCTCCTGGTCTAGTTGCCTAATAAGTGGTGCCTTGTTGGTATCATTTGTGAAGTTCAGACAGTTGACTAAACAACAACAAACAACAACTGAATTAAAAGGATGTTTTATTATTTACTGTGCGTGAAAATGAATTATATTACCTTCACAAACTCGCAATGGACTTACGCAATCCTACTGCGAATGTAAGCGTAGTTTTTCAGCTGCCATTCGATGGTTTCGTACGCATAACGATTTAAGAATTCGTCAATAGAGCTTCAGTTCTTTCCAAAAGTTAGAATGTATCAAAATTTGAAGGAAATCGGAAATACCTACAACGGCAACATATGTAACGCTTGAAGTTTAAAAAAAGTATATAGAAAATTCGTTATGAGAACCACTGTGGAATATTATGCAGTTTCAATAAATTAGCAAAGCGTCTGCAAATGAACTGAATAACGTTATGGCAAAATGCTGAAGAGGCAATTTTAACTCTGCCATAAAAGAACGTAATTTTTCGTAATGAAAATAAGACATAAATTTGGATAAAATTTTTTGCTATACGAACAACAGTCGCTGAAATTCAGGTGGATCCATAGCTTCGTGAAATGTTTTGGACCGAACAGCATATTTTCAACTCAATGTTAGTGTAAACGCTCATAATTAGTAAGATTTGATATTATTACTGAGGTTCTCTGTTGCATCCCATAGTGCGCGCTAGTGTGCCGCGCTAAGTATCGATAGTACAATTGGGCCTGATCGATTACCACGTTATATTTTGGTCAAAGAGTACAGCTATAGCAATATTATTCTAATTTTTCTGTGCTCTTTGGTTTCTTATTCTGAGGTTACAAGGCAACCATCATCATAAAATGACAATCGATACAAACAGCTGTTAGAGGGCGGACATTTTTTCTATATATACACAACGCTTAAACAAGGGGCTTCGTGTATGTAACTACTGCAAAGCAATTCTCATGTATAGTTACAGGCTGTTTATACATCCATCGCTTATGCATGGTTTATTAGTAACGTTTTTTACATCATGGTATAGAATTTGTTTCTTTACTGGTAAAGACTGCAAGCACCCTTCAGCTACCAATGCCGAACACCTGCCAAGTTGGGAGCCTTAACCTCCCCCTAGCCTGTGCTCTTTCATGACTTGTACGTAATAAGGATAACTTCGTGTTTCTTTGTTATTTAATTTGTTCTATAATCTTGTTACATCCATATGACCATCTGTGATGACGTTTCATCCGTTTTTACACTTAATATCACTTGCTTGCACCATTTAGATTTTGTAGCAACAGTTAAAATAGCTAATATTATTTGTTCGCAAAAAAACCGGTCCTCGGATAAATTGTAATTTTGTATACAGTATATTACGGCAGATAAGTTTTCTTGTTATGATATTTTAAGACCTCTGAGTTTCATTATTTATTTGTATTATCCTCGATAGACAAATATAATTGATTCTTTTTGATCAGAAAGTAATGGTATGTTGTTAAGAAGTAGAAATTTGAATTTATCCATTGCTATTAATGAATATTAAATTAACAGCTTTTGAAGATTGGTTATATTTTCAGCTTCAGGTTAAAAAATGGGGTAAAAATGTATCCTACTTCGAGTGGTTAGAAATTTAAGTCACTCTACCAGATTTTGGCTGTTTGTAACGACTCCAACAAATAGGGAACCCTTCTCACCCTATTTTTTCATCTGAGAACAAAGATAGAATAAATATTCGAATTATTGCCAATTTCGGAAAAGATAATTTTAATTTCGGAAAAGCTATCCTTAATTTCGGAAAATGTAAATTGAATATCGGAAAAGATAACCGAACTTAGAAAAAGATGAAATTAATTAACAATTTCAAGGTCTTTTTTTTTCATTTTTACAGCTATATATTAAAACTATATGTGTGTATGTACGCGTGCGTGCGTGTTAAAATAAAACAGATTCTCCGTATTTTGCTAAGGGAACAGAACAACGTTTATCGACAATATTCGTTTACATGGCAACTACGGGATGATTCGTTTGGGTATAAATAAAATAAAAACACCGTAAAACATTTACTACTGAACTTTATTTGTTGAAACTTTGTGCATACAATAGTGAAAGATGGGAGATTCCTCAGAGCTCAACATGATCCCCATTGCGCACCCTGCACAACTCATAACGGCGATGCAATTCAGCCCATGTCCGTTGTAACATAAGAGGGGTGTTTTGTTGAAAAGTTTGAGTAATATTTACTCTCAGATCATCAATTTTCCTGTTTTTAGGTGAATAGACAATGTCTTTAACAAAACCCCATACGAAGAAGTCAGGAGGAGTTAGATCTGGGGAGTTTGGGGACCAAGCCAAGAAATACCTGCTTCTCGTACTGGGTTTCACCTGCGACCTCATGCATGTTTTTTTAAACACAGAACCTATTTCTGCAAATGTTCGATACCACAACATTATGGAATCATATTTAGGTACATTACGCACACCATACTCACGCCGAAATTCCCTTTGAACTCTTTTAACAACTCTCAAATTTAGCATACCAAAGAACACATTGAGTCCACTGTTGATTTGTAATAGCCATTTTAATCAGCTACGATTTTCATTTGTTCTTTCAGATTATGCATTGTTGATTGTCATATAGGAAACTCCCATCTTTGAATCATAATATAACCAGCAAGAAATTTTTCCTACTATCATAATAGCTTTATAATAATAAATTAATATTATCAATATCCAAGCGCATCAAACTGTAGAATAAAATTGTTGAGATCATCATAATTTATATTAATTTAATGATGAAGAAGATACCAAGATAAGAAGACAAGATTCTACAAGAACCGGAAGGGATGAAGTAACATTAGGGACACCGAATAGTGGGAAGAAGTAAGGGACAGAAAACTTATAACTTAAGAGGTTGGTGCATGAGTGTCATGAGTGACAAAATCTAAGAAAGTGACAAAGTGAAAAGAGTGATAGTGACAGAAAAGACGGTAAAGCAAGGGAATAATGGTGAAAAAGGATAAGATACAAGTAATAACCAGAGAGTGATAATAAGTAAGTAGTGATACAAATATAATAAATAAAGTGGGAATGGAAAGGTAATGAAACGGTAGAAACTACTTCGTCTGAAAATATACAGATTAGATTAATGGGAATAAGTGGTTAGTGAATGTTAGTGATTCAAGTGGATAAATAAGTTAACAACTATGGAAGAGTTCAACAAATACAACAAACACATATAAACAATGTTCGGTTCAATTAATAAGAGATTGAGAGAAGTCATTGTTTAGTTAAATGAGATTAGTAAGAATAAGATAGATAACTAGGAAAGGGAAGGGTAAATATAAGAAGAAGGGAGGGAAACAGAGGTGAGGGACGTGGTAGAAAAGTGATCAGGGTCATTTATATGTAATAGCCGGAGGTTTAGAAAAAGCGTAAGCAAAAAATCATGTATCCAAAGGGAGTGATGGCACTCACGACCGATGTAAGCTGGTGGAATAAATATATCATATCATATATCATAACATATCATATCATATCATATCATATCATATCATATCATATCATATCATATCATATCATATCATATCATATCATATCATATCATATCATATTAATTTAATGCAAGTACAACTAATTTAATACAATATTATTCAAAATTTAAAAATAATTTAAATAATATTAAAGCTTTGTGAAATTAGATTTATCTTTTCCGAAACACAACTTGCTTTTTCTACAATCTTCACATCTTCCGAACTTTATATTACTATTTTCGAAACTGAAATTACTTTCTCAGAAATTGTATAAACTTTTTCCGAATATAATTGAACATTTTCAGAAATTGAGATTGAAGAGGTAGGCCTATATAACTCTCCCGAATAATTACCTTTATTAAGACTCGTAAACATGCCAACGGGTCCAGACTTACACTGCTTATTAAATGTTCATTATTACTAGAAATGACTTTTTAATCAAGTAATCTGATCTGTCATTTGCAGAGGCGTATCCTTCGCGATGACGTAACACGGCCTCTTAATTCATTAATGTGAATAACGACATGGAATTTTGGAATGGGAAGTCTATTTCCTAGGAGACTGGGATGGCGCGGGCACATAATAGTCACGTCATGCACGCCGCCATTATCGTAGGTCACGTCGCCATCAGTACATTAGTTTGATTGGCTGTTCCATCTTAAAGAGGTTGTGCTGTACCATATCTTCGCAAGGCCTCTTGTACATAAGGAAATTATATTCTAGTTCCTTGACTTATGTATTACTTCTAACTAAATTAGTATTTTAAGTTCTGGTATATGTTTAACATAAAATCGTAACAGTTAAGGTGCATGAATTAACATCATCCCTGTGTCCTGGAATCCAACATCTCCGTGATACATACAAAAGTCTTCTTCTTAATACAATTATCGTAAATATCTAAAAAAATAAATAGGCTAAGTTGCCTCGTGGAAATCACAGTTATAGTTTTCTTCTGTGTATGGTTTTAATTTCAGCTGTTGAAAATATTGAAGCAAAAACTCTTCTCATCTCTTCTGTCAAATACAGGATCATCATTGACCTGCATTGTATTTATCCTTCGCCGCTGATTAGGCCTATTTATTGAATAATTTCAAGGGAAAAATTGTTCTAGGGCCGGTATCGATCCTGGGACCTTTGGCTGAACGCACCAAAGCTCTACCATCTGAGCTATCCAAGAACTTAACCCGACACCGTCTCAGTTTTTCCCTTTATGTCCACATAACTCGAGTGGGCTGACAAGACGCCAGAAATCGACATCGAGTGCACACAAACTATGTGCTCGGCCCCGGAACAATTTTTCTCATGATATTCTCAAGTCTGCTTCAGAGGGAGCTATAACTGAAAGCTAGATCTGCAGGCCTATTTATTACTCCCTCTGTTGCAAAATATGGTATAGAAAGATGTCATTTATTCCGTTCCAAAATATGGTATACGTTTGTTAAAGTTCTCAGTAATATAATGTAACTTTGATACATCTTCTAGACAGTTATTTGTTTGATAAATTAACATAATAAAACTAATAAATAAAGTACATTTCATTTTGTGTGAGGTCAAAATAATAAAAGAAAAAATAAAGAAACATTGTTTTGAGAGAGGCAAATTAACACAAAAACTGCAATAAATTACAACCCGCTTTTATACAGCTGTTGTGTCTTAGATGTTCTATTCAAAATTGACTGGGTTGGTGTTACATTTTCTGCAACAGGAACACCACAGCAGGTGTCCATTTGATTTCTGTTCATAATGAACTATTTAAACATTACAGTTTGATGCACTACAGAAGACTAGAAACATTCACAACTGCACTCTCTGATAATCCCTTCACTACTGAACAGAATACCACACTGTGAAATATTTCGTGCACGCATGCGCATTAATCAAACTTATTTTCTTGGTTACTATACCATATTAACTAACTGTTGTCACAAACACAAACTATACCAAAGAGCTAACATTAAAGTGCTGCGTAAAATCAGAAGAAGTGTAAACGAGACGGTGTTTTAATACACCAACTCATGGATATAAGTGTTCGTCACGTGCAAAAATTTTCATCTGGTTTGCTTGCTTCAAGAAAGAACTAGAAGATCTGAGTGATCATGTAATAGAAAGTGTACAATTACAGTTTGAAACGAAGAATTAATCAGATAAATGAGTGAAAAGTTGCAAATTGAACATTTTGTGGCATATAAAATAATATCCGATAATTTCAGAGTGAATAACAATGGAATTTACAGTAGAAATATGTGACACTCTTGATTCTCTGATCTCCTCCATTGACATTAACTTTGGATAAATTCAAAAGATAAATTGCCGATATTTATAACGCAATCCCCACTTCTCGGAAGAACTGGAAAGATATCCTGGAAAATTTTCTTTTTTTTTTTTTCTCAAAGAGAACTCAGAGCCAAAAAATGTTTGGAAAAATATGACAGACAGTTTCAAAGTATTCCTTGTTAATTTGCGTTGGTAAGTGAAGTTTTCACTGCATATATGTAATAGTTTGTGGCTTGTCATATCACCGATACTGCACTGTCTCCGTAACCAGTGTGTGAGAGCGCATCCGCCGATAGCCAAAGTTGCCGCTTTTCGGACGGGAGATAATTTGCTTACCCATTATATGTGACATTTTGTGTTACTTGGCAATCGGTTGAATTCGCATTGTTATATTCTATCTACTTAGACTAAGTTATGTTTCTTATAATTCTTATTCTTATTCTTCTTCTACTTTTTGCTGCAGCTCTATTATAACTGGTTTTTCCATATTTTCTTGAGTCGACCTATGTCACATTTACCACAGGATTTGTATTTTAATATTCTTTTAGGAAGGCTTTTCCTATATTTCTCTGTACCTGGTCTAACTATTCAGTCTCATGTTCGCATATTTTATTTATATTTTCTACATGAGTCTGTTCTCTCATCTCTCATTTTTTAATCTTTTTCTCCTGGCTAAGATGATATTTGTGAGCAACTTCCTATCATCAGAATATTAAATTATTTTCTCGAAATCTGCTGAAGATATAGAGCTGACATTTTTACAACACATGGGCACGCATCGTTTGCTCATGATGTAACAGTAGTTGCTTTGTTAATTCATTTCCTTACAAACAATTTCCATGCGAATATTTTCAAAATTTTCAATACACTATCTTCAGTAATACGTTATATTAGATTTACGAAAACATTCTGTAAGGCTATAAAATAAATAGGCCTATACCTGAAAATTTCACTTTTCTATGCGGAAAGTTGAGAAAATATTTCTTTTGAATAAAAAAATGAAACTTGTGAAAAATGAGCATTAAAATTAAAAAAAAAAATACATTTTTATAATGCACTTATACTTCTCAGGCAAATCTAAAAATTAACATGGATACAGTTTTAATAAGTTCTCTTCCCTTTATCATTTGAATCAGTGCTGGCCATCCCTGAATATACATAGCTCGAACAAGCGATATATACCACCTCTTTCCTCTGTCTCTTTCCTTTCCGCTGTAAAGCGCTCAGGCTCTCCTGGGCTCTAAAGCGCGCGCTTGCTCCTGTGGGCATCAATTGACATACCTGGCCTAGATCATGGGTATCAGCGATATTTTGAACGTGTATGTATGTGAAGATTTTTATCTTTCTCTTTCGTAGCATTGCAATAGTTTTATCTCTGTTTTCACAATAGAAACTATGAAAGAAACATCACTGATATACTAGGCTTAAACTTTAGCAGAACGTGTAAGCGCATTACAGAAGCAGCCGGTATGTCATTCGGAGTTATTTCAAGTACGAGTAAGCTATTTCATAATCATAAATTGACCTGTCACATCAGTTGCTATGACGACAGCTGCGGTTAGAAGGCCATGTTCTTTTATTGACAAGGGTATAGGATATGTGGGTGATTGGAGTAACGATTTAGTGAGTGTGTAGGTGGATTAAAGGGTAGATGTCCAAGGGAGTGAGCGAGTACACATGATGATAATTAAATTCCATTCAAGATTTGCATGCAGATTTTTGTGTTCTTTTACCGTGTCACAGACATAGAAATATTAAATATTTCGAAGCTTTACGTCATTTTCATCAGGATAGGGACTAAGTGGACAACCAATTTGTTAGGTTTAGAGCAGTGACTTTCTAACTTTATGAAGGCGTGACCACTTTTGTACGAGACTTTCTTTTACGAACCCAACTACCGTACCCCATTCCAAAAATACAAACCTGTGTAAAATCGAAAATAACGATAGTTTTACTCAAAACTGGTATATACCACCCAACTTTTAATATACACAGTACCTGCAAGTTGAGAAACCGGCATATGGAAACCTAATGTCCATTTCTCTTTGGCTTCTTAGACTTGTCTTCTCTGCTGATGTTTCTGGAACACTTGAACACCTTGAATGGTAGTGTGTAAAGGTCAAGATGTTAACATAATGGCAGCCAGAGATAAAATCGATGGATTTATAAGGAAACTTTATTATTTTGTCGACATCACTTGAGAAAATAATTTTATTCATTCCAGTATATTAACCCTTAAATCGACAAAGTATCCTATAGGATACAACATTAAATGTTGTTAAATTTTTTATTTATGCTATCACTAGCTGTACCCGTGCGCTCCGCTGCACTTATTAGAAATAAATATAAAGTAATTACATAATTAAAATAGAACATTGGGTCCAGGGAACATTCGTGTTTGATAGAAGAATAAATCGTTATTTATGCTACTTAATTTAAATTGTATTTAAATAATTAAAATGCTATCATTTTGGTCCAGAGACCACTCATTTGGTGCAAATATAATTTGTTTAACATTTTTCTAAATTAGTCTTGAATGCAGCCTTTAATAAATCACTCCAAATTAATAGAGTTGATTGTGTACGAAGATCATTTTTATATTAACCTTACTGCGCATCTTTTTTTTTTAAGTTTATTTTATTCACGCCTTAACATCTGTGGTCATGTCGCGTGTTTAGAATGTGTGGATATATCAGCAGGCCGTTTTTACTATTGTTGAGTTCCTGTTTCTATTGTGTGTTGTAGATGGCTTGTGTTCATGTAACTGATTATAGACTTTGATTAATGTTTTTGGTATTGGTAATTGAGGCGGTGATGAATAATGGCATGTATCTTTCCAATCCGGCATTTGCCTTTATGACTAAGGGAAATCATGAAAAACCTCAGTCAGATTGGTCGGCCACAGGGTTTGAACCCGGGACCCCCGAATGCGTGTCTCAAATGCTACTGCCTGAGCCAACTCGCTCGGTTGTATATCATTGTTTATGCAAATAAAAAAATGAGGTACCCTACATAAATATTATTTTAAGAAACACAGGAAACGAATATGGATAAATTATGAGAGCAGGAACGCCATTTCATGACACCTTTTAAAATAACTCAGCTCCAGTGATCTCTATGGTAAAATGTGTGTATAAAATTAGAGTATTTTATGTGGACCAAATAAAGTTGCAATAATCAAGTTATACAATATTTCGACAGAATATCAAGTTTTCTGTGCGTACAGATTTCTTTTCATCTTACCTCAGTCCTCATTAATTTGTAGCATTGCATGCATCTAGAGAAACTAGAAATTTCAAATAGTGAAGGTTAATTAGCTTCTGAGATTACTTCATACAAACACACAAAATATTGTCTGTATATTAATATTGATAAACGTCAAGGCCGCCTTAAATAGACGGAATCATTTGTTTTGATTTCATTGTAGCCATCGCTGTTGTTCCTGCAGTAACTCCTATGTCACATATCGATTTTCAGATTTTTGCTCTATTAAATAACTTAAATAATGATGCAGCAAATAATACAATCTACTATATAGAACTTAATTATAGCCTATTTCTTTCTTTCGAAAATGTAAGAATGCACGATCTCCTATGCACTACTGCCATAGAATGAATAAATTTGTTTTTCTTCCTACTAAAAAATATAATATTTTGTACATAGAAGTTAGGGAACAACGAAACTATAATCTGAGGCGGCGTTGGAAATGTATTGTATTGTTATTTTAAAACTCTTGTATATCCTTAAATATCAGTCCTATCAAAATTTTGCCTGGAATAAAACTTATCGAAAATCATTTTTAAAGAAACTTTTGTTATGTAATATTTTTCACAAAAATCAATAATAAGCGCGATATTTCGGTTTATTTAATTCAGGCCCCCTTATAACCCCCCTTTTAAATACAGTATTTTGAATGCTATATAGCCTAAAATCTAAGTTACAACGAACAATCGGTTCAGCCATTATCTCGTGAAAAGCTAACAGACATCCAGACACAGACAGACAGACAGACAGAGATATACAAACAAAAATTTCAAAAAAGCTATTTTCGGTTTCAGGGTGGTTAATTATATATGTTTGGACCAATTATTTTTGAAAAATCGAAAATTACCAGAAAAATTTCGGCTACAGATTTATTATTAGTATAGATATCTAATTTTCGATTTTCCAAAAATAATTGGTCCTAACATATATAATTAACCACCCTGAAACCGAAAATCGCTTTTTTGAAATTTTTGTTTGTATGTCTGTCTGTCTGTATGTTTGTTACCTTTTCACGCGATAATGGCTGAACCGATTTCGATGAAAATTGGAATATAAATTAAGTTCGTTGTAACTTACATTTTAGGCTATATGGCATTCAAAATACTTTATTTAAAAGGGGGGTTATAAGGGGATCTGAATTAAATAAATCGAAATATCTCGCTTATTATTGATTTTTGTGAAAAATGTTACATAACAAAAATTTCTTTAAAAATCATGTCCGATAAGTTTTATTCTTTGAAAAATGTTGATAGGACTGATATTTAATGAGATAAATGAGTTTAAAAATTAAAATAACTGCCATCTAAGGCGGTGTAATGAAATAAATGAATTCGTCTATAAGGGGCCTTGGTCAACAACAATCAAAAGCTATGAATCATAGCCTACAGAGAATGTTTCTGTGTTTGTACGAAGTAATATCGGAAGCTAAATTAACCGATTTGTGTAATTAATTATTATTTCACCATTGGAAATTGTAGTTTCTCAATATGGACATAATGCTATAATGTTATTACAGTAACTTCGGAGTGAATTGAGGACAGGTAAGATTAAAATAGCTTCTTATGCACAAACAACTTGATAGGCTATTCTGTGTATTCGTTTCCTCTATTTCTTAAAATAATGTTTATCTCAGAGAATTAACGAACCAAAAGAGTGTATTGATTTAGCATGCAGTAATAATATGTTAGCTTAGCATTTCATTATTTTATAATCAAAATTTTAACTATGCTCAATTGAATCGTGTTAAAATACATAATATACATATGCATTAAATGCAGTGCAAAAAAATTGGGTAATGAGCCAAGCAGATTATGTTGCGCTGTTGTAAAATAAAATTTGTTCCTCCTGAGATTCAAGAGCCCCCATAACAAATTAAAAACTTACTTATCGGTGTACATCCGTTATCAACTCATTTTTATATAATATAATATAATATAATATAATATAATATAATATAATATAATATAATGTAGTATAACATAATATAATATAATATAATATAATATAATATAATATAATATAATATAATTTAGTTTATTTAAGTTATTTGAAGGGTTCAGAACCATAGTGGCCCAAGCGCCATTTAAGAAATACGTAGAAAACAAGGGTTAAAATTAAGTTATCATAATTCAATGGAAACATATAGCAAGTAAAATAAAGTATACACATTAAATCTAAATGATATGTCAGTCTTCATTAAAGTATGGATGCATGTAATAAAATTTAAGAAACATGTTAAAGGAATTGTCATTGCACCAAATGAGTGGTCTCTGGACCAAAATGATCACATTTTAATTATTTAAATACAATTTAAATTAAGTAACATATTAAACGATTTATCCTTCTATCAAACACGAATGTTCCCTGGATCAAATGTCCTATTTTAATTATGTAATTACTTTATATTTATTTCTAACGGGTGCTGCGGAGCGCACGGGTACGGCTAGTATTTTAATAAAATTAGAGAAAATAAATTGGTAGGAAACCATAAATTGAAGGAAAATTATAAAATAATATAAAACAAATATAGTATGGACATTGCATTAGTTGTTTTCTTTACACTCCGACACTGTTTAAGAAAAAGAGTGTGGGAGACAGACCTTCCAATTCAAGGATTAAAGAACTCATGGAAAATTTGATCAGGCCTACGTTCCGTATGATACGACATATACTAACAAGGGAACTTTCCCAGATTATGTAACTAGAATTTAATGAAAATGCATATTTAAGCTCATTTTCGTTCGTTAAGAAACGTCACAGTCTAGTATATACAGTCATGAAACTTGAGTTGTTGAGGGTGCTAGGAACAATAGTAGCTCAGTTGGTAGGGCAGCTGGCTACGGACTGGAAGGTCCGGGGTTCGATCCCAGGTGGTGATAGAATTTTTTTCTCTTTGCCAAACTTTCAGAACGGCCCCGAAGTTCACTCAGCCTTCTATAAAATTGAGTATCGGGTCTTTCCCGGGGATAAAAGGCGGTCAGAGCGTGGTGCCGACCACACCACCTCATTCTAGTGCCGAGGTCATGGAAAGCATGGGGCTCTATCTCCATGCCCCCCAAATGCCTTCATGGCATGTTACGGGGATACCTTTACCTTTTTACTAGGTACAATAGACTGTGCCGGCACTATTTCGCATTGTCTGTAATGGGGCGATAGTAGCGATCCTAGTGGTTAGCAACTACCTATGGATGCATATTTACTACATATTGAGCTTCGTGACTGTATATATTAGACTGTGGAAACGTGGTGATAGTCGTTCGTTTTGCTTTTTCCTCTTTTACGAAATATAATGCCTTGAAAATCGTTGCTATTTATACCGCTTCTTGCGCGCACTCGGATCCTCGTAGCTCTGCGACACAGTATCACAGCTCTCCCATTAACGCTCTAGTCAATTTGTTTTCTCTTAACTCACATTAATGAAGTATTAGTGCAATCCAAGGCATCTTTCACTCATTCGTACACCGTCCAAAAAACAGAGTTATGCGGCTGGAAGTCTAGGAATACGACTGTACACGACTTTCAAGAACCGAAAGAGGAATTTGAACCTAAAGTAAAACAACGTGTAGACAATGATAATCTATTTAATGTCGTGGTCGATGCAAGTAGTTCCGTTAAACTGACAAGAAAAATGACGTGAGAAGTTGGTTAAGAGATGTATTTCTCCTGGATGTTAAGAAAGACACAAAACTACTTCTGGATTCCTGGAGTGATCAGATAATGACATATTTACTTTTGAAGGAGTAAACAATACTTTACATGGTAAGAATTAAAACACAAATTATTCCTCCAAAAACTACAAGATTTGTGCAACCCTTGGAGTTCCTAGAAGAGTATTTCATACATAAAATTACCTGTAAAACATTCCAGACACATAGCACGATAGGGACTTCATAATGATATTGCATTCTGTTCTCACCTGTTCTCAGTTTCATTCACCTATTCTCAAAGACATGTTAATAGTCCTATATCAGTCATGCCAATTGATGTCCATAAGCGCTAGCGCGCGCATTAGAACCCAGGAGAGCCTGAGCGCTTTACAGTGGAAAGGAAAGAGACAGACGAAAGAGGTAGTATATGCCGCTTGGTCAAGCTATATACAGGGATAGCCAGCACTGATTCAATGGATAAAGGGAAGAGAGAACTTATTAAAACTGTACCCATGTTAATTTTTATATTTGTCTGAGAAGTATAAGAGCATTATAATAATGTAAGTTTTAATTTTAATGCTAATTTTTCACAAGTTTGCTTTTTTATTCAAAAGGAATATTTTCTCAATTTCTATATAGAAAAATGAAATTTTCAGATATGTTTATTTTGTAGCCTTACAGGTACTGAAACAATGTTTTCGTAAATATAATATATCGTAAATACGTAGCCTGTTACTTAAGATAGTGTATTGAAAATTGTGAAAATATTCGCATGGAAAATGTTTGTAGGGAAATGAATTAACAAAGCAACTACTGTTACATCATAAACAAAATATATGTGCCCATGTATTGTAAAAGCATCAGCTCTCTAGCTTCAGCAGATTTCTATAAAATAATTTAAATTCTAATGATAGAAAGTTGCACACCAATATTACCTTAAAACCATGAAGCGATAAGAGTTTTGTTATGTAATATTAGTTACAGTTAAAACTTATACCTACATAACTTTGCTTTGTATTATAATATTGTTTTTATTACTTTATTGATTATTTTTATAAGGCTAAAGATACCATCAATATCAATTCCAACTTATCATGTTATACTCTATCTCTTTTTCTGGGATATCACTTTCTTTATGAATGAAGTTTCATTCACTGAGTACAGTATTACTATGGAATGTATGTGAATATTCCTTCTTAACTCTTCATTATGTTATTAACCTTTAAAACACAACTGCAATATTAAAAAATTGGTGTAAATACTTTTGTTTTACAGACAGCGTAGATAATATCAAACAGAAAGTAGTCATATAAAAATAACGACATAAAATATCGAGTTCCGTTTGAAGTTTGTACACCACTGTTTTCTTAATCTAACAGGCTGCGTATTCATATACATAATTTTTCCTCCTTCCATACCTAGCGCTTGATGCCCGTGCACGACGTCAAGGTCAGAAAATTGCGCTTGCTTTGACATCACTGGCCTATACGCACGACAGAGGTGTGGATATGTGATGGAGAAATATGTGAGAAAGTTTGATAACATTCTTGCAACAAAGTTGCATGTTGGAAACAGTGTGTGTGTTAGAGAAGTGTGAGAAACCAGCCTATATAAAATATTTGTACTGTTCAATGGCTCTTTGTTCCGACCACTTCATTCCAATCTCGCTATCATATTTAAGGTGGGTCACAGAGTTAATACATATTTTAAATTCAAATTGAATTTGTATTTCAGCAAGAGTACTCTATTAATGTGAGTCAAGAGAAAAATAAAATATACTGGAGCATTAATGTGGGAGGTGTGTGATACGAAGTCGCGATCGCACAACTATGAGGATCCGAGTGCGCGTAAGAAGCGGCTTAAGTAGAATGGATTTTAAAGTCCTTATATTTCGTAAACGAGGATAAAACGAAACGAACGGCTATCACCACTTTTCTTAACGAACGAAAATTAGCTTAAATGTGCATTTTCATTAAATTCAAGCTAATCGACCTGGGACGCGTTCCTTGTGAGTTTGTTTTTGTGGACATGGAATTAAGTTTCCACAAAAAAACAAGAGGTTTTTGAGCATTTTCTGGAAGAAACTCAAAACAGTCACAGATGATACTGAATCCGTTTTTAGGTAGTTGCATTCAACTGGTTGAATTTAAAAAAAAAGAAAGATTCATTGAAATGTGTAATAAAATGGCTTATCTACAAAATAGAGACCTCACATTTCAGACGTTCTGTGGAACAAGAGCTTAACTACAAAGTATTGCATTTTTAGATACAGAGCATCTAGCATTTTAGATCCGGTACAACAGTATTGCCCGTGGCGTCGAGGTCTAAGGCATCCTGCCTAGGACTCGCGTTACGGAATGCGCGCTAGTTCGAGTCCTCATGGGGGAAGACATTTTCTCATGAAGTTTCGGCCAGTGTATGGGACCGGTGCCCACCCAGCATCGTGATGTGCTTTGGGAGCTACGATAGGTAGCGAAATCCGGTTACGCAAACCAGCTACAACGGCTGGAGTGCTCATCGTGCTAACTACACGATACCTCCATTCTGGTTGGATGATCGTCCACCTCTGCTTCGATGTGGCCGTGAGGCCAGCAGCCGGCTGGTTGGTCTTGGCCCTTCGTGGGCTGTAGCGCCACGGATTATTATTATTATTATTATTATTATTATTATTATTATTATTATTATTATTATTTTAACAGTATTGCGTAGAACGACATTCAAATGTTTGTAGAGGACGCTGTGTTTGTTGGAGGGAAATAATATTTTCAAGAGGGAGATGTGTTATTAAGGTTGCAATAGACAGAGTGGAATGGAACCTATTACACTAATTTACAGGGTTAATATATCAAGTCAGTGCGAACAATCTTGTCTAATAAGTTTTTTTTTTTCAATCTCCCAGTCCTTCTCAACACCAAACCCAGCCTTCTTGTTCATAATAAATTCCTGCTTCCCATCACCATCTCGACTAAGTCAGAAGGACACGCCACAGAGCTTACGACAACCCTTTTCACAGGAAGGCGTGTTAAAATGTTATCGCCTTTGTAAGTCCATTGCTCTCGATTTGAACGTTTGATCTGGTGGCATAGATGCCGAGGCTGAGGACTACTATATCATAGAATATTTTTAACCTCATTCTCTCTGGCTATGAAATACAGGGCTCTAGGTTCTGCGTGCGAGTATAAACCGTATTTCGGCGGTTAACGTTCCATTACTTTGAAATATGTTCCATTCTACGTAACTCCAGATTCGTATTTTTTTCAGCCCGCTGGAATGAAGGGTAACGCAATCAGCTGGCAATTTATAACCAATTCTGAAATGTATTCTGCCCGATGGAGTTGATCAATGGGTTCCCTTAGCTTCAATAACGCTGGCTGCTTCCTATGCAGTAGTGACAATAAAAATCCATTCTGCCTAAATGCATACAGTGTTCTGACACGCTCATTCGATTGTCCTTCAATGAAGCCAACATTCTGTTCGAAACATCACGCTTCCATATCTGGTAATAATTTAACGCAGGATACGCAAAATTGGTTGGAAAAGTTTCAATGTACCTCGGATACCATTTCACATTTTTATAATTCTGTAAATACGTCAGCGTTAATGCTAGAAGTTCGATGCTCAGTTAATCATTTCTACTAATTTTGTAAAGTTAGTTCTATGATTACCAACTGAATTACTGCCAGAATTGCATTGCTCAGTTAGGCCCTAACATTATACGTGCCTTTACTTGAGATAGGAAATGTCATACATTTTCAATTTTCTCTGGACAAAAGAAATAAATGATGCCATGTAAATAACACTGTTTTTCTCACATTTTATTCATCATTAGAGAGCGGAATTTAGGCAAAAACCTATTTTTTTTCCTTGATATACAGACTTGAGATTTAATATTTACATTTTTCATGGAAATATAGATATAAATAAAGGGGTTTTATACTTACTTACTTACTTACTTACTTACTGGCTTTTAACGAACCCGGAGGTTCATTGCCGCCCTCATATAAGCCCGCCATTGGTCCCTATCCTGACCAAGACCAATCCAGTCTCTATCATCACATCCCACCTCCCTCAAATCCATTTTAATATTATCTTCCCATCTACGTCTCGGCCTCCCCAAAGGTCTTTTTCCCTCAGGCCGCCCAACTAACACTCTATATGCATTTCTGGATTCGCCCATACGTGCTACATGCCCTGCCCATCTCAAACGTCTGGATTTAATGTTCCTAATTATGTCAGGTGAAGAATATAATGCGTGCAGTTCTGTGTTGTGTAACTTTCTCCATTCTCCTGTAACTTCATCCCTCTTAGCCCCAAATATTTTCCTAGGCACCTTATTCTCAAACACCCTTAACCTGTGTTCCTCTCTCAAAGTGAGAGTCCAAGTTTTACAACCATAAAGAACAACCGGTAATATAACTGTTTTATAAATTCTACCTTTCAGCTTTTTTAGAGCAGACTGGATGATAAAAGCTTCTCAACCGAATATTAACAGGCATTTCCCATATTTATTCTGTGTTTAATTTCCTCCCGAATATCATTTATATTTGTTAGTGTTGCTCCCAGGTATTTGAATTTTTCCACCTCTTCAAAGGATAAATTTCCAATTTTTATATTTCCATTTCGTATTATATTCTCGTCACGAGATATAATCATATAGTTTGTCTTTTCGGGATTTACTTCCAAACCTATCTCTTTACTTGCTTTAAGTAAAATTCCCGTATTTTCCCTAATCGTTTGTGGATTTTCTCCTAACATTCACGTCATCCTCATAGACACCTTTCTCTGAACAAGAGAAATAAATGATGCGATATAAATGACACCGTTTTTCTCACATTTTAGAGAGTAACTAACATAATTCATCACTAGAGAGCGGAATTTAGGCAAAAACCTATTTTTTTCCTTGATACATACAAGCTTGAGATTTAATATTTACATTTTTCATGGAAATATAGGTATAAATAAAGGGGTTTTGTAGTGCCTAAAAATTTCGACGTTAGTGCCTATTTTTATTTATTTTTTATTTTTGCATCTTTTTCTTAACTGTTTACTGTTCTTCTTAACATCCTGTACCGTTTACATTCCAAGACTGACAACAACTCCTTCCTGGCAGTGAACAACACAACAGAGAAGTACCTCCGGGCCACCCCTTATCATTCTTACAATCTTTCAATCATAAAATTCCACTTTCAGTCGGTCTGGGTAGCGTAGTCGGTATAGCGCTGGCCTGCTGTGCTCGAGGTTCCGGGTTCGATCCCGGCATAGGTCAATGGCATTTAAGTGTGCTTAAGTGCGACAGGCTCATGCCAGTAGATTTACTGGCATGTAAAATAACTCCTGCCAAACAAATTATTATTATTATTATTATTATTATTATTATTATTATTATTATTATTATTATTATTATTATTATTATTACTATATCTTTCTGTGTTTTTTTCATCAATTTAACACAAACTCGCTGGATTGTACCTGAATAAGCATTCTCTTACATTCCAAACAGTTAACGACCTCTTCCTTTTTTCTCACCATTTGTAAATACAACAGTGAGCGATGCAATAGCCACAATAGGTACTGATCATCTACTGTGAAGCAAACTATGGAAATTTATTATTATTTTATGTATTTATTTATTTAACCTGGTAGAGATAAGGCCATCAGGCCTTCTCTTCCCCTCCAGTAGGGGATTACAACTACAATATTAAGAATACAATTACAATTATAATTACAATTAATATTAAATTTACAGATACAATAAAAATCAAAGTACTAAAAGATTAACTGATTAATAAAAGGTAGACAGTTTATTGTTAAAGTTAAGAAGAGAGAAGCATTTCTTTTATTGATTAAGTACAAATTAAACCTACTCTACGCAGTAAGAAAATGCTTAATAAGCGTGCTTTTGAACGCTACTAAATTCCGACAGTCTCTGATGTCACTGGGTAGAGTATTCCACAAGCGCGAGAGCGAGATTGTGTTTGGTGATGAATACGATGATGTCTTATGTGTTGATATGGCTAGTATGCGGCTATTATGTGTGCGTATGAAGAGATTATGATATGATGACAGGTAACTGAAACGGGAGGCAAGGTAGGTAGGTGTAGAGGTGTGAAGGACTTGGAGAAGGAGGACAAGAGAATGAAAATTTCTACGTTCGTTAAGCCGTAGCCAGTATGATTGGTGTGACTGGTGAATGAAAAACACTAATTTAAAGGAAGAATGTCTTCATTTTGTGTATGCATGTGTACCCTTGTGAAATGTAAGGAAGTTTCCTTTAATCCTAGAAGTTTGCATTAAATAAATTTTCAATCTTATATTAGTGACATTGTTTAACAAAAAGGCCTGTTTTTTATTTTATAGATCCTAAATAAAGGAGTTTCAGAGCCTATTTTAGGCGCCTAAAATGCCACTTTTTAGGGCCTAAAATTCCGCTCTCTGTTCATGACATCAGTAACTCAAGTGATATTCAGCGAATACGGTAGCATGAACTTCAAACGTTTTCGGTACTTGCAGCTGATAAAGTATGAAGTTTCTTGTTCACCACTGTGGACTAACGGTTAGCATGCCTGACCGTGAACGAGCGGGCCCAGGTTCAAATCCTGGTTGAGGTTTTTTCCAATGTTTTCCCGCAATCCATCAGGAGCAAATGGTGGGTAACTTTCGGAGCTGGACCCTGGATTCATTTCGCCGGCACAATCACTTTCATCTCACGTAGTTGATAGACAACCATAGCAGTTGATAAGTGTCGTAAAATTAAAAAAAATTAAGCCCCTTCTATGGACTAATGAGCATAATTTATGCGGGTTGTGGAACACCCCTGCAGGCGGTGGTATATGAAAGATAATGAAGCAATAATTGTGGAATGAATTGACTTAGAGAAACCTGCTACAGACGTTTGGACCACCACATTTTTCTTTGAGTTTGCCGGAGATCCAACCTCGGTCTCCTCGGTGAAATGCCATCGTCTAACCGACTAACACATGGGTTAGTATAATGGAGTTTTATTTCCCTACAGTAAGAAAGGGCATTTCTCTCTTATTTTCTGTTTACGTTTCGTGTTAACTTGTGCTGGACAATAAGATAATAGAGCAGGTGTCAACTTTTAGGTATTTGGGAGTGAATATCGGCAGCGGTTAAGATGTGGAAGAAGTCAGACGACAGTCAAATAAAGCAGCACCGATCCCCAGTTGTTTGAACAGCACAATTTGAAAGAATAAATATTTACGAACCGAAGTAAAAGTTCGAGTATACGAAGGTATTGTAAGATCCACTTTGAACATAAACGGCAGAAACTAGAGCTAACCAACAAAAACAGAACAAGTTGAAAAAGTAAAAATGAGTACACTACGGTAGAAAGTAGGGAAACCCTTTATAAATAGAATTAGAGTGAGAGTATTACATAGCAATGCGTTATACAGGATCCGACATTTGGTTCTGACGAGTTTCAACATGCTGTTGTAAAGGGAATATAAGGTTTAAAAATTAAAAAAAAAAAAAATAAATAACACAGTATGTAGCTTGAATAATGCAATTTATTGAAATGTCTTCATTTTTTTTTTTAAATTACACATTTCAAGCGATCCTCTTGATATCTTATGACTAGACTTCGTGGAATTGCCACGAGAATCGTAAGGTTTGCTATGCATGCGGTATAGACTATATGAGAAGGGGGCGTCCAACGGATGGAGTATGCCTCTGATGTAAACACTGAGCAGTATACTGCGGTTACAATAAAACCTGTATCCTGCATTCAAGAAATATAATGAATGATCATTGAAGTAGGAAATTTCTAAACTTACAGCACCTGCTTATCATTTTCTTGCTTATCATTTTAACTGTGTATTGTTAATATTGTATATACCACTGCCACCGGGTGCTTGCCCACTTGCAGTGTAAATAAATACATACATACAAATACACAATTATTTTGTAGTCAGATATATTAACTCTTAAAATGTAATGTAATATACCCACATCATCCTTGAATATGTGCATTGTAGTGAAGAGTTAGGTACATTTTGAGCGACTGTACAGTGAACCTCCTCCGACGATCACTCAAACAGTTTCTATATTGGGAAAATGTACGTTCAACATCACACGATGTGATAGGTGCATATTTGAAGAACGGAAAGTCACTACTTTTTAGTACACCAACTTCAGACGTCTTGTCGTGACCTGACAGTACATAATTTATAATACGAAGTTGTGAGTAGGCAGAATCTTTAGCAATAATGTTTCTCAACTTACATTTCACTTTTTCTGAAATTAGTGAATTGTTGCTTTGGATAAGGTTTGTGATACTTTATACACTATATTGAGGGCTTCTGAGAGTTGTAGTTTAGACGATTCTAACAGAGTGATGCTTTTGGACACGATTTTAAAGCTAGAATCAATGAACAAAATATCTTCCAATAGCTGTTCAGAAGGCAATGATTTTACAGCTGCAACAGCGGAACTGTCTGTGCTATCCAATGCATAAATTACCTTCATTATTTTGCCGTAATATTCTGCATAATAATTAACAGCATCGAACCACGTTTTCCAACGGGTCAAGACTGGCTGCGGGGGTAAGGGTATTCCAGGGAACAGCAACACTCTCATTGTAGTATGTTTGATTGAATTCTTGTCTTGTCTGTTAAGCTTTGACTATTCCAACCACGGTAATGCAAAAACAAGTGCTTACATAGGTATACATTAGCTATAGCTGCTCTATCTATTTGGACCGGTCACAACTCTTAACATGAACTGCTTACACTGCGAGACCGGGAGGTTTTTTTATTTTATTGGGTTATTTTACGACGCTGTATCAACATCTAGGTTATTTAGCGTCTGAATGATATGAAAGTGATAATGCCGGTGAAATGAGTCCGGGGTCCAGCACCGAAAGTTACCCAGCATTTGCTCGTATTGGGTTGAGGGAAAACCCCGGAAAAACCTCAACCAGGTAACTTGCCCCGAGCGGGATTCGAACCCGGGCCACCTGGTTTCGCAGCCACACGCGCTGACCGTTACTCCACAGGTGTGGACACCGGGAGGTCGCTCACCTCTTCTATACTACCGTACATCGGCAACCTGATTGCATGCGCGTGTGGCAATTCAACGAAGTTTACTTATGACCTGTTGTAATCTTACACGAAAATTGTTCATGACACTTTGCAATAAACCTGGGGTTTCATTGACTTCTTGCACTTCAGCCTGTATCCTGTTCTTCAGATCCTGGATGTGTCTCCACAAAGAGAAGTCAGGAGCTGTTAGATCTGGGGATCGAGCTGGCCAATTGATATCTCCAAACCGAGAAACTATGCGTCCTGGGAAGAAATTTCTCTACACTCGCAGTGTGTGTCTGGCAGTATGGGCCGTAGACTCATCTTGTTGAAACCACATGTCATCCCTGTTTAGTGCGCCTCTAAATGTCTGTAACATCTGTCGATACCGTTCACCATTCATCCTAACAGTTCTCTCATTTCCATCTTCGAAAAAATAGAAACCAATATTATGACTGCAGCAGAAACAGCACACCATACGGACACCTTTTCACAATGTAATGACCGTTCATGCAGTGCCATAGGATTTGTGTGACTCCAGTGTCGGAAATTTTGCTTGTTGACGAAGCCATTTAAGTGAAAATGTGCCTCGTCTGACATAAACAAATAATTCAACACATATCATTTTCTTGAAGAATGTCACCAAATTTCATTGCAAAATGAAGTCGAGAGGCCCACTATTGTGTTCCTCGAAGGAACAAGCATCCATTATTAACAAACTTGCGTGTTTGGAAGTTCATGTTGCCTTGACAACATTTCATTTTCGCTACTCTCGTTTTATTTTACAGTTTTAACAAACCAATCAGACCATATTATAGCATCTTCCGATGCATTTGAAATTTGAAATTTAATTGGTGACTGGGTTATGAGAAGGAGGAGGAGGGAATGGGACAACCATGTTTCGAGGATGGATGGAAATAGAATTGTTAGAATTGCAAGAGATACATTTTTTACAATTTATTTATGATTTTCAGATAAATCTATTCAAGATAATAAATTTATTCAAATGCTCGATCTTATGATTTATCAATTTGCAAATTTGTTATTCCCTAATACATCTTGAAAAAGATATTCATGAACGTTTTCGTCTGTACGGCATCTTCAGATGTTCAAAAGTTTGACGAAATCTAAACATGAGTCCATTAAGTTGTATTATATTATGTTTTATTATATTATGTTATATTATATTATATTACATTATATTATATTATATTATATTATATTATATTATATTATATTATATTATAGTTTTGTGCTGCCTCAAATTAGAGGCTGCCATTAGACAAAGCATACAAAACAATATAAATAATGAAAGATAACAGAGTAAGAAAAAAAGTAAATAAGTATACAAACAAACAAACAAACAATGACAATTTACAGAATAAAAAAAGTTACAAGTAAAGAATCTATGAAAGCTAATAAGAGAAAGAAAAAAGATAATGTTGCGTTAGTTTTTTCAGTACACTGAATTAGATTGCATATAGGTGGTTTCGTAAAAGTTTGACTGACTCCCTAATTATGAGGAGGGCCACTTCATTCAGAAACGATTTGTGCAGTCCTAGGGTCTTACAGAATTGAGAAGAGAAATTAGGTATCGTTCCTCTTGTTCCAAACATCAGTCCCGTAACACTGATGTCGTGAAGTTGGTATTTATCTTTATAATACGGGATGGTTGGAAAGTAGATTGCTCGTTTTCTCCTCATGTACGTCTTCAGGCTGATATATTATATTATATAATATAATATATTATATTATATTATATTATATTATATTATATTATATATTATATTATATTATATTATATTATATTATATTATATTATATTATATTATATTATATTATATTATTCGGTTGAGAAGCTTTTACCCAGTCTGCTGTCAAAAAATCTGAAAGTTAGAATTTATAAAACAGTTATATTACCGGTTGTTCTTTATGGTTGTGAAACTTGGACTCTCACTTTGAGAGAGGAATATAGGTTAAGGATGTTTGAGAATAAGGTACTTAGGAACATATCTGGGGCTAAGAGGGATAAAGTTACAGGAGAATGGAGAAAGTTACACAACGCAGAACTGCACGCATTGTATTCTTCACCTGACATAATTAGGAACATTAAATCCAGACGTTTGAGATGAGTAGGACATGTAGCACGTATTGGCGAATCCAGAAATGCATATAAAGTGTTAGTTGGGAGGCCTGAGGGAAAAAGACCTTTGGGGAGGCCGAGACGTGGATGGGAAGATAATATTAAAATGGATTTGCGGGAGGTAGGATATGATGATAGAGACTGGATTGATCTTGCTCAGGATAGGGACCGATGGCGGGCTTATTTGAGGGCGGCAATGAAACTTCGGGTTCCTTAAAAGCCACTAAGTATATTATATTATGTTATATTATATTATATTATATTATATTATATTATATTATATTATATTATATTATATTATATTATATTATATTATAAGAGAGAGATTGTCTGAAGGAAAGAGGAGCCCAGAACGACTCCGAAAAAGGTAGGACTCATATTTATCAACAAAACAGGCTCTAAGCAGACCTAGGAGTTATTAACACGATTGAGTCACAGCAGACCACCCTTTAACTCCCCACTCAAACTTTCCCGGATGTGACAGTAATGTTTTGGTGCGATACGAGCAAGTAGGAAAGTCAGTGACGGATTGTATCAGACGGGCATCATAGGTTTTACGAACTTTCGGCTCTCGCTGCTCGCCTAAAATTCACCACTGATGCACAAGCCTTATTGGGCGTTTGTTTATAAGACGGTGTAAGCAAAAAGGACATGGGCGGGTGTTTCTTCGTCCCTTTCACTTCCCCTCTTATGCCCAGGGCTGCTCTAAGCCTGTAACGAAGAAGGAAGTATTTTATCTTAAGCGTTAGTCTTGTACCGTGTACGTAAGTGTGTCTGCAGAGGAAGCGGACGAATGTCTAGTCGCATGCAGGCTGTAAGTAGAGGAGATCAATGAAACATGAAAGGCCCAAGAAGTAAATATGTTTTGAAATAAGTAAGTGACCCTAGGGGAGACTTTCATCTCCGGAGATAGCGCGGAGAGATGATACCGGCAGATCTCTAGCGGTTACTGCAAAACATAGACAGGCTTCCGAACACTAGAAAAGTATCATGTACAGGGTCTTCACAAAATTACGCAACATTTTAAAATCATATTATTTATGGTACTACATTACATATATTAATGATTTTAGTGTTTACAAATTGCAGATAGCTGCGAGTTTGCTGCTATGTAAGAACATTCAAAATACTGTATGAGATCATCAGGAACCACTACAATATTCAAACACAATCGTGAACACAGAGAAGCAGTAATTGATTGACAGTTTCCGGTAATTATCACTGAAGATCGTACATATTACCCTGAAACAACATGTTTGTAACAAATGATAAGCATTAATGACGTGAAGAGTATTGATACATTGAACTGTGTTATGTCGTGGGAAACGGGGAGGACCCTGGACGATTCATCGTCCTCTAATTATTTACGTCGTTATCGTTATAGCTCCAGTTAACGACGGAGAGTCCGTACTGTGCTACCGAACGTGTAAATAAAATGAATTTGCACATTTCTAATAATAATTTTTTAAACGTCTTTCTGTTTATCTTACTTCGCCACTATCTCCTGTGTATGCTACCAAAACGGTATCGCTAGAGTATTATATTCCTGGAAGGTACATGAATAAAGAATATTTAGAAAGTTCCCATACCCTTAATTTTGACCTATATTCCGTTTTTTTTAATTATGGTAACACTTTCATATGATTACTAAGTACTAATGAGAAACGTTATTTGATAGTCTGACTTTCAGTGTTTCGGAAAGGTATTATTTCTGTTCCCATGTGAGACAGTGTTGAAAAATGGCAACTCTACAACATAAGTCGTTCTCTTTCCTGCAACTTGCTAAAAAACAAATGTGGTAACAGTAATGCCAACGTTATTTCATATTTTCGTAGATATTTTAGAATTGATCATCTACCACATCGTTGGATTGGACGTGCTACCGTCGTTAATCTGGCTTATCGCCTTTGGTCTCCCAAGTCACCAGACTTGACACCATGCTACTTCTTTGTCTGGGGGTATGTGAAGGATGCAGTTCATATGTCACCTCTACCCCAGGACCCTGAAGAAGTAATACATCGGTTCATTGCTGCGATTGCATTCATAAACAGAGATATGTTAAAGGGAATGTGGTAAGAATTTTGACTGTCGAGTTCATGTATGCCTTGTAACGAAGGATTGTCACATAGTGTGTTCGTAACTTACAATAATAAACTTTGAGTGTGTCTTAAATTATATGCGTCGAGTTATTGTATCATTAATATTACTTAATAATTATCATATGAAAGTATTATCATAATTTAGAAACACGTATTTCAGAGAAAATTATACAACATTTGGACTATATATCAACAGAAAAGTGTCGTGATTTTTACAAAGAATCACATGGAAGATTGAGTTAAACTAATTTTTCTTCCGAAAACCCTGTATGTTATTGGACATACTGTAAGAAATTAGCATCACTCTTATTGATAGCACGTTGACAATTCGGTTGGTTTCCAATAATGAGAGCATTTCGTTTGAACAGCATAATGTACTAAATGCACACGAGGGTTGGAGTGAGTCCGTCTGTGAAATTATCGTGAGAGGGTAGGGTTCAGGGAACGCATTGTGGTTGCGGGGTGTTGGTTAATATGGTATTAAACTTGAGGAGCGACAGTAATTAAGGTAAACCGCTGTGACTAAATTGCTCTGCATAATTGAATCCCTCAGCATGCAACTTTCCTTTCATTAATTACCAACGAATTTAATTTTCACACTTTTTTTAAGGAACCGATTTAACTTGAACATCAAATTTGTTCCACAATAAATCTTATTCTTTGTGTACAGCCTTAATTTTAGTTCATAGAAAGTAGTACTTCATTTATTTCCTTCATCTCTGTTATGCTAGTTTGTTGGATTCATTTTAAACAAGCATAAAGTTTCGCAAGACAGTTATTTATTACTTAAAACTACTGTATCTGATAAAAACAACATACAAGAAGTCTCTAGGGTTGTTGTTGGGTAATGATTGATAGCTATTGTCAGTCTTGAACATTATAATTTATCGGGATTTGCCTGTTATGAACAATAACAAATAAATAAATAAAGAATTAAAAAATGGAAATGTCACGCAAAAAATTATAACGAAGGAAAGAATATGAAGAAAGTGAACGAGATTGATATGAAGAAAGTGGAGGAGATGAATAAGAATGTAGAGGAAATGAAAATGAAGAAAGTGGAGGAGATGAATATGAAGGAAGTGGAGGAGATGAATATGAAGAAAGTGGAGGAGATGAATATGAATGTAGAGGAAATGAATATGAAGAAAGTGAAGGAGATGAATATGAAGAAAGTGAAGGAGATGAATATGAAGGAAGTGGAGGAGATGAATAAGAATGTAGAGGAAATGAATATGAAGAAAGTGGAGGAGATGAATATGAAGGAAGTGGAGGAGATGAATATGAATGTGGAGGAAATGAATAGTATTTTGTTGTTTAATTCGTAAATAACTCTTGTATACATGTAAATCTCATCTAAATCAAATTGTTGAATTCTTTGTAAGTTCATGCATATGTATATACACTTTTTGCTGCCAGCTAAAATAAATCATTATTATTATTATTATTATTATTATTATTATTATTATTATTATTACTATTATTATTATTATATGATGAAAGTGGAGGAGATGAATATGAAGGAAGTGGAGGAGATGAATATGAAGAAAGTGGAGGAGATGAATATGAAGGAAGTGGAGGAGATGAATATGAAGGAAGTGGAGGAGATGAATATGAAGGAAGTGGAGGAGATGAATATGAATGTAGAGGAAATGAATATGAAGAAAGTGAAGGAGATGAATATGAAGGAAGTGGAGGAGATGAATATGAATGTAGAGGAAATGAATATGAAGTGGAGGAGATGAATATGAATGTAGAGGAAATGAATATGAAGAAAGTGGAGGAGATGAATGTGAAGGAAGTGGAGGAGATGAATATGAATGTAGAGGAAATGAATATGAAAAAAAGTGGAGGAGATGAATATGAAGGAAGTGGAGGAGATGAGTATGAATGTAGAGGAAATGAATATGAAAAAAAGTGGAGGAGATGAATATGAAGGAAGTGGAGGAGATGAATATGAATGTAGAGGAAATGAATATGAAGTAAGTGGAGGAGATGAATATGAATGTAGAGGAAATGAATATGAAGTAAGTGGAGGAGATGAATATGAATGTAGAGGAAATGAATATGAAGAAAGTGGAGGAGATGAATATGAAGGAAGTGGAGGAGATGAATATGAAGGAAGTGGAGGAGATGAATATGAAGGAAGTGGAGGAGATGAATATGAAGGAAGTGGAGGAGATGAATATGAATGTAGAGGAAATGAATATGAAGAAAGTGGAGGAGATGAATATGAATGTAGAGGAAATGAATATGAAAAAGTGGAGGAGATGAATATGAAGGAAGTGGAGGAGATGAATATGAATGTAGTGGAAATGAATATGAAGTAAGTGAAGGAGATGAATATGAAGGAAGTGGAGGAGATGAATATGAAGAAAGTGGAGGAGATGAATATGAAGGAAGTGGAGGAGATGAATATGAAGGAAGTGGAGGAGATGAATATGAAGGAAGTGGAGGAGATGAATATGAATGTAGAGGAAATGAATATGAAGTAAGTGGAGGAGATGAATATGAATGTAGAGGAAATGAATATGAAGAAAGTGGAGGAGATGAATGTGAAGGAAGTGGAGGAGATGAATATGAAGGAAGTGGAGGAGATGAATATGAATGTAGAGGAAATGAATATGAAAAAAAGTGGAGGAGATGAATATGAAGGAAGTGGAGGAGATGAGTATGAATGTAGAGGAAATGAATATGAAAAAAAGTGGAGGAGATGAATATGAAGGAAGTGGAGGAGATGAATATGAATGTAGAGGAAATGAATATGAAGTAAGTGGAGGAGATGAATATGAATGTAGAGGAAATGAATATGAAGTAAGTGGAGGAGATGAATATGAATGTAGAGGAAATGAATATGAAGAAAGTGGAGGAGATGAATATGAAGGAAGTGGAGGAGATGAATATGAAGGAAGTGGAGGAGATGAATATGAAGGAAGTGGAGGAGATGAATATGAATGTAGAGGAAATGAATATGAAGAAAGTGGAGGAGATGAATATGAATGTAGAGGAAATGAATATGAAAAAGTGGAGGAGATGAATATGAAGGAAGTGGAGGAGATGAATATGAATGTAGAGGAAATGAATATGAAGTAAGTGGAGGAGATGAATATGAAGGAAGTGGAGGAGATGAATATGAAGAAAGTGGAGGAGATGAATATGAAGGAAGTGGAGGAGATGAATATGAAGGAAGTGGAGGAGATGAATATGAAGGAAGTGGAGGAGATGAATATGAATGTAGAGGAAATGAATATGAAGAAAGAGGAGAAGATGAATATGAATGTAGAGGAAATGAATATGAAGAAAGTGAAGGAGATGAATATGAAGAAAGTGGAGGAGATGAATATGAAGGAAGTAGAGGAGACGGATATGAAGATGAACGAGATACATGTGAAGAAGGTGAAGTAGACGAATATGAAGAAGGTGGAGAAAAGGAATGTGAAGAAGATGGAGGAGACGAATGTGAAGAAGATGGAGGAGACGAATGTGAAAAGGTTGAGGAGACGGATGTGAAGAAGATGGAGGAGACGAATGTGAAGAAGATGGAGGAGACGAATGTGAAAAAGTTGGAGGAGACGGATGTGAAGAAGATGGAGGGGACGAATGTGAAGAAGATGGAGGAGACGAATGTGAAGAAGGTGGAGGGGACGAATGTGAAAAAGTTGGAGGAGACGGATGCGAAGAAGATGGAGGAGACTGATGTGAAGAAGATGGAGGGGACGAATGTGAAAAAGTTGGAGGGGACGAATGTGAAGAAGTTGGAGGGGACGAATGTGAAGAAGATGGAGGAGAAAATGTGAAGATAGAGGGAACGAATGTGAAGAAGATGGAGGGCACGAATGTGAAGAAGATGGAGGGCACGAATGTGAAGAAAATGGAGGAGACGAATGTGAAGAAGATGGAGGAGACGAATGTGAAGAAGATGGAAGAAACGAATGTAAAGAAGATGGAGGAGACAAATGTGAAGAAGATGGAGGGGACGAATGTGAAGAAGATGGAGGAAACTAATGTGAAGAAGATGGAGGAGACGAATGTGAAGGAGATGGAGGAGACGGATGTGAAGAAGATGGAGGAGACGGATGTGAAGAAGATGGAAGAGACGAATGTGAAAAAGTTGGAGGACACGGATGTGAAGAATATGGAGGGGACGAATGTGAAAAAGGTGGAGGAGACTGATGTGAAGAAGATGGAGAGGTCGAATGTGAAGAAGTTGGAGGGGACGAATGTGGGAAAGGTGGAGGAGACTGATGTGAAGAAGATGGAGAGGTCGAATGTGAAGAAGTTGGAGGGGACGAATGTGAAGAAGTTGGAGGGGACGAATGTGAAGAAGATGCAAGGGACGAATGTGAAGAAGATGGAGGAGAAAATGTGAAGATAGAGGGAACGAATGTGAAGAAGATGGAGGAGACGAATGTGAAGAAGATGGAGGGCACGAATGTGAAGAAGATGGAGGAGACGAATGTGAAGAAGATGGAGGAGACGAATGTGAAGAAGATTGAAGAAACGAATGTGAAGAAGATGGAGGAGAAGAATGTGAAGAAGATGGAGAGGTCGAATGTGAAGAAGTCGGAGGGGACGAATGTGAAGAAGATGGAGGAGAAAATGTGAAGATAGAGGGAACGAATGTGAAGAAGATGGAGGAGACGAATGTGAAGAAGATGGAGGGCACGAATGTGAAGAAGATGGAGGAGACGAATGTGAAGAAGATGGAGGAGACGAATATGAAGAAGATTGAAGAAACGAATGTGAAGAAGATGGAGGAGACGAATGTGAAGAAGATGGAAGAAACGAATTTGAAGAAGATGGAGGAAACGAATGTGAAGAAGATGGAGGGGACGAATGTGAAGAAGATGGAGGAGACGGATGTAAAGAAATCTTTTTCGTCCTACTATCACTCCTCACATGTTCTGAAAATAGTTCTTCACTAAGTTTTTCAAGTAGACTTGTACAGAGCAGATGATAAAGAGAATCCTTGTCGCACTTCTCTCACCATATCACTTTCTCCTGACATTTATTCTCCTATCCTGACTTTGACTCATTGTTTCATATAAGATTATTGAACAGCCTTTTCTCTTTCCAATCCACACCAATTTTCTTTAGGATCCCATAAGCTTATTCCAGTCCACTTTGTCAAACGCCTTTTCACGTCCACAAATGCTATATACACTTCTTTATTCTTCTCTAGGCACCTTTCGCCGATTGTTCGCAGCAGTCAAATTTCATCTAGTAAGGCTGATATCAGATAATCCATGTAGAATCCTCGATCTCATCTCGCCCAATATCACCTCGCTATCACCAGTTTCACGATTTTAGATAACCTTTTCGTTGATACGGCTTCGCTAAATAACCAGTTTCAAAAATAAACTCATGAAACCTGTGAGGAAATTATGTATATTTTCATGGTAACTAATAATAATAATAATAATAATAATAATAATAATAATTTTTTTTTTTTGTATTTCGTTGTAACTGTAATTTATTTTGAAAGAAACATGACGTTCTGGAGTATGTTCAGATCAAATATAAAATATGGAGTAAAATGTTATAATACAATACGCCTATCAATAACGCCCTGAGTTACACACTGCTGAATACGTTCATTATCTAAATTTATTTTTGACCGACACAGTGTTTTGGTGTTAAGGCAGGCATGCCAGAAATCAGACTCTAAATGTGGGGAAAATTTTAGAAAACGGACTGCACCTACCAAATTATGTCTTAAAATACTAAAAAGAGCAGATTTGTCTGCGTTTGTCGAATGCGCATCATTTTATTTACGAAAAGGCACTCTTCATTGCCAATAATTTATTTTGTGTGCACAAGGTTGGAATTTTGAAGTAAGAGGGAAAGGGTGCAGTCCGTGTTCTGGAGTTTATCCAAATGTGCAGTTATGTGCGCGGATCGCCGGTCTGTGCAGACTGCATCAATCAAGCGTTGCTCTAACCAGTTCTTAGCTGGAGGGGTGTACAATGATCTATTCTGCGCTTCTAGGATTGGATTAAATAGACATTTGGACATTAGAAACACATTTAGCGGAAGGAAAAAAAAACTGTTATTATCAGTGTCTATATTTGACAATTTGTAATACAAGGAACTTTAGACTTACTCAGTTATACTTCATGAAGTAGTGGTTTGCAAAGCATAATTTATTAATATGATTTTTATATAGTATTTGAAGAAAAACATATTGCAGTAATTTCGAAACACAAAAAACGAACAAGTATTTCACTTTACGTAGTAGGTACTAATTATTTTAAAGTAATAGACTCTACTCTTTCATTGTTCGTCAAGCATTATTATTTATTGGGGTCATTGGTACACAAATGTTGAAGAAAATATTATACTCCCAATTAATTACATGCAGTATTATATTGTGAAGTTTTTACACTGAAATCATTTCCTTCCTCTATGTCAATATAAATTAACATTGATATTAATAAATGATATAATTGAGTTTAGAATTTAAATTCATATATAGTTTATTTGTAAAACGTTGAGAGCAAGTATCTACAAGTTGGGAGCTTTACTGAAAGGAATTAAAAGTGTAGTTCACAAGCTGTGAAACGACGATATTCCCTTTATGTCAGGTTTAAAGATTTATTAATTTAAGTATATTAAATTAATATAGTGACGTGAGATGGAAAATTTGACATTATATATTTTTCCAGAAAATTTTTCCGCCTTGCAAATAGTTGCTTTCTTCGCTCCTTATATCATAATTTGAGAACTTTACCAATCTGATCTAAACTGTCAAAACACTATTACCTCAACTGTCACAACCCTATTACCTCGATATGGGCTGACAAAAGCCTTTCATTTTAAAATAATTATTGTTGGCTGAGGAAAACATTATAAGTTAACATTTAACTTATGTTATATGATTCGTAATTTCTCTTCTTTTTTATCTGTAAACTCCCCACTTTATTTATCATAACTCATTCACAGACAGCCAAATCAGCACCCGTACTGAAACTGTGTTACCGAAACAAAAGCTGATAATGCGGTTGCAGGTCTGTATAGCCCTGTCGCATTCCCCTCCAAGGCGATTCACTCCCTCCAGGTAGGGGAATAGAAAGTGCAAATCGCACAGAGACAGCTGCACAATGTGCAGGGTTTTGGCATGCCTGTATTAAGGTATAGCTATATTTTATTATTTTATTTCTGTATTTAGTATCTGAAAAGAAATTCAGAGACGTTTTAGTTTAGTCGAAATGTTGTCTTTACATTTGGGTAAATATAATACTGTAACGGCATCGCTCTTTGCTTTGCTCGTGTTAGTTCTCCTTATTCTATATGTGTAGTTGGTCGTGGCTCTAATTACGACAGAGTTATGGCTTGTAATTCTACGATTGTTCCCTCCAATCCATGCTACTCTACACGATACGCATATCAAGCTAAATATAACGATTTTAATGGTTCTAATAAATTCGTTACTGTCACTGTATATATCTGAGTTAAAACTTTCGGTACGATACGATTTCGTATGCATTTTGCTGTCAGTTATTTTTAATACCTCGTGAAATTAGTTCATGTGTTATCTCCATATTTGAAAACAAATGACTAACTCGCCATTTCATGTTAGTTATATAAATGCAGTTTACTGAATTCTCCATGGATGACGAACTTATCGTTCTCTTTTAATCTATCAGATTGTCATTTCCTTTCATAGCAGACATGCATATGACAGTTAATGAATTTTGTAAGTTGGCAAAAGAATACCGAGACTTGTAATTTAGATATATTAGGTTAATGCGTAATTTCGTAGCGTTTTGTTCGTCATCACAACACTGCCTTGTTAGGAGATTCTTTATCGCTTCTCATTTCTCCTTTGGAATATTGTGCTTGTAAATATGCTTTGAATTTTGCGGACTTGAAGAAAGTTTGTGCTATTTCTGGGCTAAGGAAAATGGAGAATCAAGTAGGAAAAAAAGAACACTTTCGACATATTGATCTGTTTGAGTTTAATAGAGGAACGAATGTAGCGGAGGCGACTCGAAACATTTGTGTCATGTACGGGGAGAATACCATCGGAGAAATCACTGCAAAAAATGGTTCTGTCGTATCAACACACAACATCCTGTACAAAAGTCGGTGTCCCTTCACAGAAGATGGTGTTATGCGTTTGGTTGGATAAATAAGACGTCGTGTGCTACGAATTGCTCCCAGGAATGTAACTGTAACTGCTAACAGTTATTGCCAACAACTCAGACGCCTTGCGGCCGCAATTGAAGATAAACGACCTGGAAGACTGTATCAAATGCTGCTGAAACACGATAATACACTCCCGCATTTCGCTAACATGTCGAAAACTGCTATCCAGGAGCTGGTTGGGAGGTATGGTATGGTATGGTATGGTTTATTCTCACTCAAATCTTTGGTCCTGCTGGCCCTTCACATTATAGTATTCGGGTACAGCAGTCCCTTTCATATGCTATTTACAACTTGCACAATACGCGATATTAATGACCGACACCTCTTCATCATTTAATGTTCACCCATTATGTCTTTCATGTTCGCTCACCACACTTCCAATATTTCTACGTTTATTAAATATTCCTTCTTTCCCTCTAATCCTACCTTCTACTATTTCCTATTCCTAATAGCAACATAACAATTACTTTTTCTACTCTGCATTTTCACAGACCAAACTTATTTACAAATCACTACAATCATTTTACTGAACTAAAGTTTTAACTAGGCCTACCCTCTATTGTTTGCTTTACATCTATCTATGTTACTTCTTTGTCCTACTGATACCTATCTAGTCTAGTTCTACTTTTAGCTCCTCTACTCTTCCTATATTTACAGTACGTCCTACTCATTCCTACTAATTAAATAAACTCATCATGACCCTTCTCATACTTAAACACTATTCATCCATATTCACTGCACCCTTAATTAATCCTTCATTCCACTGACACACCATTTCCTTAGATTGTATGCCGGTTTATCCTTGCTGCTCTCCGCCTTATTTCCTCTAACTGCTCTATTTACCTTCTCCATACTTTCACTTCTTACCACTAACCCCTCTTTCTTATCCCTATCGACTTTATTTTGCACATTAACCTTTCCCAGCTGTTGTCTCACGTTGCCTTCATTTCTTTCGCTGACACTACACACGTCTACATTACCGCTCTTATTCGTTTGACACATTACACTCTTGTTGTGACCTTGTGGTGACGTCACTAAAGATTTCCTCCATGCGTCCATGCCGCTTGGTTGGGAGGTGATTCCACATCCCCCATATTGTTCCGATCTTGCGTCCTCAGATATCCGTCTTTTCGATCTCTATCCAACAATTCTCAAGGAAACTCCTTTGATAACGAAGATGATTTACAAACTTGGTTTGATGACTTCTTTAACTCCAAATCAGCAGAGGCGGAATCGAAAACTACCCAACATTGACAGAGAGTCATAGATAGGGTCCAGATGTTTATGACCTAAATTAAAAAAAAAAAGACCTATAAAATTCCCATAAAATTCTTTTAAAATTACATGAAACAGCAAAAAAATGACCTAATGAAAATTATTAATTTAGGTGTATGGTTTAAAAATTACTTTACGAGAAACTGTATTGTAAAACAAACATTCCTAGTGGAATTATTGTATTATATTATTAAATAATTATCACTACGTCACTTCTATTAAAATAGTATTAAAAATTAATAACTAAACATACCTGAGCTAGCATTGCAATACACCACCATAGTCATCCTCAAGTTGTCAAAAGAGTAAGATCTGTGATTATCAGCTAACACTGTTTCGTACTTGGAGAAACTTTTTTCTATTTCCCCAGATGTAATGGGAGCATACTTACTGTTAAATTCTCTTTAAATATGTCAATTCTAAAGTCTTCTCCTGACAAAATACTGGCTATTTGGCACACTGTCTTATACCCTTTATTTTTAACCAATACAGATTTTATTTTCTGTCTCACTGTGTCCCAATCTCACCTTTTACATTTTGTATACAATCTTCAGCGTTTCTGACTAACTCTATTGATTTGTCTAAAGCCATGGCACTTTCTTTTTTAAGTAGGTTATTTTACGACGATGTATCAACATCTCAGGTTATTCAGCGTCTGAATGAGATGAAGGTGATAATGCCGGTGAAATGAGACCGGGGTCCAACACCGAAAGTTACCCAGCATTTGCTCAAATTGGGTTGAGGCAAAATCCCGGAAAAAACCTCAATCAGGTAACTTGCCCCGACCGGAATTCGAACCTGGGCCACCTGGTTTCGCGGCCAGTCGCGCTAACTGTTACTCCACAGGTGTAGACGGCACGTTCTTCTAGGCGGTTTATGGTTTCTGGCAAAAATGTAAAATTTGATTTAATGCAAGACAATTTACCTTCCATTTGAGTATTAGAAAAGAGGTCCTGTGCATTCCCAATTGCCTTAGTATCTGTCCTATCTAAGCTATTCACTATTTCTCTCACTGTATGAAAATTGTTACAATGGTATATGTAGTAGTCCACACCTGTGGAATAACGGTTAGCGCGTCTAGCCGCGAAACCAAGTGGCCAGGGTTCGATACCCGGTCGGAACAAGTTACGTGGTTGAGGTTTTTTCCGGGGTTTTCCCTCAACCCAATGTGAGCAAATGCTGGGTAACTTTCGGTGTTGGACCCCGGTCTCATTTCACCGGCATTATCATCATCTCATTCAGACGCTAAATAACCTAAGATGTTGATAAAGCGTCGTAAAATAACCAAATACAATACAAAATAATATATGTAGTAACGACGTATCTCAGCCAATAGTACATACTTCAACATATTTTTAAAAATATATAAAAATGAAAATTTAACTACAGACAACATAAGAATGGTCTATAAAATCTGTAAACTTAACCTAAAACTACAGTACATCTAAATTTAAAAAAATGGATTTAATCTTGAAAACTTCGGAAAGACTCATTTTAATTACCTACAAAATCCCCATAGATCTAACACTTAAAAAGACAATGGAAGGACCATTCCAACTTCCTTTCAATTGTTTTTTTCTTACTTTCTTTCCTTTATTTTCTCTTCTCCTTCCTTTCATTTTCATACTTTCTCTTGTTTATACTTTCACTGTCCTTATTTATTTAGTTCTTACATATCCGTGATTTTCAGAAATGTTCCCCAATTCTTTTGAGCAATGCTGATTTTTTTTATGTTTACTTGACACTTCTTTAGTCACTTGTTTCATTTGTACCATTGCTAAGTTAACAGAGCCTGTGTTTGTAAATATTTTCTATAACTTAAAGTATATTTACAATTTATTTTCTGTTGATATAGCCCTGCAAAGAAATTCTGCTTAAGAATGTCGTGTTTGAACAAGCAACCGAATAACGACATTTCTGTTTGTAAATACAAACATTGAAAACCACGAAGGAATCGAAGGATGTACCTAACAGCCTATTAGAGGGGAAAACAGTTGACAAACGGCTTTACACAAGCCTGCCCTCTGTTTGTCGATATGCTTATTTGTTTGTGGGTCATTCCTGTATCTCTAATGGTGTTAACATGTTTGGTGACAATGTCAATAATCCAGAGCGATATGGGAGAGCGTATCGACAGGGACGATATCACTGGTTGTAGAAGGTGGGACTTGTTTGTTTTGCGCCTAGCGACGCCCCTAGCATCAAAATTCAGAGTAGGGCAGGATAATTGTAGATGTGCTCACTCAACCTTTGATGTGTCAATGCTCGGCACATTCACATGTGTGTGTTCATTGGACCATGCCATACAGAGATGGCGTATGATACAGATCATGTATACAGAATTTCAGTATTTGCATTTTCGTAAGCACATGCGAGAACTGACTAGGGCTGGAATGTAAATCCCTGGGGAGAAAGGTTGCGCGAACAGAAGAAATAATGATTCTCAGAGAAAATCTGATGAGAAAGATATGAGTAAAGTTTTGGAGTAAATCAGAAACGTAAGAAAAGAACAGAAACATTACTGTTGTACCATTACCAATATTATAAAGTTACTAGCACTACTTCATCATGGAAGATATTTCAAACAAATTTCACTTCCGTCTCTAGTACTAACACATTTTTATGGAAACGTTGTTAAAAAAATTGGCATAATAGTAAATTATGCAACGAGCTTATAATGGTAGCAATTAAGACGCGAGTATGTTTATGAAACGAGCGCAAGCGAGTTTCATAATTTTCATACGAGCGTCTTAATTACCATTACAGTCAAGTTTCATACTACTTTTTATGCTCGACCATATTTCTAACTTGAAATTATTCATAAGTATTCATATTATTCTTATCTGACTGAGGAGCGGAACTGACCTTGCGCAATACCTCGTAAATTGTGAGATGTGCGCAGACGCGAAAGTATTGATTTTTTCCGAGAAACAAATGTCGACATTGACCTTGATATAATCTAGAGAGTAAAATAAACAATAATCTTGATAAAACCTTGAAATTGAATTAGACGTTGAAAAACAAGATGACAAATTGAATTTATTTGAATATTATTTACAATTAACGCTAATTACTATAGTAACAGAACTGACTTTATTTCAAATATAGGTGATTTATTGTGCAGTTGGTGAAATGAATTTGCGGGAATGTGCTCTGTGAAAGGCTAGAAGATGACGGTGAATTGATGTTAATTTGTGTATTGTTTTTTTCGACTGAGTTTAATATTGTATTTGAGATTTCAATTTTATTTTGGATCGATTCTTCAACATAACCTTCTGCGACAGTATTGGATTTCCAGCCTCCGTCACGTTTCAATGTTGTGATGTCGCCGCCAGCGTCTACTAAAATTGTCGCAGAACTCCTGCGATAACAGTTGTCTTTCGATTGCATATCCGACAATACTTGCGCTTTCATATTGCTACAATGGTATTTTCGGATTGGTGGAACACCTGAACTTTAATGAATAGATGTACTTTAATGAGGTCCATTAAAGGGCTGCTACCAGGTGTTAATTACTACATTTCGGTATGGTCGAGCATAAAATATTATTAAGAAAAGAAATAAATAATTTCACTTATAGAAGATTCCATTAAAAAAAATAGCATTGAACATATGGAGACAGTTCCATTAACTATTTATAAGTATTTTTCTTGAGAACTGGGAATTAATTAGTTTCATTTAATTCATAGAACATAATTTCATTGAGAACTAGATCGATTTCTTTTGCTAAAATTGTATTACACGTCTAAAATTACCATATATTTAATTTACGAATAACGGGGTAACAGCTAAATTGATGGAATAGTCTTACGTTCTCTTGCCGAATATATCCGCTGGAAAGGTTAACAGACAAGTAGGGGTGGTACAGTTAAGGCTAAGATTTTACACTGTTAAAACACGTACATTTTCTGGGCTTATTTGAAGAAGTACACAAAATTTAACTGTCAGCAAAACAACAAAGGCATTAGGTATGTATCTTAGGTTCTTGTTTGATTGTAGTGTGAAGTTAATAACGGAAAAATGTGTGCTGCACATAATCTTAATTTTGTATTATAAGCGCTTCTTAACATTTAATAACGGTAAACGTCTGCTGCACATAATCTTAAGTCTGTATTATAAGCACTTCTTAACCCAATAAAAACAGTTTTATTATTATTATTATTATTATTATTATTATTATTATTATTATTATTATTATTATTATTATTATTCAAATACTTGGAGTGTATTACTGTATAAGCAGTAACATGAGCTGCTGTCAAGAAGTCAAAAGGAGAATAGCAATGGCAAATGAAGTTTTTAATAGAAAAAGGACCTCTGGAGAAAGAACTAAGGAAGAGACTAGTGAAGTGCTTTGTGTGGAGTGTAGCATTTTACGGGGCAGAAACGTGGACATTATGACGAAGTGAAGAGAAGCGAATAGAAGCATTTGAAATGTTGATATGGAGAAGGATGGAGCGTGTGAAATGGACAGAGTAAGAAACGAAGCTGTGTTGGAAAAAGTGGATGAAGAAAGAATGATGCTGCAACTGATCAGAAAGAGGAAAAGAAATTGGCTAAGTCACTAGTTGAGATAACACTGCTTTCTGAAGGATGCACTGGAAGGAATGATGAACGAGAGAAGAGTTCAGGGCAGAAGAAGATATCAGATGATAGACGACATTAAGATATATGGATCATATGTGGAGACAAAGAGGAAGGCAGAAAATAGGAAAGACTGGAGAATGCTGGGTTTGCAGTGAAATACTTGCCCTTGGGTAGAATACTATGAATGAATATTATTATTATTATTATGATTATTATTACTATTATTATTATTATTATTATTATTATTATTTATTTTTATTAGTAGTAGTAGCAGTACTTTTATTTGTAATTACAGTAACGTTTTAGGTCCCTAAACTATATTTTAATGCCTACTTTCGATCATTATGGAGCCTAGTTGAGGTGTCTAAAAGTTGGTTAATGGCCTAAATATCCGAAATCTAGTTATAATATATATAAAATATAATTTATGTTTTTGCAGGCATCGTTATGGTATTAATATTTTTTTTTATAATTTCAACGGACTCAACGTACATATCTTGTGCTGAGATAGGATGGCCAGTTCCTTTCTCCCTCCATTGCATTCATCGTCGATTAACTACATATTACACTAATGAGACGGATTTGTGTTATTCAGCTTTTATTCTAATCTCTTCTATACAATTTTTAGGCTTAAAGGTGGACATGTGACCTTTTCAAAAAAACCGATTGAATTAAACGTAATCGTTTGAAGCTGACAAAAAATTTGTTAGAAACATTTTCCGCTAATTTTCAGGCTGTTCTCACGGACCTTGTCTCGCGTCGCGTTGATGTTGGAAAAAGTTTTCGCTAATTATCTCTCGCAATGAAATTACAGTGTTTTTAACTGTTATTAAATGTAATTACGCAGTAATGACTTAATTTTTACCCTGGTGATGTTATACTCTAGGACTTTCTGAACTTTGCGGTCAGAGAAGTTGTCCAATGCCTATGAGGGTTAAAAGTTCGAAGTTCAGTAGAAAAATACTCGTTTATGCATGTTATTATAGCTTAAACCTTGCATTGAAATTTTGCAGCGAGTATGAAGCATAGCTTTAAATTGCACGGAAGCCATTGTCGTGGCTCGAATCCCGGTCAGAGTATGGATGAAGTCCACACATTGTATGTGTCATCTTCCGTGTTGTTGACGACATTGTGATGTCAATCACGATAGGCCCATCATATATCTGTGTAATCTGAATGTAAAAAGTTCCAATGGATTGTCGTATATACCATTTTGGTTATGATATAAACTTTAATGTGTGCACATACACAGTATTAAAAAATCATTCATTATTTTGAGAGAAGGCAGTATTCATCAAAATAAGATACATGGGTCCTAAAATTAATAAAATAAGAAAAATAACGAATATTCATAATGTAAAAATGTCTTGAGAAAAAAGAAAGAATATCTATTTGCTCTAGACACAAACTCGTTTTTTAAATACCTATTTGTATACATCTTGAAATATACATCTTGATTACACAACTTTCAACACCATATCACTTCGGAATATATATCATATTGTCTTTCTCGTGTTAAATTTTACCGTACCTGGTTAACATGTTTCGGCCTGCTATTGGCTATCTTCACAACTGGTTGTTGCTGGTCTTGGCGCCTTTCGTTTTGTTTCCTGTGGGGGTGTGTTTTTGTAGTGTAATGTGGAGTCGAAGAGTGTGTGTTCTGAAATTGAGTTGTGTGTTGTGAATTTCATTTGGATGTGTTTTTGTGTGTCTGTATATTTCGTATTGTCCTAGTATGTTTAGTTTCTGGCTTTTTGATTGGATGTGTAGAATTTCCATGTCTGTGTTGATGTCTCTGTTAGTCTGGTTAGCATTTGTGATGTGTTCTGCATATGTGGAAGTGTTTTGTAGTTTTGTTATGGCTGTGATGTGTTCTTTGTAACGTGTTTGAAATGATCTGCCTGTCTGTCCTATGTAGAAGTTGTTGCAGATGTTACATTTGAGTTTGTATACGCCTGTGTGGTTGTATTTGTTTTTTTGTGTTGTTTCTGTGTTGAGATGTTTTTGTAGAGTATTATTTGTTCTGTATGCGATGTTGTAATTTAGTTTCTTGAATGAGGTTGCAATCTTGTGTGTGTTTTTGTTTTCGTATGTTAGTGTGATGTATTTTTTGTGTTCTTGTGTTTGTGTTGTATTCTTATGTTTTTTGTGATTATGTTTTGTCTTTCATATTATGTTCTAATTAGTATTTATTTGTATTTTATTTATATTTGTCTTTAAAAAATGTACTGAAGTATAAAAATCTGATACTCAGTTTAATTAACTAAATTTTATAAAGCATGCGGGAAGTAACTCATCTTGATAGTTTCATAATGTAGAACTCTTTAGAATTTGTATATGTAGAGATGTTCTAAAATGGAAGTGTTGAAAAATCACTTTCAAAGCACAAGGTGCGTTCAATATGTAAGTTACCTGTAGCTCTGAAATTTATTGAATATTAATTTACATTTGCCTACTTTACACATTCTTTAACTCCATCTGTGGCCTACATCTCCACATAACCACCTTCGATGTTGAGGTATTTGTCATATCTGTGTACCAACGTCTGAGTGCCCCCTTCAAAGGACATGTGGCTCTGGCTGTGTAAAAAGCGTCGAATCGTTGTTTTGACCTGCCCATAGTTCTGCACGTATTGTATTCTTCACCTGACTTAATTAGGAGCATTAAATTCAGAAGGTTGAGATAGGCAGGGCATGTAGCACATATGGGCGAATCCAGAAATGCATATACAGAGTGTTGGTTGGGAGGCCGGAGGGAAAAAGACCTTTGGGGAGGCCGAGACGTAGATGGGAAGATAATATGAAAATGGATTTGAGGGAGGTGAGATATGATGATAGAGACTGGATTAATCTTGCTCAGGATAGGGACCAATGGCGGGCTTATGTGAGGGCGGCAATTAACCTCCGGGTTCCTTAAATGCCAGTAAGTATGTAAGTAAGTAAGTATAGTTCTGGAAACGGCGACCTTCCAAACTATTTCTTCAGTGCTGGGAACAGATGGAAGTAGCTAGGCTCCAAGTCAGGTATGTACGGTGTGGTATTCAAGGAGCTGGCGGCGAAAACATGCAACTTGGCGTTTGGTTTGTTTTGCATATGCCGTCGAGCGTTGTCTCGTAATTCGAGAAAGTCAACAAGAAGGGCTTCTTTGGAATCCCAGAATATTACCAGAGCCATATGTCCTTTGAAGAGGCATTCAGAAGTTGGTACACAGAGGGTACAAATGCCTCAACATCGAAGACGTTTACATTAAGAAGTAGCCCGTGGATAGAGTTAAAGAATGTGTAAAGTAGGTGAGTGTAAACTAATAATAATAAATATCAGAGTTATGAGAAACTTACTTATTGAACCCCCTCGTATACAACCAGGTATTAAAAAAACTCAACTTTTTAAGATGACGTCATTAGTGACAGTTTAAGTGTGTAGTTCTCTTATCCTAACTTCACATATTTTAATTTTCCAATAATTTCATCCCATCTTATTTAAAAAAAAGCCATGTGAACGCCTCTCAGTTGCTGCCCAAGTGGCTAGTAAGTTTGTGTTTGAATTGCATTTTATTTTGTTTAGTTTATTTATTTATTTAATCTGAAGAATTAAGGCCATAAGGCCTATTTCGACAATCCTCTGATGCTAGCAGGTAGCTATTTCCATAGTATTGGCAGGGAAGTTATCAGAAAGATGAGTAAGATTAGAGTCGTTGTGATGGTATTGTTAGTATTGTTTCGTGCCGAGAACGTGTGTTCAGAAACGTAACTGAAGCAACACGACAGATACGAATAAACGGAGGAGTTCAAGATTTCTGAGAGAAGTAGAAGTATGTGTGAATTTCTTATTTTATATCTTACTCGTAGTTTACGCCAACCTATTACTTCCAGGGATGGAGTAATATGACCTCATTTGCAAACATTGCATATAAAATGTACACACCAAATTATGAACACGTTGCAGTTTTATTTTGTTATGACTGGAAATGTCGCACAGTGAAATGACAGTATTGTCAAAATAGGTCAATACCAGCGCCTGCACAATAGATTTTCATAAACAAGTAGGAATATGAATATTTATTATTTTTAGCAAAATTGAATATGCACTTCAGCAGGTTTGTGTGATCTGCATACTCAATGTACATCAAGATCATCCTTAAAACCAGTGCCATTGCAGTCACGTTTATAATAATCAATATCATCCAATAGGAAAGAAGCTAAAGGAAAAAGCAGTAAGTTTGTAGGCTGCAGCGCATGTTCTATAAAATAGATTAATCCTTGTAGGATGCCAGGTTAAGTATTGGCTTGCTGGAAATGACCCTTCGCCGTTCATTAGAAATGTTGGCTTCAGATTGGATTGTAATTGTGTAGGCGCTTCACAGGCGCTCGATACATGCCACTAATCATTTGTCTCCAATATATCTAACGGCCCTCTAGTTTCTGCCATTAAGGGTAATTTAGTACGCTGCTCGCTCTTCTAATTTGCACTTACCTCCAGGCCAGCAGACCTCTCCTAACCCGCCCTTAGTTCCTGGCTTTTGCATTATTTCTACTATATACATGCACTGGTTTACCATTTATCTACTCTTTTGTTATTTAACTTTGTACAGTGTGATTTAGTGGGATATCTCAATTTTTAAAGATGTCTATTTTTCGACTAAGTAACAAAGCATTAATGTAACCCAGTATAAATGAAAGATTGTCTATGGGAAAATAACCTAAAGCTACAAAATATGCTGGAAGTGTCTCCCTCCTCCTGGAGACATGTTCTTGTCCGTTTCTCCTTGTTAGATAGGCCTACACGTCTCAACATGTCTACGACGATGTTGTTTATTTCAGCTGCGACGTTTGTCCGCGATCCTGGATGGTTCGTGGTCTTTTTCTGTAGACTCTTTGAAGTAGACCCACAGAAAATAATCCACTGACGTCAAGTCAGGTGATCGTGGAGGCCAAAAACCTTTAGAGATAAAGCAGTTCTAGAGGAAGCTGCTGATGTGTGCCATGTATTGATTAGAGATGTGACATTTGGCACCGTCTTGTTGAAAATATCCCTGCGTAAGTTCGATGTCGTCTAGCTGTTTCATAAAGTTTGTGGAAATATTCTTATGCACATCAGTATTTACAGTTTGTTCAAATAGAATTGGTCAAATTATTCTATGACCAGATATTGCACAGCACACTCCAATGTTTTCTAAGTGATATCTCATGGTACACATTGGGATTTTTGACGCCCATATCCTTGTGTTTTGAGAATGCATATAGCCTGAGAGATCAACGGTTTTGTGACAGCAGTTAACATTATAACTATGTATCGAAAGCAATCTGTCATTTGTCAGTATTCACTGAAACTCCTGATTTCGTGCATCATTTCAATGTACTTATGATTCACAAGACGACATCTATGGACTCAAAGTTATAGCTATTTAAAATTTGGGATATCCCATTAAAACACACTGTACTTTGTCTGCAGTATATCAAGTCTTTGGTAATTTTTCAGTGTTCCATTGTTACTCGTAGAAACATTTGCTGATTTACCATTCATTAAGTAATTGTGATTTAATTTTTTTCTCGATCTGTAACATCTGTTATGTATTTAATAATTTCCGTTAATTCGTTTGTGTTAAGTATTTATTTTCTGAATACATAAAAAATGATATATCAGTCATTAAGTAATTGTGATTTAACTTTTTTCTCGATCTGTAACATCTGTTATGTATTTAATAATTTCCGTTAATTCGTTTGGGTTAATTATTTATTTTCTGAATACATACTGATATATCAGTCATTAAGTAATTATTTAAATTTTTCCTCCATATGTAACATCTGTTATGTATTTAATAAGTTTCATTAATTCGTTTGTGTTAATTATTTATTTTCTGAATACATACAGTACTGATTTTACCAGTCATTAAATCAATTGCAAGTTAACTTCATACTCCGATTCATGTCTACCATTTGTCTCACTTTCAGTAATTAGTCAGTTTTCCTTTGTAACATCTACTGTATATTCGACTACACTAATAGAAAAAAAAGGAAAGGATTTTGTGAAATGAAAATTCGACTTCAGTTGCCATGGAAATGGTTATGTTATATACAGAGTCCTGCGATTGGTTACCTAAAGCCTATGAACAACGCGCAATAGTTTAGGTATCTACGGAGTATAGCACAGGCGCGCAGCGTACACGCTTCAGGTCTGTTGTTGTACAGTGAACCATGTCAAAGAAAACAAAGCTAGACGGTTGGAAATGAGTGTTTTAATAGAAGAATTTGGTAGCGAGCGTTTCATTAGGAAAGAAGAAAACTTATTTTATCAGAAAGAAGGATAAATTTTCTTTTGAAACATTTAAAATGTTTACAGTCACTCGTTGTAATTTATAAAGACTCGTGAACCAAATAGTCATTGTAAATAATTTTGTTTTTATTGTGATTTATTGTATTATTGTAATTTTCACCATTTATTTATTTATGTATTTATTTGTTTATTTACTCACTCTGTTTATTTATTTATTTATTTATTTATTTATTTATTTATTTATTTATTTATTTATAGATGTGTACATACGTAGGCTGTGTCCAGTTACAACGTTCACTGTAAAACAAGTAGGCCTATTCATAATTAATTTCTGTAATCTGGCATTAGAGACGGTAATACATGCATACAAAACAACTTACAAACATTTCTAAATGAACAGACATTGAAACATCAGAGCCGAAATATATTATAATTATATATTTCAGTATTAACTCATTTTTAATTTTTAATATTCAAATTTCAAATTCTTTCAATAAATTATCATATCATTTACTTCTAATTTATGTCTCTTTGATAAAATATATGTGTTTATTTTAAACCTTTCTGACCTTAATTTTTTTTGTGGATGAAAAATTATGGGTGCATAACATCATAGAGACACCATGGAGAAACAAAAAATCAAAGCAGTCTTCCTGATAACAAATGGCCAAGGAACTGGCGGGTGCTACACTCTATCGGTAAAGAACTATACTACTTCTGAGGATACCAAATGGAATCATCAGGCAAATCATACGAGTCAGAGATTACAGAAATGTTAGTTATTCCAAATGGACTCATTGGAGCGGAAAGGGTTAAAAAGTACAATTTAAATATTCAAAACTCTGTAAATAGGCGAAACATAATGAGAATTGGCTTTTACTTTTTGGGTGAAAAATATACTGTTAAACAAAAAGTAGGTTTACTTATTGTGAGAATAATCTTCTGTTGTACATAAGATGGCTTTAAATAAATGTTTGTCCTTAAATACACATGACAGTATATTTTGTACGTGAATAGTTTTCTCATTGTTCAGTGTCTCTACTGCCCTACATGAATAAGCAGATATAACACACGAAACGGAGCGGGGATACGAGTCAGAGCCCTTCTTTGCAAGCGAAACTAGTATGATCATGCGCATCTAACTTGCACTCAAAGTAAACGCAGGACTCTGGCCATATGCAATAAAATGAAAAACAGAGCTCAGGCAGTAGCGCGCTTGTCTACTGATCCAGAGTTGCGGTCTGGCACGGGTTCGATTCCCGTTTGGGCTGATTATCTGGTTGGGTTTTTTTCCGAAGTTTTCCCCAACCGTAAGACGAATGTAAAGTAATCTTTGACGAATCCTCGGCCTCATCTCACCAAATACCATCTCGCTATCACCAGTTCTATAGATGCTGAATAGTCCAGTAGTTGATACAACGTTGTTGAATAACCAAAAAATCACGTCAACAATTGGCCCCGTATAACTAAGATACATATGTGCGTATGTATATATTTATTTACACTGCAAGTGGGCAAGCACCCGGTGGCAGTGATACAAACAATATAAAGAATACACAATGAAATTACAATACACAATACAATTATACAATACAAAATAGAATTAGATACACAATACAATTATACACAATAATTACAATTAATAATAATACATAAAATAACCTAATTAATAAGTGAACCTAATTTTACATTAAAACCTACATACGTATAGGTCCTACATAAGTTTCACATTGGTACTGATAATAATCTTTCACTTTACTCTCATCTCGCTCACTGTACTGGCACTATGATACATTTCACTGACACTACAGAACACATTTCACTGACACTATACAAAAACATTTCATTGACACTATAGAACACATTTCACTGACACTGTAGAACACATTTCACTGACCTATAGAACACATTTCACTGACACTATAGAACACATTTCACTGACACTATAAAATATCACTGATCGAAACTATTCACTGAACTGTTAAACCATAACTTCACTGGCTCACCACGCTACGTATAGCCCCTACATAAGTTTCACATTGGTACTGATAATAACCTTTCACTTCACTCTCATCTCACTCACTGTACTGGCACTATGACACATTTAACTGACACTTTAGAACACATTTCACTGACACTATAGAACACATTTCACTGGCACTTTAGAACACATTTCACTGACACTATAGAACACATTTCACTGACACTATAGAACACATTTCACTGACACTTTAGAACACATTTCACTGACACTTTAGAACACATTTTACTGGCACTATAGAACACATTTCACTGACACTATAATTTATCACTGATCGAAACTATTCACTGAACTGTTAAACCATAACTTCACTGGCTCACCACGCTACGTATAGCCCCTACATAAGTTTCACATTGGTAATGATAATAATCTTTCACTTCACTCTCATCTCACTCACTGTACTGGCACTATGATACATTTCACTGACACTTTAGAACATATTTCGCTGACACTATAGAACACATTTCACTGGCACTTTAGAACACATTTCACTGGCACTTTAGAACATATTTTACTGGCACTATAGAACACATTTCACTGACACTATAATTTTTCACTGATCGAAACTATTCACTGCACTGTAAAACCATAACTTCACTGACTCACCACGCTTCACTGATACAACAGTTCAAATAAGACAAACAATTACACACTTATTCATCAAACTTATAAACAGAACTACATTTAAACTAAACTAATCCCGAGGTGGCATCTCAATATCAAATACGCTTAGAGTAAAATTATAGCTTCACAGATGTCTCTTTATATTTTGTTTTATAAGTTAGTAGTAATAAAGTTGAAATGCGTAAAAAGGATAATTCAGGAAACATTTTATCTCTTGAAATGAAGGAAATGTTTAGAGGCAATCTATCCAAATGCAGGTTTAATGCTCCATAACTTGTACTTAGTACTGTTAGAATTTGAATCCCGGATCTCAGCCTAGAAAGCGGATGTATCAGCTACTCGAATGGAAGGCCAGTTATTGCAGATTTGCTTTGCACCACAAACTGCAGCGATAATTCCGCTTGGATGAAACTGTTAGATCATCAACGAGGAATGCATTGACTTTACTGGGTATCAAGTATTGATATGGAGCTCTCGATTTGATGGGAAAATTAATGGTTTGGTTTCCATTCGCATTTACAGATAACATTTGCTCCTGATGAGCTTATTGATAGTGAAATTCGTCACTTGAATGAAGTGTTGGACAATGATGAATTATTAAACGATGACAGGTAATTGTACGAATCAATATAATACATGAAAAAAATAATTTTTGTTAGTTAAATGTTGTTAACTATAAGCATGGTCAAGGAAGCGAAATGTCTTCGGCAGCTTCTTAGCAAAAACTTGTCAAAAGCATATGAGTCACTGGAATAACAACTCATCTCAAGGTTTAGGGTTTAAAGACAATTTTTTTATTATATAAAAATGTGACAATTCTTTTATATCACAGGGCTTATGTTGAGTCTCTATTTTCTGCTCAGTCATGCAAGAATTCGACTTTTTTGTGACAACCATGCTTCACGTTGCGTCTCAGGTTCGCGCGTTCAAAGCTCACTGAAGACAATGGATTTTAGGGAAATGATAGCAGGTAATTGTACGAAAGAATATAATGCGTCAAAATAGTTTCCGTAGTTAAATGCTAACAGTTCAGTATGATCAAGGAAGCGGCGCCAGTTTGATATAAAAATGAGTTCAGATATTTTAAACATTATAATTACTCCTCTCAAGGTTTAGGGTTGAAAGACAACTTTCTTCTTAGGCCTGCATGCAAATGTGACATTTTTTTTATTAGAGCGTTTATGATAATTCTCCATTTTCTGCAGCAATTGTGCAAGAATTCGAAGGTTTGTTGGTAACCATGCTTCCCGTTTGGTCTGAGGTTCGCACGTTCCAACCTTTTTGAAAGTGATGAATTTTAGGGCAGTACCCTAGATCAGCGCTTCTCAAACTTTTTTGAAGTGGGTACCACTTTTTAAAGTTAGAACAGTTTCGCGGACCACCTACTCTTGTTCCCTTCGAAAGCAAATTTATCATTTTTGTAACATATTTTAATACCAGTATACCTATATTTTAAAATAGAATTAAGATTCGGTACTTTGGTCCTCTGTTATGAATTCGGGTGGTCCGTGGCTGGGTTACAGGCGCGGCACCAGATGTGCAGGGAACAGATGACGAGAAACACCACGTTCATAGTGATTTAAATCTCTCTTTTGTTGCTGAGAGTAGAGTGAGAAGTCGGTAGACAGGTAGGGTAATAAATTGTATAAAATGTCAGTACTGGGAGAAAAAGTGAAAGTGATTGCCATGTGTCACTTCTAAACTCTGAGATTTTATGCTATAGTGCGATACGCAGTTCGTTTGAATTTTTATATTTTCTTCTGTCTTTTATGAAGGACCACAAGGGCAGACCTCGAGGACCACAGGTGGTACGCGGACCATAGTTTGAGAAACGCTGCCCTAGATCATATGTACCCAGATTGCTCGGCCTTGTAGGCTTTGACGGTAACAACTTTTGTCAGGTTTACTATGCTACCATCTACTGGGTGTTCATTTCAAAGTGTGTCATGACGTCACTGTTGTTGGGTCACCGATTTGAAGCGAGTTTCAGCTTATATGTTAGAGAAGTTGCCTATTATTTAAGGCGTTCTTCAATCTGAACTTAAGAACGTGTACGGTATAACTTGAACGTCGTAGCAACAGATGGCGGTCTGTACGGTCTGTGTGCTACCATAACCTCTTTCGAACTGTGTTTTGCGCCGGCAAGTCGTACGCAGGGTATTTGTTATCATCGGTTGCGTACGGTAACATTCCACAACACAAATCAAATGCTCCGTGTCCATGTTGACCGTCGAAGTTAATGTCAACAAATACGTAAGTAATCGTCTTAACCCTCTCCCCATATCCCGACAGTACGTATTTCCAAACAGTTCACATTCCTGCCACTACCGGCGTTACCGTACGTATCGGCACGTACTCTTCAGAATGAACGACGTACTTGCTAGCCAACTTCTCTGCCTCTTAGATTATACACCTGAGCTGCGGAAGTGTAGAAAGATTGAATTCTCTAGGCTCATCAGCTAGCCACATGACGGCATACAGCGAGCCAAGACACATTTTGAACTGAACACCCAGTAGTTGTTACATAAGGAATCACGTCATAGCTCAACTCCCATTTGAATTGCATTAGCGACTGTACTGTCATCTCGTGTTCGTTTACGGCGGATGGGTGGCGATCCTGGCGGTTCTCTTCAAACTGTTACTGATTTTAACATAGGGATGAGCAATCTGTTATATATATGATCTGGGGTAATATTTACCCGGCCAGGCACTGTTTACCCACTCCTTCATTTCTCCCTCCACAAATATTCTATCTGTCTGCATGTACACACAGTAAGAAAAAATTGAACCCGGTACCATAGAGTTCTAATTTAGGGGTGTGAAAAATGGTGGAATATGGCGAATAATTTTTTTTTTCATTCCAAGACGCATGGGAGGAAGAGTATTTTGTTATCTTGAATAAATTTAGAGCTCAATGCCTCCACTGTTCAGTTGAAATTTATATGAAACATTATATGACACGAAACTTCGATCTTGAACATATGAAAAATTTTGGCAAACAAACTTATAGGTAAGAATTTAAAATGATTGTTAAAAAAGTTAATATTAATAGGATAGTTTTTACATGCGATGAAGATATACAGGGCTTTCATTTCAAAACTTCCGAGACTAAATAACTAATTATTTAAATTGAATTCAATTTAAACAAAAAAACACGTCAATTTAGATATTGAGGGGAAGTCTTAAACCATTCCATTTCAGATTTCACCCCCCCCCCATCCCCCAGCCACCTCCACTTTGAAATTTCAAACGACACCTCTATATTTTTATACTTGAACATGAAAGAGCATTCAATTGTTTATGCACCTCATTCATTTGTTTTCGCATCTTTTGTTTTCTGTCATCGCCTGGCAATCTGGATTATTGTTATTGTTGGTTAGAGCTGAAGAGAATAAAGCTACAAAAACTAATTGAGCATTTCATGTAATAGTTGTGTTTGTGTGTTAAATTATTTTAAAATGATGTATACCCTTCAAGTGAGAACATAAATCATCCTTATTGATTAAATTTAGGAAATTACACAAAATAAGCTGTGTTTTCATCCTACACTCTACTAATAATAACAAAAATACAGATTGCCAGGCGACGATAGAAAACAACACATGCGAAAACAAATGAATGAAATGTATAAACAATTGAATGCTCTTTCATATTTAAGTATAAAAATATAGGGGTGCCATTTGAAATTTCAAAGTGGGGAGGCTGGGGGTGAGGGTGAAATCTAAAGTGTAATTAAGAGTGGTTTCAGACTTCCCCCTCAGTATCTAAATTGACGTGTTTTTTGTTTCAGATGAATTCAATTTAAACAATTAGTTATTAAACTGGGAAGTTTTGAAATGAAAGCCCTGTATATTATTTCAATTAAATTTGTTGTGCACGATGAAATAGAGAGAAAGCCATAGTGACCATATGAATGCCTATATTACATATCTGACTTGATTTGAAATTATCACTTAATAACGGAGAAAAATTCTCTCCGACGCCGGAGTTCGAGCCCAGGACCCCCCAGTTCTACGCAATGGACGCTCTACCACTGAGCTACGCCGAAGCTGAATCCATAGTACCGGATCGAATCTATCTCCTTTGGTGTTTTGCCTTTGTGGCTAATTTTTCTCTGTTATTAACCAGTAATAACCATAACAGATGATTCTGCAGGACCGAAAATTAGTCAATTTTACATTGATTTAAAATGTTTAATGTAATTGCATGTCGCATTAGTTTTGCACACCCCTAAGCGAAAGAGAAGCCTAGTTGTTGTAGTTACCCGTTGATGTAAACACAAGCAGCTACGTCGGAATGAATGATCTCGAGCATCTATACCTCCTCAACCTTATTCCCATGCCTGATGCCGATAAATAGTTCTTAATATGACTTACTTCGAATTGGAAATACAATTGCAAGATCCGTGTCATAGATTTATGGTACCGTACCCAAAGTGACCATGTCCCGAAACGAGATGTGTCTAGGTAAAATTTCTGTCTGTTTTTTTGTCCATATCAAAATTCAGCTCTGCGAGCAATATTTGAACACCAGCTCTCTGTCCAAGATAGAAATGGAGAGTCACCCAGTTGCATACAGTGGTAAAAAATTTCGGGGTGGGGGGGGGTTCTCTTGTACGGAGGAGGGACCACAAGGCTTGCACTGCAGCCTGAGGCTTATTACCACTCCTATTCTGGGTCTTTCTTATTGCTGAAAAGGTTTTGTATTAGGTACCGTCTCCAATGCTAGATTGTAGAAATTGATTTATGAATATTTGTTTTACATTTGAACCACAGTCTAGTATATACAGTCGAGAAGCTTGGGGTGATTTTTTGCATTTATCGCGATAGTTGCTAGCCGCTTGGAGCGCTGTGTGTACTAGGAATAATAGCACAGTCTAATACTTACAGTCGCGCAACTTCAACACTTTCTTTGCCAACATTCGCGACACTAGCGCCCAGGCGGCAGGCAAGGCACTGGTAATAGGGTTGATACAATCTCGTTCAGCCAGCACGTGCTTTAAAGGGATGCAAGATGTTATAAACGTTTTAATCATGCGTCGGAACAAAGGCAATGTGTGCAATGACGAAAATTGCAGTAAAAAGTTTAAATCTCCGAATTTGTCGTTTTTCAGATTCCCTAAAGACCAAGAGGAAATCATAAATCAGTCATAACCAATAATACACGTTGTAGGTAGCCTACGTATTGTGTTCTATAAAACATTTTTTAGTTATCAGTTACCTATTTGTATGTCAAAGTAGATACCTGTTACAGTATATTATTTTTTTGCAGAGATCATATGTGTAAATGTGTAACAATTCCGATTTTGGATAATGTATCTAGAGTTTTTAATGTAAGTAATTCCATAATTTTTGTATTCGTGTTTATTTCTTTATATTTTTCAGAAATTGAATGTTATATTGCATTCAAGTAGGAATCATGGTGTTAATTTTTCAAGAATTCATGGAGTATTGTAATCCTTTTGCGAAGTATTCACTTCTTGAATAAATCCGGACTGTGTCGATAAAATTTCTGATGTGTTGGTGTAGATTCATGTGGCAGACGTATTAAGTTCTCAAGAAATAAAAGAGCCTTTTTAAATTTAGTATAAAAAGCAATCTTTTCTGTAATAATTTGCATGACTGTTAACTGTTATTGGTGTTGATTTTACATTCCCAGTGATTATTTGAGCCGTTCAGAGCAGAATGTTACACAATGTTTACCTTAACCCTCATTACCCATTTTTGACTTACACCACTTCTGCTCTGAAAATAAAATTATTCCTACATTTTCGGAGTTAATATTGAAGTTACAATTTTTTCAACAAAATTGTGTGTTCATTTATTTGTTCTCACCTACGTCATATTAACAGTAAGTGCATGTAATTTACGTAATATAGAGGTAGGATAAGTTAAAATTAAGCTTATGTGTGATAACTGGAAATGTAATGTAAAATGCGGTAAACTTGCCATAAAAATTTACACCATAATATCAGCACTATTTGTGACTCAAAATAATAAAGGAAATACCGGTTCTTAAGAAATGGAAAAATAATGAACTTCATAAATCAATGTCATATTAAGGTTTAAATCCTCCCCTTTTTTATTTTCAAGTTTACCTCAGCGGCCGAGTTTACCCCAATTTGTGGTATGGAAAATAGTTAATTTCTCAGGAAATAGGGAGAGGAGTTCACCACGCGATGTACCCTACGAGATATGGCCTACAATTTTGAAGCTACTAATTTTGACTCTTCTCACAGTAAATATAGAGTTCCAATGATTCATAAATATATTTAGGAATGAATTGAATTAACCGTCCACGTACGAACAATTATATTATTTCAAAGCATGATACGTGATCAGGGCAAAGATTCAGTTGTAAGGAGCAGATAGAATTACGTTTATTCCCAGCTTCTGAAACTTGTAGATTAACTACGTGTGAAATTCTTCTAGGATTCTAAAGTAAAATTAATAAGAACATATACACTTACTGTATAGCATGAACATATAAAATAAATTACGCAAAACCCGTTTTCTGATGTGTTATCACATTTCGTGTGCACACTGTTAACTTGCCTGCCGCTAGAGGGCTACTGTCGCGCCAGCTGTCAAATGTTGGCATATTTTATACGTATGAGTTGCGTGACTGTAAGTATTAGACTGTGATAATAGACTGTGTCACTGACATCGTGATCTAATACAGGCCGTAAGGCAGACCATGTGACTCGCTTAACCCGATCACGAAGAGCGGCGTTTCAACCATATAAATTAATTGGAATGAATAAAAAGTAACATATGTTTCTCTAAAATTTAGTGTAATTGCATTAATAAAATTTAAAACAATGATTAGGAGACACTTCAGACATAATTCCTTCCGAGTTAAGGTGTAATATTATTTTTGGTGTGAAAATTACGTTGTTCGTATGTGTAATAGACCTACCTGCCTTTATTTCGATTAAATATTATGAAATTATTGTACATTCATTTATGCACGATTCAGTAATTTTCAGTTGCACCGCACGAATATTTAGATATGTTGAAATTACAGGTTATGTTTGCTGTCCCAGTTGCCCCTTTCTGTCTAATTTTAGTGATCTCCAATGCCCTGCCATTCATATGGAAATATTATAGGTTATGTTTACTGTATCTTATATTCCTAAATTCGCAATTATACATTATAATTAAGCATAATGTCATGTATGATACTCCGCACATTCAATTTGTCTGTATTTTAATACTACAATTGAGTACTGAATTATTGTATTTATCTACTACCTACGAGTAAGAGACGAAGTAACAATCGTACGTACACTAATTTCATAGGAGTGGTATGATAAATTTTCTGTCTTTATTAAGGAAGGCAGATGTGCTATATTAAATCACAATATAAGTACTTTTTTATTAAACCTCAAAATAGCTTCCATTCCAAACTTAAAATGTTGATGCGAAAAGATTATGTTAACATGTAAAATTCTCTTCGCATTAAAATAACACAGTTTTGTAATTATTTCTGCAACATATTATGCAACAAGACGTAAAGGGAACTTATGGACACATTACACTAAATAAAACTTAGCTGTGATACGCAATAAAGTTGTAATATAATAATTCACTGAGCTCCATACACTGAAATAGAAAACCCGAACATATATTACGGCCTGGTCTATATCGAAAAGGCATTGACTGTGCCGTATTTCGCATTGTTGTGAAAAGTTGTGTAAACTGTGAAATGTTCGTTATCGGTTGTAATAATTGTAAATGGCTAAAATACAATAATTTGAGTAATAATATGGGACAAGGAGGACTATAAATTCTAAGAAAAAGAGGTCAGAATTATCCTTTCGAAAGATCCAGGAAGGTGAGTTTATAAAATATAATATCTATTTTATATAAACCTTGTGTATTTCGTATTTCAATAGTGGAAGGAAGGTGTTAATTTTTTAAAAGAACACGATATCAAAAGTACAATACATTTTATCGTCTGCTAGGAAAAGAGTCTGTGATGAGGCGATAGTAGCGATCCTGGTGGCTAGCAACTATCTATGGATGCATATTTCAACTGTCTATGTTTGCATTTTTAGTAAGTATTGAGCTTCGCAACTGTATATACTAATCTGTGCTTGAACGTTGTAACTAGACACATTCTATGTGTATACACATATACAGGGTGTTTCCGAGGTGGTGTTACAAACTTTCAGGGATGATGGAAAAGGGCACATGTATCAATTTGAGATAAGGAACCATGGTCCGGAAATGACTGAGTCGAAAGTTATAAGCAAAAATAATTGTGTGGAAATGGAATTGTAATTTGGCACCACGTGCCCTCCTTTCCTTAACCTTTGGAATAGTCGTGGAAAGATGGTATGGGCCGGTTGTCTCCTACGTGGGTACTTGTCCCGATACAATCTGTGAGCTTGTCCACTGTTCCCATTGGCTCATCCGTATTCAAAAATCAGGTTTGCTTATTCCGCTTTCGTGTACTACTCCATTTCACTAGGACTTATCGATTGGACACTGCAACTTGTACAGCTGTCAAAAGAAAAAGTGGCCGCTCTCCTCAAACAAAGTTCCCTTCGGGTATCTTCGCTACAATTCGGAGCCAGGCGATGTTACATGTTGTTGGACCACGTTGCCTGATATCTACACTTATAATTGAAGTATACTGTGTGTTATTCGATAGCATAATGGTAGCGTTCAGGCCTCTTATTCATGAGATCCTGCGTTCGACTACAACCTCGTGCTTTTTATGTCCTTTTTTGTTCTGTTTTTGAGAGAGACAAACTAGATATAATGGCTCCTTTCTCTTTTATGATTATTTTAGTAATTAACATCAGGTTCATTTATATATTATGCCATGACTTTATCATTATCATTATGATATTGTGGCTGCAAATGGAAAGAAAAAAGATTTTATTCTCAATAAAATATCTTTCGTGGCATAAACATAACAAATTTACTGGCGTCGGCCTTAAAACATTCAAACAATTAAGCGTTCAAAAAACAAAACAAAAAGCCACAGTTCAATATTTAGTCTATCTTCCTCTTATCTCGATCATCTTGCAGTCGAGTGGGCATGCAAATAGCGACTAGTCTTAGACACGATATTCCAGGCATTCTGAACATACACACATAAATGTTCTGTCCATGGGCAGGTCTTTCATTGCAAACCCAGCAATCTCCAATCTTTCCTATTTTCTGCCTTCGTCTTAGTCTCCGCATATGATCCACATATCCTAATGTCGTCTATTATTCTTTTCAACCAGAGACCCAACCAATTCCTTTTTCTCTTTCTATTCAGTTTCAGCATCATTCTTTCTTCACTCACTTTTTCAAACACAATTTTATTTCTTATTCTGTCTGTCCACTTCACACGCACCGTTCTTCTCCACATCCACATTTCAAATGCTTCAATTCGTTTCTCTTCATTTCGTCGTAATGTCCATGTTCTTTCCCCATACAGTGCCACACTCCACACAAAGCACTTCACTAGTCTCTTCCTTAGTTCTTTTTCCAGAGGTCCGCAGAAGATCCTTCTTCTTCTATTAAAAGCTTCCTTTGTTCATGTTTGCAGTTTTCCTTGGAAAGGATAGGCCTAAATGCGGTAACATCCCGTTGCTTTCCGCACACCACTATCTCTTTCGCATCTTATTAAATTCCAGGGGGCCCAAGCGTGGAGATGACGAGAGTGGATTTGACTAATTGGGCCCTCCGGACTTCACCGAAAGTCACGGCAAGGGTTAAATATTAATTCTATCAGGATGTTTGACCCGGTCAGAGACCGGGAAATCTCAATTAGCCTTTGCCCCCCGCATCCTGGACTAGCTTCTACGAATCATCAGAAAATATTAGAGTGTGATTGGGCCAATTTTTCCGAAAATGTTTCCACACTTTTGCTCTCGTAGCTCAGCGGACGAACGTCGGAATTTAGATGTCAACGTCTCAGGTTCAATTCCTCGTTACTCCTTTTCATTTTATTGTGGTTCAAGATAGTATAATGTAATAATACAAAAAGAAAAACTAATAGCAGTATTATGCAACTGGATTTTTCCAAACCTAATATTAAATTTATGTTATTTATATCGCTAAAGAACGATTAGAATATAAATAACTTGAATATTATTTATACAGTATCACTAAAGAACGATAACAGAATATAAATGATAAATATCGGTTTGTTTAATTAATATTTTGCGAAAGAACAATAACAATATAAATAACTTGAATATTGTTTTATAATGCTAATGAAGGAAAACAATATAAATGATAACTTGAATATTATTTAAATCGCTAAAGAACGATAACAATATAAAAAACGTGAATATTATTCATATCGGAATTTCACAGATTTATTACAGATGTATTTAAGAATTTGTAGAAGAATGGTAATTAGTAATAGTGTCCTATTTATTCATCTTGGAGCCAAATTTGTAACTTTTAAAAGTGTGGTTACTATGTTGAAGTGTATGTGTTGTAACGGATGCTTGATTTGTTATGTATGTGAGTCAGTTATGGGATGCTTGATGTCGTCGCAATGTCGTAATTATAGTTTGATTGTGTTTGTGTGACTATTGTGTATTAATTTATGATGTATGGTACGGAAAGCTGCATATTTGTGTTATAGAAGTGTTATGTATGTGTGTTGTTAATGTTTTTGTATGTTTCAAATTGATACCTGATATTTGTTTTGCAATCGCAATGCCTAATTTACGGATTGCTTATGTTTTGTTTACATCGCGTAAGCTAATTTAATTTTCTTTTCCTTTTCTCTTTATGCTTATCTTTTTTGTGTATAAAACTATAGCCCTAACATACATATGTAAAATAGGGCTAACCCCCATTGCAGATACAATAATAATTATTATTATTATTCATATCGTTATAATACGATAACAGAATACAAATGATGACCTGAATTTTATTCATATCTCTAAAGAACGATAACAAAATATAAATAACGTGATATCCATAAAGAACGATAACTGGATATAAATGATAATTTGAATATCATTTACATCGCTAAAGAACGATTAAAAATAAAATGAAAACTTGAAGAAGGCCCGAACCCAAGACCTTTGAATCATTAAACAAGCACTCTACCGCCGGTCTACGAGGCGCAGATATGGAACACTTTCATAGTTCCGGAACTGCTTGTACAAGCACATGCATCGTGTAACATCGCCGCGACCCGAAGTGGACTTTGAAAATATTCGCTGTTCACGAGTGCGGCCACTTTTTTTTTTGACAGCTGTACACATACACTTCTGCCTACAGACGTGCATATCAGGACTGACCATGTCCGTCATACATTACGCTATCTGCATTGCTTTAGTGTAGTTTCCTGTCCCCATCCCTCAGACAGCGCATTGAATGGATTGCTGTAATTAGACAACGTAAACAATGTCAGATGAATACAGTATGTGTAAGACGTACAGATAAATACATATAAATAAGGTGTAAAGAGCAATAAGTTATTTCATTTCCACACAACTATTTTTGCTTGTAACTTTCGACTCGGTCATTTCCGGACCAGGGTTCCTGATCTCAAATTGATACATGTGTCCTTCGCCATCATCCCTGAAAGTTTGTAACACCACCTCGGAAACACAGTGTACATAAATAAATAAATGGTAGAATTTACAGTAGTAGAATAAATGAGAGTAAAAGCAATATTATTCACACACAAGCTGCTTGCTTTTTGTTTTGTTTCGGCATGTTAAAGTAGAAAAAGTACAGTACCTGTCCTGTAACATTATCCCGTGCCGTGGCTATATCACCAATGAGTAAAGAGGAAGAAGATAGGTTTAGGTTTTGGTCTGAAATGAATTTCCGTGTCGGTAGATTCGTGTAATACAGTATTAACCACCACGAAACAAACACTCTTTCTGAAATCTCATTCTTTGAGTTGTGTGTTAGAGGTTCAATGCCAATAATATTGAATATTCCATACGCAACTACACTGTCGCAGGTTGCTTGATGACTATATGTAACCAAACGCAGGACTCTACTTAAAACATTCTTTACATAAGTAATCTGTCCAAACGAGATTCGAACTCACAACCCAAAGCTGTCTACAATTACAAGTACAGTTTGTTACCTTTAGATCACGCGAGTAGCCTCTATGCTTTGAGATTAGACGTTGGTATACTGCTGCTATCTTAAGTTGAATTGAAGAGAAGAATTTTATTGTAAGTATTCGATGGTGTTCGGGTTGTCATTTTTTGTGCAAATGGAGTTTGTTCCAGGTGAAAACTCTACAAGTGGGTATGCAGAAAAAAAAAGGAATACTTTTATTTGATGTGTTTTATTTCTGTAGGAAATTATTCGCAACAATGGTTCTGAGTTCGATTTCCATTTATCTCAAAACTCATTTTTTATGATTTATCTCCCTTTACCGAAACACCATCGAATTATCTTAAAACTTAAGAATGAACGTTAACAGTAAGCTTTAGTCGAGTTTGATGTGAACTATTTATTGCACAGTAATAATTAGCATAAATGTTGGCAGGGGCAAGTTACTTAAAAAAAATAGCGAGTTCCATACTACTACTTTTTCAACTATAGATGGGAAAACTTTTTTCTCGTAACGGTTCCAACTGTTCCAGTTCCTTGAAAATACTAGGTTCCAAATAACAGTTCCGAAATAACAGTACCTACCATATGTAACTTTTGTGTGCACAGTGGTATCTTGGAACCTCACGGTTGACTTAGACTAGTATCTGATGGAACGCTAGTATTTTGGAACAGGTACGTACTACTAATATGTAATGTAACAGTAGTATTTTGGAACATGCACGTACGACTAGTAATATAACAGTGGTATCTAGCACGCTAAATAATTACATACTTCCATGGATGAATATGTGTATGTATATATATATATATATATATATATATATATATATATATATGTATGTATGGTGTTTCCGAGGTGGTGTTACAAACTTTCAGGGTTGATGGTGAAGGGCACATGTATCAATTTGAGATCAGGAACCCTGGTCCGGAAATGACCGAGTTGCAAGCAAAACTAGTTGTGTGGAAATGAAAAAATTTTATTCCTCTGTACACCTTATTTATGTGTATTTATCCGTACATCTTACACATACTGTATTCATCTCACGTTGTTTACGTTATCTACTTACAGTATTCCATTCAGTGCGCTGTCTGAGGGATGGGGACAGGAAACTACACTAAAGCAATGCAGATAGCGTAATGTGTAACGGACATGGTCGGTCCTGATATGCACGTCTGTAGGCAGCAGTGTATGTTTACAAGTTGCAGTGACCAGTCGATCAGTCCTAGTGAAATGGAGGAGTACACGAGAGCGGAATAAGGAGCCCTGATTTTTGAATACGGATGAGCCAATGGGAACAGTAGACAAGCTCACAGATTGTATCGGGACAAGTACCCACGTAGGAGACAACCGGCCCATACCATCTTTCCACGACTATTCCAAAGGTTAAGGAAAGGAGGGCACGTGGTGCCAAATTACAATTCCATTTCCACACAATTATTTTTGCTTATAACTTTCGACTCAGCCATTTCCGGACCATGGTTCCTTATCTCAAATTGATACATGTGCCCTTTTCCATCATCCCTGAAAGTTTGTAACACCCTGTATATATATGTTTTTATTGTGCTTCCTTAAATTAGAGGCTGCCATTAGACAAAGTATACAAAACAATATAAATGATGAAAGAAAACAGAGTAAGAAAAAAAGTAAACAAGTACACAAACAAACAAACAATGGCAATATATAATTTCAAGGGAAAAATTGCTCCGGGGCCGGGTATCGATCCCGGGACCTCTGGTTGAACGTACCAGCGCTCTGCCAACTGAGCTCCACCCGACACCGTCTGTTTTACAGGGAGCTTTACCTGAAAGACTAGATTTGCATAATGGCAATATATACATCTCGTGTGTGTGTGTGCGTGCGTGCGTGTGTTTTTTTGTGTGTTTTTTTTACTTCCCTGTATGCCATGTAATGCAGTATGGTGTCATAGTGAGCAGAGATGTGAATTCGTGGAAAAGAAATGTTTTCTATTGCCAAATTGAATTCGTAGATCAGGTTTGTTCGAAGCAGCAAATGTAATGCAATTTTAAATTATTTGTAAATTTTATTGGTCACGAAATCGAAGTGGATCCCAATGGTAAATAAAAACCTAACCTATTCTTTCTCTTCTGCTCAGCTCAAGTTTATAATAGTGTTCAGTTTCTCCAAAAATTAGTAAATAAAAGCTATAATCATTTCGATCGTGCTAAAATTCATATTAATACCGTCATGAAGAGTAATAATCTCACTGTAATGAAATAAGAAAATTTACCGTTATATTTTTGTAAATAAACTTCGATAATAGTCATGTTTCAACACAATTTAGTTTAATTTCAAGAATTGGTAATGAAACTAAAATTGTAAAATATTTATAAATAAAACATAACCTATATATTTTCACCTCCCTTGCTAAAATTCACAATGTAGTTACTGTACTCTAATACAGGCATTATGCTAATAATTTGTTTGATAGAATCCTATACTCAGTAACATTAGTTTCAAGATAATGTATACATTTTTAGTGAGCCTCTTCATATCTTTACTATTTATCTTTCACTTTAGATTCCAACATTTCTTTGAGTGCGACGAAAGGATTCCCAATTCTGCTTTTAAGCAGTGGCGCCAACTTATATGGGCTCGTGGGATCCGAGCCCACTCAATAATTTATCGTTATAATTATACTTAGACATTTATTTAACTTATACCTCAAATGTTTGAGCCCACCCAGTGTTTTCTAAAAGTTGGCGCCATTGCTTTCAATAGTGCCAAGCATGTTCCGTTCTGTCACGTGGAACAGGCGTTGTCATAATGTAGCTCCAAAGTGAAACGAGTATTTTGTAACAGCAAGTATTTCGTACTAGCGGTATTTTGGAACGTAGTATTCCAAGGTGCTGTTACGTTTTGGAATAGTTCCAAGCAAGGGACTGTTCCAAAATAACCGTTAGGTTATTTTTTCCCCACCTCTACCCTCAACCATTTGAAGCAGAATCGCAGGGTAACCTTCTATATTTGACATAGGACTCATTTCGCCATCATTAATAATATCAACTTCGGAATATGTATTATATTAATTTCGAGTGTTAAATATTAGGTACAGTACCTTGTTGACTAGTTTCATCCTGTTATGAGCTATCTTCAGAACTGGTTGGTGCTGGTCTTCGCGCCTTTTGTTTGCATTTCCTGTGGGGGTGTTTTTGTGTAGTGTAATATGGAGTCAAAAGTGTGTTTGTTCTGAAATTGAGTTTTGTATTGAGAATTTCATGTGGATGTGTTTTTGTGTGCCTGTATATTTCGTATTCTAGTGTGTTTAGTTTCTGGCTTTTCGTTGAATATTAGAATTTCTGTGTTTGTGTTTATGTCGTTATAAGTGTAGTTGGGATTTTTAATGTGTTCTGAGTATGTGGAAGTGTTTTGTAATTTTATTATGGCTGTGATTTGTTCTTTGTAACATGTTTGAAATGAACTGCCTGTAGAAGTTGTTGCTGGTGTTGCATACGCTTGTGTGGTTATATTTGTTTGTTTGTGTGTTCAAATGCTTTTGTAGAGTGTTTTTTGTTCTGTATACAATGTCGTAATTCAATTTCTTGAATGAGGTTGCAATCTTGTGGGTGATTTGTTTTCGTATGTTAGTGTGATGTATATTTTGTGTTCTTGTGTTTGTGTCGTATTCTTATTTTTTTGTGACAAAAAATAATCACATTTAGCCCCAGTAGCATATACTTAGTATCATCTCTCCTGCTAACAACGCCACATCATCAGCAAATCTTATGCAGTTTATTCTTCTTCCTCCTACTATCACTCCTCCCATGTTCTGTATACAGTTCCTCCAAGTAGATGTCGAACAGGGTAGATGATAAATGACATACTTGTACTCCTCTCCCTATTTCACTTCCTCCTGACATTTTTTCTCCTGTCCTGATTTTGACTCGTTTCATAAAGGTTTATTATTATTATTATTATTATTGTTATTCAGATAAAATAATAGGTCTACAAGTTTAGGCTTCTGAAATTGTTTAGCGTAGAATTCTGCTTTCGAAAATTGTTTTAAAAATTTGAAAATAGAGATAAAAGTTTTGGTATTTTATTAAGGTGGGAAATTTTTCTTATAATCTGAAAATGTTTAGAAATTTTTGGAGGGAAGATGCCTTTACTGAACCCGGAGGTGTACGCAGGGAGGTTACCGGGTTTGAACCTCCCCCTTGAACTTTAAAAGAAATGTCATATTTACATTGAGGAGGTCAGAAGTAAAGGGGTGTAAGTGCATTTAAGTTATTTGTGAGAAAATGTGGTTGAAAGTGCTTAAGATTTCGTAAATTCCGTGAAATCTTTTATTTAAAATTTAGTGTGTTGATGTAGTTAAAAGAGTATCCCTTTGCCACTAAAAATTTAAGGGCCATATTCATAGACATTCTTAGCACGGGCTTCCTGTGGATGATCAGCGAACTAATGTTTTTCGTATTCATAAACCATTGTTAGCGATATATTATGGTATGAACCCTGTACAAGTAACCAGTCGATAGCCAAGGCTAGTTTAGCACGCTCGTAGCGCAGGCTAGCGAAATGTCTATGAATAGCACCCTTAATGTTTTACCTTTCCCTGGATGCACTTAACTCATGCTCTTAGAAATGTCACTTGTACCCCTTGCTTCTGGCCCTCTCATTTGAGTATTTTTTTTCCATAATCGTTTTCACTTCTCTAATTTTTCACTGTCAGAGTAACAAAATCTATATCGACATAAGACATAGTCCTCCTACCCCTCCTTCAATATAATCCCTGTGCTTGGTGTTGCAGCATGTTCGAATTATCTTTATTATAGAGACCTACCCCCTAGTACCGACCTTGTAATAAAATGAAGTCGACACAATATGTTATTTAGCTTGTTGTGAAACATATTGAAAAGATTGTTTTGACAGTTCTGCAGTGGACATGTTAAATATTGTATATTGTCGACTTTAAACTCATTTTAAGATCGGTATTCACTCGTTCGTAAGTTTGAGTTCTGACTTTATTGTGAACCGTTTAATGTTTTGTAAATTGTACTAGTGCTTGTGCAGCAAATGCTGCAAACCAAGTTCATTAGACGTTCAAATAAAAATATTTCAGATTTAATTTCAATGAAAAATACCAGACATTTTGAAAGTTATTTGCTTTCATAATAATGAAACATACTCTCTCTGAATGTTTTTTTTTTTTTTTTTTTTGCCAGATACTTTTTCATGGGGGAGTAAAGCAATAGTTATTTCAGGTCATTATGGATTGTATGTGGAAGTTAAAGAACGTTAGGTTTTCTATGCTTTCGAACAATAGACATAGCATCTTGGCATAGCTGCTGCTTGTAGAGCTTGAATTATTGAAGGTAAAATCATTTTATACTGCTAAGAGGTATTGCTGAAATGATCTCTATAGCTCAACTGATGAACTGTTTATGTTTATAAATTGAATTAATCTACTTGATATTAATTGCACAAATTTGTATAGCTTAATGAAAGTATGCTACTTTGTTTTGTATATATTTGTATAGTTTTGGCCGATGAATTGTATATGCTTTAAATTGAATAGTAATCTATATAAATCTATTGATAAATTGTTTGTGTTTGTAATTTGAAGTAGTTTGCATGATATGTATTATCAATTTCTGTATATCACAACTAGTTGAATTGTTTATGCCTTAAATTTAATTAACATACTTGTTTTGTATTATACATATAGCTCAACTGATGAATGATCGTTTGCGTTTGTAAATTTAATAATCTGATTGGCTATGTATTGTATACTTTTCGTAGAGCATCGATGTAGCTCAGTCGGCAGACTCGCTGGGTTGCTGATCCGGAGCTGCGTTCGGGCTTGGGTTGGATCCCCCTTTGGTCTTTGGTTTCTTCTGAGGTTTTCCACAGCCGTGGGACTGAAGCCGGATGGTCTGTGGCGAGTCTATGACCAATCCTTGGCATCAACCCCTTTGATTTGATTACCTGGTTGGGTTTTTCCGAGGTTTTCCCCAACCAAAAGGAAAATGCCGGGTAATATTTTGGCGAATCCTCGGACCTCACCTCATCTCACTTCATCTCGCCAAAATACTGTATGAAAAAGACCCAACCCCACTTGATTAATAACTATGAAAATGTTTGATTTTTAATAACAATATTAGTTTTGTATTTTATATATTAACATCATGGCATTAACCATAATAATAATTCATTTCTAATGGTAATAATGTCATCAAACCACTTCAAGTTTTGTAGATTTTAATATCCAATACACAGCTGTACTCAGAAAATTACACACCGCAGAATCAGCCTGTAAATTATTTTAGTATGTCTTGAAGATTTTAATAACCAATTGAATATGAACTCTAAATATGTCAGCAATCCTGTAGGTCATGACCTTCGTGTAATAGCCTATTGTTTATTGTAGTGTGTGTTTTGTTTTATTTTGAAATGCAATTAGATCTCAAAACTGACAAAAGATGGATTTTGGAAAATAGGAAAATTATATAGGAAAACTGACATTTCATTGAAAACTACTATTTTTCTGAAAAACTTTGGTTTCCAAGCTTCAAAATGAAGGGTCATTTATTAAAATCCGTTCACCCGTTTTCCCCTAATTTCCATTACCAGTTAAAATTATTTATATATATAGATAATATTAATAAATATATATATATATAATATTAATAAATATACCGTAACATAATGGAAATATACAAAATTTAAAATATCGATCATGTAAATTGTTAACAATTTTAATAATTATGCCCATCTTTGGCAAAATTCTGTGTACGCCACTGACTGAACATGGCAACACTGGTTCCAGCTGTGTACAGTTCTATTCTTTACAATATTCCGATATTTTTTATGAGACTATATTTTTAGGTATTTCTTTTGTATAAATATTGGTATAGGTACATACATATTCATAAAAATGTTATTTCTGTGATAACCTGTATATTTACTTCTCATCGAAAGAATATTTTTTCCGTCTCCGTTCTCACCATTCAAATATAACAAATTATCGGAATCACATTTTTTTCTATTGCTGGCAAACATTACCATTTCATTAAATCCTCTTCAACTGAAACCGAACAATCATTCCTCCAACGCCAAACGTAAACAGGATGTTGACCCAAAATAAATATGCAAGTTGGCTATACTGTTGCCAATAACAATTACCCATGTGGGAGTAATCAGAACAAAAGCGCATCTTTTATGCTGTCAGTGTCATGACCTCCACGAGGTTATTAGAGTGTAGGCTATTCAATCAGTACGCACTCATTCCACTAATCGTGCGCACTGATCCATTGTTTATCGGAATACTGTTTATTCGCAGCAACCATTATCCAACTAATTTCTATATCACGAGGTATCAGGCTTCAACAGAGATTTTGTTTTGGTAGAAAATTTTTAGTTTTACAACCGTATGTTAGAGATTATTTCTCCCACGTTTCGGAATATCTCAAAGGCTTCGAACGACATGTTTGTTTTATATATCAATAAAAAAACAACGTTCATAAGAATAGCTTGTTACTGGAATACATTTTCATAAGATAATATCAATCAATCGTTTATTAATGTTATGAGCAACAGTTGTTGCAATAGACATAAAATATAATAAATTACAAGAAAGATAAAATAATATTTGACATAAAATATAAAAACCGATGAATACAACAATACAAATGAAATGTAATACTGGTAATAATAATAATAATAATAATAATAATAATAATAATAATAATAATCGTAATACTGTAATACAGAGCAATGCAGCTTATAAATTTAGAATACATTTACAGTGAAGTCAAGAAATTCACTATTACTATAGAATCGATGGTTGATTAACCAGTTGTACAAAACAGATTCAAATTGTATATAAGTTGCATCATACGCCTTCTTTGTCCGCTTTGCAAAGAAAAGGATTCCTATAAGCATATTTTATTACTGTGTGTCGAAGTGGAACTTGTACGGAGAAAATATTTACCACCCTCGATGCTAAGTCAGAGTAGAAGTTCGCTTGCATGTCTTGACCTCATGGGGAATAGAGAATGGGAACAAAGGACTGGATTGTTCCTCTTGAAGGCGAGAAAGATTAGAACTGCAGCTGTCGAAGTCTGCGACGCGAACTGAGGAAGGGATAATAGTATCCACCCAACGGTACACTTATAGGTCTTTTAGGTTAGGATATATTATATAATGTGTTTTATTGTGCCATTTCCATTTTAATATGTGTGTTCTTGTAGAGAGTAGTTGGATGCAATCATAGGTGTGGGGGGGGGAACCTACAAAGGAGGACTTGTTTCGGGTACAAAGCACGTACGGTCAGAAGACCCGTGCATTGGATTTTAGACAAAATTATGATAATATAAAATTTATATGTATAATATTACTCAATAAATCCATCTATCTATCTAAAAAAAACTTATTAAACATTGTTATAGCAATGCAATTGAACCATTTTTTGGACTTAATCTAGCTCTAGGATCTGAAAGACAATAATAAATTGTACCTTATATTATAGTGATGAACTTCTGTTTTAGGGTGATAAGTATTAAGGTTTTTCTTAATTTTCATTACATGTATAAAGTAATGACAGTTAAATTTTTTTCTTAAATAAATAGTGGTCTACAGTTAGCATCATATGCAGACCCTGTTAAAATGCGTATAGCTTTTTTTTTATAGAATGACAATCTTGGATATGCTACCGCTATTTCCCCAAATATAAATACCATATAATAATATACTATTGATAAAGTCGTAATAAGAATTTATGAGATAGAATTTTGGTATTAAAGGTATTAAAAGTCTTAATAAGTAAAATAGTCTTGATAGCCTAATACTTAACAAATTAATATGTTCATCCCATGCTAGCTTAGAATCCAATACAAGTCCTAACAATTTTACCTGTGACTGAGCTTCGGCGTCCGATGTATTTTTCAATGAAAATATTATATTTTGAGTTTTATTTAAATTTAGACTGAAACCATTCACCCGAAACCAGTTTACTACAGTATTATATGATTTTTTTCATTATTGAATTCAAAATTTTTATATCAGTATGTGGTAAATAAATATAATCAAACTGTAAGTTTATTGCCAGAAAAATATAACAATGAAATCATCTTGAAACTTGCAATAGCAATGACACAGCTCCCCCCACTTTAAGAGGTTTTTAAAATTTGAAGATCTGCCAAAATCTATTACTCTTTAGTCTTTGAGGCAGTCTCTTTTCTTGTTTGGGGATAATTGAAATTTTTAAATAATAAAAAGATAAAAAAAAAACACATGACACAAAAGTGAATTTTAGAATGAAGATAAATTAAGGTATACATCAACTCTAGAAATGTCAGTTTACTTCACAATTTTGTTGTAAAATAAGTGTCTATTGGTGGTTTAATAAAAGTATTATGCTTCATGCAAATCATTCGCGGATAAATTGAATTGCATTGAATACAAAATATTCAGTATAATACTCGTAGTTCAGGAGACATCTCTGTACACAGACAGCATGACTGAGACTATCACTTTGTAAACATCGGGATTTTGAAAATTTTAATTTTCGCAAAAAACCTCGAAATCGACTTTTTTTATAGCATTACTTTATTTTCTATAATGGGGAAAAAAATTGATGGGAGCCAATTTTGAATAAACAGCCATCTTGTTTTTTCCCCCCTTTTCTCAATGAAAACGTCAGTTAGTGATAAAACAATACCTCATATACATTCGGAAAAATCCAGTGAATAAGTACAAAATTTGTGCATTTTAGGCTAAACCGAAATACTGGAAGAACGTGGGTACTGAAAATCATCTTGGGTAATAATTCTGAAAACGAAAATATCCTTACAATTTTCAAAATTTATTTTTGCTATTGTTACAATAATTTCTCTGTTTATAAGGTCTATTGAGAAAAGATTTTAAAATCTTCCTCTCTACTGATCATAGGAAATATAGTGAGACCAAAGAATGATCCGTACCGTAAGCTGGTCGCTGCTGTAGGTTTGTTGTCATCAGTTTATGGTTAAATTACAGACCTACCAACTTTCATGCAAAATGATAGAATAATCCGCAATTAGGTCACGATATTTTCTCTCCTGCCCTCTTTTTCATTTCATTTCGTTTATTATATTCCATAGATCTTACATGAGCAATGAAGCTTTAAGATATGGAACAAGTCAAAATTTTACAATATTACTATTACAATTTTTACAAATTTTTACAATTTTTACAGTTTTAATATTTTGTAATTTTCTACAATTTTTACAATATTTTGGCGAGGTGTAGTGAAATGAGGTGAGGCCCGAGGATTCGCTAAAAGATTACCCGGCATTTGCCTTTTGGTTGGGGAAAACCTCGGAAAAAACCAACCAGGTAATCAGACCAAAGGGGTGAAATGAAGTGAGGCCGAGGACTCGCCATAAACCATTTGGCTTCAATCCCAGGCTGGGGAATACATCGGAAGAACTGATACGGTGACCTCCGGTATTTAGAGGTCATCACATAATTTTCGTGTTTAATTTTATGTTTTCGTCCCATTGCTATTATTATTATTATTATTATTATTATTATTATTATTGTTGTTGTTGTTGTTGTTGTTGTTGTTATTGTTATTGTTGTTATTATTGTTGTTATTATTATTGTTATTATTATTATTATTATTATTATTATTATTATTATTATTATTATTATTATTATTATGTATTTAATGCTCAACCAGATTGATTCAACATCATTTGGTTTCTAGCACACCAGTACAAAGTCTCCATATAGGATTTAAAATTTACAAGTTTTTTTTACAAACATTTAAATGTTCCCAATTCATAATAGAATTTTCCTCATTACAAACGACGCAATGAGGTGATGGTAAAATACTCAGTTTACATAAATATTCCGCCAGGCAGTCGTGTCCTGTGGTAGTCTTTATGACAGCTATAGTCTCTTTACGGGGATGATCAGGAAGTATCTCTGACTTGTCAACAAGACCAGCCCATTTCTTGCCATCACTCTTTATTTGAAGATCTGAAAGAAACTCATTCTTAAATGAGCGGTTAACTAATCGTTTCAAGTTGTGATACGAAAGTTGGGAGGTCGTCCGTAACAATATTTCAGTCCCTATTTTTGCTAGGGAGTCCGCAATCTCATTCCCTGAAATACCAACATGCGAAGGTATCCACTGGAGGACAACGACGACTTTTAACGCTTTGAGTGAGGCAAAGGATTTTCTGATCTCGACAACTCTTGATGTTACAGGATGAGGGAGAGATGCCACCCCCAAAATGGCAGATTGAGAGTCGCAGAGAATGACAACACGACTGTGGCAAGTCAGTCTTCCAAGCAATTGCTTTAAGGCAAGGTTTATGGCCTCCAATTCGCCATCGAAGTGCGACTGATATTATTATTACTATTATTATCATTGTCATTATTGAAAAGGATGTCCTCTCCTAAATTTCAATCTCCCTCATTTTATCTCTCGTAGGTTGGTAAGTCCGAAGTTACATGCGCTCTACAGTTGTCAAGAATAACGTAAGACGTTCGGTCAGCATTTCACCGATACGGCTGAGCTTTTGGCCGCACTGTAAGTTGTTAGTAATGATTACTTTCTCGTCTTTCTGATTTCAGCTTTCGTGCAGATGTCTAGGAAATAGCGGCATTCTGGGTAAACATCCTTGGAACCAATGTAAGTAGACCTATTACAAGTAGATAAAACTGTAAGATTCTTTTCAAAATACGCATTTCTGTATATGCCATAGGCCCACTACTGAAATTTTTACATTATGACGGGTTCTAAGTCAGTTGTTTGAAATTAACAGATTCGTCGACTATAAGGGACTCAAGAGGTAACTTTCGTGTCTATACGGGCGGAGATATTGAACAAAAGTAGATCACAAAGTTAAGCTATTACTCACGTAGAAGTTTTGCATGAAAATTTCCTTTCAGACGGAAGCATTAGTGGAGAAGTAGGCGTCAAAGTTTGTCTTGTAACTCTCTAATAACAAAGGCAGAGTCTAGCAGCATATTGTACGCTTGTCAATGAAGAAATATGTGTACTCAGAGGCAAGAGATTTCTCCTGGTTCTACTTCCAGTTCGATACAAACGCCAAAACTACTACAGACCTAGATATTTACTTGTTCATAATTTAACCGCAAGTAAGAGTAGCAACTCCTTACTCGATAAAGTGTGTCTCTTGATGTCATCTGTTCCATCTTTTGTTATCGTCATTCTCGTCATCTACTTGTATCACTTTGTTCTCTTTCTGTGTTGTTAAGATGCCACTTCCTTTCAGCTGTCTCGGAAGGAATAAGTGAAACACATTACCTGCAAAAGATAAATATTTTCACTGAAACATGTGTGACTTCATACAATGGCCTGCTGCCATACGCTAAATGCTCTTTGGAAGACCGGTTGATTTCGTGAGAGCTTTTTAGCCTATGCATGACTCGCTCTGTTTTTGCTTTGTTTTGTTTCTTTCTTCCTTTTTGTGTCTGTTTATAAAGTGTTATAGTCGTAAATAATCAGTTACAGAGATAATAAATATCCAAGTGGTAAATTAGGTGCAAAATTAACATAATAATTTCCCTAGTAGTGTGTTGTATTGTATTGTATTGTATTGTATTGTATTGTATTGTATTGTATTGTATTGTATTGTATTGTATTTATTTACATGTCATAGTATTCGTACATTGCTTCACCGCTAGAATATACAGGGCAGAGTGCTGCATTGGAGTTAAATCGCTCGCTTGAACTCGGTCGAATGTCGCACCCTCGAGTGAGATACGATCGGTCGTGATACGCTCGTAATAAATAGAAGCACAGTACAAGGTCATCTCACCGACATGTCTTATCTTGTATGGAAGGCGACAGATAAGATACACATATGTTTTGCTCACACGGTAAAAATAAGGCTTTATTTTCTTCGTTTATGACAAACGTTTAATGGAACAGTCAATGGAACGTACCAAAACAGGAACATGAAGTTATAAATAAAATAGTATGAAAAACTTCGATATACAGTTATTATTGCTAATTAATAATTATTCAATGTTTGATTTACCACATATATAATGTGTTAGGTCCATACATACTGTTCCGCCTATATACTGCGACAATGTAGAAACGTTTTACGAAGTATTATTGATATAGCAGTAGCCTAGATTAATAACAATATTAGTACAGAGATAACGTCACAGAAAATACAATAAAACGAATAATCATCCTGCACAACTGTTACAGACGCAAAGATTGATTCATTAATTATTATTATTATTATTATTATTATTATTATTATTATTATTATTACTAGAAAACTTGTTACGGTTCTTGCATCATCGTGATTGTGTTCTCCGTTTATAATAATTACATTTACATCCAATAACATCTATCAGATGTGGCAAAAACAAAATCACTCCTGTGTGGAAAAAAAAAATTACGTACAACATTTATATTACATTTTAAAGCAAGTTTTGTAGTTGTACTATAGAGAGGTTAGTTGAACACTGCAAAGTTTTGAAATGATAAACATGTATTATGTTACTACACAGTTCATCACTGTAACAAGAACGAATGTCTAACGCTCGGCTTATACCGTTCGAGGATTTATCGCTCGCGACAATTTTACCCATCATGCATGTGCGCTACCTATCGGATTATGCTATGAAGTACTTGGCGCTCGAGCGAAAACTTCCGATGCAGACCTCTGATTTACACAGTTCGGATATTAAGTAATAAGAGATAACTCAATAATTTGCTGAGTTACAATATATTGGTTTTATACTCGTATTACTTGAAGTACTATGCAAAGGTCACTTTTTTCCTTTTCCTTTCACGGATAATGCCTAATGCCGTTTCGACTTCACATATTTTATGGCAGGCCAAATCGGCCTAGAGGGTGGCGAAAGGCTAAGGCCCCACCTTTACAGACAATCGGCACTGAATGGCAGGAGGGATATGTAAATCTAAGACCTCATTGGGAATCGAACCCGCGACCTTCCTACTTGCAGCGTTACTCAACCGGAAGGCTACCGCTCGCCACCTTTTACGATAGTACTTTATTGTATTTTATGTAGCGTAGATATTTAATTCTCTCCTTAGATCATTTTAATAATCTTAGAAAACAAAATTATGGCCCGTTTTCTGATTTCAGTTTTGGCCTAGTTTCCATTTTTATATCCGAAACTGAAGCGATTGTTAGTTAAAGTTTTAAGAGTAGGCAATCCGATAATGTACAAGGGGCTATCAATAAGTTTCCGGACTGCCCTGAATGTAGGCAACAGACAGGGCATAGCAAACGGAGAAGTTATCTAGAACCAGGGAAACGCCTGAAAACTAGCTCTATACTAAATGCATCACTTGAAACCCAGAGACGACTAGCCATAAGGCATATAGGGAAATATTCCAGGAAAAATCGTAATACATCCTCGACATGTTTGCACAAAATTACGTGTAGAATCTTAGTTCTTAAAGACAATCTGACGCTGCTTGATAGACAAACTTAACAGGCATGGAAGTAATGATCTTCATTATGTATGTATGTATGTTTAACGATTAAATAAATACCAGTGCTGTTTGGAAATATATTGATTGCACCTTCTATTAGATGTGCCAATAGATTAATGTTTGTGGAGGGTATTTAAAGAATGAGGTGCTCAGTGTTCCGCCCCCACGAAACATAAAAAACTCGAAGAATTCGTAGTAAAGTTCTCGAAATTCCTGTGGACTTGTTGCGTCATCTAATGAGAATGTATTTAGAGCCTAGATTTGAAGAATGTGTGCAGCGAAACGGATGTCATCTTCAAGACGTAGCATTCAGAACATAAATTGTTACGAGGAACAGTTAAACTCTGTCATAGGCTGCTTTATCTTAAGGGGGGAGGTACAACTTTCGTTATTATAATTTTACTTTGTGTCAAGATTTCTTTCTCAGAACCTGTAGACATTTGGATATAAAAATTGGCATGCTTAATATACACTATATTTACTAAGAAATTGTAATGTTTGTGGAAACTAATAGTTGTGTTTTTAATTATGAAAATTTGTGAAATATTTTGTTCAGCCGGAAGCATTTACCTGATAATTCAAAAAGTACATAAGATATTTTAATGAAACTTTGCATATATGTATAGTTTTCCCACGTGAAGGACATATTCTAAAATCGTGAATGCAGAATATATAGCTTATGTTTTAAAAATAATATTAATTCCATACTAAATTTAAAAAAAATTATATTTGTCCACAACTGTGGAGTAACGGTCAACGAGTCTGGCCGCGAAACCAAGTGGCCCGGGTTCGAATCCCGGTCGGGGCAAGTTACCTGGTTGAGGTTTTTTTCGGGGTTTTCCCTCAACCCAAATACGAGCAAATGCTGGCTAACTTTCGGTGCTGGACCCCGGACGCATTTCACCGGCATTATCACCTTCATTTCATTCAGACGCTAAATAACCTAGATGTTGATACAGCGTCGTAAAATAACCCAATAAAAATTATTAATATTATTTTAAAAATAACTATACATTCCATAGTAAAGATCTTAATGTTCTTATGGGAAAACTACAAGGCTCAATGAATATTCCGAACTGTAAGTACTTGTAGTTATTGTACCGTTAAACATAGCCTACAGTATATGTGCGTGTCACTGAAGATTATTATTTCTTCCTTGCCTGTTGAGTCAGTCTATCAAACAGCGTCAGATTGTCTTTAAGAATTGAAATTTTAGACGTGGTTTTGTGCAAACATGTGAAGGACCTATTAAGATTTTTCCTGGAATACCTCCATATAATATGCCTTATGGCTAGTCTTCTTCTCTGCGTTTCAAGTGATGCATTTAGTAACTATAGACTTAGCTTCCCTGCGTTTCCCTGGTTCTAGATAACTTCTCCGTTTCCTATGTTCTGTGTGTTGCCTACACTGAGGGCTGTCCGGAAACTTATCGATTTCTCCTTGGTTACATGCATGCAACATCTCATTAAGATATAAGTACTTTATTAGCTGTGAAGTAAACGCTGTTCGGCTCAACAAAGTAATCAAAAAATTTTAAATCAACTGTTAGGTTTTCAAAAATATTAAAATTGCTTAGTCATATACAGATGGTGAATATTGAAGTCTGCCGATTTTTATTTCTAAAAAAAGAGATTTTGAGGGGGGGGGAAATGTTTAAATATAGTAAAATAATACTAGCGAAAGGTGTACCTTCCACGTTGAATTAATTTTTTATATTTATTAATGATGTTTACACTTTGCAACGCAATAAATCTGTGTAAGTATAGAGATATGAACGAAATCTCTAATTACATGTCTGTGGACAAAGAAAGATTGACTGGAAGACCTAAGACGAAGATTAGTATGCAGTATTTCACATAAGATTTGAACTCCTCCATAAATATCTGTAATTTTTAGTTTGGTAACGTTTTGAAAATTGCTTCTACGTTTGAGAAGGTATAAATTAGAAACATAAATGTTTATCAGTCTTTAATTACAGAAACGAGACAGAAATATCGATTTACACTGCTCTGATAAAACTTGATTACACAGCCCATGCTGTTCCAGCTAAGCCCGCCTGGAGCTCCGTGCCAATGTACTACGCCGTTTTGTTTCATACAGACTACTCTCTCGCACAAAACTACATTCAGATGTACCAATTGATGCATCAGGTAAATGACACACAGCCGTACAGACTTTAGATATCACACAGAAAGCACCGTTGCCATGGAAACGGCCAATAAATGAAACTCGCCGGATTGCAATCGTTGTTTCAACCTCCAATTTCAGAATGAGAAAGTAGAATGTTTTAATGGCCCTTGCAACTATAACGGATAGCCCCAATTACGAAAGGGGGTGAGAGTTGACCAGCGAACCGTCGGAGTCCTATGAGGGCAGCACAGTTTTGTAGCTAATTTTTTTTATCCTTGGATAATGACTCTTTGAACATTACTATATCTAGCATGTATAACTGTCTAGAGCAGGCTGCTTCTGTTAGATTGACCTTTATATCATCATAATTTTACAAGGAACTGCGTGTAGAATACATGCATTTGCCGTATTAGACTCTGGAAATAAACGGAAAAAGAACAGTTTCCTTTTCAAATTAATTATTCTTGCTTCTCCCATGGTCCCTAATCGGTTCAGATTCCCAAGTGAAAATCTCAAATTAAAGCTATAAAGTACGTCATTAGTAGGCAGGGCATTTTTGTTCCCAAACGTACAGCGGATCGAGTAGTTTCTTCTGGTACATCTATTACGTCACGTCGGTGCTTAACGTTGCTCGTTAGCCATGGATGCATAAGCAGGGAAGTATTGTAAGCAGGTACGCATATGCTATAAATCATAGTGCAATACAGGCGCTCCATCGTCAATGTTGTATATGTAAAACACTAAGTTACGACTACATTGTGATCTGATTCTAATATTGAGTAAGTTGCATTTTCATTCAAACTTTTGTGTTAATATTATTTTAATTTATCAATCTATGTTATATTGTATTTCATTTTGATCTGTATTAGTATATATTGTGTGAAATGTAAATATTGTTAATTTGTATAATTATTGATTTTTGTTATTATAATTGTGTCTCTGTAACGTCTTATGACGTAGGATGAACATTTTCTTAGCTTAAACAAATTTTTACTGACAGTTATGGTAAAAGATATGGATTTCATAATCTCAGAATATATATTTTTGTTCACCGTAACACATCTGATTTTGTTAAATGAATTAATTGTACATATTGTGTTTTTTAGAGTATATACAGTTAATGTGTATCATACTTACTATTATGTTCTATAATATAATGCAAATCTCGGATTGAGGAGGCAACTTCCTGGAATTTGGCTAAGTTACAGGAAAATAACCTGCAACAAAATGAAGGTTTTAAGGGAAAACTATAGATTTTAATGAGGATTTATAATGTGTTTCAATCAGGGATGGTCCATATCATTCTCTGTCTCCTCATCCTTCCGTGCTTCACTTTTGTTACCAGATATTCCAGATGAGGGAGTGTGAATGAGAAAACAAATTGTGGGCGCAGTGTGCATTCTTGAAATATTTGTGTTAAAAATACTGTCCACTACAGTAGACATCCCTTCCGAACTATGTTGAGGACCCAATGTCCTGTCCAGGACATGGTGAAAGTTCCCTCCCCCCTCTTCAAACATAAATTTTAAAGACAACCTAGTACCGACAAAAGAACAGTAGCGGTCAAAGTCCTCACTTAAACTAAGCTGCTGTCAAGCATTTTATATTACTTCCGTTGCGTGAAGTAAAGCCTTCAGTGGAATGAGGGATGGACTTTAGAGTCTGTTCCAAACTGTAAAACTCAAACTTCACTGTTATTCACTTATTCAGTAGGTAATGACTACTGATCTATTTGGTTAGAAAATGATTTAACAGACCTACCGGTAAAGAAGAAAGTGAAATGCATTCCAAAGGACCTAAAAGTTCCTCAAAGTTTTAAAAATGACCAAAAATTGCCGAAAAAATGACCTATTCAAAAACGTAAAAAAATGCAAAAAAATACAATATAAGAAATTACTTTTTTACGTTGGTATTAACATAGAAAGGATTTCTATATTAATAAGCATCGTCCTAATGTGAAACATAAGATGACTTTTCATCAACATCCGCCCCCTAGACATCACTGAAATTCTGAGTAACATTCAAGGTTATGGATATCATTATCCTAGTGAGTGTTTAAAAATGTATTTCTTTGTTTGTTTATTTCTTTATTTTGTGTATGTATTCATACAGTCATATTAAACTAGATAAACATAGACGGCTCATCTCAATTTAATATATTATTCCTATTAAACCTATTCGGTTTCAGGTTCGCTCACTTGATATTACATATGGGCGCTTCTCACAATCTTCAAAAAGTTGAGAACCACTGGTTTACAGCCCGCATGGTAGGAAGGCTTGTAGGAAATATTATTTATACGCCATGAATGTCTGGAGTAGACGCGTTGGGATTTGCAAGTGTTATGCATAATAAAATTAATGCTCTTCCATGGCATTTACCGTCACAGCAACGGTTGCTATGCAACTTGTCTATAAAATTATTAACAGCCTCTGTTATGAACCTATAACAGCACTGAATTAAACATGGGGCGTTGTATCTCTAAGATAGACCGAATGCTTCCCAACTCCGGTCCCGTAAATAGCTTCGCGTGATGGAAGATAATACCGCACTTAAAGACTGACCTCTATCAATGAGACTTGAAAGCTATTTCTGAAATTTAGATTAAATGCTTCAAAGTATTCAAACATGGCTAAACTTTAAACGAACGGATAAAATGTCGGACTTTCAGAAACAAGACCTGCTTTCAAATCTTGACGAACGTACAAGTGGAATTTGTGGAGGAGGAAAATGTGTTGGGACATATTTAGTCGAGGTTTATTGACTAATTGTCTTCTTTTTTTCGCTTATTCATTCAGTTATTTATTTATTTACTGCTTGAATAATTTACTGAATGATTAGCTGATTTACTGTTTAATTTCATTGAATGATTGAGTGCATGATTTGATTATTTGATTAATGATTGAATAATTTGACTAATTTACTATTCAGTTTGATTTACTGAATGATTTAACGATTTGTTTGCTTTACGATTGCTTTAATGGTCAGATTGCTCACTGATTTGATTAATTAATAATGTACTCATTGATTTGGTCGAGTGACTGATTCACTAATTGATTTAATTGACTGTCTGAATGACTTACTGATTTTACTGATTAATTGATTTAACAGACTGATTTGATTACCAGACATTGACTTCATTGAGAGAACTGACCTGATTTGATTGGCCAACTGGTCTACTACTTAACTTGATAGAAAGACTGGTTTACTGATTGACTTGATTTATTTACTGGTTCACTGATTAATTTGCTTGAATGACTGGTTTACCGATTTACTTGATTGACTTGTTTACTGATTGATTTGATTGACCAACTGCTTTACTAATCGACTGATTTACTGATTGGTTTACTAATTGACTGGTTTACTGATTTACTTATGTGACAGACTGATTTATTGATTGATTTTATTGATTGACTGACTGATTTACTGATTGACTTGATTGACTGGTTTACTGACTGACTGACCAGTTCACTGATTGACTTGATTGATTGGTTTATTGATGGACTTGATTGACTTATTTAACTGACTGGTTTACAGATTGACTAATTTAATTAATTGAGTTACTGATTTACCTGATTGAATAGTTTACTTATTTGTTTGATTATCTGAATGGTATACTGATTGATTTGATTCAATGGTGTACTGATGGATTTAATTGATGGAATGATTTAATGACTTATTTGATTGAGTGCTTGATTTACTATTTAATTTGATTGACAGGCTGATTTACTGATGGATTTGTTTGACTGATTTACTTATTTATGTGGTGGAGTGATGATTTACCCACTGATTTGATTGACTCGCTGATTTACTGATTGACTAACTGATTTCTTGATTAAATTTAGTGACTTGGTGACTTATTGACTTACTTGATTAACTATGACCTGCGGATTAAGTGACTGATTTCATTGTCCAATTTAGTGATTGATTTCACTGGCTGATTGACTTAATTGGTTTCATTGATGTTCACTGATTCATTTCTCTGACTGACTGACTTACTTTGGCTGGTTGATCGACAGCTGATTAATTGATTGACTAATTAATTTTCTGATATTTATTGATTGGTTGATTGATCAACGATTGATTGTAATAAAGACAGGAAGCGGTCTTAATCAATTCTACTCTTCAAGCCAAGTGATTTGTATTCTTGACCATTATCTTTATAAATTACTCTCTTCTTGGAATCACAGTTTCCAACTTTTACTTTCTCGCTCCTTTTTCTTCTTCAGATTTTCTTCTGTATTATCCTATTATGCAAGTTAATGATTCATCCTGCATATGATATTAGAAGCTATTTCCTTACGTAACCTGCATGTAGGATGTTCTATAAAAATATCCAGTTAATGTAGGTGTTCTCTCAGGGGAATTTTTCTGTAATAAGTCTTGTCGCTAACGTGATTTGTGGTTCTCTGAGCTGCAGAATAAGTGATAGAGATGTGTCCTCCGTCATAAACTTTGTGAGTCTGTGTCCCTTTACTCGGTTCAAATACTCTAGGTTTTGTTCCATTCCATAAAGTCGATCGACACATTTTCAGACCAGTTTTGTCTCGCCTATAATTTCTAAAACTACACGACATATTTCAATAGATGAATAAGCAATGTATCCAAAGTGACCTTGAGTTGGAACTGGTGACGTAATCTAGCGATATGCGGAAGGAGGGAATTCGAGGCACGAATTGGCAGGTCGCGCGGCAGCCGAGTCAGTACTCGAGAATTCGAAGCGATATAACATTTGCAGTGCTGTCAAATGATTCGTAACGAATAAGTCTATAATGTCAATTGAGAAATTAGTTCCGGCGTAACTGAGGAGCAAGAAACTGGTGTCCTGATCTGAGTCTGGAGTAAGGATTGCAAAATCGCTTGAGCAGAGTACCTGATTCGTTTTTTCACGAGGAATATGCCTTTCCTTGCACCTAGTATGGACACCCGTTCCAAGGTGAAACAAAAAATGACACTTCGAATATTTACTGTAACAACACTGTGAGACATAAAGGAATTCTAATGTTGTTAGTACTGTAGTTAGATTATGACCCGGTGTATCTTTTGTGACCACGTACAATAACACCACCTCCCCTCGCTTATATGGGCATGAAGGCGCCGGAGTTGCGTATAAAATTAGCCATGCCGCGCGAATTTTCTCTCGGTAATATCTCGGCATCGAGAGCAGCTACGGACCTGTGCTACCACTCGTTTGATTTGTAATCGTGAGTTCCACAATATTAAAGTGATAATAGACACGTAAGGTACAGTTCGAGTGAACCGTAGTGAAAAATTTCTTGTGAGCTGGAATTGATTTCGGAACGTCGCACAGTGGTTCCAAACTCAAATCTGACTGGACAAAAGGTATAAATGTTTGAGTTTCAAAATATTATAAATACTGCATTTCTATAATCTTAAATAGACGTGCATCTACGATTCGTATTCAGTTTTCCATAAAAATTATTGTGGTCTGAGCAGGAGCAGGTAGAAGTCAAGTGTTCAGCACAGACATTCTCTTCTCGTTAGCATCGCCCGGCAAGTTACCTTCCGAACATCGATTTCTGAAGATATAATATATTGCCAATCCCCTTCGAGTTTCGGTGAATGAAACTACAGGTATTTCCCTACATTTTTAGTGCATTTTCGAACTTTAACATTGTGTTATTTAGTTATAATACTCATTAATACACAGAGAAGTGTTCCATGAAAATATTTAAAATTTTATTTGCTGTAGCAGGCCCGCAAAAGCAAAGGCCACAAAAGGCCACTGTCAAAGCAGGTTCAGCATTTACATTAGTCATTTAGGTATGTAATTATAAAGGTTTTATAACCAAGTTCAACCACTTTCTCCTTTTATTTATATTTTAGTGATGGTAGACGGAATTCTAAGAAAAGAACTAGTTGACATTTCGTGAAAAGAAAATAATATTTTAAGAAGATTAGCCTCTGTGTTTGAGTACGTATTAATTAAAATGGTTTAGGAGATTCTGAGGGACATGATCGTAAATTAGTGCAGAAAAAAGCGCTGAATTCTGATGAAACATAAAGAGTAATGGACTAATTGCCTCTATGTATTATAACATTTTCTTAAAGAAATACAAGGTTTGGTTAAGTGTTAAAATGACTTTTTTTAAATAGACTGTGTCTAGCAACAAAGATCGTCCACAAAAGCCGCTTCATGAATGTGCTGAGAAAAGTCAGAAGAATCTGAAGACTTTGGTGGAAACACTCGGTTGATGAGATTGCTCTTGTCGCAGAAATGGATTTGAGATCAACATATAGGCTAGAAGCAGCAGAAATGGTAAAGCAAGTGTTAAGTTTTTACTCAGAAAGGGCCACGAAAATGAATGAAAGAAAAGAAAACAAGATCGCTTACGTAAACAAATGGGACTTCTTGTCGACATTCCCAAACCAGAATTTGGTACGCCTAATGACGGGATTAGCGCGCGGAGGTTCTTTGAAGATCCAGGTTTGGCATCAGAAACTACTGGCGTAGATAAAGGCTTGATTCGGTGATATGGAACCATCTTTAAAACCAGTGGTCGTCATTTCGTAACTCGCGAATCAGCACCTTAATATTCAAGCAGGGCGGAGGGATAAGGCATGATTTCCCTCCCCTTAGCCAACACTTGTTCATTCAACGTTAAGCAATCTGGATATCCTTCTCTCCTACATTCCCCTCTGCTGTGTATTGCGGGCTGCATTTTATATGATGTAATCTTTGCCGACCACTGCTTAAAACAATCGCCAGTAGGTACAGCATTAATATTGGAGAGTTTGAAAAAATAATGTTTGGGCACTGTAGAAGTATACATCCAGAAATATAAGTGGTATTGTATGCCGCAAAGTGTGCATAAAATACTTATCCATGTTGCGCAGTTGATAAAGGAAGCCGTACTTCTGTTGGGATGATGTCCGCGAAACCCCAAGAAGTCCGATATAAAGATTATAAGAATTTCAGGGAATAAGCTTATCACGCGCCCAAATTTTGTAGAGCCGATACGACGATGGATTTGATGGAATTTCCTCTGGCCCGATGGTAAGCAGTCTTCGTATCTAACGCCAAAAGAGTAGAAAAGTGTATCTTCTGTTGTAGACCTACTGAGACTGCTCCAGGATCACGATGGTGATGATGATGATGATGATATGATGATGATGACGATGATTATGATTGAAAATTAATAGAGTTACAACCCTCTAAAATATCTGTAAATATTTCAAATGTAGATTTATTTAACCAGAGTTAGTGGTTTTGTTAAAATTGTATTAATATGTAGGCTATTTTATTAAACAAATTAAATATTTGACTCAATATGTACGACTTTTGTGTATTTTTAGCATCTTTCACACAGTAAAATTAAATAGAAAGTATATAATGCATTTGTGATTTCGTTCCAATCCCTGCGAAAATCAGTTTTGTAAAATTATTGTAATTCTTTAAAATTCAACCCCTGTGAAAGGGTGGTTTATTTTATCCAATCGTAATCAGAGTTTACACGCAAATGTAAAATGACATTTGTAACCTGTATACAAAATTTTATGAAAATCTGTTAGAAACGACAAGGGTTATTAATTTTGTCCTGCTAGATTTGTATTTGGAACCACTGTGCGTCGCTTCATATGAAGAGAAAATTTAGTTCATCCTCTTCATTAACTAATTCTGGTATCGTAGACCCATACTTTCCATAACCGAAATAAAATTAAAACATTAAGAGCAACATAACTGTAGTTCCATTTCCGAAACTACATTATATGTTCTGTGTGTCGATGTATTCCTGATACAGCACAGGATTTTCCTTCCCCTCCTCCGAGGTTTTTTCAGCTGTAAGGCAATGTCAGTTAATGGATGTTGAATTGGATGGAGTTACGCAATAAGAGACCAAGCGCCAAAAATCTGTTTCGAGATATTGGCCATTCAAATAAATACTTCTTTTTTACATTTTATGCAAGAAGTATTTTAACCAGTGGCAATTACTCCATGAAGGATATGAGGGTGATCCTACAGTTTAATTTCGTGCCTCTGAGAATAGAAAACATTTTAATTACAGATTTTGATTTTCAGTGCGTCCCGACGTAATAATTTCCTTTAAGCTTCCACTTTATGTCGTGAGTTGTCGCCACTGCACATCTCAGAAATAATTTCTGAGGAACCATCCAAATATCTTACAGCAAACGGTATTTCTAGCAGTGAAGTTATTGGACAGGGGAGGGTACAGAGGGCGGGGTATGGCTTGAATTTAACCGCGTTTGAGGATATGACCGCGTATCCTAATACTACGACCCTTCTTTCTGGGTGGTAGAGACCTTGTCAGAGACTACAATAAGAATTTTCAAGTACTACCCTCATAGTCTCCTTAAATGCATATCATTGGTCATTTTAAAAGAATAGAATAAACGAAATAATAAATAATTTAGAATGATATAATATAAAAAACAAAATTAATAAAAATCAAAATTACATAAAAATAAATAAAATGAGCTGTAATAAATATAAGAATTAACAGGACTTTCAGATGATAGGACAGCCGAAAGAATATCTGAAATTGTATTTTATCATTTAGAAGAATTTAACTGTAGCAAGAAATTGATTGCGCACACGTACGACTTAACATCGGTAAATATCGGGCAGTACAATGGTTTAGGAGCCATATTCGCAACTAAAAAGGGGAGGAGAATCGAACTTCACTACTAATAAATTGCCAGTTCCAGTATGGTGAGTCAGTTGTATTGATTTTGCATGCTCTATTATTATTATTATTATTATTATTATTATTATTATTATTATTATTATTAATTTTAGTTTCTGTCTTGGTCATCAGTCACCAATCTAACATCCTACATACAAAAAATATCACGTGTCGCCACTGATTATAACATACATACTATTACAAAAAAAATAGCATAAATAATACCAAAAACTGCTAACCGATTTTTAATAAGAGACTAGCAGTTGAATTAATATTTCAAAGCAATATGAATAATTGAATTTTATGCTAAGCAAATTTTTGCTTATAAATAGCAGCAAAATTCAGATATCGTCGGTTTCTTGGTAAAAGTGACCAATTCACATTGAAGACTTCCAAGCATTATGAATATTTAAGACTAATTTTATATTAAAAAGTAATAATAAAGCACATTTACATTCAAAATAACTAATTACTAACATCAAAGGAGTATTGTTATCTTTGGACGGATCATTAAACCTTTAAATGCCTTTTCCCAACATTTTTTTTTATTTTGGACTTCTTCACTTTTACCAACAAACCGACGATATCGCATTCTTGATTTTTTTTCAGGGTTCAATTAGCCTGCCATCAACAGATTTGTGCAAGTATCTCTCTTTTTTTTTTCAAATTGTCGGTCGGTCTATTATTGCGTAACTCCGTCCAATTGTGAGTATCATCTCGTTATCAGCAATTCCACCGAGCTACTAACCTCGCAGTTGATACAACGTCTTTAAATAATAATCGATTAATAAATGGGGCTTCGAAATAAAACAAAAATCCATTTCATTAGTTGACTGCAGCACTAAATTACATTACATTGCAACCTGACTTTCTACACGACCATTAAGTATCACTATTATTCGGATGTCCTATCTACAGAACATTTACGACCTAGAAGGGTGTTTTGTGCTAAGTTAACGAACGTTGGTAGCTACGTTGAATTTCAATTTCGCTCAGTACATTGTAGCAGTTATAAATCTACTATTTTCTCCAACTGCACCCTCCTTCGGGTCTGGTTGTAGTCACAGGATGCTTTTAAAATGCCAGTGTTTTCTAACAGCAATTTTAATTACATCCTTGTCAGAATTACTTCCTCTATTAGACAGTAAAGTTTTAAATGCCCTTTCTGTACGATATTACGTTTGATTTAATTTTTTAATTAGTTACACTGTCTGATGTAATAACTATAAAACAAAATTGTGGTAATTATTTCTCTATTTATGTGACAATATGTCCCCTATAACCTGCTTAATTACGTTCTTTATACGCATAAAGGAAAACACACTAAACACAAAACACTGTCTAAGGTAATTACAAATTCTGTATTTATCGTACTTATCGTCACTTCTGAAGCACACAAACAATTCAGAGGAGACCCAGGTACGACAAGTGGAGCAGTGGTAGAATGATAACGACGGAGAAAGCAAAACTTTTCCTGCTACAGGTACTGCTCCGCCTACTTAGTAGAATGCGTTTGAGTCTAAAAAAAAAAAGCAGTGAAATAGTACAATGTGGTCTGTTGTGACGAAAATTCAAGTCCCCGCATACCGGTAAGGCATCATGTCACAAACACGTTCACGTTTGAGTATTTCTTGAACAAGGCGCAAATGTAGAGGATATTGTTTGAGAGTTTAAGATCATATTTATTTATTCATCTATTTATTCATTGTTGTATTTTATAAATACATCTAGCCTGTCTGACTGATAGCTGTTTGTAACGATCTCCACAGTTGCTATTCACATGACGACGAAGAGAGATCCACTCTTCGAAACGTTGTGCTACAATTTTGAAAATTAGCAATGGAAAAAGTCCAAATAGCTGAACCATTGAAAAAATTCACTGTTGCTCTGCCCCCCTTCATTCAGATCAATACATTGTTTTATTTTTACATAAATTGCAAGATCTGCTTTACCAAACCTGACTACACACAATACCAGATATCTTTGGAGCAGACCATAACAAGGGTCTCGATGCATCTCATGTTATCGCTGCACTCCCATTGGTTGGCGAGTCATTACATAGCTGAGAGCGTTGTAGACACTAGCGCGTGCATATCCTGGTTACTAGACGGTATTCAGAGACGCGTCCACTACTACAGTTCTATTGCGTCTAGCATCTGTGCGGTGTATGAGCAGACGACAGCAGTACAACTAGTGACTGATGCAAGAAGGTATATTCAAAGACACATTACTTCAATTTTCACTTTTCTTTATATGAACGTAGTCGGTCACTTAATTCATACGCGCTATTCCATAAGAAATCGATCAGTAAAAAACCTCGCATTTTTATACTCAATTTTTTTTCCTATTTATAGAAGGTGCTGAGGAGAGTGCATTTGCAAAAATATACTATCGAAAGTCGAACGGTTTTCGTATTGTTGAGCGACAAATTTACCTTATTTTAGAAAAACAAGCCTCTTTCAGCGCTCAGAACTCTGGAACCATTTACTGTAGAACATTGAATGAGAGCTCATTTTGAAGCTGACATTTGGTAGGTTATGATAAGAAGCAATCCTTATTTTTATTGTGTACAGAGGGACAGAAAATCTGATTTTACTTACTTTAGGCTTTTTGGCCATTTGTAAAAATGTAAAAAAATATTGATATTAAGAGGAATTCGGCATTGTTTGCTTAGTGGTACGGCAATAAGTTTCGAGGGTATTAAATAAATTATTTTCACACGCCTAGACTTGAATGGCGTAGTACCGCACGCACTGGCCGAGAGATGATGATAAGCGAGCGTTGGGCGTCATTTTACTCCTGTGTTTATGAAAACTTGTGATAAAGCTAGCCCAGCTATGCGCTACTAGACGAAACATCACGTATTTGCCTCCGGCCTTGCTTGTCTCGGCTAGCTCCCGTCTCACAGACAGCTGGTTAGTTCACGCACGTACTATTTATTTTATTTATTTGCTATTTTCAATACTTCCTTATCAACATACCATCAGTAAAAAATATGTGTTTTTGTATGCGGAATCTAACTATATATTTTTAAAATATTTTTTCCTAGCCAAAGGCGTCTTAATGAGGAAAAATCTAAATTTCTCCAGTTCCATAAAAAGTAAGAAAACCTGTTTATATGTCAATATAAACTTTAATTTCTCAGAATCAAAATAAACCATGATATTGATCATTGGGTGAAAGGGTTTCGGAGCTACAACAGTTTAAAGTTGCTACTTTATGAAAATACGATAAATTTAAATATTTTAAATTTAAACACTATGAAGTTCTGATGCCTCAAACTTTGCACAAAACATTGTATCACAGTTCTCTACGTACAAAAAAGTTTCATTGTATTTAGAAATTGTAAGGTCAATTTTCTCTATATTTCGGTCGATTTGAGATGGAATAGCTCATACACAGATATTTAGTATCGTGTGAACCGCGCTCTCTTGCATTTCGTTCCGTTGTTTATATCTGCTCCAAAGGTATCTGGTATAGAGTGTAGATATATTTCTCTTTGCCATATATATTTGGAATTATAACCATTTATTTTATTGGTGCTTTAAGCGGGACACGGTGTATATTTCGTATGATATCTTCATTAACACGACTATCATCTGACGCACATATGCAGGGTACCGATTCTAGGAATTTTTATTAATTTCGTCTATTGGCGGTGCACTTCATTTAGACTCCATATTTATTAATTATTTTCTGTAGAAAAATTTATTTATATATGCACAACATTTTTCAAAATATTACTAGTTTCCTGATATATTTGACGTTTTCCGTGCGTCATAATTTGACACACACGGTGCCCCGTCCCGCACATGTGTAAGCACATTGATATTTAAGCCATATCCGTTGTAATCATTATCATTACCATTGCTGTGCACATTATTCACAATTACAGCCTTGCCCTGCTCGTCCCCCGGATTGGCACAGCAATTGATGACACAGTCCGCGGGGGGATTGGATTCCAGCGTCAGCCTCATTATCTTAATTATCACAGTGACTGGCCGAGTGCTCGGGGTCAGGGGTTCGACTCACTGTTGTCACACCAAATACAGAACCGGAGCAGGGTCCAATCGCGGCAGAGTCTGCTTCACTGCTTCCCACCAGAATGATCTTGGGTTCGATCGAGGGTTGTTCTTGTCACACAGATTGACAAGGCGACTGACTGGCGAGTCTCATTAGAGTACTTGAAACTTTCCATAACATTGTTAAAGTGTGTCTTAATTGAGGGATATTATTGCAGACTTATATAAAACAAGTGTTTCGAAAGAAATTTGTAAAATAAAAACTAATTTCAATTGATCAAAATAATCTTCATTGATGTATCCGCAAATAATGCATTCACGTTTCAGTTTCTGTAAGTATTCCAGTGTCTTTTCCAATAAATGAATAAAATTTTCGTAGTCTCCAGATGGTGCTCTATATATCTAGACCTATTATAATGAAATTATGTTTCATTTTCTATTTGAAGAGAACAAATTTCTAAATCCATATCTTTGAAAAAATGTGAAAGATCAATATTTTTTTAATTAATGTCAAATCTGACAAATACACTCACGCCTCCATCCTCAAGAGTTTGTCTACAGTAACTAGCACTTAATTTATATCCTTCCAGTGAGAGAGACAATATTTCCTGTTGTTTCATTTGGTGTTCGGTGATACATAGTACATTCGGATTTAAGTGCGGAATCTAAGGATGCAAGGGATTCATCAGTGTTATTTCTTATACTTCTTATATTCTGATGGAATACACTGAATGTTGTTTGCGTTACGATTTGTTGATTCTGTTTATAATAATAATAATAATAATAATAATTATTATTATTATTATCTTTTTTTATTTACCCTAAAAAGGACAAGCCCTATGACGGATTACAACAGGAATTTTATTATCACACTTGCCATGGTCACAGTGAAGGGTGTTAGCAATGCAATGCATGTTGAAGGACCAAGATAGAAATTTATAACAGAATTAACAAAATTTCTCCATATTTACAACTAGAGAGCGGAATTTTAGGCTCTAAAGAGTTGCATTTTATGCGCCTAAAATAGGTTCTTAAACTCCTTTATTTAGGCTCTATAAAATAAAAAATAAGTTTTTTTCTGTTTCTTTTTTTTTTTTTTTTGTTTGTTTTTTGTTTGTTTGTTTGTTTGTTTGTTTTTTTTTTCTTAAAGAAAGTCATGTTATAAGATTCAACATTTATTTAACGCAAAATTCTAGGATTAAAAGAAATTCCCACACATTTCACATTTTACAAGGGTACATTTGTAGTAGGTTATTTTACGACGCTTTATCAACATCCTAAGTTATTTAGCGTTTAAATGAGATGAAGGTGGTAATGTCGGTAAGTCCTTTCTGTATTTAGAAATGTACATTAATTGTTTGTGTTATATGCATGAGTCTGACTGAGGAATTTAAAATTTGATTGAATATGTCTAAATATTTTGAATTTAAAGACTGTTACGAAATTATCCTTGTACCGGGACATTAATTTATTTTTACTAACATTTCTAACATTAACCTGGCTTTACCTTTTGATTAACGATTGAGAACCGGAAACACCGTTTGCTACCCTCTTCCACGACCGTAGTTTGATAATACTGGCGTAAAATACAAACAGATCACTTTACTAGGTATAGGAGGGAAGAAAAGAAGTTCACCCATTTGCTTAAACTAGGAAATATCACGATTTTGAGTTTGATAATTTTCGTTAGGTTTTTGTTTAATCAAAATACAGTACAGTATTAACAGTAAGTGTTATTACTAAAGCTCGGAACTTGGGGACTTGTGTCTTTGAACGTGGCTAAGCGACCGGACTTCAATGTCAACAAACTCCCGCTTCCAGCACAGAGGTACTGTCAGGTCTGCTATAAAAGTGGTTCCTGGCTGGAACAACATAATGATAATATTATGATAGGTTGAAACACGTAATTTTATAGCATATATATAAATAAACATGCAAAATATATCAAATTTACAGTTCTGCTCTGTATATTTTATTACAGTGTATGACTACACACATTCGAATATTTTTCGAACCCATACTTTCTTCGTCTGTTAGTTAAACATGATTTGAAACGAAAGAAACTTATTTCCACGTCACATGAAGTGACGGGAGCAAAATTAATTTTTTACTGTATTTATTTTAACTAGCTACCTACTGAATAAAAATTACATTTATAAAACAAAAATGTTTCTAGCCACTACCGTAAGAGCCAGGCTCGTGTACGGTGTGGTCTTAGTCAATAATATGACACAAAATTTACAAGGACACTTTACTAAATACAGTAAGTAACTTAATTCAAACCAATAAATACAACACAAGAGCAAGAATAAAGAAGAAAGAGAAAGAGAGAGAAAAATACACATTTAATATAAATTGACAATTCGACAGAAGCCAGTGATATTCAATAAAAACAAGAATATAGTAGACAGAAATAAAAGGTAAAAAAAATACATTTGTTAATATTATATTATATCGTGGATAATTTTACAACTTTATTTTTTAAAAGCTTCAATTTAAAAAAATTTCAAATTTGGAAAATGGTTTGTGGTCTAATTGTATTATAAAGTCTTAGGCCGAAATAAAGTATTGAATGTTTTCACTGTCACTGTTTCCTGTTCGATTTTCAGTAGTTGCTAGCTGATCTCGTATCTGAGAAAGATAAGTATCCTAAATTTGTCTCGAAAATAGTTTTCAATTTCTATGTCATTACTAGGGAAGGTTCCACTACGACTTGATCCATGGCTATGAACAAATTTTCCACCGATTTAAGGGACTGCAATGTATTTCAGTGAATGCCCGTTTCCAATCTCTAGTTTGTGTTTGACACAAGTTACAAAATATAAACTCTCCATTCGAAGAAAATAATGTATCTCCTCAGAATTCCTCCACGAAATTCTGTACCTAAATTTTAAGAAATATATTTTCAAACGTATACAATACCCATTCGAATAATACGTATTTTCTTATTTTCAAACTGACCATTTACCTCTAATTAATTATCTGAATGTCATTGGCTTCGACACGACACAGTTTCTTCGTCCGTCTTCCTGTCATTAGTTGTGGCCACTTTCTTAGTACACACGACTGTCCCTGAGCACTTGTAGCGTGAGCTTTGTGTACGTTGTACCTGTAACCTTACTCATGCACACGATCACACAAGTCCCCAAGTTCCGAGCTTTGGTTATTACTCACAAACTGAGCTATCCATTCGGACGTATTCATTGTGCAGTATATATTGAAGTCTACAGCACATTAGAGTGAATTTAAATTGAAAAATAATCATAATATGGATGTTTTAACACATTTTTGAAAATGGTGGACATTCATTTCGATAGAGGCTTCAGTTCTTTTGTGCATATTATCTCACTTTAGATTATTGTACCTAATTCCAATTTTCAGTTTCGTTCTTCATACCAGTAACTCGTGTTGAAATAATTCTGTACCTACTCTATAAAAGAGTACCTTACGTACTGCAAATTCAATCTTCACTTGTGCCCGATGCGTAAAGATAAAATTAGTCAGATTGCTATCTACTGTCCGTCCAAGTGGTTATGTCGCAGGATCGTAGAAAGGGGGGAAATCACGTGACAGTTAATTACTTAACGAGGCCCATTTATTTCAGTTATTTTAAACAGTTGTATAATATTACGTAGACGTTCAATTCCTAACAGAAATTAATGTTTTCATAAAAGAGTTAAGACAGCCCAACCACTAGTCTTTACAGAGGGGCGAGCAGAAGCAGGTGGGGGAAACTGGAATATGATGTAAGCAAACGGACGCACAGTATCTATACGAAAATGATTCAATATTGAAAGCTCTTTCTTCACTTGAAAATGCGTCCATATTCCTGGAACGTACTATACTCGCCAGAGACCGGAAGTTTAGGCATTATGAATCATTAAAATAGGCAGACAAAAAGACATCTTAAATAGCTAAAATAGGCACACAAAAAGACATTATATATAGCAAAAATACGCAATAAAAGGCAATTATACTCGGCACAACATATAGTGACGTACTAAGAAATCCAAGATGGCCGTACTTCAGTCTTACCGACTTTGAACGTAAAGCACTAATATTAATTCTTTTCAATAAATTGAACAAATTGTCAGTGGAGAGCATTTAAAAATTGTGGATCAGAATAAAACAAACTCTGTAAAAAAAGTAAAACAATTTATGCCACGAAAGATGGTATTATGTGCCGTAAATAAAATTTGAAGAACAATTTAAATGGTTATGTCTTAAAAAAAATTATTCTTAAAACTACATTACATTCATCATTATTATTTTCCATTTCTTTTGCTGCACATATTCCTCTTTAATAGATATAGATACGCATGTATAAATATAATTAAAAAGTACAATGAGAAAAGTGAAATTTTATTTTTAACTAACCAAGTAGGCCTAATGAAAATTTAAAAATCATACTTACTTTTCACGACCAATCTCTATACAAAAAAAAAAAATAAACTTTAATTTTGTATAATAAGGATTTGTTTCAACCAAATGAAAGGACAACTTAAGTATTTTTATTATTTCAGGATTAATGGAGAAGGGTGATGTAATTTTATATATATATATATATATATATATATATATATATAATATTGTTGTATAACATTATGGAATGCTGACAAGTTGATGTAATGACTCAGCATTACACAAATCTAATATCCCGACTTTTGCCTCAGGACTAAGGGAATACTTCGACAAAGGACAGATTGCAAATAACTTTATTTTATATCGTCATTATACAAATTTAACATAAAGCACAGTTAGGCAACAACAAAAATACACAATGAACAATCAACTGTATTATTTTCTGTGTAACAGCACACTTATTTTATTTTTCTGAAAAATACAAAGTGATATAAAAAGAAAATAACTATGGTTTTGGATAGACATATTATGTTTGCTCCAGCATTTGCATCAGCCATAATTCTTAAATTAGTCATTATATTACCAAATTTCCAGACGTCCTCTTCCTTAACCAACCTCTTGATAATGTTTGGTGGCATCATGGGATCCTTTGAGACTAAAAGAAAGACAGAATTTGATTTAACACAGAAATTGTCAATGTTGAAAGAGGATCTGTGCATGTTTAATATAAGAAAGTAATTACACATAGCCCCATTTAACAATAACTGAATTAATTTTTAGTAGAATTATAGTGGACATTATGGTGACAATACTGGACTGGACAATTAATCATGTAAATATCAGTAGAAAAGGGGGGGGGGGAATTAAAACTAAAATAAAAAATATATTATGTTATACACAGAATGAAAATTAATACTGCATAAATAACATTGTACCGGTATCTAAAATATGACATCAGGCTTTGAAACAGAAATGTTGAAAATAAGCCAAACTTTCAGTGCAATCTAGCTCAAGGATCTGGCAAGTTTCGTAGCAAAATACCACCCTCACAGAATCCTTTGCTTTTGAAGGTACACAAATCTAACTATATCACATTTCGTGAAAAAAATAGTGGTACTGATATAAGACATCATATTATCAGACACTTTCACTTTCCTCTGAATTAATGGTGGCCTCTGATATGCCTGTCTAGCTGGAAGTCATTGTGCAAAATGTTAACCCCATGGCATGGATGTCGGAGAGGTTGGTGTATCTGAGAGACCAACGAAATAAGCCTCACTGGCTTCTTGGAACATCACGATAGCTAATCCCTGGAAGGGAAACTCTATCGTTAAGTCCTAAGCAACAGAAAAAACACAACTTGAATTTATCAATGATGAGATCGTCTAGCTTCCTTGTATTTGAATGTACAGTAATCTATCCGTAGACATATCATATTTTGTTAAAAAAATAGTGGGTTTTGATATGAGGTGTCTGATCATCAGAGATATTTTCACTTTTCTTAAATTAGCGGTGGCCTCTGATGCACCTGTCCTGCTGTATGTCGTGCAAAATGGTAACCCTCATGGCCTGGATGGTGGAGAGGTTGGTGTATCGAAAACCAGCCTCCTATGACACACCTTGGGCAATGATTGTGTTGATAAATTGGTCTACACAACTCGCTTCATATGGCTGAATGACAAACAATTAACCACCATTGGGGGGAAATTACTTATGAATTACTTACATTTAGAGAATCACCTTTCCAAGTATCGTTTATTCCTGTTTGCATTGTCTGGCAATGGTAACCCCAGTCTCAGTCATGTCTACAAAATTCACATTTAAACATAAATAATGCAATTTAACATCACAGTTCATTACTCAGATTCTACAGAAATTATATTTACCATTAACTGATCTCGTCTCCTTTCGTTGTGGGTTTGTATTCTGCAATTTTATTGTGGTAGAAAGCATTATCCATAACAATAATCGAAGGACCTAAATTTCTCAACCCACAACAATAAGCTACCTTTACACCCACTTCTGGATTGTATTCATGGCACCATAGTAATCTTGGCCAGTCTTCAAATTGGATGCAAAAAGTTAAATCTGCATCTATAAAAGAGACAAGATATTTAGATTCTAGATAGAACACATAATAAAAGTTACTACACTATATATAGTTTAATAGTATTGTAGTTATATTACCAGGTTCCAGCTTGTACAATGACCAGTCTTCCTTCCACAGCAGGTCGATGCATAACTCCTTGAACCTTACCACCAACGATACTGGTTTGCTCCATGAATGTGTTGCAGTCTATGAAATATACATGGAATTAATAATGTTACAACATTTATTCCCTTTACTATCTTAAAATATTGTAATAAAGCCTGCCATTCATAAAAATCCACGTTTCATCCAGAAAAACAACAAACTTTGGACCCTCACTTTTCATATTTCTCACATATTCTCTTAAAATTAATATTTTTACTTTCTCTTACTAATGTGAGATTGCCCTCTTTTTTCAATTTAAACTACATTTCCTTCAAAACTGTCCTTAATGACGAACGTGATCCTTCAAATGAAGTATGTAATCATAGTTTCCTGTTACATGGCCCAGTACCAGCATGGCTGTTACTCTTTTTCCTGAACAGGAATGAAAATAGTACCGGTAGTGGTAAATAAGAAGTAATTATAAGAGTAAAGTCTACAGTCTTTTAACTTATTAAAAATTAAAAAAAAAAGAAAAAATGTTACTGCCATAATTTTCTTCATCTCGATTCGGTCTATCATATACAAATCTTGCAATGACTTCCTTGGAAAAATTATCTGATGCCAGTTATAGATTGTGGATATTTCTTGTTTTTCTCTGGTGTAGACAGCATATGCTTCTTTTCAGATTTGGTAATAATTATTTCTACTGCATTCTATGAATGCTGTGATAAAAGTATGGAGATTATATATTTTATTTACAGTATTTACTTACAAATGGCTTTTAAGGAACCCAGAGGTTTTTGCTGTCCTCACATAAGCCCACCATTCGTCCCTATCCTGAACAATATTAATCCAGTCCCTAGCATCATATTCCACCTCCCTCAAAATATTATCCTCCCATCTACGTCTCGGCATCTCCAAAGGTCTTCAAACTAACTCTATATGCATTTATGGACTCACTCATTCGTGCTACATACCCTGCCCACATCAAACGTCTGGATTTAATAATGTTAGGTGAAGACTATAATGCTTGCAGTTGTGCGTTGTGTAACTTTCTCCATTTTCCTGTAACTTCATCCCTCTTAGTCCCAAATATTTTCCTAAGAACCTTACACTCTATCACCCTTAATCTCTGTTCCCCTCTCAAAGTGAGAGTCCAATTTAATGCTTTTTATACATACATGCCTGTGGTGTAACAATATCTGGAACAAGTAAACATATAATATGCTCCTTTTTAATTATTCCTATAGCCTTAAAGATTATGGTAATACATTGAAGTACTTGGGACAATAACAAAAATATTCTTCTGCGTTATTGAACACGTATTTTTTTTTTTTTTTACTTAATTTCTAACAAGAATATTTTTATACATACGAAAGGTTATCAGTGATGGGACTTTACTTTATTTGGGACTTGTATTTCTAAGTAAGCTTAAAATTTTTCAAAATTCAGTTGCATGTAAACTCAACCACATGCACTAGTTTATCATGAAGTTGCATTAGATTAGGTTGCAGAAAAGTCTTCGTATGTTAAATTATGTGTAAATATTTTTTAACACACTATCATGGATGCATCCTTATGGAATAAGATCTGTACTGATCCCGTCAAATATTATCTATAAAAACAGGTAGGCCTACTTACAAGGGATTTGCAATTCTTGCCATTAGAACCGCTTTGGTTTGACAGATATCTTCATATTCTGCTTCAGCCTTCAATTGTCTGTACATATTAACCACTGCTTATTGTAAGCTGCTCTGTAACGAAAGTATTTTCTTTCTTGATGTAGGCCTATAAGTTCTTCAGACTCTTTCCTTCTGGACATGTTATAACCTTAAAATAAAGTGATTATTGCATTTTAAAATATGAACTACATTTAACCAAACTTCAATCTTGATTTTATTCACTTTCATTAGACTGAATATTTGTAAGGTTATGTAAAATTATATTACTTAATTCTCCAAAATAACTGCACCATAGGAGACACTGTTTTCCTTTGTTCCACTGACTTCTGTGAGATTTTAACACATGGTTTTAGTTTGGAGCTATAAATACTTTCAACATAGAAGTCATTTGATACCTGTACATTCTAATGGATAGTTGGAAGTTTTTATAACAGCAAACTAATAAACCACGTGTTTATCGCTATATACATCTCTCATAAGCCAGTGAAACATGCCTTCTTTGATGTAGCTTCTCTGGATAATTCCTTATATTATGATAAAAATGTAATTGTTATATCATATAATTTATTTTTATATGGATAATGTTTTAAAGTTAAAATAATGCTCTTACCTCAGCAGAATCATCTGTAGGCCTAATTGTAAATTTCACTATTCTAGAATATAAGTATGCCTATGTAATATAATATCTTAATACATACTAAATAACAGTGAATCTTAATATAACACAACATTCTAATATGTTAATTTATTGTAATATTGCAATATAATGCTCCAAAATTTCTACTTACCTAGAAACATACAATACCGGTAGTTCTGATAATAGCAATAATTCCACCACATAGTTGTATTATGTGATGTGATGGAAATAGTAACTTCACGTACAACTCGCAATTCCCGGAATATATTATATATATATATATATATATATATATATATATATATATATATATATATATTATAATCGCGATATAAAATACACGCACAATATTACGTTTGAATAAATCTAGTGAATTTTAAATGAAGTAGCGGGTAGGCCTGAATAATAATGCCAAGTGTACCAACATAAGAACTACAAAATGACTAACTATCATGATATCTAGAACATGTGAGTGTTGAAGTAAGTGTTGCCAGTAGTGAAGTGAACCTGGGCGCTGCAAAAACACTAGATTTCAGCTGGTGATCACGTAATGGGGGGAAAATGTTGAAGTTGCATCTTAGTACCTCAAGATATGCTGTGCCGACAATACAAAAATCTTGCACTAGACCCACAACCCTGCACTTTCCGCAAAGGGATTTCGGCAGCAAAAAAAACTTTACATAAGTCGAATGCAAATTGAGATTTTCGACTCGATGTTGCAATTACTGTTGGAAGCAAAGAAATCTTCTTCCCAGTAGCCTTGGAAAGTCCATTTTTGTGTTTGGTTGTACTGATATGTTGCGATATGAAATATTTATCTAGCTACAACAACGTCGCAATGAAAACTGAAAGAAAAATAACCATTAAAATAACGTTAGACCCGCACTCATTGTTGCCTTTTCACATAAACACAAGCGGTAATTAAAACGCTTACTGTTATACATTTTCGCACGGCAACACTCATTGTTGCAAAGAGAATATGAACTGACTGAAAGACAATAATATACATTCGGTGAAGTCACTTTCATTGTAGCGGTTATAGAAATAAATTAAAATATACCTGTAGGCAATTTTTAATAATAAATTTTAAAATAATAGATAAGTAAACAAATAAAGCCAAAAAAGCATTTATTTGGTAAATTAGGCATTTATATTTAAAAAAGGCAGAAAAGGGCAACATAAAACTGTGACGTTTCAATCACAAAGGTATAATTCGTACAGATTTACTTTCAAAATGAAGAACACATTTAAAAAGGCATTCTGCCAAAGTTCCTGTCTCTGATACTCACTTACTCAATACTATTTACTATCACCATAAGGCGACTTCGACTGCATATTCGGCCTTGGTTCTGTGTGGAGGACGGTTGAACTTCACTAGTACAAGGGGTGGGAGTGAAGTATATTAAAAGCTCAGGTACAATAAAAATTGATGTAAAAATAAAATGATGTCCCTGTACTGTCACGAAATTATACCAACCCTTCTAGAGTGATACAATTTGAAGAGTATGCTGCAAGAATGATGGATGTCACTTTCTTGTCGAAAATGAACCAAGACTGTCAATGCATAGCTTAAGACATATAGAATGTACATAGAGAGTTATATGGCATTAATACTCATAGTCATTGTCCAGTAATGATCGGAAAATCTCAGTTAAGCTTTGAGCGCTAAGCATTTCAAACTTTCAATTGCTTTTCCTGAAAATTGTATTACAAATGACATCCATCATTCTTGCAGTGGACTCTTCATTTTTTGTTTATTTGTATTGCTTGTTTGCAATTCATTGTATAAACTCATCTGAAGTAAAAATGTTGACATGTATCTTCCAGAAATCTAATAATATACGTACATTAAAAACACTCATTTCTTTTGAAATCTGAACTTCATTTTTTGCACGAAAACCTCAGTACCACGAAATTAACGAGTCTACCATACAATTAGGTGGATATATGGTAAGTTCATAACGGAGCAATAGTCAGACATGAATGGCAGAAGAAACTAAAAGCTCAGAGAAAGTTTTCCTTGAAAAGGTTTTATTAAAGAGAGCATTCCCTGCAGACATTTTATTTGCCACAAATCGTATGTAATCTGGCAGGGAAAGAACCCCCATGTGTTTGGTGGGAAGCTGTCAATTCACTGACACAACTACGGCTGATCCTCTCCCAACCTAGTTTGGCTGCAGGCTGCAGTGAATTAACTCTGTTCACTAAAAACAGTTGAAGGGATGCGGGCGATAGCTTTACTCGCTACTATCTTTAATTCAGTTGAAAGAGTTACAGTTTATTCCATTGACTTGGTCCAGATACGAATCGGCGCTCTCCAGGTAGAGAGATTTATATTTTTATCTCAAATACACTCGGTAGAGCCACAATAGAGTACATAGTGAATTAAACGCCGTAACCATGTCAACCGTTACGAAGCGAGTTGCTGCTATATTGAAATAAACAATGTTATGTAAATGTAATGTTTCCGCAGAAAATGCTATAGTAATCCAAAAAATAAGAACCTTCCTTGATATTATCACTCACTGAAGTATTCAGGGTAAAAAGGAAGAAAGAGTTCTTTATTTCCATTTTCTTGTCCATGCGAATTGCTATTTCGCAATTTATAGCAAAGACGTATTGTATTGTATTCTATTGTATTGTATTTATTAACATTCCATGGTATTAATACATTTCTTACAGCTAGAATATGGAACAAGTCAAAAACTTAATACTATTATAAAGTCTTAATTTATAGTCACAGTCTAGATGAAATATATATAGACGAGATTTACAATATAGTCTACTAGTACAACACAAACGTTTTAGTATCAATTTCATGAAGTGTTATTGAATGTCATGAATTCACCTACAGAATAGAAGGCGTGAGAAATTAGGTACTTCTTTAATTTGGCCCTAAATAATTTTGTTTCGAGTTTCATTTTTTATATCGATAGGGAGGCTATAAAAATTTGTACTGCCATATAACGCACTCCTTTTTGATAGCACGATAGACTTGCCGATGGAGTATGAAAGTCATTTTTTGACGTGTATTTATGCTATGAACTGTTGAATTTGTTACAAAGTTTTCACGATTACATACGACGAAGATTATTAATGAAAAAATATATAGACAAGCCATGGGCATTATTTGTAGTTTTTTTAAAATAGTCCTATACGATTCCCTAGATTTGGCACCTCCATTATTCTAATTACTCTGTTTTGTGATAGAAATATATTGTTATTATCTGTGGAATTTCCCCAGAAAATATGCTAAGTATATTGTTTTTAAGGTCTTGATATTTACTATCTTTTGCATAGATCTAATAGAAAAACAAGCTGAATTTAGGTTGAGGGTAATTTCTTTAATATGATTTTTCCAATTTAACACATTATCGATTTTTAAGCCAATAAATTTGGTTGTTGTTGTTTCTAATAGGGATCTATTGTTAATTATTGCGCTAGAAATTTACAACGTTGAATTTGGACAGGATTTAAATTGAATTATGTTAGTTTTGTTACAATTTAATACCTGTTTATTGATGAGAACCAGTCACATATTTTGAAGAGAATTTCCTCTGTTGAAGATTGGAATGTGTTCGAGTTATTGGCTGTAATTACTAAACTTGTGCCATCTGCAAATAATATGGGATGGCCTACATCTTTTATTAGGGGGGGCAAGATCATTTATAAACACTAGAAATAGTAGGGGACCTAATAGTGATCCTTGAGGAATTCCATTATTAATAGTTCCCTATGTCGATGCAGATTTCATAGTTGTACCAGTACTGTTATTATTTCTTAAAAGAATACATGACAATGCCTCATATAATGTCAAAACAGCTATCGAGTTGGCTCAGACGGATTCAAATCTCGTAGAAGATCAATTTGACTGCAGTTTTTCATGGTTTACCTCAGTCACAAAGGCAAATGCCGGATTATAAATTTAAATACTATGATTCATCACCGCCTCAATCACCAATACCGTAAATATTAACCAAAATCTGAAATCAGTTACGTGAACACCAGGCATCTATAACACACGACAATAGAAATAGAAATTAAGTGTAGTAACAACGGCCTACTGTTATACCCAAAGATCCTGCACATATGACCATAGATGTTAAAGAGTTTATAAATGAACTTAACAAAACAAAAATCAAAATGTTTATAAGAATGGTCCGTATTATTGACAAACGCAAGGCTCATTCGTTTGGGTATGGGTAAAATAAAAACACCGTGAAACATTTACTACTAAACTTTATTTGTTGAAACTTTGTGCATACAACGCTGAAAGATGGTAGATTCCTCAGAGCTCAACATGACCTTCATTGCGCACCCTGCACAACTCATAATAGTGATGCAATTCATCCCATGTCCGTTGTTACATAAGAGGGGTGATTTGTTCAATAGCTTGAGTAATTTTTACCCTCAGATCATCAATGTTCCTAGGTTTCTGTGAATAGACAATGTCTTTAACAAAACCCTACACGAAGAAGTCAGGAGGGGTTATATCTGGGGAGTTTAGGGACCAACCCAAGAGGTAGCTGCTGCTCGTACTGGGTTTCGCCTGCGACCTCCTGCTTGATTTTTTTTTAACACAGAACCTGTTTCGACAAATGTTCGATACCACAACATTATGGAATCGTATTTAAGTAGCTATATTATGCACACCATTCTCACGTCGAAATTCCCTTTGAACTCTTTTAACACTCTCAAATTTAGCATACCAAAGTACACATTGTGCTCGCTGTTGATTTGTTGTAGCCATTTTAATCATCTACGATTTTCATTTGTGCTTTCAGATTATGCATTGATGTTTGTCATGTATGGAAATGCCCATGTTTTAATCATATTATATTTATTTATTTATTTATTTATTTATTTATTTATTTATTTATTTATTTATTTATTTATTTATTTATTTATTTAGTTATTTATTTATTTATTTATTTTTATTTTACTAATAATTGTAACATAAAATATAACGGAATATGATTGATAAGAACTTTCTTGTGTTAAATTTTAACGTACCTTGTTAACATGTTTCGACCTATTTTCGGTCATCTTCCCGATGACCGAAAATACGTCGAAACATGTTAACAAAGTACGTTACAATTTAACACACGAAAGTTCTTATCATACATATTCCGAAGTGATACAGTGTTAAAAGTTGTATAATCAAGATGTATAAAATATATCTATAGAAAAACTTTAGCTTGCCCCTGAAAGAGTACAACTCGTGCTCAGGGGCGGATTCCTGAATTGAAATTCATAAGTATACAATACAATTTGTCTTATGTCTGCTATGCAATTATAATATATAAATTTAAATTTATAATTTTTCAATTTTTATAAAATTCATACATAACTTTTTAAATTTACTACTAGAACTATTAGAATTTACAAGATTAGGATACTTAAATATAAATTTGTTATATATTCTTGGGTCTAAATTACTACTATGATTAAATACTTTAACAGTGTTGCATTTTGGTTCAAACAATTTTAAAGAATTCATATAACCAGCAAGAAATGTTTCCTACTATCATAATAGCTTTATAATAATAAATTAATATTATCCATATCCAAAAGGATCAGACTGTATAGGGTTGTTAATTTTATATTTTGGATATACCTATAATATTCCATATCGCGAACAGAGGCGTAACATAGGGGTTTTCTCCGGGAGCCCCGGTTCCCATGTGGCATCCCAGTAAATCTAACATCTTCCCATCTCATCGCGGGTATAGCGTAGACAAGTCTCCTACGGCGCTCCCTGGGCAGTAGCTCTATCCGTAAATTGGTCTATACAACTGGTTTCATAATAATAATAATAATAATAATAATAATGATAATAATAATAATAATAGGTAATAGTAATAATACGCTTGAGAGAATTATTAGGAGACTTTTATGTCTTGAGAGTTTCTTTAAGATCTTGGTTATGATTAAATTTAGTGATTAGTTGTTAGTTAATGTCACAGAAAAGTGTGTGTTGTTTGACCTTTAGAACGACGAGCAGGTCTGGGAAAGGAAAGCTTTGTTAAACTAAGAGCGTCCTACATTTTAATTACGAGTTTAATTATAAAATAAGTCACTCATCGTAAGCGAGAAAGATGTCTACAACACATAAATTATCAAAGTACAGGTTATCAATTTTAAAGCACCTGAAATATTAAAGATGTCAGCATCAAAAGGCAAACAAGGTGCGAAAGTTTCCTATTTCGAACAAGGCCTTACTTTAAAAAAGCCTGCGGTCAGAAGAACGTCAAATGAAATTCTTAGAGAAAGGGGAAATTACCTTCGTGTAACCTGCTAGCCTGTGCCCTGTAGATTGTGCACACAGAATCTCGCAAAACTAACGATGTTCATCTTCTCCGTCTCTATGGAAATCAATTTAGCGGCACAGCTGTAAAACCTAATTAATTCTAGTGGATATGAAAAAGTGAAAGTCGTATAATCCTGAAGTTACAAAAAATTTCTATTGTAATATGGAAGCATAATGACATGAATGTATTCAGTTCTCAACAAAATAGTACATTATACAACGAGCCTATAATGGTAGTAATTAAGACGCGAGTATGTTTATGAAACGGGCGCAAGCGAGATTAATAATTTTCATACGAGCGTCTTAATTACCATTATAGTCAAGTTTCATACGACTTTTTATGCTCGACCATATTGATTTTTTTCCGGCAATTGTTGAAATGAATTTGCGGGAATGTGCTTTGTGAAAGGCTGGAAGATGACGGTGAATTGATGTTAATTTGTGTGTGTTTTTTTTTCGACTGAGTTTAATATTGTCTAATCTCGCCCTAGTTGTCTTTCGATTGCATATCCGAGAATAATCGATACTTGCGCTTTCATATTGCTACAATGGTATTTTCTGATTGGTGGAACACCTGAACTTTAATGAATAGGGGTACTTTAATGAGGTCCATTAAAGGGCTGCTACCAGGTGTATAATTACTACGTTTCGGCATGGTCGAGCTTAAATATATTATGAAATGTAGTAATCTCGCGTGATATTTAATAAGATTATTTCGTGAAGAGAATATTATATAATCGATTAATAAAATAAAGATAATAATGCTTACCATCATTTCACCGAGCGAAGAGGCATTCGTGAGGTCCCGGTTTCAAATCTCATGGCCGAACAATCTGACTGAATGAAGGATCGGTGGAGCGGAGAAAAATTTTCTCTGGCACCGGGATTTGAACCCGGGTTTTCAGTTCTATGTGCTGACGCTCTTTCCACTAAGCCACACCGGATTCCAATTCCGATGCCTGATTGAATCCTCTCAGTTTAAGCTCCACCTCTTAGTTTTCCTTTAGTGTCCAACCCTCATGCACTGTGTCACAGATGTGTGACAGTGGCACAATGTCCAACACACTATGTGCAGAGGTGCACTCATTACTAGTGACTGAGTGGCCGGGATCCGACGGAATAGCGCCGTCTTAATTCATTAAGTGATTATGTACGCATAACATATTATAGCGATGTACCGAAGTACATACGATATGCCATATAGGAATTGTCCTTTATCATATGATGGAGCGGAGAAAATTTTTCTCCGGCATCGGGATTCAAACCCGGATTTTCAGCTCTATTTGCTGCCACACTATCCACTAAGCCACACCGGATTCCAATTCCGAGCTTAAAACTGAGATGATTCAATCCGACATCGGAATTGGAAGCCGGTGTGGCTTAGTGGATAGAGCACATCATAACGCAACCCCCTTCCGTTTAGTTTACGTTCCCATGTTTGTATTACGATGCAAGCAACTCCAAAGCCTGATTCACAGTAAGACGTTTGGATTTTTATGAATAACTTTCAAACTAATCATACTTGAACCCATGTTCATATAATATTTTATGCTCAAAATGGCCTGTAGAACTGAATCTTAAACTGCGGGTCATTAGTTGTGAATCACCCTGTATATATTCCGGACGAGTGAGGTGAGCCAGACGTGTAACGAGTCCAACAGGGTAGACAACCCCTCTGGTCTTACCTATCTGACCTGATTATGGACCTTGTATGTAATTCCGAAACGTTGAAAATGTCAAGTTACAGGACACAGAGGAATGTCCAAAAGTCTATTTCTGATCACAGTCACTATGAAAGCCTAAAAATGTAATTAGTATATTCGTTTTTTTGTGCAATGGCATGCCCCTTAACTTGCTGTTATTCGCCCCTACTCTACTCCATGGCTTATAGATGTCGCAAGTGTCGAGTAGAGTGACTACTTAGTTCGTCAGAAATTCTCCAGAGTGCATCGCAGACGATGGGTTTATATTATACAGCGCGTCTCAAAAGTGTCCATACATAGGGGATGCTAGTTCAAATTAGAAATGTCACATAATGTGCTCCATGTAACGGTCTTGGAGTCAGACACAGGTCAATGAATGCTTTCCAACTGGTTCCGATGTAAACGCTGCAACATGTCCATCGTCACATGATAAGCGTCAACAATGCAGGCTTGCAGATGTGAGTCCCAGATTTTCTTCTTGTAGACCTGCGATTTAAAGTGACCCTAGAGGTAAAAATCAAGGGCTGTGAAGTCTGGAGAGCGGGTTGGCTATATTGAGTATAATATATAACATTTTTATTTTGAACCGACATTTCCTATGTATGGTGACTTTTGGGACACTCTGTACATTTGTAATGGATGATGATAATAATGATGATGGAGAATTGTTGGTATGTCACGGGAACCGAAAACGGGAAAATGTGTGTTACTTGGACCACGGGCTAGCCCCACACCCGTTATAGATTTAGGATGGAGCGACCGGGATTTGAACCCACATTCTCTGAATTATGAAGCCTAGAACCACCGTTGCTGTTATAGCATACGGAGTATTTGTTCATGACGTATTCTGCAGTCTTTTGTTAACATTATTTCCATTGTTGCTTATCAAATCAATAATGAATGCAGTATAATATCGCTACTAATTTATGTAGTTAAAAAGGATAAATTTGTTGTTTCGTCACATTGCATCACAAATACATTGCTGAAATATATCTAGTGTCGCGCATTTGCCTGTATATGGAGAACAAAGCAGGTAATATATTTACAGTGCCCCTTTGTAATTGTGAAATGATCATAAACGTTCAATGAAAATTGAAATTGGCTCCCTAATCAAAGCTATTATCCCGAAGAGAGAAACGTACTTTTTATTGGACTATGTGAGTAAATAGCTTATGGATAAAGCTAGACCTTAATTACGCCAATGAATAACTTTTTATATCCAACAGCAATGAAAACATCTCTTTACACTCCAGCTTTTGAAAGGTTTTGTGATTTATACAGAAATAGGATTTTTCTGTCTTTTTTTATTTTTCCCTTTATGCAAATACGTAGAAAATATTATGATACCGAAAACAATGTGCTTCAGTATTTCTTTGTAAGTACCCATTTTCGGGATATCGCATACCAAATAACTTAACTTTGCCATGTACCTACCAGCTAATTAATACTGAAGTAATAGTGTTATTCAAAAGTTATGAAACATTCGACAGTCTTCTAATTTTTAAGAAGGAAGTTTATAAAAAAATAATACACTTTTGTTCGTAACACAGTGGAGTTTATTAAGGAATTAACCAATTTCTCATAATACGCCACATTGTTGAGTAGCACATCTGCTGTAGTCCCGCCAATTAATTCTGCATGTTCCATATTCTGATTAATAACTTTAAGTTATTGGGAATTTCGTGGATGTTAGGGGAGACTTGGGCAAAGTGGTCACCTTAAGAGAAAATAAGCTACAGAACGTAATTAGCTTTGTTTTCCTCTCACAATCTTTGCTACTAAAAAGACGTTTCCTTCCCCTTTTTAATGCAATCATTACGAATTGTTTACTAATTCAATTTTTTATGCAATCAAGAATTTTTTGTTTGTCTGCACATTGACCACTTTACCCCAGGCCCTGGGTAATGTGGTCCCCCAAAAATAAAGATACTTCTAAATGAATGATTACACTTATATTATGAATTTTTTCGACAAAAAATGTATATTAAGCGTTTTTATCGAATAGTGCACCATTAATTCACATTGCAAAAAGACAAAAACAAAATATAGTAGTGAAAGTAGAATATAGCACAATGGAAAAAGGAACGCTGTCAACATTCATACACAAAACCTGTCTTAGTTTAAAAAAATAACATAGCATTGAAAGTAGAATTAGGATAATAAAGAAGTTATTGTAAACATTTCTAGACACAAGCTAGTCTTTGTGCGAGATAATATTTTTTTTTTTATTTTTTAAGTTTATTTACACAGAAATCACATTTCAAATCGTCGCTGCCATCATCTTCAAACACAGCACATTCCTCGTGAGCCCATTCCAAGCATGATGAACAACGTATCCATCCTTCACCTTCGGTTGACCTGAGAGAGTCTATGTATCCTTACAGAAAATGCACTCCGCATCATCATTATCACTTCCTTCCTCGCTGCTTGTTTCTTCACGAAGAGCGACCTTCGTCGTTTTCTGTTGCTGTTTCTTAGTTTCTATGTGATTATTTTTCATAATATTTCTCCGCACTCCCTTTATTGTGGCCTGTTTGTTGTTCTTAGTTTTATCTTTGGCTCCTTTGTCCTCTCTCTCTTGAGCCAATTGATTTTTATACGGACTACTGGCCAGGATTTCAGTTGAACCTGTTTCTCTCTTTTGGGAACGGACAATAGTGGATTTGGGTGGAGAACTGATATCTTCCAGATTTACTGTGAAGGATGAACTAGGCTGGGGAGAAATTGCTGCAGGAAGAATGATAATGGAACCATCATTAGGCGTATCTGAGAATGTGGATGGAACTGGGTCAACAGGCAAGGTTTCTGAATCGTTAGAAGATTCTACATGATTGAGAGGCCTGTCAGTAGGCAACGATGGAGCTAAATCCATATCATCAAAAACATCTTGATCAAGAGGATAAAATCCACATTTTTTCAAACCATTTATTGCATTTGTAGGTGTTGCTGCTCGTAGATAAGCCTCTCCAAAAGTTTACTGACCTAAAACTGTGTCTTGGTTCGAGTTTATTACTCTTCTCTTAAGAGTCATTCTTGGAATTCCGAATAATTTGCTGGCTTTTTTTGCAGCCCATTTCACCCTTCCTAACACACCTGATAGCCTCGCGCATTTTTGTTGGACTCCAGCTCTATTGGGAAGTTTTGCGGGGTCGATTTCTAGACATTTTATCTGTATTCTGCAACAACAAAGAAATAGTCACGAATTTAACAATTTCTGGGGCAAAATGGTCCCCTAGAAAAAAATGGAGACCACGTTATCCCGACCGCTCTATTTTAAACAAAGTCATTGCTACGGACGGATACCATCTTGTATAGTTTCGATAAACATTTAAATATGTAGTATAGAACTGGGTCTTACTTGAGCAATAACTTTATATAGTAACTCTCCTAATGACAGAACGTACAGTGCTATGAAACAGGAAGCTTACCTTACATCAGATCTTCAAAAAATGGAATTTTCTCTGTATCTTATCATTTAACACGTCCAAACACTTCAGCAGACACGTACGTAATGGCTGGATAGAGAAGGAAGTACTACGGAACTCTAAACGGAGATGGCAGCACCAACTGGAGAGATAAGTAGAGGGTACCACTTTACCCCGTTGGACCACTATAGACAGGTCTCCCCTACATTTTAATAATTTCTCATGATAGTCTGAATATAGTCTAATAATCTGGACTTCTTGTAAAACCATCTCAGCATTCACATCTATCTGCATTTTGTCTAATTTCCTGGACTTCTTGTAAAACCATCTCAGCATTCACATCTATCTGAATTTTGTCTCATTTCTTGAACTTCTTGTAAAACCATCTCAGCATTCACATCTATCTGAATTTTGTCTAATTTCCTGGACTTCTTGTAAAACCATTTCAGCATTCACATCTGTCTGAATTTTGTGTAATTTCCTGGACTTCTTGTAAAACACTGTATACGCCGTCCTTCATTTCTTTCTCCATAAATATTCTACCTGCTTACATACAGCAAGCAGAGGTTGAACTCGGTACCATAGCGTTCTAATCAGGGGTGTGTAAAGTGGTGGAATATGGCGAATAAATTGTGGGTTTCGTTTTAGTTTGCAATAAACATGGGAACAAGACTATTTTGTTATTATGAATGAAGGTAAAATTCAATACCTCGACTGTTCAGTTGATATTTTTATAAAACATAATGATATCAGTCGGTACTTGGATCTTGAACATAAGAAGGATTTTGGCGCACTTAAACTTACAGGTGAGACGATGAAAGAGTAATGGAACGGAGAAAAATTCTCTCCGGCGCCGGGATTTGAACCCGGGTTTTCAGCTCTACGTGCTGATGTTTTATCCACTAAGCCACACCGGATACCCACCCCGGCGTCGGACAGAAGTACATATGATATTTCCATTACTCTTTCATCGTATGATGACGCAGAATATCTGCATGGAAATATCATATGTACTTCGGTACATTGAATAATATATATGATATGCGTAAATCATTTCGTGATTTAAGACGGCACTTATTCCGTTGGATCCCGGCCAACTAGTCATTCATAACGAGTGCACCTCAGCACATGTGTGGACTTCAGTCCTACGTTCATAGACATCTATGACGTAGTGCAGAGGGCGGCCACTATAGGGAACCCAAGAGTTGGAACTTAAACTGAGACGATTCTGTCCGACGCTGGGGCGGGTATCCGGTGTGGCTTAGTGGATAAAGCATCAGCACGTAGAGCTGAAAACCCGGGTTCAAATCCCGGCGCCGGAGAGAATTTTTCTCCGTTCCATTACTCTTTCATCGTATGATGACGCAGAATATCTGCATGGAAATATCATAGGACTTCGGTACATTAAATAGCCTAATATATATTATAGGTAAGAGTTTACAAGAGTATTGTTAAAAATGGTTATATTAGTAGAATAGTTGTTACAAGCGATAAAAAAGTGTATTCTTTTAATGTAATTTGTTGTGCAGGATAAAATTGTGAGAAAGTTTTCAAGAATCTACAAGAATAATTTGTTAATAGAAAAGCCAACCCACAATCACTACTTGTTGGAAATTCAGTCCGATCAATTAATCGCATTTCGAGCATATAGACGAGTCATAGAGAAAAACACTCTTTTTAAAATGCCAGATTAAACCAGCAAAGAATTGTATGCCTCTTGACACAATGAGACGTCTGTGTGAATGCTTATGGATATTTCTTTTAAGAAAGCCTACTGCATTCATGTATCCTTAAAACACAGATATTCTATAGAATATGCAGTATCACTCTTTATGTACTTTCATAAATATATTTACAAATCAAATCGAACAGGTGTTATTTGGTGACGCCTTGTATCTAAAGGATTGAACCTGTATGTAATAAGTTCTGAAACATTGGAAATATTAAATCATGGCGCATGGTGAAATATCCAGGTCTCCTTTACATAAAGTTGGGGCGTGATTGTACTGTATCTACACTCATCACTGTTATTCGATACTTGAATTGCATATCGAAAAATTTCCCCCTGACATTAGGTAGCAAAATCTTTCAAATATTGGAACGATACGGTAGAAGATAAAATTTTTCAAGCAGAAAGCCGCATCTGTGTCGGAGAATTGGTGACGTAATATTGGGATTTATTTATTTGCATCGATAATCCCCCGTTTGTGTGATTGGACAGTAACTATCCACATAAATAGCCAGCACTCATAAATCAGGCCCTTCGAATGCTGATCGATTGCAGGCTGATTCATAATTGCTGATAGTGTGAGAGTTTCCAAAGCGGACCAATGTCAACAGTCCGACTGGCGTTGCGAATTATAAATTGTTGCCGCAAGATGGAACCAAGTATATCTAATATCAATACAAGTCCATGTTCTTTGAGTTACTCTCATTCACTAATATTCTATCATTCATTCACTCTCTCCTACACTCACTCCCTCTTGGACTTAGTTTCATTCCACTCTCTCACTTTCACCTTCACTCATATTCGTAAACTAGTATTCACATCCTCACTTTCATTATTACAAGCTCGCTAAGAGACAAACACTTTCACTCTCATTCTCGATATCACACTTCATTACCATTCCTATTCACTCCCTCACTCTCACCCTACATCTGATACATGTATAATCTTACCTATTTTCACACTCACTCACTTTCATTGTCACGCTCGTGTTCTCTTACTGTGCACTTTATTCTCTGTTTCATTCTTACACTTTCGCCTATTCTCACTCATTCTTATACTGATACTCATTCTCATACTCTCCGTCTCATTCTCACACCCCTGACTAAATTCTCTCTCTTTGATTCAATTCTGATACTCTCTGACTCATTCTCACACTCTCTGACTCATTCTCTGTGACTCATTCTCACACTCTCTGACCCATTCTCACACTCTCTGACTCATTCTCACACACTCTGACTCATTCTCGTACTCTGATCCATTCGGCCTTATCTCTACCAGGTTAAATAAATAAATACTAATACTACTCTGACTCATACTCACACTCTGACTCATTTTCACACTCTCTGACTCATCACACTCTCCGACTCCTTATAACACACTCCGACTCATTATCACACTCTCCGACTCATTATCACACTCTCCGACTCATTATCACACTCTCCGACTCATTATCACACTCTCCGACTCATTCTCACACTCTGACTCGTCTCTCACTTTAGGACGCAATTCTCACACTTAATAGGCCTCAGTTCTCACACTTTATGACTCAATTCACATGCTTTCTAGCACATTTTCATGTATACTAACTCATTCTCATGCGCTGTCACTCATTCCCATCCACTGTCACGTTTTCTTGCTCTAATTCTTAAACTACCTTACTCCCATGCTCACATTTTTTCCCACTTCTCGCACTCTTTCTCATTTTCGACTCTCTCATATTTTCTCACTCCCTCATTGCCATTCCCACACTCCCTCTCCTTTATTAGGCCTATTAAACTCTCTTCCATTCTTGCACTCCCTCATTTTCATTACTAGGTTCTAGCACTCCCACACATTATTTCTACATATGTCACTCTCATTATCACACACTCTCACTCTCATTATTAACTCTGTCTCGCTCGCAGTCACTGAGCCAACGATAATTTATTCATCATATTAAACATCCAGTCTTTTCCTTAGTGATCAATTCCCGTTTCTCCTCGCCATCTCAGCTACTCCGATGGGAACACACGACATACTCACGAGAATGAAATTAAGTACTAATAAACGAAAGACTTAATTTAAACAGAAAATTGGGCTCTTTTTATGGATTCCATATAATGTAAAATGTTATACGATACTCGTAATTAATTGGGCTCTTTTTATGGATTCCATGTAATGTAAAATGTTATACGATACTCGTAATTAATTGGGCTTTTTTATGGGTTCCATATAATGTAAAATGTTATACGATACTCGTAATTAATTGGTCTCTTTTTATGGATTCCATGTAATGTAAAATTTTATACGATACTCGTAATTAATTGGGTTCTTTTTATGGATTCCATGTAATGTAAAATGTTATACGATACTCGTAATTAGTTGGGCTCTTTTTATAGATTCCATGTAATGTAAAATGTTATACGATACTCGTAATTAATTGGGCTCTTTTTATGGATTCCATATAATGTAAAATGTTATACGATATACCCGTAATTAATTGGGCTCTTTTTATGTATTCCATGTAATGTAAAATGTAATACGATACTCGTAATTAATTGGGCTTTTTTATGGATTCCGTATAATGTAAAATGTTTTACGATACTCGTAATTGTGTCATATAATTTGAGGAATCTACTAATCAGCAAATCAGTTTATTTTTTTGTAATTTTTTTTTAAATTTTGTTTCTTGGACTTACGTCCTTTCTCTTTGAGACTATTGATATGAGATTTTTATTTAATGCTTGTGACATGAATTCATGTACTGATTCCTGAATACAGCATATTTCAGTAATAATATTCTGTTCGGGTATACTTTTCAGAACTACGATATGCGACAAAACAAACGACACTGAAAATCCCTAGTTTGACATATATTGCGAATTCAGTGTTGCGTTGATTTCGGCAATTATGGTCCTCATAACAGAGAAGGTGTTTATCGTGGAACATTATTTCCGGTCAAACGGAGTAGGACGACAAAATTGTTCAAGTATCAGGACCATAATTTGCAACAGATTTCACATGAAAGCGATATTCACCTTTATCGCTACATCAACCGACAAACAACTCGTATTTTAGGATTTGAACGGCCTGATGTCATTATACAGAAACCACTGCACAGTGCGCGGGTTAGGATTTGATGCTCCATGTCCGGTCATGGAATATTGGGCCCTTATTTCGTCGAGGATGCTGCGCAGCAACCAAAAACAGTAAACCAGGTTCTCTTCAGAGACTCATTTACTCCATTCGTGCAGGATTTGCGCCGTTTTTGTCGTGTCAGAAACTTACCCTTCCAACGACAATGGATGCAGCAAGATGGAGCTATAGCCCACACCGCGGGGGAATCACTTGCCCTTCTGCAACGACACTTTGTAGATCGCTTAATTTCTCGTAGAACTCCATTCCCGTACCCTTCCTCCTCCCCGGATCTCACGGCCTTAGATGCCTACATTTGGGGTATGTTGAAAGAATCAGTTACAAATATTCGCGAATTATGCGAGAAGATAATGTCATTTTTGTGCCCTTACAACAAATCTTTGTTCATAAACGTTATGACTAGAAAGCGGATGTTGATGACCTAAAAATCTACTTAAAATGATCATTAAAATATCCTTAAACTAATGGAAAAATGACATAAAATTAAAAGTAAATGACATTTAAATATTGTTCACCGTACTTGCACCACAACTTCTTAAAAATTAGTCAACTTGTTTCAATGACTGCCCTGCAAATCTCGGAGAGAGGAGGCAACTTCCTGGAATTTGGTTAAGATAAAGGAAAAGAACATGCAACAAAATGAAGATTTTAATGAGAGTTTAAAACGTATTTCAATCAAGGGTTATCCATGTCAGTGCCTTCATTTTCAGTCTCCTCCTCCTTCCGCGCTTCACTTTTGTTACCAGATCTTTCAGATGAGGGAGTGCGAATGACAAAACAAATTGTGAGCGCAGCGTGCATTCTTGCAATCTTTGTGTTACAAATACTGTCTACTACAGTAGACATCCCTTCCGAACCATGTTGAGGACACAACGTACTGTCCAAAACATGGTGAAAGTTTTACCCCCTTCCAAACATAAATTCTAAAGACACCCTCGTACCGACAAAAGAACAGTAGCGGTCAAAGCCCTCACTTAAACTAAGCTGCTGTCAAGCATTTTATATTACTTCCGTTGTGTGAAGTGAAGCCTTCAGTGGAATGAGGGATGGATTTTAGAGTCTGTTCCAAACTATAAAACTCAAACTTCACTTATTCAGTAGGCAATTACTACTGACCTATTTGGTTACAAAATAATTTAACAGACATATCGGTAAAGAAGAGAGTAAAATACATTCCAAATGATCTAAAAGTTCTTCAAAGTATTAAAAAAAGACCAAAAATGCCAAGAAAATATGAAAATAACCTATTAGTTCAAAAACGTCAAAAAATTCAATATAAGAAATTACTTTTTTACATTGACAGTAACATAGAAAGGATTTCTACATTAATAGGCATCGTCCTAATGTGAAAAATAAAAAGGTGACTTTTCATCAACATCCGCCTCCTAGTTATGACCAATGTGTGGCACGTGTTGGTACAGAATCGTTTGCTTTGCCGCATATTGTATGATGTGAACTGTCATGTTATTAATAAACACACTGTACTGGTTTTAAGCTAAAACAATGAATCACTCTTGACTAACTCGTCTGTAACTGCCATATCTGAGGCATCACGTTATTATAGCACGTACAGTGTCTCTCAGGAATAAAAGCGAGTTATAAGTTTGAAATGGTAGCGTGAACGATAATTACATGTCGGCTATTTCTTGCCACTTTTGAACCTGCTCTGTAACATTGAAACTAATAATTTCAATGATTATGATACCCTACTTTTAGCAGTGCTATAATACACGACCGGGCTTTCATTTCAAAACTCCCTGTCTAACTATTTGTTTCAATTAAATTAAATTTAAACAAAAAACGCGTCATTTAGATATTGAAAGGGAAGTTTAAAACCAGTGTTAATTGCATTTTCGGTTTCATCCCCTAACCTCCTACTCCCCTTTGAAATACCATATGACACCCTTATATTATGATAGGCTATTTAAATTTGGAAGTGCATTCAGTTGTTCATACCTACATCTCATTCATTTGTTCTTACATCTTTTGTTTTTTATCGTCGCCTGGCAACCTGGATTGTTACTTTCAATTGGTTGTACGGTGAAAAACACAGTTTATTTTACATAATTTCCGAAATTTAATTAATTAAAATTATTCTTAAATTTAATTAATCGCGTTTACGAAGTTAAATGTTCAAAATGTGACCAGCCTCATGAGCTAGCTTCTGACTACAGTTCATGAGGTCCCGTATTCGATTTCCGGTTAGAACACAGGATTTTTTCCTTAAAGGGGAATGTTTCTGGGTTCGTCCATGGTCTGGAAATTAGGTTAGGCTGAGATTTAAGACCTCTTCTGGCACTTCATAATCATCATCCTATCATAATATCATCATTGGGGCAGCGTAACTCCGACTTCCAGGCGCCACAACCTCAGAAATGGGTTACAAATAAGTCATTGCCAGGAGAGACCCGAAATGTCAAATGACAACCTCGTGGCATTGGATAAAACATCCTCTACACAGAATTGTTGCAGTGTCAAAAACATACATAAATAACAAGTCAAACTTCAGCTTTTATTTTCCTCTATCCACTTTTAAATTTTTTAAGAATAGGTTTATAATACAAAACTATGATATTCCTCAATATTTTAGTGTTACTACCTGAAATAACCTTCAATCAACATCTACTCTTTCTACTTTTATTCTCTTCAGCTGTAATTAACAATAACAACAATCTAGGTTCTCAGGCGACAATAGGAAACAAAAGATAAGGGAACAAATGAATGAGATACATAAACAATTGAATACTCCCTCAAATTTCATTATCATAATATAGATGGGTGAAGAGTTGCAATTAACACTGATTTTAAACTTCCCCATATTTAATTGATGTTATTTATTTTAATTAAATTTATTCGAAATAAATAGTTATTTAGACTGGGAAGTTTTGAAATGAAAGCCCTGTGTATGTAATGTTATTGGTTTAAATCAGTCTATACGTACTTTTATCGTATACAAATTATTGTTAATTCTGTAACTGTTGAAATCCGGACTAATATCACAGAATAACAAATTTTTACTTTTTATCTTGCTCCGAAACAAAAATAGGTGAATGTTACTAATATGTGTCCCCTAAATCTGAATTTGAAATCCAAATTGTCCCATCACGTACCATTTTCCGGGGAAAAAGAATTTAATTCTTTATGAAGAAAATGTTTTTTTCAGTTTTTCAAAGCTACTGGTAAAATTAGAGCACACTAGGGATTCAAAATGACTCATAATACTTGGAAAATGTGTACTGGATACAAAAATGTTGTTACATAGTTTAAAACGCACCAACAATAAAAATATTTCATGTATATAATGAGAAAAATCTTGAGATTTAAACTTACATTTAGAAGAATTTTCTTGATGATTTCTGTTTATAACTAGACCCGGGATTGTCTTTTACAAGGAACCAACAATAGTCTGCAAGCATGCTGGATGGTGATCTTCCTTTATATCGCCTTTCCATTTCAGATATTAATTGATAAAACCTTTCCCCATGGTCACTGCTCCAAGATTAGGAGGAAAGAAATCCAAATGAGAATGTAAAAAGTGTATTTTGAGAAACATGTTACACCCCATTTTCTCATATGCACTTGACATGGTATCCACAACTAGTTCCATGTAGCTGTCTGCCCTAGAATTTCCAAAGAAATTTGAGCAAACATCTTTGAAAGTGCATCATGTCATTTTTAACTTTGTGAATTTGTGAATCGATGAAAATGCCGTCTTTTAATTTGCCTTCAATCAAACTTGTAAACTTTCCTTTAAATACTGAAAACCACACCCTTGTTTTTTCATTAGGTAGACCTCACTTTGAACTGTTATGAATTTTACTGAATAGAAGGGACCAGTATCTATTTATTTATTAGAAGTACAAAAGAACATGCCAACAACCATAAGAAACAAGAAATAAGTTATAAACTCATAAAATGCATTAGCTTTTGTTTTGGTTTACAACCCCCAACCCGCGCCAGATGTTTCCTGGAAGAGCGCTTATCGAAAAGTGAAATCATAGTATATCTTAAAAACCTTACGTGGGTACGAAGAAAAGACATGCATTTTCGAATTCAGAGCATGTAAAACCATAAGGGACACATTGTTTTAAGTCTGAGCAAAAGTCTTGTTGTTCAGTGTATTTAGAGGAGCTATTATTAAGACAGTAACTTCAGCGATTACCTTTCCAGGTTAATGCACATTATGTAATGAGAAATACATAATTTTTTTGTCTTTTAAGTCTCTCAGAACGCATTAATTTTTTTTCTGGTCTATAACTACATTATACTCTTACAATAAATAAAGGTAGGAATTTATACATCAACATGAGGCTATTAGCTTAGTTGTGCGTAGACTGTCGTTACGTCATGAATGACGTGAAGCCTGAAGTATGGCCAGGTTACAACTGAAATGTGTTTTCTATCGCAACAATTGAATGGTGATATGTTTCTCTCGAGTACAACGAACACTCTATACCAGGGGTTCCCAACCAGTGTGTGCCGCGCAACTCCATAGAGTGTCACGAAATTTTGGAATTGAAAAATAAAAGTTATTGCATCCAGAAAGTCTCTTTACAACGCATTATTTGCAACGAAATCTTTGATATGGTACATTTTATTTTGAGACAGACTTTACCAATGAAACGTGAACACCTGCAACAATGCTCAGTTTAGTTTTTCAACCATAAGGCCACTTATAGAGAAACTCTGTGCAACCCCACCAAGCGCAGACTTCACATTAATTTAAATAGGCGAGTTTAAAAAAAATAATAAAAATCTTTTATCGCACATCCAGCATAGATAGGTTGGGATTTTTTTTTCTAATACCACTCAAGTTGCTGGTTGTTCTTTTAGAATTTTCGATCTACAACACTGTATGTCCGACACTACATAGAACTTATCAGTGCTTTTTTTCTGATGGCACGACAAAATTCCTGTGCAGTGAACAGTAATCTCTTTTGATCCTAAAATTAGAGCAGAAGTTTAATATTTTTCACACAGTTCAGGACTAAAATTTTGACACGCCATCTCCCTGTCCACTATAAAATATTCTACAAAGAGTTCGACCACCTTTTTCTCCAGAAGAAAAGTAGTGGTTATTATTATTATTATTATTATTATTATTATTATTATTATTATTATTATTATTAATAAAACCAAATAAGTGTGTCGCGATATCGTGGGCGTTCAGTAAAGTGTGTCATCAGTGAAAAAAGGTTGGGAACCACTGCTCTATGCATACCTAACCTTGTATTCTCTGTGGGTAAATTCCTATCTTTAACAATAAGATCGATAGTTCTCAATTGGTGGTTCACGGATGACTGATCTCCGCGAGTCTTTACCTCATCCAAGTGGTCCATGGCATTATTATTATTAATAATAATAGTAATAATAATAATAATGATAATGATATAATAATAATAATAATAATAATAATAATAATAATAATAATAATATCCTATGACAACATGATTGTTATTGTTGTTGTGTTCGGGTAAAGTAACGGGAAACTGGAAGGCGACATGGTGAATAATTATTACGCGTGGATTGTCATGAATGATAGTTTCAATTGTAAGTAAAATTTCTGGTTGATAGAGTTTATGCCGCTCTTGCTCTGAGCCTAATTAGAATCTGCTGACAAATGAAATGACACGCGTCCATGGATATGTCCCCACAGTTTGTGGGCCCTCCAAAGTCAATAACAACACTCGATCCCGCTTCCATCCAATTAACTATCCTGGTCTTCTATTATAATTGCTGGCAAAGTTGGGTGGATACAATCCGCTATCAGTTCTCTGTTTCTTGTACCGTACGTACAATATTGCTGGTCCCTCAACCGTCGTGAATTAGCAACTTCTGTCAGCTGTTTTACTCTTACATTCTAATTGCAATATTAATATTAACAGTGCAGTAGTGGTGTTGCTGATGGTGGTGGTAGTGGTTATAGTGATAGCTTATTTAACGATACTTCCTACTGAAGATGTTATTCAGAGTCCAAATTTCATGTGAGTAGTAATGGTTATGAAACCTTTTCCTGAAGCACTCTTTCAGAGACGTGGTTCTGTTATGCATCGTAAATTCACAGCTTTAACTCTTTCCCGTAGAAAGCACCCATGCTACGGATTTTATCGCCTCTTATGATTCACACCAAGGAGCACGACGCATATAGCCTATAGATACAGAATGCAATACGTTCGGAAAATCGCTCTTCACTTAATACGGATCAGCGTTGCCAACCCTGCGGCTTGATTGGATCGCACAGTTAGTTCTGAATTATTGTACTTTTCATTTGAGGATCGTACGCTACATATAAAAATTGGCCTATTTTGGATTATTTTACCTAAACGCCGTCCACAACATTTATTTAAAGTTTTTTTTTAATTCTTATAAGAAAATGATTGTTGAAAGTTAAATATGGGAGCATAAAATTATTTTTAAACATTTTCTTGTCTGCTTACCTTAACAACCAAGCTTTAAATTTGGGAATAGGCCTAGCTTACCATAATTTTCTGTAATTTTGTTTCCGTCTTTTATATTTAAGTGCATCCGATGTAGTTTTGTAGGAGTAGGACCTACTAGGACCACTATCGTTATCTTCTGATTCCATTGCCACTATTTCACGTCAGATCTTATGACAATGACAATTTCTTACTGCCCCGGCATTACCACAAAACATGACTGAAACGAAGAAGTAATGTTACAGAATACAGATTTCCGTGTCCCTTTGTATGTATACCGAATGCTGAATGTAGAAGGAATCTTTCAGCAGTGGAAATTAATTATTTACGGAGTGCAGTAGTATTTCGGATGCAAAAAGTCAGGAATGAAATAATAAGACAGATGCAGGCAGAAAAGACAGTTCTAGAAAGGATTGAAAGAAAAACACTACGATGGTAGAGGGGCAGAGAAGGCCTGACAGCCTTATCTCTACCAGGTTAAATAAATAAATACTAATACTAAATACTGGGGCCATATTCATAGACATTCTTAGCGCGGGCTTCCGGTGGATGATCAGCGAACTAACGTTTTTCGTATTCATAAACCAGTGTTAGCAATGAGATATGATATGAATCCTGTACAAGTAACCAGTCGATAGCCGGGGCTAGTTTAGCACGCTCGTAGCGCGGGCTAGCGAAATGTCTATGCATAGCACCCCTAATGTTTTAGATAGCTAAGGAGGATGGATCAACAACATTGGCCTAAAAGGATATTTGATTGGACAACAAATGGAAGAAGAGTGTTGAATGCTGAATGCTGAATATAATAGGAAACTTTTAGCAGTGGAAATGGATTATTTAAGGAGTGCAGTAGTATTTCGGATGCAAAGAATCGGGAATGAAAAAAATAAGAAGACGGATGCAAGCAGAAGAGAGAATTCTGGAAGAGATTGAAAGTAGAACACTATAATGATTTGGACATCTAAGGAGGATAGATCAACAACGCTGTCCTAAAAGGATATTTGATTGATCACCAAATGGAAGAGGAACGTTGAATGTGGAATGCTGAATGTAGAAGGAATCTTTTAGCAGTGGAAATGTATTGTTTACGGAGTGAATGAGTTTCTCGGATGTAAAGAATCAGGAATGAAGAAATAAGAAGAGGATGCAAGCAGAAGAGAGAATTCTAGAAAGGATTGAAAGAACACCACTACGATGGTTTGGACATCTAAGGAGGATGGATCAACAACGCTGGCCTAAAAGGATATTTGATTGGTCACCAAATGGAAGAGGAGTGTTGAATGTAGAAGGAAACTTTTAGCAGGGGCAGATTACTTATCTGCTCCGATTCTTCAAGCACCATTCAGTCCCTGCAGCGTTTGAATTCTGATGATCCGCTTGTGTTGAGAACCCAGGAACTTTTCCATTCTCTCCTAACCCCTGATTATGAGATTGGAGTAGTGTGGATTCCGGGTCATGTTGGCATTCCTGGTAACGAGGCAGCGGATGCTGCAGCAAGGGACGGTGCTATGAATGGATCTGAGGTGTATTGGCGTGAGAGGTGACAAGATATTCATAATTACCTGAAACATACAATATGGTGGCAATGGGAAGGAGAATGGTCTGCACAAGAAGGAAATAAATTACGAAAAATAAAGAATACTGTTCGAGTTTGGGATTCGTCCACAAGAGCGTCACGACATGAAGTTTTACTCATCCGGTTGAGGATTTGCCACTGTCATCTGACACATGGCCATCTTCTACGTGGCGAAGCTCAGCCGGAGTGTGATCTATGCCATGTTTCACTTACGGTGGAACATTTTTTATTGCATTGTAGAAAATATGATCGTGTCCGTCGGCAATATGGAATTCAGCCGACTCTACATGACGCTCTTGGAAATGATTTTAATTGTACAAATGCAGATCTGAGATTGTTATCTAATGCAGGACTTAATAGGGTGATTTAGTTTTTTATTGACCCGTTTCACTTATCCTCCGGACCCTTCACATCCGGAGGTTACATTTGTTGTCTGGCATATGTTTTTAACAAACTTGACATTCGGATCTTTTACATCCGAGCATTTTAGAAATGCGGCAGATAATTTATTTCTGGTGGCATTTGTTTTATTATTTTATTGTTTCTTTTTAAATACTAGCTAGGATCTGAGAACTGCTCACTTTTATGTTTTTTATGCATCAGCTTGTTGAAACTGCATTTGTGAACCTCGTTTTAACTGTGACAGCGCTTTTTAGTTCATTTAAGCATTCTGATTATTGTATTGTGTTTCTGTTTTGTGAAGGATTTTAGATAAGGGCGCAAATAGCCATAGTAGCTGACGCGCCCTTTTTTAAACCCCACTAACTAACTAACTAACTAACTAACTAACTAACTAACTAACTTTTAGCAGTGAATATGGAATATTTACGGAGTGAATGAGTTTCTCGGATGCAAAGAATCAGGAATGAAGAAACAAGACGGATACAGGCAGAAGAGACAGTTCTAGAATGGATTGAAGGAAGAAAACTACGGTGGTTTGGACATCTAAGGAGGATGAATCAGCAACGCTGGTCTAAAAGGATATTTGATTGGTCACCAAATGGAAGAGGAGTGTTTAATGTAGAATGCTGAATGTAGAAGGAAACTTATAGCAGTGAAAATGTATTATTTACGGAATGCATGAGTTTCTCGGTTGTAAAGAATAAGAAATGAAGAAACAAGAAGATGGATGCAGGCAGAAGAGATAATTCTAGAAATGATTGAAGGAAGAACACTACGATGGTACACATACACACACGAGTTTGCATTTGGAAGTCTCATCCGTGATGTTTATCTCTATTAGGGGACAGTTGGGTAGTATCGGACGTCGGGTAATATCGGACAGTGAGTTTCTTTCATCTTCCACCAGATGATAGTACCTAAATGACATGGTTACGTTTCTGTGTATTGTCTCATACAGAAACGTAACCATGTCATTCAGGTACTACCATCTGTTGGTAGATGAAAGAAACGCACTGTCCGATATTACCCGATGTCCGATACTACCCAACTCTCCCCTATGTTTATGTTGTTGTTTAGTCAACTGTCTGAAGACAGGTCTGAACCTCACAAGTGATACCAAAAGGCACCGCTTATGAGGCAACTAGGCCAAAAGATAATAGGATAGGGTGGCCAGTTCCTTTCCCCCTCCATTGCATACATCGCCGATTAGCTCAATTATATTATTAACTTTTTATTACCGGTATTTAAATCTGTCGTTTTACATCACACTAAACTAATTTAAATAATTTCAAAGTAAAGAAATACAACACCAAACGAATATGATTTGTAACTAAGCTATGTTATACTTTGTCTGTTTGAGTAGAGATGAAATTCAACGATTGTAATTGTGTAGTGGAGTTGAGAGTCATAGGAAACGAGTTTTATCTGTATGGTTGAAAAGCATTTCTTTCTAATGAAGGCAATTCTCAGATAAAACCGAAATAGTTCGTAGCTTTGGAAGAATGCCCTCGTCCAAGTTGTTAGGCTGCAATTACTGATATCGTCGAAGAGAATGCAATTTCGCTCCCCTGCTATTTTGGCATGCTCCCATATGGAGCAACCCTGCCCTCCCCTCGACCCCGTGGAATGTTCCTATTACAGCGCTCTGTTAACTGGACAGTGACAAATATTCAATGGAAAGTTTGCTGAACTGAAATATGGAAACCACGGTGAAAGGATCATTTTGTCATCATCATCATTACACGCATCGACCTCATAGGCGAACGATGAGATTTCCGTGAAATTGTGTCAGTACGGGGCATCATAATTTGTCATAGTCACCGCCATCACTTCCACTCAGTTATTACCCACGAACATTCTTAGTTCACTTTTCGTGGTGTCTTAGAAATTAAATTTGTTTCAATGATTTTCTTTGCGGAAGGTGTAATTATTATTATTATTATTATTATTATTAATATTATTGTTATTATTATTATTAATAATATTATTGTTGTTATTATTATTATTATTATTATTATTATTATTATTATTATTATTATTATTATTATACGAGCATATTGAAGTGATGTTATCTTTTACGGCTTGTATTCGAGAGGTCCGGAAGTTGATCCCAGGGGGCCGGATAACCTGACTTGTATCTTTTTCGTAGTTTCCTCAAGTTCCTAAAATCCTATAATAATGATTAAATTCCATCGTCCTCCGGCGCACAGTGTGTAATTTAGCGAGTCTAGCCGGCCAAAAATCATTTCTCTAAAACTAATCGCTCAATGTTCATAAAAATTGTTATATACCTTCAATTATTGAAGTAAATAAGTTTTGAATAATGAAAAAGAAAATAGCAACTATTTTTACTGAAAATAAAATGAGTAATATTGTAAAAAATTTCGATTTGAGTGAAAAAATAAATTAATATTCATAATGTGGTATGCGCTTAAAATTGAAAGCGTAAGACGAAGGAATAATTGCTACATATTTACTCGTTCAGAAGACGTCAGAAGCATCCCCATCAGAATCTGTATCCTCGCTGCTAGTCTCTCCTTCGACAGCACTGACAAGGGAAGGGTTTCGGCTCGAACAGGAATTTTTGGTTAAACATTTGTACAGACGCTTACCTCACAATGGTGATGAAGACCGTAAAAGCATTCATTTGTGTAACTCTCCGTTTGGTTGGTATTGGTCAATACACTTCTTTAAAAATGTATATGAGGATTCTCTATAAAATGCATGAAACAGCATGGAGCAGAGCAATAAGCACAACACACAGAAGGAACACCTGAACAATCTTCTGAACGACATTCCAGTGTTGCAAAATCAAATGCCACCTGAATTAAATTTTTGAAGTCCGAGACTTGTTCAGGATTCACGTAGTCAGCTGACTGCCAGGAATACTGAAGCATAGGGCGGTATACTGGAGCAGACAACTGGTTATGAATAACAGAGTGCATTTTCATTATAAACACTAGATTTCCCTAGTTAAGTTCTAGATTGTCATCAAGAATCCTTATGTAATCTGTTATCCTCCGAGCATATATTTTTTATTGTCTAAGGAAATAGATATTCAGAGGCCGGATATATTTCGTTTTTTTTTTTTTTAGGTGGAATGATCATACATTCCATGTCCTAGCCTTTGAATGATTCATTTATTAAGGTTGCGTCCTTGTGCGCATTCAGTGACTCACAAAACAGTATATACTTTTGATTAGCTGCAACATTTTGAGACAGAACGTTGGAGAAAAATATTCTTAAATGGGCTTTAGATATTTTCTCACTCGCACTAGCTTCTAGGTTAGGCTAGGCTTACGGATAACGTGTCCCATCCCCTTAACTTATGCAGTGCTCTCCCCACCCCTCAACTTGTACAATGCTCTAACAGACAAACCACACATTACACAAACGAATGCTTTTGGGAGTTTTACAGGGATGTAGAGATGGGCCTGTATACAAATTTTGGATACAAAATTCCTGTTCGAGCCGAAACCCTTCCCTTGTGAGTAATGGAGGCTCGGAGAGAATTCCAGCAATACTATTAAAATCGACCGCGGTTTTCTCTTCTTAATTTCTTTAAGCTGGTGACGTAAGGGTCCAAAGAAATAAGTATCCTGAGTAAAAGATCGCTATTTGTGTCTTTCTTGATGATTTTCTTGCGAAGACTTCTCGGAAAAGTCTAATATAGTATTTGTTCCTCGTTTCCTGGGCTTCCTCAGATAATTTGCCAGTAGGTATAATAGTGTTATGTGACCTTCTGTCCATGAGCCAAGAGTTTGTGAAGGGTTGTAGGCATATAATACTATTTGTGCAAGCATAAATATAATTCCCTTGTCTTCCTTGCACACATGTCAAGTGCCCGTTCATCAGTATTGCAAAACCGCAAGAAAAGGTTTCTGATATTATGTGCGTAGACGACTTATTAGATTTCTATCTAATCCCGTAATATACGCAAAAGTGGAAACCTCCCTGAAAAACCTTCTTGTGGTATTTGCATCGTTTTTATTGTGACTGCTTTGTTTTATCATGTCAACAAGTAGTCCCCTTTCCTGCCTGAACATATCCTATCTTCAATGTTTTGCAATAAATAAAATAATGGATCTAAATTAACTGTTACAAGATTTTGCATTTTCCTTAATTCTTAATAGTTACGGACGGCTCCTGACTGTTGTTGGAACGAACCTTACATAACACAGCCACCGCAGGGCGGACGCTGTACGTATGTTGCATGAAGTTTAGGAATATTGATTTGCGTGGGTTTATTTCGTAGATAGGCAGTACTGCAACAAGGTAATGAAACTTAATGAGCCCTGAAACGTGACATTTGATCCCACTAATAAATAATTAATGGCTGTGTATAATTTATACAGCTATTAAACCAAAGCATTTAACTTTGTGCATTATTCCAGACTCCACTATCGCGCAATTGTCTGTTTCATTGTTTATTACTATATTTTCAATTTATTTATCGTTGTAGTCGGTGTACTCCACAAATTAACCATTTTGGACGTAGCGCTTATGGACGAATAATTCCGTTTTCACTCTCTGTTTTTCTTTCACTCGTTTTCCTAATTTTCTGCGAACACCCTTTATACAGGGTGTTTCAGAAATACTTTGACAAATCTTGGGGTCATGTTCCTCAGACCAAAACAAGAAAAAAAGTTCATATAAACATATGTCCGAAAATCCTTAGTTTTTTAGTTATTAATGAATGAACATAATGAAACTCTGTTAGATATTGTAAGCTTGATAGCAAGTGTTGCAACTTTAATCAATTCAGAAACTCATAACAAATGTTCCTGCTTCCACACACGCATGTACTCGCCAGATCATGGACTCCTTGGCAACACATAGCCATCTAGGATACAATGGGTGCATCAGCAGACTTGTATCGATAACATCATTCGATTATCTAGCAAAATGAACGGTTACAAACTTAAGTTAAGTTGTTAGTACTTCGAAACGCGTTGAACGTAAACTTTCATTGTTATGAGTTTCTGAATTGATTAAAGTTGCAACACTTGCTACCAAGCTGACAATATCTAACAGAAGTTTCATTATGTTCTTCCATTAATAACTGAAAAACTAAGGATTTTCGTACATATGTTTATATGAACTTTTTTTTTCTTGTTTTAGTGTGAGGAACATGCAACCAAGGTTTGTCAAAGTATTTCTGAAACACTTGGTGTTAAATCATATCGATCTCCTGCAAAGGGATTGCATGCCGATGTGTGGTGAGTATTTAATAACAAGTTTAGAAGAAAAATTTAGTGTTTTACGCCATGTATTGGGACTTAATATATCCAGTATATCAGAACTATATACTTGCAGGATCTATCGCCAGGTAATGATTCAGTAATGAACAATTAATCTGAAACACAGGATTGTCAACTGATTGATTTAAACTCAGAACATCAAGGCTTAGATATTATTTAATGTACCGAAGTACATATGATATTTCCATGCAGATATTCTGCGTCATCATACGATGAAAGAGTAATGGAACGGAGAAAAATTCTCTCCGGCGCCGGGATTTGAACCCGGGTTTTCAGCTCTACGTGCTGATGCTTTATCCACTAAGCCCCCGTGATTTAAGACGGCGCTTATTCCGTCGGATCCCGGCGCACCTCAGCTCATGTGTGGACTTTAGTCCTACGTTCATAGACATTATGACGTAGTGCAGAGCGCGGCCACTAGAGGGAACCCAAGAGTTGGAACTTAATCTGAGACGATTCTGTCATACGCCGGGGTGGGTATCCGGTGTGGCTTAGTGGATAAAGCACGTAGAGTTGAAAACCCGGGTTCAAATCCCGGCGCCGGAGAGAATTTTTCTCCGTTCCATTACTCTTTCATCGTATCAAGGCTTAGGTTTCAACAATAGTTTAAACTAATCTGCCTTCAAGAGTGTTGAAAATATGCAGCATGGTTTAAGCCATGGATTAAATTGCAAGCAGTTTAAATTAAACTCTGCTTAAACTGCTATTGATAATACGGCCCTAACAGAGTAAAGAATCCTCCTCTCTGTTAGGTCCCTAATGCCTGGTCTGGTTGTGTATTTCCCTGATCACATAATCTGACTGGAAAAGATTCAGAGTTCCAAAAGTTACATTCACAACTACCTACGTGTAAGTTCTAAGGTGTTCTGTTATTTTTATTTGTTCTATCTTCAGCTGTCCTTGGAAATACTTTGCATGTGCAGAGTCATCATTTTCTTTTTACTAACATTTCTAATATTAACCTGACTATACCTTTGAATTATCGTTTGAGAACCGGAAACACTCCTACCCCCTTCTACGACTACGTAAACTAGGAAATATCACGCTTTTGAGTTTGATAATTTTCATTAGGTTTTTCTTTAATCAAAATACAGTACTGTATTAACAATAAGTGTTTTCACACACGAACTGAGCTATCAATTCGGACGTATTCATTATGCAGTGTACATTACACTTTCTACAGCACATTAGCGTATAATATAGAGAATGAAGGTAAATTGAAAAATAATCATAATATGGTTATTTAAACACAATTTTGAAAATGGTGGCCGTTCATTTCGAGACAGGCTTCAGTTCCTTTTTGCATATTATCGCACTATAGACTATTGTATCTAATTCAAATTAGTAGTTTCGTCGTTCGTACTAGTAACTCATGTTGAAATAATTCTGTACCTACTCTATAAAAGAGTACCTTACGTACTGTAAATTCAATCTTCACTTCTGCCCGACCCGCACAGATAAAATTACTTAGACATGCTATCTACTGTCCGTCCAAGTGGTTTTGTCGCAGTCATAGAATGGACGGAAATCACGTGACAATTAACGAGGTACTTTTATTAAGTTATTTTAAAAAGTTGTATAATATTACATAGACGTTCAAATTCCTAACAGGAATTAATGTTTTCAGAAAAGAGCTAAACCAGCCCAGAGGGGTGAGCAGAAGCGGGTGGGGGAAATCGGGATGCGACATAGGCAAACGGACGACAGTACCTGTGCGAGAATATGATTGAATATTGAAAGCTCTTTCGTGACTGGAAAACGCGAACATATTTCTGGAACGTACTATACTCACGAACTCAGTACTGTTTGTGTTTACTATGACCGTAAGGCGACTTTGACTGTATACGCTTGGTTCTGTGTTGAGAACGGTTGGAAGTTTACTAGTAGAGGGGGTGGGAGTGAAATACATTAAAAAAACTCAGGTACAATAAACATTGAATTAAAAATAAAATGATGTCCCTGTACTATAGAAGGTTATGGCCCATGATCAGTTCTTCTGTACTTTTTGGTTTATTCTGTTACACTGTGGGCTTCAAGTAACCGCAAAGGAAAAAATGCATACGTAAAATTTAATGGAGATTCGGAATATGTATATCTTGAAATAAGGTGTCATTAAGAAAATAAAGCTTACTGTCGCACTCTCTATGCGTGAATAACTAAGTTTTTTCGAACACCAGTACCATATTATATGGTTTACCTCCAACACATTTTGTATAAAACTTGTTTTTGTAAAATTAAATTTTAAGAAGTTATGAGTAATATTTTGTACTTAATGAACACTCTGTATATTGCATATGAATATAGCAACGGGTTATTTTATTAGTTAGGTGTTGGATAAAATACCATATTGCAGCTACAAGCTGCTATAGTTATCTAAACAAAATCGTCGCATTGATCTTCCCGATATTTCAGTTTGCATTTTATGCAATAATTAATCATATATATTGAAAATTGCTACAGCAGCACAGCTACAGGCATGAAACCATTAAGGTTGTTCTCCATGGAACCTAATTTTGTATGTCGTGTTATTGAAATAGATGTACAAATAAAAATATCGCCAATTTAATTTATAGCGTAGAACGAAACGATTTTATCAGTGACCCAATTTTAACGCTGGCCTTGTATCCTATTTTTAAAGCAAATACGAGCAGCTGTTTCAATCTTCCGTACTTTATTTATGACTGTGTGCTAAATAGTTCGTAGCATCGTCCAGACTGACGTTTGACTCTATCACATTTCATCCAAAACACGCGACAGATTAAATTCAGCTTCCGTTGCTGACACATTTAATTCTTAATGATTAATTATCACGTCCGGTCTGATGGAGGTCACATGAAATACGTTGGCAACTGTTTGTTATGTTTTGTAGATACTAATAGTGAAGATTTCTGCAGTTAACTCGAAACATTTTAACAGCAGAGCTGAAATTTAACACAATGCATATTTTATAGAATAAGTAAGTGTTAAGAAAGGGAGAACTAAGAAGAATTTCAAAGTAAGGCAGAAAAGAATAATAGATGGTGTTTAGATAAAGAAAGAGAAGTCATAAAAATGAGTTTTGATATAAATGAAAATTAAACTTCAGAACCTTATTGCAAATAATGTTCTACACAAATAAAACATATAAAATGCTAGTATTATTTATTTTTTGTACACCCACTTGTAGAATTTAATATGTGTATTCATCTGGGGAACAAAACTCCATATGCACAAAAATAAGACTTAACCCCCTTTATCCGAACGCCACCGAATTTACGGAAGGAAATGGGAGGTAGTGAAACCATCAAAACTTAAAATATAATAATGTTATGGAAATAAATAAAATAAAGTGAAAAAGTGATAAGTGAATTGAACAAGTATTAGCAACGAAGTATTACAAACATTAGAACATTGGAACAATAAATGAGACAAATAATATAATACGGTAATGCAGATGAGAAAGTAGAAAAAATAGTGAATTCTAGTCAGAGATAAAAAGGTTTTTAAGAGAAACGGAAAATCAAGTATAACAGTAATGAAAGATGACATTGATAGTAGTAGAGATGGATGAGTAGATGTAGACGAGAATGTTTGTATGTAAGAGAAAGGTAGACAGTATTGCATAGTATTCAGGAATGCGATTGAGGGAAGATAAAAAAGGTGAAGAGTTGAAAATACTGTACATCAAAAAGTGTGGAGGAAGAAATAGACGGAAATATGGTTTAACTTTATGTAATTGGAAGATATGGGGAGATATAGATGATAGGAGAAATATGTTAGGATATGTGATTGAATGTATCAAGGGTAGTAGTGGACCGTATGCAGAAATGTGAGGGAAATTACTACCTGATAGCCGCATGATGATAAATATGAATATATGAAAATAAATAAATAATTAAATAAAAAGAATTACATAATTATTTAGAAAGAAAAGAGGAAACCGGCAAACAACTATTGAATAATTGAAAACATATAAACAAAATTGAGGGAACAAAGCAAAAAATCTATAAAGGAAAAAGAGAAATGAAATGTGCGATAAAACAGGATGAAAAGAAAAATAATGGAGAGGAAATTAAGATATAATAGGAAGAAAAAGAAATTGATAACACAGTGTATTCCTAAACGAAAGGAGAGAGATGGACAAAAAACTGGAAATGAGGAAGAATTAGCGAAGCAGAGTGAGATTAAGAAAGAAGAACATAAAATGAAGAGGGTTAGGGAAAGACGAAGAAAATGAGGAAGTAAAAAGAAATCGATTATTACGTAAGAGATTTAGTTATTTTAATACTGAACAAGTGATGAAATGAAAAGCGATTTAAAAAAAGGAAGGAAAGAAGGAACAACATTAATCGTAATAAATGGAGGCAGTAAATACACTGAAAGAGTAAATGATATAACTTACCGTGCTTGTAGCGGGCATCGATCTGAGCCTGTAGGATGCTGAGTCCGGGCACCACGATGGCCGGTAGAGTGCGGGACCTCAGCAGGGGCGCTGGCTTGCCCCCCACTGTCTTCACTTCGGGCACCACCCCTGCACATCCACTGCAACACAGAAAAACGAGTCGTGTTTGAAAGTGTAAGAAAGGAATATGGAGCAGTTAGTGGGATTTAAAGAAGGGCGCGTCAACTACTATGGTTATTTGCGTCATTATCTAAAATTCTTCACAAAGCAAAAAACACAATATAATCAGAATGAATATGGAACATTAGCTTTGTGAACATACAGTAGTTCCCTCTTAAGAGTGTGGGATAATAATAAAATCTGGTTATTTTACTCCTACATCTTTGATTTATAAGTTGACTTTATAACTGAGGTGCATAAGTTAAAAGTGTGATCCCCCAGCTTGCTATAGTAAGGATACAGCATATTCCGAATCTCAGCGCTGAGCAATCTGATGGCATCACGGTGTTCCGAATTTCAACGATGACGTCACTGATGCTCTACCGGTGTCTCATCAGTCCCATCAGCTTGCAGAAGTGGAGGCAGTACCAATCAGCCGCCATCAGTGAATCTGCTTGGTTCTTGTACAGGGCGGGAATTAGCAGACGAATAACATCGTGCACTGTTGTGTCATGGCGGTGTGTTCTGCTGTGTAATGAGCACAACGTATTAAAACTATGTTAATGGCTTATGAATGAACATGTCAACGGACCATATATTTCTACTGGTTCAAGAACTAAATTGTTTATGCTCTCTTTTCTTTGAACGAGGTGAAAGTATGGAAATTTCGCAAAATCTTGCTAGTATAGCACATGCAACAACTTGTACAGCCGCCATGATGGTCATTGAACTTTCCAGCAGTTTTGTTCCTATTTTGCTGCAGCGTGACGTCATTGATGTCCACCGGTCCGGTGAGATTCGGAATACGCTGATAGTTGCTATAAATATGATCGCTGGCGATGTAACAGCTACCGATCGTATTGGTGATCCGGCAGCTATCAGACTACTAGGGAAATTACTGATCGGCACAGTAGTTTCCAATTGCTTTCCGTATCATGATGATGATGATGATGATCTATTGGTATTTTCAATATGTTATGCCTGTTATTATTTTACATATCAGCTCGCTTTTTCGGCAGGACCCCAATATATGAGAGAGAGTTTCCGCCTTATTACAGCCTTTAAGGCGGCAATGCGTGGTATTGTAGAATCTGCATGTGGCAGGGCGTACCGCTGACAAGACATTTTGATGGCGTTTACAAATTTTGATGAAGAGAAATCCTTTTCTTTTTGTGTGTATTTTCCAAGATTAACTTTCGGTTATCCTTTATACGTATAGCGAGATTCCCCGCAACAGTTCCCCTCGTTTGTAACCGTCATGAGCATGAACACATAGACTTTACTGTTCATGCAGTGATAACTTCACTCGTCCTTGCTGATTTAAAGAGTCGAGCGTTCTTGAAGCATATCAAATCGTCATCAAATCGTTACCTGACTGCCAGAAAGATGTGCGCATCAGCGTAAACCAATCTCAGTTCATACTGACTCTCGCGCATTAAGGTAGCTGTGCTGCATCTTTATCCATTGGCCGGGCACACACATACTTTCTGCAGTAATCTTCTGTTTTTCCATGCTTATCTACATTGATTGTTAAAATATATAACCTACTGTGAAATTAAATTCAATATACTAGATCAGCAGTGGCGAAAATGTAATCGTGCGCCGAGCCACTGTGTAACCTGCAACGTGCATATCACCTATGGAGGGAGGCGGACACCCGAAGGGAAAGTGAAGCAACTGTCTGACTTATTAACGGATTTTGATTTTCCTTACGTCAAGCAATTAAATATAATTTTATACCAGTACAAAGCTACAAACTAATGTTTAATACGATGTTTAGTACGTGCAACGAAGAAAGAAATGAACAATAAATGAACAATATTACAACCTAAAATTAACTGTCTTCAGAATGTCTCTGCGACAAAGTTTCAAAATCAGGAATTATGTCACTTACTGCCAGTCGTAGTTGATCACGAAAGTATTTGTCTGTCAGTCGTGATCTAAATTTGTTTTTTACTATTTTAATTGTTGAAATAATTTTTCACAAACGTAAGTTGTAGCGAACATAGCTTCAACAGAGCAAGCGAAAGAACGAAGCTTCGGATATTTATTTTTTGGCAAAGATTTGAAAGTTCAACATTTGTCAAGTCCTTACATCTAGCTTTCATTTGACATCACATAGTAAATCAGTGAGTTCAAATTGAAGAGCTAACCGCATTATTCGTACATCTGCTGAAAAAGGGTCGACGTACAAAGATGATGATGATGATGATGATGATGATGATGACAACAATAACACTTAACCTTTTAATGTTTCATCAGTAACATGTAGTATATTGCCGTTTTATGTTACACAACCGTTTTCCTCGTAATACTTGTGAACAAATCATACATTTAATATTCTCATCATATTGACAGCAAAAAAAATGCGTCCTCCCATCCTACTTGGAACTTTCGTACATGGTTTCGAAAGAGACATATGCCACTCGCAGGTCAGAGACAAATACAAATGGAACGGAGTTTGACTCCAGTGAGTGAGAGGGTGTGGGTTGGCGGAGGTTAGAAGCAAGCGAAATGCACAGCTATCACTGCGAGCCACAATGTCTCGCGAGTCACGTTCTCGCCACGGCTGTACTAGATCATTAGTAAATTACACCGTTCTGCATTTTAAAACTTATTTTCTGTTGTTTTCAATCTGTTAGGCGATTCTAAACGGATTTTTTGTGCTGAATTCGAAAATAATCTCTATTTTTTTTTCCCACCACGTCAGGTTTTCAGACAATTCATGAATAACTAGAAATGAAATTACATCTTTGTGAAACGTCATAAAAGTTATTTTCAACAAGCATTTTGTAAGAAAAACTAGGCCACAATTTCTATTTGCCACTAATTAATCATTAATTAATATTCATTAATACTTATAAGCACATTCATAACCTTTCCTCAATATTGCACTTCAAATTTTCTCCTCTTTGACCTCCTCGCACGTTGTTCAGAGCAGTCCCTTAATAACATCCAGCAATAGTCCGCCATCATGTTAACACTCCACTTCTCTTGATACCTCACTTCCATATTTCTTATATCCTGGTGAAACCTTTCACCTTGTTCCTCACTACAATCTCCTAAATTATCAGGAAAATAATTTAGATGGGAATGAAGGAAATGTACTTTGACATTCATGTTGCAGCCAATCTGTTTGAAACTTTGTAGCATCATTTTCACTTTCACTATGTAAACATAATAAATTTTAGTCTTTTTTTATTTCCAAGGAAATTAAAAAAAAAACATTTCTGAAAGCATTCCAGGCATCTTTTACATCTTTCCTTCCAAATCATAGGGATGAAGGGCAATGAATTCCTTTTTCCATATTTCCAACTCCTCAACTCTTCAACACAACAACACAGTTTATGAGGGCACCAGGATTTGTCCTGGTCTCCTAACTTAATGCCAACATATTGAAAGTAAGTATTCTTTACAAAAGCTGTTATATTCTCTGTTTTACTAACGTATATGACCCACATATATAGCAAAACAAATTTGGATCATTTACACAACCATGTTTCGAAATTTCTATGAACAACACTATTATGTTATGAGAAAAATGAGAACTCACACACTTCGCTTTTACACGACAACCAACAACACAAAACTGAACCTCTAATTTTAAAACAACCTTTAAAAGGGGATAGATTTATTATCTCAGTAAAGAAATCTGTAGCCTCATAAGCTGGATTGCACTTCCATATATATAGGGACCTTCTGTAATTTCTCTAATTCATTGTTAGTTTTAATAGGAATCTCTACCAGTAAATATTTCCTTCATAATTTTTTATGACCTGAGACACTAAACATTTCAACTTCCTGTTTATAGATAACGTTGAGTGCAGACAGATAAAAATCTCTAAGAATAAACAACGGATGTCTTAACCTCGGTTCATTTTAAGGGGGAGGATATAATTTTTTACATCCCCCAAGGGCGGATATAGTTAGTAGATTTTAATAAGTATCAAATATAAATATAATAACATATATTATTTCACATTTTAAGTAATAAAGTTTAAATTATAAGCTGTCGTACCTTTCTAACAAATGACAAGTACGCTGTAATATTACTATATTATGAAAAATATTGAAAACATAAAATTTTGAATTGTAAAAAATTCTGACGTGGTACGCGAAAACGGATTTCATTTTTGCAATCAGTGTGAAATTGTGATTTAGAAACTCTCATTTATTTCAAAACAACAAAATCCATGCAGAACGGTGTTATTTTGCTGTACATGAGTGTTCTTGCTGGGACGGTTTGAAATAAAATTAATTTAAAACCGATCATCGCTGATCATGCGCAATAATTGAGGGTGAAACAGTTTTCAAACCTTCACAAACTCGCTGCAGAAACAGACCGGTAATAATGAATGAAAATTCAGTTTGAGTGGTGCATTTCAAAAGTTTCAATTAACAGCTGACGTGAAATTATTCATCATGAGAGAATAGTGCTATAGAAGTTCTGACGAGTGTCTCGCTTGAGTCCTGTGAGGTGTGTTGTCATACCGTGCCGATTCCACCATGAAGGTTACAGACGAGGTGGCAAAAGGTGATTCACTAGTTCAGTTGTTATCCTGTATAGTCTCTTTATTAATAAGATGACAATTAGCAAGCTAGAGACTGTAAAGCGTACGAAAATAAAACGCTATTGAAATTTACTGCATTGAAAATTAATATGTGTATTCATTATTCACAATTCAAGCACTTATATTGCATTTCATTGCATTCATAATGATTCCACGAAATGAGTTGCAGTTGTGGAAGTACTGTTTACATCAGTGGTCGTCAGCACTCGCTGAAATGTGCAAAGGGTACGCGGTGCTGTCCCGTGTGCACTGTCGTGCAACAGGGAGAAATAGAGAGCATACTCGCTAGCAGCTACGGAGTGCACCCTAGTGCATTGCGTTTTCCGCTGGTAAGAGAGACTAGCTCCAGCTTGCTCTGTGCTGACGACCCCTGGTTTACATCATATTTGTCGAAGATCTGCGAGTTATGGGTATTAGGAAATGTAAGGTATCATAATATCGTATTTTCTCGAATACTTCGCGTCCTCAAGTAAGGCGCGCACCCCACTTTTGAATGGCAAAAAAGTAATAAAAATAATGAAAGAAATATAAATTACAAAAATAAATGTCTCAAAAATTAATTCTCGACAAATTGAAAACAATTAAACACAAATAAAGCTCAGTTAACAATAAATAGGCTAAATAAATTTAATCCTTGAACAGGACGTATTTCAAACCCATTTTACGCTTACGTATGTCAGTTAAAATGCTCAATCGACTGTTTACACAATATCTTGCAACGTTAATAGCTAATAGCACGCGTCAGATTTTTACGTTCCTCCGCATCTTGATAATTTTAAGTTTTTCCCTTCAAGTAAAGAATTGCAGTCTCATACTTTTAGTGGTACTCATTTTCAGAATATCCGGATCTTGCATATCCAATTGGAGTTCTACTATGTTATTACTAGAGCCCGGATGTTTGGCAAAATGTCTTTTTTACTGGGTGGAAGTAAATCATTATTTTCATAGATATAAATGTGATTTGGGGTACAAAGTGGTAGAGCCAATTTTTATTTTGCCTATTTAAGGTGTTTCTTACTAATTGAATAATAAATGCGTTTTTTTTGTCATTTTAAAGTAATATTTTTTGTTTATATGCAATTTTATAATTAATTGTAATGTAATGTGTATAAAATTTTAAAATATGAACAAATGACACACTTCAGTAACAATAGTAAATAAAAGTAATTTATTTCGGTGCTTAATCTGATAATAATCGTGTTTTAATACTATCGGTGTAATATGAATAATGATCGACAAAAATATGCCATGTCTTCACAATACCAACAATCGGCTTTACGTACAATTTTAAATATTGAGCTCGTTCTCATAGAACTTGTCACGTAGCATTTCCAATCGTTTGCTTTCATATTGTCAAATATTACTGTTACAATTTTCTGCTACACGTGTTTATTATTGTAGGAGAAAGGAATTTGAGTGAGGAACAGTCAGTTATTGTCGGGTGACAGAAGGTATAAGATCGGTTAGCTAGAATGCCTAAATTCAGTAAACCATTGATAAGTAAACTTCATGCTTACGTTAGTGAATTTGGTGCCCATGTGCTTTCAACCGATGGAACAGTTTTGTTATGTAAGGTGTGTGAAAAGACAGTTAATCACGAAAAAATGTATTTTATAAGTCCGCATTGTATCAACTACGAAGTAAAAATGTGAATTATATTGATATAAATTAAATGTTTTGCTGAAATACACTCAGGGAAAAAAAAAACCGGACACTTTAATATTTGCTGGTATTTTGCAAAACATTATCTTCTCATACAATATTATTGTAGCCATCTGTTGTTATGGAGACGTGTATACATTGTTGATTGTTTTTTGTTTTATAAACAAGCCATTACAACCAAATATTCCAATTTTGCTTTCGGAGTCTCAGCTATAACAATTTTGTCTCAACCATTTTGTGCTTCATTATCGTTATCATTCGTTATTTCTTTATTTTTACATTTTCTGAGTTTAAGTGGGGTTGTAACATTTGTCTTAAAACAAGATGCGACCTGAAGATGTGGCTCGAGCTGTAGCCCTTTACGATGATGGACGCAGTGTACGTTACAGTGCAAATGTTATGAATATGGCTAGAAGCACAACCCATGATGCCATAAAACGGTATAGAGAGACCCTAGAATATACCAGAAGACCAGGTTCGGGTCGTCCAAGAGCTACAAATCCAAATGAAGACAGGTATATGGTGTTGAGAGTTCTTAGGGAGCGCAACCTGCCAGCTAATAGTGTAGCCCAGCAATTTGTTAACATGCATGGACGCCCAATTTCGGCCAAAACAGTTAGAAGGAGGTTGAAAGCAAGTGGACTGATATCAAGTAGACCTGCAACTAGTCCCATACTTCTCAGGATGCATCGAGTTGAACGACTGCGTTTTGCAAATGATCACAGGGATTGGAGAAATGGACAGTGGAGCTGTGTTCTGTTCACCGATGAGTCCCGTTTCAATCTGTGCTCTCCTGATGGACGTGAAAGAGTTTGGAGAAGGAGGGGAGAACGATTTTCACACTGTTGCATTTCCGAAGATATGCTGTATGGAGGTGGTGGAGTGATGGTTTGGGCAGGAGTGTGTACGGATGCTCGTAAAGAGTTGGTTTTTGTTGAAAATGGAAGACTAGCAGCTAATAGGTATATAAATGAATGTTTGGCTGATCATGTTGTGCCATTTGGCCAATTTGTAGGCGATAATTTTGTTTTAATACATGATAATGCACGGCCGCATATTGCCCATGCGTTCGGAGGTTATCTCCAAGAAGTGGGAATCTATGTTCTTCCATGGCCAGCAAGGAGTCCAGACATGAACCCAATTGAACACGTGTGGGACATGCTGGGGCGGCGTGTTAAGAATAGACGACCGAGACAAGAATCGTTACAAGAGTTGAGGAGTCCACACCTGTGGAGTAACGGTCAGCGCGTCTGGCTGCGAAACCAGGTGGCCCGGGTTCGAATCCCGGTCGGGGCAAGTTACCTGGTTGAGGTTTTTCCGGGGTTTTCCCTCAACCCAATACGAGCAAATGCTGGGTAACTTTCGGTGCTGGACCCCGGACTCATTTCACCGGCATTATCACCTTCATATCATTCAAACGCTAAATAACCTAGATGTTGATACAGCGTCGTAAAATAACCCAATAAAATAAAAAAAAATAAAAGAGTTGAGGCGAGCACTTGGCGAAGAATGGGAACTTATTCCTCAAGAAGACATTGCTAACCAAATTGAGAGCATGCCAAGACGTATGGATGCAGTTATTCAAGCCAGAGGGGGTAATACCCGTTACTAAAAAGAGTTTTTAATGTTTAAGGCACCATAAAATGAAAAAACAGTTAGACCAAACGATGCCATAGTTATACGCCCTTTGTAATTTTTTGTAAATTTTCTCATCAGAAATTTTTTTTTCAAATGTTGTCGTATAAGGTGCTAAATGAAACATTATTTTGTTTAAATGGGTTTTGTTTCATTTTGAAATAATTGGCAACAAAATACAAGCAAATATAGAAGTGTCCGGTTTTTTTTTGTCCCTGAGTGTATATTATGCCTTTTAAAGTTATAATGCCTTTTTCCAAATTTATTGTACCTTTTTTTACATTTTTATTGTCTTTTCTGCCTGCCTATTTTAACTGTTACAAATGCCTAAACATCCGGGTTCTAGTTATTATTATTATTATTATTATTATTATTATTATTATTATTATTATTATTATTATTATTATTATTATTATTATTATTGGTTTGAATGGGGGAGAGGGCCGAATGGGCTTAGCTCTGCTAATCATAATAAAAGATTACATTACATTATATTTTTTACTTGCATATTTCGGAAAAATAGTACGCGGGGTATTCGAGAAAATACGGTATGTGAAATTTCACATCACAAGACCGTGAGCACCAAGCGAAGCCATAAATAGGACTGGAAGGATTGGGGCTTCTGCTTGTATACCATTCGATAGGTCTAGTTGAGGCGCGGCCACAGGAGTAAGGTTCTCGCAAATAAAATAACTTGATAACTCTACAACAGTCAGAAATCTCATCCTCTGCCTGTTTTTATTTCCGCGTCAAGTGTATTAAAAATCGACTATTATACGACAGATAATAATAGTACATTATGCAACGAGCCTATAATGAAGGTAATTAAGAAGTGAGTATGGATATTTATGAAACGAGCGCAAGCGAGTTTCATAATTTTCATACGAGCTTCTTAATTACCATTATAGGCGAGTTTCATACGACTTTTCATGCTCGACCATATTTCTAACTTGATATTATTAATTTTATTGTATCTGACCTAGAGCAATGTCCCGTATGTTGTGAGATGTGCGCAGCCGCGAAAGTATTGATTTTTTTCCGAGGAACAGATGTGCACATTGACCTTGCTAGGCCATAAGAACCTACAGAGATAACAATGAAATAAAATTAGACATTGAAAAACGAGATGACAAATTTAATTTATTTGAATATTATTTACAATTAACGCTAATTATTATAGTAACAGAACATAACCTTCTGCGACAGTATTGGATTTCCAGCCTCCGTGACTTTTCGCTAATTCTCTTTCGATTGCATATCCGAGAATAATCGATACTTGAGGTTTTATAACGGTAGAAAGCTGACCTGTCATTGGCTGAACAGTTGTAACCTGAGTCGTCATTGGCTGAAAGACCTGACCTTTAATGAGTAGGTGTACTTTAATGACATGCATTAAAGGTCTGCTACCAGGTGTATAATTACTCATTTCGACATGGCCGAGCATAAAAAGTGCTTTCTGCACTGACTTTGAGCTGTTTGAGACGATTGTCAATTTTTTCCATCAGATATAACACGTCATCAATCGCAACCGATTAATAAAGCGGCTGAAACAACTATTGGAGATCCACTTTTAAAAATGATTGTTTTTGATTACGAAACATACAGAAATTAAATAAATTGTCTCGTTGAGTATTTTGTTGATAACTATATGAAACAATTAATAAATATGATTAAAAAAACTAGGGATCACCCCCGTTTGAACCTGGGACCTCTCAATCTGTAATCGAATGTTCTACCTCTGAGTTACACGAAGTAGTGGAGAAATTGGGAGAATTGTCTCTCGTCTATCACGAATGAACGACTATTTAAAAGTAGTGCACGGTACACAAGATAACAGTAAGTTAACTGTACATATTTTATACCTAGGTTACTACATACGGCCTGTGGACCCGTGTCGCAAAAATCCCTAGCCACGAAATAAAACAAGTTGCTTGGTAACTTTCGGTGCTGGACCCCGGACTCATTTCTCCGACATTATCACCTTCATATCATTCAGACGCTAAATAACCTATACGTTGATACAGCGTCGGGAAATAACCAAATAAAAAAAATAAAACACGTTGGCCTATTTAGTAAATTACTATTTTATCTTTTCTTTTCTCATTTATCTTTCTTTTTCTTTCTGTCTTTTGTCTTTTATTCCTTTTCTTTTTGGCGTGAATATGTGTTTGTTCGATATACAATATATGATAAAATATAACATTTTTAGCGTAACACTAAGTTTAAATTATTGCCACTAGATGCAGCACATGGCCAAAGCGTACGCATGCTGCCATCTGTCGAGTGTTGTTTTTTAAATTCGCATTTTCTTCATTTTTCTTTTTCCTTTTCCTTTCCTTTCATGTTTCGTACTTTTATTTCTTTCATGATTCTTTCATTATTTTATTTATTTATGTATTTATTTATTTCACTAATTCAAACAATTGTTAATATATTTGACCACTTACTCATTGCCTCCTCGCTTTCTTTAATGCTATCATTAATATTGTTTTATTCTTTATGTTTCAAAATGACATTGATGCCTCATCAGTTCCCTACATCTTTTTCTTCTACATACAGTAGATCCGTACTCGATTCCACTGTTTCTGCCGGACATAATTTTGCTAATAAACGTTATCGCTCCACATTTTCAGGAAGTTACTCCTGCTTCACGTTCTCTGTGTCCTTGACCTATATTCTGATTCGCTTATTCCACTTCATTAGTCATATTGTTATCTCAATCACACTGTTCATTGTGCCGGTCAGTTCTTCTTCGTGTTTCTTTCGTAAAAAGAAGGCGTTCTCGTACCAAGTCGCTGGCGTTCTAGTGAAAACCCTCGTTGACTATACAGTAGATGAGCATGGTCTGAAACAAATTCATCTAAGGATTTATTATTATTATTATTATTCTTATTATTATTATTATTATTATTATTATTATTATTATTATTATTATTATAGGAGAAGGTGGAAATATGGGCTAGGAGTGGTAATATGGGCTGCCTCGTTTTTTACTATTATATGGTGTTGTTACCTAGCGAAAAAGCTCTAAAAGTGCATCTCGTGTCCATCAGTCTGCGTGCACAAAGAGACAAACCAGTTGCATTTGTGGTATGGATGTGGTGTGTTCTTTGTGTTTTTCATAAATTTCAAAGTTTTTGCAGGTATATAGTTTCAATTTGATTGAAAGAAATATATTTCGTGTTTAGAAATTACGCTTGATGTGTTTGCTCCGATTAAGAATAGCTCTATCACATGGCATAAGAGTAATATTTATTTACGACAAGAATTGTCATACATAATCTTAGAAACCTTCATGATTCGATGCTACTAATATGGGCTACCGCTATGTGTCAAATATGGGATAGGTAGCCCATATTACCAGCACGTTAACACGTCCCGTTTGTTACAGAATATTGTCATTCATACGACACAGGTTTCAAACTTATGTTTGTTTGTTTTTTCCCGATTTAATTTTCAAATTTTTGTTGTAGCCCAAATTTAGATCCTACTACCTATAGAGGACCAGTTCGTCTTTCTTTCAAAAAGTAATTATACTACATAAATAACTATTGCAACTATTGACCTTTAAGACTGGAAAAATTGTATATGAATAATTACTCTGTATGTCATTGAAGATTTCCAAGCAATGTGTCACACCATTTTCCATTATTATGAAGAAAACAAAATGGTAGCCCAGATTTCCACTTTCCTCTCTATTATTATTATTATTATTATTATTATTATTATTATTATTATTATTATTATTATCAGTATTTGTAGTATTATTATTAATTTTTTGGGGTTGAGTTAAAGAGAGGACTGAATGGCTGCCTGACAAAATCAAAGATTGCATTACATTACAGGCTATATTTTCGTACGTTTTTCCTGATTCTTTTATATTTTTAATTATCTTACTCTTCTTTTTCCTTCCTTTCGCTCTTCTTCTTCAGTGTTTCTTTCTCGCTTATTTTGTTTCTCTTATGACTTCTGATTGACTTCATTTTCTTCCTTTAACTTCTCTTTTCTTACATTTCTTTCAATAATTTAAGATTGTCTTAATTTCTTTTGTCTTCATTTCCTTCCTTTCCTGTCTTATTTTCTTACTTGTTTCTCCATTTCTACTTTCTTACCGCCCATCTCGTAATTTATTCCTTGTAACGTCTTTAATTTCTCGTTTCGCATCGTTCTTTCTTTAATTTCTTCTACTCGCTCTATGTTTTTTTAGCACCCTTCCCTTAATTTCTATTTCTTTTTTGTTCTTCTCATAACAATTTCTTCCCTATCATATTTCCTGTAATTTCTCCTTTCCTGCCGATCTTCTCTTAATTTCTTCTTTCCGTTCTCCATTTGATTTCTTCTTTCGTGCTGTCAATCCTTAAATTTCTATAGAGTGTCCTAACAAGAACGCCGGATTTAATAATGTGAATAAATGCAACAAATGCAGATAACAGAGCAGATAGCAGTGTCGCCAACCCAATAGTAACAAGACATTGTTGGGACATTGCGCCATTGTCTTGTTGGTTTGTCGGCACTGTTATCTATTTTGTTATCAGTTTTCGTTGCATTTATTTTCATATTAAATTCGGCGTTTTTGTTGGGACACTGTTCATTTTCTTAAAATTTTTTCAAGATTATATGTTTTTTTCCTATCGTCCTTCCCATAATTTATCTTTTCTTATCATCCTGTCGACAATTTTTCTTTTCGTATCGCCATTCTCTTAATTTCTCTTTTCCTGTCATCCTTCATCTGATTGCTAGTTCCGTATCGTCCTTTCCTTAAGTTTTACTTTTCTGATTTCCTTTATTCTTTCCTAAATGTATCCTTTCTCATCGTCCTTCTTATACTTTCTCCTTTTTTCAGGTCCTTTTCTTAGTAGGCCTATCCCCTTTATTTAACCTTCACTTCCCTCTTGTGCTCTCAGATTCTTCCTTTCTATCGTTATTTTGTTTAAATTATTCCTTCTCTCATACCGTCTTCCATGAATTTCTCTCTTTTTTTACCGTCCTTCACTTTTTCTTCTTTTCTACCGTTCTTAATTTATCTCTTCCTACCTTTCACCTCCAAAATTCTCCTTTACTCCATCTATTAACTCTACTAGAACATAGTACCACAGTCTAGTATATACAGTCACGAAGCTTGAGTTTATAAGGGTACTAGGAACAATAGGCTGTGCAGGTACTATTTCGCATTGTCTATAATGAGGCGATAGTAGCGATCCTAGTGGTTAGCAACTATCTATGGATGCATATTTACTGCGTATTGAGCTTCGTGACTGTAAATACTAGACTGTGATAGTACTGTGACAATTACGACAGTCACAGATGGATACTGAACCTACTTTTAGACAGTAGCTTTTAACTGACTGAAATTAAAAATAGAGTAAAAGTTGTTAATATTGTGATCCAAGTAATATTGTGATAGTTCTTTTTAAGAATCTGTTACAATTTTACTGAGCGAGTGAATGACTGGCTTTTTACAGAAACTTGTCCATGAACGTCCCCTTAATACGTTGACATAAAAATCTGGTCTTTCTCTCGCTCAGTAAAATTATAATAAATTCTCAAAAAGAACTGTCACATTATTACTCATATCACAATATTACCAATCTTTACCCTATACGAGTATCTGAAAAAAAACTTACTGACGTGTAGGCCTACCTATCGATGGATGTTGAAACTAAACTTTTTCGCAGAGCGTAGACCAGATTTGGATTAAAGGAATGCAAGAATACCTCCAACTTTTAAAAGAGGTTCTTACATTTTTGTTATAACATTTGCCAAACTTTTATTTATACAAAATGAGTTTCTCGTCTATGATTGCCATAAAACAAAAGCGAGAAATCTTCTTGAACTTGAAAATGAAAATGCTTTCACTGTATGTGTATCGAATATCGAATCCAGATTTGGGAAGCAACTTTCTCAAAAACAAACACATTTATCGCATTAAATCTAATTATTTTTCACTTCAAAATACTGAAATATTTGTTATATATTAATGTTCAACGTTATTTAAGTTTACGTATTTAAATACGAAGCAAATCATATATTAATAAAGTTTTGTTTTGTTGTTTTTTTTTTAAATCATCTCGCGATCCGCTCAGCTTTTTCCGCGACACCCAAGGATGTCGCGACCTACAATTTGGAAATCACTGGAGTATAGACATTTGACGCAATCATTGAGATTTCCTTAAATCAGTTGTCAGTTTCTTTATCTTATTTGTATACTTATTAATTAACTTTTATTTGTTTTTATCCTGTAGCATAAATGTTTCCTTGACTGATATGCACCAAGTACGAACAGGTCCCTTTTCCTTATTTGAGACCGTTTAGCGGGGACTGACACACGGTAAGAGTTATTTCCTCTTCAGATCCAAGTGCTCAAGTACTGGAAAGAGAGCTCTCTATAAGCACTCTAGAATTCACAGAAAGTGTCCTGTACAGTTGAGCCACTTTTGCTCCTTGCACCCGTGAACGTTTTTGATTCCATAGATTAGGGTATACTGTACCCTTTAAACCCCGGATGTAGTCAATATTCAAGTGATGGCGGGCGTGTCATTACTTTATATGCTATGGAAAGAAAACATCAAAAGAATTCATTTCACTGGAGACGTGAGAGAGAGAGAGAGAGAGAGAGAGAGAGAGAGAGAATATTCTTTTTTACTCGCAAATTGGCTTAAATATTCAGATAGATTCAAACCGCATACACAGTCAGTTTGTTAGAGAAGCTGTGCCTTAGAACACGATAATTTATATTTGTCAGATGAAAGATCTCAGAAACAGAAGATAATTTCTTGAGGGTTTCTTCTTGTCTCAGTACTTTTGAAGAATTCCTGTAGTACGTATCACAAATTGTTCTTATTCTTTCCAGTAAGAAAGAACACACTTCCTTGTGTTTTTGCTCCTTTCAGTTTGTTTTTTTTTTTCTAATTTTATTTTCTGCATATGCTCTGTTTATATCATTTCTAATTTTATTTCATTGTTCTATTGCTTTCTATCTTTAAATAGGCTACTTTTTTCTTAAGCGGTCTCTAGACGATCAATATTTCACAGTAATATTTTGCAATAATATTGACGTTCTCCCTTCACAGCTCAATCCGAAATTAATATTATTGAAGAATAATATTTACTTTGCTTCGGAATACTGGAAGATCAACACGCTGCTGGCTTATATTTCTCCTGTTTTTATATTCATTCGACTTGACATTCCACAAAGTTCGTAAAGTTTTATAAAGTTGTACACATTCAACAATAAATGTTCCTTCTTTACTTTTTGCACTTATATTGTCTTAATAAGAAAAACAGCACGGTATAAAAAGAAAGAAAGAATTAAACTCACAACTACGAAAAAAAAAAAAAAAAAAAAAAAAACTAAGAAGACGCTCTATGACAGAAGCTAGCGATTGTATGTACATCACGGCTTTCTGTGAACTACTGACTGGATATTGAACAATGCTATCTACAGACGGCACAATATTTTTCAGATTGCACAATATATTTAAAATTTTTTGGTACACTCAATAACATTGCACATCCTTTCAATATAACTTACACATGCTCAATACAGGGTTGTTTCCGATCTCTGAGAACGAATTTGAATGACGTCATATACGTCAGGAATCACACCGATAGCTGAATTGCGGCGAGATGTAACCGACCAGTAGTGAGTGATTTCATAATCAGAGTGCACGGTGTATCACAGTAGTAATGCCCAAGAAAATCGAGCCTTTTTGGGAGGGGTACATAACAACCCTTTCCGATGCCAAGTACAATTACGTGAAAATCATAGGAGCCTGCAAAAAATGTGGTTTCGTTATTTCCAAGAAAGACATCTTGTATGTACCTTATAAGACTGGCAAAGCTCGGATGGGATTAATTCCAGAGTGGAAAAATCAAGCAAATCCACTCCCGTCACAAGTCGCCGCACCCCACAAGATGATACAAATTAATTTCATTCGAGCTTTACCAATCTTATTAAGTACACAGAAGATGCCTTTCTTGGGAATAACGAAACCTCGTTTATTGAAGGTTTCTTTTATTTTCACTTAACAGTACTTGGCATCAGAAAGGGTTGTTATGTATCCCTCCCAAAAAGGCCCGATTTTCTTGGAAATTTCTGCTGTGAATCGCCGTGCACTCTGACTATGAGATCACTCACTACTGGTCTGTCACCTCGCGCCACAGTTCAGCTGTCGTGTGACTCCTGACGCACATGATGCCATTAAAATTCGTTATCAGAGATCGGAAACAACCCTGTATTATTGAACAACTTAAATATTGTGCAATATTATTGATCATCTAGGGGCCGCTGTACTTCCTTGTATTACTTTTTATTTCTTGTTATACACAGAATGCGTTCATTTAGAAAACGACTACTTTGAAAGTTTGACTCAGCCTACTCATGTGAATAATTATTATTTTTCTTTAAATAATGAACAGTACAAAAACCGTGACGTACGCTAACATATAAAATTTTCACTTATTTGGTGTTTCGCGACTGAGACCATGTAGGCTAATCGGGGATTAAAAAACTGAAGAGAAAGAGATGTCTGATATCTTCAACACGCTATTAAATTATATCATAATTGAAGTGAAACTTCTCAGGTAGTCTACGAGTCTAACGCTGTGAAACAAAATTCTGTGACGGACGTTTTAAGAGGGTTTTGCGGATTGTTGCTACGGAAATTTGTACGTTCCTATGTTACAACGTAAATAATATTATTGATGTTTGCTTGTAGTGATGCACAGGGAAACCTTGTTTCTTTAATTTTGAAGAAATGTAACATTATACCAGATTTTGTATGATACGAAGGTGATGCAACAGTAATTTAGTTAATATTAGGTAGACTATTACACTTTTACTACATCATAATACTTTTGACGAATAAAACGGTACGAAAGGATGTCTTTCAACCAATCATGGCTGCTTATCGCATGATTTTATCGCGTCCCTAGCATTTATTTAATTTTATCGCTTCCCTGGCATTTGTTTATTTTTATTACTACCCTAGCATTTGTTTCTTTGTTTGCAAACATTTCAAACTACACTGGTCTGGACGTCAAAAAAACAGAACATTACAAACCACTCCAGTCAATGCACAGCAGTTTCAAATATGACTCGCATTGGCATTCAAGAACAAGAATTCATAAAGATCACTAGTCACAGCTATGCATCTTCCCTGAATCCCTATTTACAAATAAATGAAGAGCACCATTCGGAAATCCTGAATAAGTTGAGGGATACACCATGTACATCAACGGGTTCCACTTCTTTCACGCACACGTCCAATATAACATCAACTGAACCACCAACCACTAAAACATTCAAATTTGAAAATTGTACTTTCAATAATTCCTATTAAAATTAGTCATGTTTATTTTTTATGTCATCATCGCTAATTAACATTTTTCTTGTTTATTTCATCATCCCTAATTAAAACTTTTCTAACTCTTGTTTATATTATTTAGGTTATGTTATAGCTTCTGCTATATGATATTATGGATAGTCACGTATCAGAGATTGTTTAATACTAAAATTTATTGAAAATAATCTGTCAAGTGACGTTGATTACTGGGATCCGAATAATTGAAGTGGAATGCATCTGTTTTAATAAAAATGAAATTGAATCAACAAAACCTTCTTGACTAGTAACCGTCTACAGAGTTCGATGAAGATTCCATAGATGGCACAACTGATAACAAGAAAACAGCTAATCATAACACACTACCGCCACTTAGCATGCATCTAGCGTAATAGACTATTTGTAAGGTTGCGATGGTACAATAATACATTTGAAGACACTTGTATTTTCGTAAGTCAATGAATATTTTATTGTATTGGAGTACTTCGTTACTTCTAATCTTTATATATTTTCTTCTAATCGTGTAATAGTCAATTAAATCCCACTCGAGTTTTGATTTTCTCTAGATAATCAAAACCTCTATTGAGATTACTGTTGATAATAATAATTCAGTAATATAATTTACGTTACTTGATCGAACTGAATGTAAAGCAAGCCCACCACCCATATAAGATAACGCAGCAAATCTGTTTTCGCTCGGCTTGTGGCCAGGGTATGTGGAATGGGTATAATCTTCCACTCCACTGAGTTTGTCGCCCCTGATGACAAAGAATAGAAGTAAATTGTAACGGATGCATAAAACATACAAGTTAATGAGAAAGAGTTTTCTGCTTGTCACAGACTGTTTCGTATTCTCTCTTTCTGTTTACATTTGACTTACCTATTTAAATTTTAATTCATAACTTATTTTTATTGTAACTTCAAGTTTTATTTATGTAAGCACACATTTTCTTTGGCCGCGCTTCCAAACAGGGGCAGTGGCACTTCCTCTAAGGTTAGAGCCCAGTTTAGGTGCGTGTGTATTGATCGAAAAAAATGTCATATAAGCATGCGTCCCATTGTCAATATTTTCTAGCTCCTAATTTTCGATTAATACACACACACCTAAACTGGGCTCTAACCTCAGGGAAAATGCCACTGCCCCTGTTCGGGAGCGCGCCCTTTCTTTGAATTCATATTTTATTAATTCGTCTTGTTAGTTCGTTTATGTTCTTTCGAGGTGTTCCTATACATACATACATACATACATACATACATACATACATACATACATACATACATACATACATACATACATACATACATAGGCTACGTTGTTCCTTTAATTTTGTTTTCTCTCTTTTTTATCTTCTACGTTTGTCATTTTTCATTTCCTCTGCCTTTAAAGTACAACTTCAAATCTTTCCGTTCAGTAGCTTAAAGTAGTTCCAATTCCATTCATAAATTCATTTCACATCTGCAGTTTAACCTAATCACCTCGGGCAGAAAGGAATAAAAAGAATTCCTAACAATTCATATAGCTTAATATATTGTATTTATTTATAGAATTTTCCCTCTCATTTCCTGTAGCAACGCAGTTTCATTCAACAGGACTTTTTTGTTGGTTCAAGGATCTTTTGTACCGTACAAAATATTTTTATACGTAACACGCCCTAACAGAAGTTTCGAAGAGACTTACGACGTCCAGGAAATACTACTCGCCTCTCTCCATGTTGTCTAGGGAAACGATTCTAGGTTATGATGTACTTTCCTTTTCATTGTCACTCTTGATGTATTCATTTCTGCACCACAGCTGAGACGGACCAACTTTTCAACAAAAATATCCTCACTTAGAGACAGAAATTTGCTAAATCATAAGTTCTCCAGTGAGGGTGACCACAAGGATTCTAAATAGAAAACATTTACGTTTAAAAAATCATAAATTAATTAATAAAAGACTAAAATTAGAATGTGGAATTCAGGTGATGCCAAGTTTTCATATTGACAAAATTATCTTCCTTGAAAATATAAATAATGGACAATGTGTAAAGAGTCCCTAAGAATTTGTAATAGGCCTAGTATGTTTTTTTTTTTTTTCTTCCATTTTAATGCCCTTTAATTTTAATTTCAATAATAACACCGATCAACACTGAAAATGCTTCGGAGAATAAAGTAATTAATTCTTACTAAATTTGGATCGCTGATCACGAATATGGCATTAATTTTTTGTCAATTGGTTCTGGTTTTGGCGATATACGATACCGGTACGCCCAGATGTGTTTCCATCCTTTATCAAATATACACGAAACCAAGGTTTGTACTAGTTTTGCCACCCTTGGATGAGAAGGGGTTCATTTTAAGACGAAACCTTGACTTATTACTGACAAAGCGAGCTTCACAACAATACTAGGTAGTTGCTATTGAAGTTCTTGTTAGTGAAAATGTGTTTTCTTTGCTGTGTTCCCTTATGTTTTGTTCAATTTTGCACACTCGGTCGTGGTGACGAATATGTAATTTTCTGTGAGCGATATTTTTGTCTGCTGTTCTTAAACAGGGTTCGTAAATTTGTAAACTGTGCGGTCAATTTTTGTTACGTTAATGAAGAAATTTGTTAGAGCCCGATCGCAAACTCGTGGCACATGCGCGAAAGACGAATTGGCATCCACTTGCATGGACTCTCCCAAGAGCTGAGGGGTGTTTGAACAGCACGCTCTATCTGTGAGTGAGCAGTCGCCCGCACACACAGAAGCCCCCACTGCGAAGCCTCAGAAAGAAGCTCGCGCATGTTGGTGCCAAGGGTTTGCGATCGGGCTCCACAGATATGAACCAAAACGGAGATGCATTCAAATATTTTTTTGCGTAATTTCCACGAATCACTGGAAATAAAATCAAGTAGGAGAGCCTATTTTTATTGGCCCTCAGATACGTAAACTCCTAAACGACCATCATTTTGAAACGTTGTTAAATCATCATGAACAGGTGGCATGGGATGCTTTCCGAAACATAGTGGTACAATTTCTGAGAAACTTGAGGGCTGAAAAATATAAAGAATTAATGAAACGTCTAATATCATCCCACCAAATAATGGGTTGCAATATGTCACTTATGCTTATGTTACACTCTCATTTAGACTTCTTCCCAGACAATTGCGGTGCAGTGAGTGACTAGCATGGAGAGCGTTTCCACCAAGTAATTTCCACAACGGAGAGATGATACCAGGACCTGTGGAGCATCTCTATGCTTGCTGATTATTGCTGGACCATTGTAAGGGATGTTCCAGAGCTGGAATACAAACGACAGGCAAAGAGGCGCCGTTTGTAATATAGAGATAAGATATCGATGGCTCAGAACCAGACTGTTCCAAGTCCATTTTACTATTTTTTTTTTTTTTCAGGAGAGCTATTTTAAGCTCCTGACATTCAAAGCTTCATGAAACAATTTGGAATAGCTTCATAGCAACCTTATGGAGAGGAATATTTACAATTTTGTTCGAGTCATATATGCAGACAAGAACTGGAACACAATGAAACACAGATTTATTTCTTATAAAAAGTTTGACTTAGAACAGTCTGGTCCTCAGCCATCGATATGGTTTCGTTAGTTAGTCCGTGCAAAAATAAATTAATAATGTACCGAATATTTTCTTTGATTACTCATAAACGAAAAGTAATCCAGCATTTTTAAGATCACTTTCGTATTCAACACCTAAAAATGAACAAGTGAATGTACTTTTAATTTCCGAAGCATAAAATAAGCTATCCAGTGTAATTGGTAGGTGACTGTGGAACGGAATCAAACATGATTCATATTATTATTTGTTTTTCTTTTTTAACATCGCCCGCCTACGAGAGGTTTCTCTCAAAGAAATGATTGGATACAATATCATGACCTTATTTTATCCCTGTCGATGGCTAAGGTGTACACAAGCCTTTTGAATCTGCGCCTGATATGCCTTGAACCTCTTCATGATCTTTTCAATCAGGGTGCAATATTTGTCCTCACTCTAAAGTGTCTGTTATCCCGTAGCTGTTTGCTTTTCCTGCAGAATACAATAAGTGACCAATTGTTTCTGTCTCGTTGCAGCCAGTATGCCTACAACGGGTTGTACTAAAAGTTCTGCCAGGAACGGATCTTACATGTATACCTACATATGCCTAAACGTTAACATGAAGTTAATATTCCTCTGTTATATTTCTGTCCGTGACTGTACATTATACTCATACAGAGGTCATAACTTAAACGTATCAGTGACGTGAGAATTTTATGAAATATGAAAACACAAGAGTTTTGTTTAAAAATTTATTCTTAAAATGATATTAATAATAATAATAATAATAATAATAATAATAATAATAATAATAATCCGTGGCGCTACAGCCCGTGAAGGGCCTAGACCGACCAGCCGGCTGCTGGCCTCACGCCCACATGCCGAAGCAGAGGTGGACGATCATCCAACCAGAATGGAGGTATCGTGTGGTTAGCACGATGATCCCCCCAGCCGTTATAGCTGGTATTCGCAACCGGATTTCGCTACCTATCGTAGCTCCCCAAGTGCATCACGATGCTGGGTAGGCACCGGTCCCATACACCGGCCGAAATTTCATGAGAAAATTTCTTCCTCCATGAGGACTCGAACCAGCGCGCATTTCGTAACGCGAGTCCTAGGCGGGATGCCTTAGACCGCGACGCCACGGCGCGGGACCTTAAAATGATATTGCTTTACATAAAAGAAAAGTCTGAGTTTACTTGGAGTGGAATTTACGGAGGGGGGCACTATGGCCCAGCACTGCGACCTGTAAAGGTCTATTGCGCTAACCCTCTAGTGGCGCATTTCCAAACCCACACCGGCTGACTACACTAAGGTTCTCTATGCACCCAGGTTTCGAGCAGATAACCCCACTCGTCCCTAGGCCAGCAACCTCTGTGCGTCGTCAGCCGGCGATCGGGGAATGCTACGGAATCAGCGTATTCCGAATCTCACCGGACTGGTGGACAACAATGACGTCACGCAGCAGCCAAATAGGAACAAAAATGCTGGAAGGTTCGATGGCTGTCATGGCGGCTGTGTAAGTTGTTGTCTGTGCTATGCTAGCAAAATTTTTCGAAATTTCCTTACTGCCATCTCGTTCAAAGAAAAAAGAGCATAAACAATTTATTTCTTGAACCGGTAGTAATAACTCGTCCGTTGACATGTTCGCTCATAAGCCATTAACATATTGTTTTTACGTTGTACTCAGTACAAACAATACAGCAGAACTTAAGCAGATCACACCGCCATGACACAACAGTCCAAGATGTCATTCGTCTGCTAATTCCCGCCCTATACCTACAAGAACCAATCAGATTCACTGATGGCGGCTGATGGAGACTGCCACCACCTCTGCAAGCTGATGGGACCGGTGCGACACAGGTGGAGCATCAGTGACGTCATCGGTGAAATTCGGAACACCGTGAAGCTATCAGATTGCTCAGCGCTGAGATTCGGAATACGCTCAATGATAACGAAATAGAGAAATGGTGACGGAATGATGTAAATCCTAATGTTGGGAAACATGGGACAACCCCGAGAAAAACCCCAACTGCGACCTTGTCCTGAGTCTACTTACATATGTTGCAAACCGAAGGATGTGGAAGGTAGATTTTTATTCTCGCACTGATCATCTATGCTGTACATGGAGTGAATTTCAGAGACAGAACGGATTTTCCAGGAGTGATTACTCGCTAATCAACATAATTATTTAACCGGATCAAAGGGTTGTTAACATTTGCAATCAATTTGAAACTGAATCACGCTGTTACGCAAGAAAAAATTATCTACGGTACGTGATTCGTTGCTGAGTAACAAAGACGACATTTTAACCAGGAATCTTATATCACTTTCTTTCTCAAAGGAAGGTTAATAAATTTGTTATGCCCCCGAGTTCTTATGAAAGACTTCTTTAAAGAGAAATGAAATCAAATAAATACGATGTAAAATATCTAAAGGCATTTTCATTTTAGTGTAATGTGACGTTACAGAATATTAAAGATTTCGTTCATTCGTATAGATTAAAAAATTTTAAGGAAATTAAATCAGAACACTTCAGATACGTCACGCATTTTCATATCGTAATTTCACCACTGACATGAAAAATAACCGAGATTATTAGCAGAAAGCATTTTATATAGCATGCCTGATTTGGAACGTATTGATTTATTGAAGAATACTCCGCAGACGTCGTTTTTAAGCCCTTGTTAACGGTTGAATGGCATGTAGGAAGTGAAATGTGTATTTATACATGTCTGAAATTTTCTGGAATGATGTTTGCCAGTTCCCGCGTGTTAAAATGGAAATTGTCAACCAACCGACGTCAAATATTTCAGCTGTCATTTTTGTATTTTGTTCGCTGTAAAAAAATATATATTCTATGTTGTCATTTTTATAATAACCACATACGAATGCAATTTAGAAATCCCATTATAATTTTATTATATTCAACTGAAGTTTTTCAGGCCTAGAAGAGAGCGTTAGTTTTTATGAAATAAAACTTGTGATTATGTCCGTTGTATACGACCGTTCTAATGACAGTACGTGAAACTCTCTTGAGAAAATAATGAGGTCTACATCTTGTACATCTTGTTTCGTTTCGCATCGTTCAAACGTCCCACATTTTACTTATAAATTGTAAAGTAGGAAAGTTGGGGGATGAAACTGAAAGAGCGAATGAAAATATTAATTTACTTTTATGAGTTGATAAATCTGTATATGTGACCCATTACTAGCAACCACATCCATCCTGAAATCAATTTCTTGCCATGTCTTTTTCAACATGTCCATTGTTCCGTAGTAACAAAATTAAAGCTGCGGTTTGGTAAACTTAGGACTTCAGACACTTCAGATACATAGATCTTAACATAATCCCACAAAAATAAAGCCAATGTATTGATATAAAGCGAGCGTGGTGGCCACAAAATGGGTCCGTTGCGTCCAATCCAGCGTCCTGAAAATGTGTTACTGAGAGATTCTCGAAACTATAAACTCCAGTGTGGAGGATCGCAATCCTGTTGTAAGAATGTACACTGTGTTGGCGGCAGATCAGCTGTCTGGGGGCTACCGTCTTAGCTCAGGCTCTAGGTGCGTTTATCAGCCGATCCGAGGCTACGCTCGGGCGTGGATCCGATTGCTGCTTTGGTTAACTGGTTGAGTTTTTCCGGGGCTTTCTTCAACTTAAAGACGAATATCACATAGCGAACCGTTGACCTCATTTCGCCTAATACTATGTCGCTATCACCAATTTCATCGACGCTAAATAATTTAGTAGTTGATACAGCGTCGTAAAATGACCGACTATAATATTAAAGAGCTATCTGGTGGATACAAGAGTTGTTTTCAGCTTGTTTCTCTAACAACGGCAATAACTGTTACCAATATTGATTTCGGGTGACGAAATCCCAGTCAGTTTACTCTTTTTCTACACGCTTTCACGATTTCGCCCCGATGCCAGAATGAGATGCTCTTGAGGGCAATATCCACTACCATTGCCATTATTTTCTGTGTGCTTGGTGAGGGACGATTTGCGACAACTCTCGCTCGCATCCGAGGGATGGTCATGCTAGTCGCAGACCACAAGAGAAGCGTCCTGTTGGTGAACGAGAAGTCAGTGTCTTCTGGTGACCGTTAGGGACCTCCCTGATTCGTTTTTGAGTTATCAGCAAGATTGTACGGTTTCTCATTTATTTTACTTCTGCCTCCTGGAGTTGTGCGAGTAATGAATCTGCCTGTATTTTCGCCTTATAGAAGTTTTACAATTCGCTTCACAAAAAATGAAGTATTCAAGAAGTTTTTATATTGTTTAAAAATTCAGGATTTAAATTGCATCAGAATTTATCGAAGTACTTAATGCATCGAGGGGAACAAAGCATTCGTGGAGGGGGATAACGCACTCTGCTAGTTCCTGGAATCAACGCCGGCCAATTTACAGTACGGTATACGAATTTCATAACTGGAGAGGGATGCGTGGTGTGGCGGAAGGTGAGGCCGGTTTTGTCCGACAACACAATAGCCAAGAAATTCATTCCATCATGGGTGCATAAAAAATACATTTGGACTTTGTACTTAAGTATGTTTCATGTCCCACCCAGCAATCACTTCTTTACCTCTGTTCTAGACGCATATCCTACATTGTATTTTACGTGCGTTCCTACAAAATAGTCCGTAGTATCGGATCCAGCAAGTAGTTTATCTTTTCCTTGCATTTCACGATGACGGATGATGGCTGTTTCTATGTGTGTGGAAAAGCATGAATATTTCGCACAGCCTCTTTTCGTACATCCGAAGAGAATGATGTCGCAAAAGAAGAAATAAAGGAGGGAAAACTTTATATAAAACCGTGTAAGATCATAAAATGAACAACTTTTCAAGCTCACATAATACGGTATGCAACACTTAATAAACCAAATCATATCTAACAAGCAAACATTCTGATTGGGACAGATAAAAAGATCAAATTTTTTTCTTTCACTGTGTTAATAATGTCAAAAGAAGTGATTATGCAAATTTTGGCTACTCGACGGCAATTACGAGTGCCGTAAAAAAAAGTTCGCCAGGGGCCGTTAACAAAAATAAAACACAATTTCACTGGAAAAATTTATTGAAACAGATACAGCAATTGTTGAGCTGTTTTTCAACATATTCCCCACCGGAATTGAGACATTTGTCATGTCATGGGATCGACAGAGAGGTACAGATAGCTGTCAAACGCTGGTTCCGATCCCAGGCGGCTGACTTCTACGACACAAGGATAGAAAAATTGATCCCATTGTATGACAAATGTCTCAGTTGCAGTGGAGGATATGTTGACAAATAGTGCAGCAATTGCTGTATCTGTTTCAATAAATCTTTCCATCCAACTGTGATTTTTTTCTGTAAACGCCCCCAGGGAAAATCACTTTCTGGACGGTCTCGTAATTGCGGTCGAGTAGCCAAAATTTGTATAAGTACTTCTTTCGACATTATTAACATGGTGGAAGAAAAAAAATAGCTTTTTTATCTGCCCCCATTAGAATGTTTGCTTGTAAGATTTCAGTGCACAATGGACAACATAATGTCTAGACGCAAAATCTTCTAACATTGCATTTCCCATTTTGCTACTAAAAACTAGCGCCCTTCTGTAGACCTTTAATACAGAGTGAACGGTAAGTGTGGAATATTGCTAATAACGTCTTAAATTTTAATTTTACAAAAAAAGTTTCATGCAAAGCTGTTGGATATAAATCAAACAATATGATACCGGTGTTCGAAAATATTAGTTATTCAGTCATACAGTGTGTGACAGTAAAATTGGTTTTTTTAAGTCACTCAATATAAAAATTTACATATTCCGAATCTCCATTAAATTTTACGTATGAGTGTTTACCCGTTTCATGCCTTTAACTATTTATCAAACTTGTTTCGTGGATTTCAAACTTGAGACAAATATGTAATATGTTGAGTAGACCATAAAAGTGAACAAAACACTATAACTAACCAAATTTACAACAGATGTTCAAAATGAGAACCATTTACAGCCAATGTGCCAGTCTATCACGAAAACAGCCTATTGTAGATGAGATGGAACAGATCAGTCGTGTAATCGTGAGAAAGACAATGGACTCTTTCCGTGATAGACTCGGACATTGTTTCCCTGGGAATGATTCTCATTTTGAGCGTCCGTTGTAAAGGTTGGTTAGATATAGTGTTTTGTTTACTGTCATAATATTTGTACGTATTTATTTATTCACACTGCAAATGGGTAAATACTCGGTGGCAGTGGTAAATAATAATTACACTCAATAATGACAATTATTAATAATAATTTCGAGGGAAAAATTGTTCCGGAGCCGGGTATCGAACCCGGGACCTTTGGTTTAACGTACCAACGCTCTACCACTGAGCTACCCGGGAACTCTAACCGACACCGATCCAATTTTTCCCTCTATATCCACAGACCTCAAAGTGGGCTGACAACCGTCAAGCAACCAACTTCTTGTGCACACTAACTCCGTGTGACTTAAATTGCGGTTTTCTGTTAACGAACGTGTTCGATACCCGGCTCCGGAACAATTTTTCCCTCGAAATTATTCAAATCAACTTTACAGGGAGTTATACCTGAAATCTTGATTTGCATAATACACGTCACTGTTCGTTAACAGAAAACCACAATTTAAGTCACACGGAGTTAGTGTGCACTCGAAGTTGGTTGCTTGACGGTTGTCAGCCCACTTTGAGGTCTGTGGATATAGAGGGAAAAATTGGATCGGTGTCGGTTAGAGCTCCCGGGTAGCTCAGTGGTAGAGCGTTGGTACGTTAAACCAAAGGCCCCGGGTTCGATACCCGGCTCCGGAACAATTTTTCCCTCGAAATTATTCAAATCAACTTTACAGGGAGTTATACCTGAAATCTTGATTTGCAATTATTAATGAATTAATAATAGTAATAATACTAATGAAATAATTAATAATAATAATAATAATAATAATAATAAAGTATTATACGAAATAGAAATATAAAAATTGGAAATTTATCCTTTGAAGAGGTGGAAAAATTCAAATACCTGGGAGCAACAGTAGGCCTAACAAATATAAATGATACTCGGGAGGAAATTAAACACAGAGTAAATATGGGAAATGCCTGTTATTCGGGTGAGAAGCATTTATCATCCAGTCTGCTGTCAAAAAATCTGAAAGTTAGAATTTATAAAACAGTTATATTACCAGTTCTTCTTTATGGTTGTGAAACTTGGACTCTCACTTCGAGAGAGTAAGATAGGTTAAGGGTGTTTGAGAATAAGGTGCTTAGGAAAATATTTGGGGCTAAGAGGGATGAAGTTACACAACACAGAACTGCACGCATTGTATTCTTCACCTGACATAATTAGGAACATTAAATCCAGACGTTTGAGATGGGCAGGGCATGTAGCACGTATGGGCGAATCCAGAAATGCATATAGAGTGTTAGTTGGGAGGCCGGAGGGAAAAAGACCTTTGGGAAGGCCGAGACGTAGATGGGAAGATAATATTAAAATGGATTTGAAGGAGCTGGGATATGATGATAGAGACTGGATTAATCTTGCTCAGGATAGGGACCAATGGCGGGCTTATGTGAGGGCGGCAATGAATCTACGGTTCCTTAAAAGCTAGTAAATAAGTATAATAATATTAACAAGGAGCATCCTAAACGAAATGGAGCACGATCGCTTAAAATACCATTTAAAGTAAATCAAATTTGTATCTTAACCCTAAGTTCTGACTAAAACTCACAAGTATGATAAGTCCATACATGCACAAGAACCCGCTGTCAACTCACTCAATACACTGGAACTACGACACATTTCACTGACACTATCCTATTTCACTAACACTTCAGAAACATTTCACTGTTCAAATACTTTGCACTACCACTATAAACTACAAAACTTCTCTGACACAATACACTTCACTGACACAACACACTTCTTTATTGATACAACACTTCAAATAACAAAACATCAATTACACCCTTTAAATTGTGTGTATAATATACTACCGTCTATTAGTAAAGTCCTTAAGCCCATATTTAAATACATTTTTGGTTATTGGTAAAGCCTTTAGTAAGTCTGCAGGTAAAGCATTCCAGTCTCTGATAGTACCTACGATTGAGAAAAGAAAACTTTCCAGTGTCCGTCGTCTGTCTTCTTTCCCTCAATTTATGTGAGTGATCGTGGCCTTTATGGCCTACTCAACATGATATTACATAGGCTACTTATTTCTCTCATGTTTGAAGTCCACGAAACAAGTTTAATAAATAATTAAAAGACATGAAACTGGTGAATGGGCAAAATTTAATGGAGATTCGGAATATCTAAATTTTAGTATGGGACGCCATTAAAAAAAAATAAATTTTATTATCACACCCTGTATGCTTGAACAAGTATTTTTTTCGAACATTGCTGTCATAATATATGGTTTATCTCCAACAGATTTTGTATGTAACTTCTTTTATAAAATTAAATTTTAAGAAGTTATTAGCAATATTCCATACTTATTGTTGACTCTATCAATCAACTCTCATCTCAATCAAATTGTTGGATTCTTTGTAAGTTCATGCATATGTATATACACTTTTTGCTGGTTGAGTGGAAGAGAAGGCCTTACGGCCTTAACTCTGCCAGCTAAAATAAATCATTATTATTATTATATTATTATATATATTGCATGAAGTGGTGTAGTACAATGGTAAAGAAAATAGCACAAGAGAAGTAAAATTTTTAGCATGTTTTGACATATCTCGATGTATGTCGAGACTAGAACATACTTGTCCAACGAAAGTAGTAAAAAGAATCTAGAAGACAGTGATTCCACTATACATCATTTCCAGATCAGTGGGCTTTGTTATGTGCACGAAATGAAACTCAGAATACACGCTGTCAAGAAGGCAGTGGACTATATCCGGTTGTCTTAACCATCACGGAAGTCTTATTTCTTTTTTCAGCTAAAAGGAGAGAAAAAACCTTTTTGAGTACTCCATGGAAAGGCAGTGTAATAGGGGTAGAAAGACTGTAATATGGAGTACTGTAGTCGTTCTTTTACTTCCTTTTCATGTCCTGGAAGAGAAAGAGATGGTCAAGTCAGCGCACGGTCTGAATGTCCGGGCACACAGAGATCGATCGACTTCGTCTTCAAAGCACAAATGGATAATGATGGTGGTATTGTACCAGACTGAACTGTGTTCTCTAGACCTTTTATTCAGATCGAGAATTCCAAACCTGCCTCACAGTCTGAGTCCTTGAAGCAACTTTTACTTCAGTTCTGCTGCACAGCTCTGTGAAATAATTGAAGTGTTCACGTAACAGTTCCACGATACCAATACCGAAAACTATTTGTAAATCATTACCTCCTTTCTTCTCGTCTTCTGTTTTTTTCTACCATCTCCTTTTCTTTTTCCTACTCTCCTCTGCTCTTCTCTTTTCTCTTTCCTTTTCTCATTTATCTTCCCTCTTTCTCTTCACGTTTATTCGCCTCCTTTTTTCTTCTATTCTCTTTCATTCTCCCGTATTTTTTTTCTCTCCCCTCCCCTCCCCTCACCTTTCTCCTCCTTTTCTCCTCTTGTTCCGCTTTTACTTTTTTCCCCTTCTCTTCCGATTTTTCTCCACTCCTCTATTCTCGTTTCTTCACCCCTCTTCCTTTTCTTCTTTCCTTTCTTCTACATTTTTTCTCCTCAGTTTCTCGCCTTTTCTCTTTTATATTCCTTTCTTTTCTATTCTCCCTTCTTCACTTTTACTTCCCCATCTCTATTCTTCCTTCTCTTCTGTTCTTCTTTTCTCCTCTTCTAATTTCTTATCCTATCCTCTTTTATTCTTTTTTCTTCTCTCCTCTCTTCTTTTTTCTTCTTTCTATTTCTTTTTCTCACTTTGTCCGCTTTTCTCCTTCATTCTCCCTTCTTTTTTCTCTTCTCTTAACTTTCATCCCCATCTCTATTCTTCCCTTCTTCTCTTTCATTCTTTTCTCCTTTTCTCTTCTTCCAATTCCATCTCCCATTCTCTTTTACGCTTCTTTTTTCTCTTCCTCTCGTTTATTTTCTTTCTCCTTCTTTATTCTTTTAATTTACCTTCTCTCTACTCTTCTAGTTTATTCAGCTCTTCTTTTTTCTTCTCACCTCTCCCCTTTTCTTCACTCATCTTCTCTTTTCTTCTCCCCTCTTCCCTTTTCTTCTCCCCTCTTCCCTTTTCTTCTCTCATCTTCCCTTTTCTTTTTCTCTTCCCTTTTCTTCTCTTCTATTTTCTTCTCTCTTCTCTATTCTTCTCCTGTCTTCATTTTTCTTTTCCTATCTTCTCTTTTCTTCTCTCCTCTCCTCTTTTCTTCTCCCTCTTTCCATTTCGTCTCCTATCTTCTCATTTCTTCCCTTTTCTCTTTTCTTCTCCCCCTTCCCATTCTCCCGTCTTCCCTTTTCCTCTTCTCTTCTCTTCTCTTCTCTTCTCTTCTCTTCTCTTCTCTTCTCTTCTCTTCTCTTCTCTTCTCTTCTCTTCTGATTTTTTCTCCACTCCTGTCTTCTCGTTTCTTTTCCTCTCTTCTATTTTTTCCTCTTCTATCTTCTTTCTCTCGTTCGTCGCTCTCTCTTTTCCCCTTCCTTTTTATTCTTCTCTGTACACTTTTATTCACCTCATCTCCTTTGTTTCTTTTCAAAGAGAAATAGAATCTCGCTATGTTTCTAGTTTTTCTTAACAATTTCCTAAATTTCTACCATAACGGCAAAAAATCTCATCCTAAACATTTTGCTGTACTGAACAAGACTAACAGAGAACTTAATGCTGCTGTTGTATTTCCCAGCTACGTCGGAAGTGGTCGTTAGACCTCTTGGCATACTACACACCTATCTACGGACTGATCTTTTACAAATTTTGCATTTTGATGAGAAGCTATCTTTTGCAAGACAGTAGATTTATTCTGCTGCCTCACTTTAATGTACATAGGTATGTACTTTGTATTCGTATTTTAGCAGTATTAATTTCCATTACACCACAGACAATGATTTATCGTTAAGACAGAAATAATGAATTAGAATGGACGAGAATTATTCACAGGAAACCTGATAGAGGGCCATTCTCTCATAATAAATCTCTGAAATCTTTTCGCTATAGAAACAATTTCGTTTGGACTGGAGAACTCACAAATAATGCAATAATGCTGGTGGTATCGTTTATGGAGCAAAACAACCGGTGTTCCTCGCTCTCTAGGTAACGCTCCTAAGGCTTAGGCAAGCCGCGAAAATCCAGTGTAGTGCGGGTCATCATAGCCCACATTTCTCACTCTGGATTATGGGATTACTCTCCAAGAGAGAGGCCTCAATTTATTTCACACTTCTTTCCTCCCGCTTCTACCACGTACAAGCCCGCCATGACAACGACCCTGCGAGAGGGTGTGTAGCATTTCACTTCCAGGGAAACATTGATTTCTTTTCTTTCAATTTTGAAAATGAATGTACTATATAGAAACAAAAAAAAAACTTATGATATTTAAACAAATAAAATAAATAGTCTAATTATATTGAGGATTAAATTGTTTGGTCTCATTGCGGTAGGATATCTCAGCACAGCATTGGCTTATGAAGACGACTCCGGACCCGGGTTTAGGTCCCGGCGATGACAGAGTCCTATTTTTGGTGGATAAAACCAAGCTTTCTGAGGGTTTATCTCGGGATTCTCCCGTTTCTCTCTGTCACGCCACAGTCACTCTTCAACACAGCTTCATTTCTTATTCTATCTGTCCATTTCACACGCTCCATTCTTCTCCATATCCACATTTCAACTGCTTCTATATTCCTTTTGGTTTATCTTGTCTCATTAGCAATAAAACCAAGTCCCTTCAAATGAGGGTAGAGATTAAATTTTCAGGATTCCTTTCAAAACCTTGTTATTGTACAGGCTACCGGAACTCAGTTTCTTGAAAGACTAACTCAGTGACGGAACTACACAGTACGAAGAGAGATATTTTGTTATTTTATTTTGCGCTACAGAATGTATCAACTAGTCCCTTCCGCCACTGGATGGATGGACGGCATTGCTCCACTCCCCCATCGCCATAACAATACAGACGAGGTAAGACATATCTCCTTGCTCTCTCTTTTCACAGTGAGACAAGATACATCACACAGTCTTTAGTCGCTTCTCTTCACTTTGTCGTAATGTCCATGTTTTTGCCCCCCTATAGTGCCACACTCCACACAAAGTACTTCCCATTGAAACAAAACAAGACCATATAATTTTGTCGGTCCTCGTCGGTCGCTTTAAAACTTATGAATCTCTCTGTGGAAATTATAATAATCAAATTAGACAATCCAATAAATTAGATTATTAAAATCAATTTACATACATGTACAATGCAGATAGTTTTGAAAGAATTCTGCCCTGTATTATGGATACTCCGGTCCTGGAATACGTCACTTAGTTTCGGGAATGAAAATACAGCTGTGTTGCTTTGAATGTTTTATGTTTGTTTTGGATCTATGATAATAAAAGTAATTATTCGAGGACATGCAATAAATTCCTCAGTTTTCAATGCTTTGAGATTGATACTGATTTATCTAGAGAAAATCAAAACTCGAGTGAGATTTAATGGATTATTACACGATTAGAAGAAAGTATATACAGATTAGAATAAATAAAGTACTCTAATACAATAAAATATTAATAGATTTACGGAACTACTAAACTCTCCTCAAATGTATTGTTGTACCATCACATCATACGTAATTGCGTATACTAATAAACATCTTTCATAATAGGTAGGCATTATATTAATAAGCCATGAGAATACTCAGCTAATATTTTATAATACCATAAACGTAAGTTTTGATTGTATGTATGTATGTATTTATTCACACTGCAAATGGGTACCCGGTGGCAGTGGTAACTAATTACACTCAATAATGACAATCAATAATAAACACAACTAATAAAATACATTAATAATTAATAATAATGATAAATAGTAATAATAATAATAATATTAATGAGCATCCTAAATTAAATGAAGCACGATCATTTAAAATAACTTTTAAAGTAAATCTAATTTGTATCTTAACCCTAAGTTCGAACTAAGACCCACGACTGTGATACGTTCATACCTGCACAAGTACCTTTCAGCACTACACTTACTTCGCTGTCAACTCACTCACTGCACTGATTCTATCCTGATTTCACTAACACTTCAAAATCATTTGACTGTTCATATACTTTGCACAGCCACTATGAACTATAGAACTTCACTTAACAAACACACTTCACTTACACAATAGACTTCACTGACACTACACACTTCACACTTCACTGACACAACACACTTCCTCACTGATACAACGCTTCAAATAACAAAATATCAATTACACCCTTTAAATAGTGTATAATATAACCGTCTATTAGTAAAGTCCTTAAGCCTATTTTTAAATACATCATTTCAAATATTTCGCTAGATTTAAATCATGGTTTATGTAACGACGCTCGCAACTGAAGAGGTTATATCAGCGTCGCCAGTGTGCCGGAATTTTGTCTCGCAGGAGTTCTTCTACAGGCCACTAAATATACTGTTAGAAACCTGTCGCATTTAAGCACACTTAAATGCCATCGACATGGGCCGGGATAGAACCCATAATCTCGAGCACAGAAGACCAGCGCTATACCAACTACGCTAGTCAGGCCGCCTTCCGCTAGATTGCAGTAGTGTGTTATGATGAGCTCACTGCCTGCTGGATCGCATCCTTTGGCTGGTTACATTGCCTGCTCAATCAATGCTTAAAGCGCGAATAGCCGCTAGGTGGCAGGTAGTGCCTTAGTGCACATCGATATTAACGTTGTTATCAGTAGGCCTAAATAGCAGTGTGCACTATCTGCCATCTAATGGCAAAATAACTTTGAATAAGCAGACAGTTTATGAAACCATAAGATGCGATCCAGCAGGCAGTGGATGAGCTGTTCTCTTGTTACCAGTTGTGTGCAAACTGTACAATTTTCATTGAATTCTTTGGACGATTACTAGTCAAGAAGGCTTTGTTGATTCAGTTTCATTTTTATTAAAATAGTTGCATTCCACTTCAATTATCAATATATATTAAACAATGTGTTATACGTGACTATCCGTAATCTTACACAGCAGAAGCTATAACGTAACCTAAATAATATGAGCAAGATATTATAGAAAAGTTTAAATTAAGGATGATGAAATAAACATGAATCATTTTTAAAAGTACAATTACTGAAAGTACAATGTCGGCAAACAAAGAAACAAATGCTAGGGACGTGATAACAATTATTGAATAAGCAGCCATGATTGGTTGAAACACGTTGCGTACCGTTTTATTGGTCAAAAGTAGTATAGTGTAGTAAAAGTGTAATAGTTAATATAACATAATTCGCAATTTCAAACCAAACGAGTGGTCGTACAGATGTGTAACTGCTCTAGATGTTAAAATATTACCACAGTCTAGTATATACGGTCACGAAGCTCAATACGTAGTAAATATGCATCCATAGATAGTTGCTAACCACTAGGATCGCTAATATCGCCTCATTACAGACAATGCGAAATAGTACAGGCACAGTCTATTGTTCCTAGCACCCTCACAACTCAAGCTTCGTGACTATATTATATACTAGACTTTGATATTACTGATAGAGGCCGCGTGTACGTCTAATTTATATGAAAATTCGGCACCCTCATGCCCACAGCGAGGGGAGCTGGCGTCATCAGGCTTCTTCAAACTATTTACATTGGTTCATGACCTAACTATAATAATATTAGCATTCTACTGTGGCTCATATTCTTGTCACAGTATTTGAAATTCTGCCATTATTTGTTTCACCACGGATCCCGGAACCGTTCCTGCACTCGCTGCGGGGAAGGATGTATTCTACATCAGAAAAATCTCCTTGTAATAGAAAGCAGTCATTATTTCATCCTTTTAAATCATAAAATCAATTGTCACGAGACTGCTGTATTTACTTTTATTTCGTTTTGCAGTTTCTTTACGAACGAATTTTCCTTAGTAAAGCTTTAAGGACTGTAGCAAACCTAATTTGTCATTGACTTTTTCATATTATTCGTTTCCTAAGAGTTCATCTCGGCTATTCTGATGGTAAAATTCAAGCATGGAGGGAGACCCAAGGCGCAGTTAATCAAAAGTCTATGACATCTGGTTCTGGGGTCAACGAATCTTCCAAAGTTCCTGAGGCGTGATGCGATGCAGATGATGAATCACTGTAAAGTGATGTCAGTGGATGGGCGAGCGTGGAATTTAATAAATAGCAGCCTTCCGTCAAAACAGAAAGAAAGGAAATGGATTGTTCCATGAATAAAATCTCATTCGCAACTACACGCTCTTTATACCGGTAAACGTAGGATACGAGGAACCTCTCAAGACTGTTTTCCTCATTCTACTCAATGATTTTTCTCTGCTAAATATTCTTTTTATTTTCTCAATCTTCATCTGCTTATTTAGCTACCATGATTATTTTTAATATTCTTTCACTTCACCTTTTCCTCCATTTGTTCTCCTTTTCATCTACGTATTTCCTTTTCTTCCTCATCTTGTTTCCGTTTGGTTTCTTCTTCCTGTCTATATTTTCCTCTTTCCTCATTTCGTTTCCTTTATAGTCTTCTTCTTCTTCTTATTCCGGAATTTGCTTCTGTTACTTCTGTCATTCTTTAGCTTCTAATTCCATTTATAACATTTTTGTGTTTTCCTCTCCTCCTCCCCCCTCTCCCTCTCCGTCCCTCTCCTCACTCTCCCTTCCTCTCCTCTTCTCTCTTCTCCTCTCTTCTCCTTTTCCTCCTCTCCTCTCCTCTCCTCTCCTCTCCTCTCCCTACCCTCCCTACATCTCCTCTCTTCTCCTTTTCCTCTCCTCTCCTCTCCTGCCCATGCCTCCTAGATAAGTAGTTCCCAAACTGGGGGTCGTGTATAGAGCTGAGGAGGGGGTCGCGAGATGATTTACGAAAGGAAACAGAAAGCGCATTACCAACATACACTTACTATGTGTTCTGAAACATAATCAGTATTTAACAAAAAAAAGTTTTAGCAATTATAAACTAAAGTAAAAAATAATTTTATTAATGTAACAGATATGCCTCCTTTTTTCTTTTAGAAATTAGGTATACAATCTGGACTCTGTATTCCAGACTTGCAGAACTGGGCGACAATTGTGGCGTTACGTCACTCATCGGAATTCTTGACTCACCCCTTCCTTCCACCCGCGCGTCATTGACTTGGTAGGGGAGGGGATTTGTATTCAGTGCCTGTGTTATGTGATTGCGTACGGGCCACAGATACGTCATTCAACGCCGGTGGACTGTGGACGGGGAACCAACGCTTTCCCCGTGCTTTCCACCCCTCTCTCGCCACTTCTGTATCCCTGCTGTATTCGATGCACACACATAGTGATATAACTTTCAAGTTTAATGACATTTCTCGTTTTTGTTTTGATGGCAATCATAGACGAAAAACGTATTTTACATAAACAAGAGGCAACAAGTGTTATAAAAAATTACGAGCTTCTTTTGCAAGCTGGAGGTATTCTTGTACTCTTTTGATCCAAACTGATCTACAGTCTGCGCTAAAGCAACTTTCAACTTTCCATCAGTGGGTACGTAGGCATACATATTTAAATGTATATTTAATTTATTTTTTTATTATTATTTCAGCTAGTTGAACGCAACTGTCTAAAAATGAATTTATTATCCATCGGTGACTGTAGCATTGTTCTTTTGTACAATTGCTACTTTAACGTTTTATGTTTACTTAAGAACGATCATTTATTCACTTACAAATGGCTTTTAAGGAACCCGCAGGTTCATTGCCGCCCTTACATAAGCTCGCCATCGGTCCCTATCCTGTGCAAGATTAATCCAGTCTCTATCATCATATCCCACCTCCCTCAAATCCATTTTAATATTATCCTCCCGATCATTAATTAAAGAAATACATTTTTAAGTTATTTACGATTGATGATAGCTGTTTCTGATTTAGTTTCCCATAACATTCAGTATAGCTTTATAGATTTTCCTGTTATATCATCTACTTTCTCCACGCCCTATATCTCAAACTGAATTTGAGATGTGGGACAAGACAGAAGATTATGTGGGTAGATAAGGACCCAAGTAGTTTTAGACAGTTCGTGCAATACATGAGTTGCCTCACTTTTCTCTTCGCCTTGATTTAATTTGCAAGAAAAGGAGAGGTGACAAAAAATACACTTTTATGTGTCTGTGGCGAAGTTGTCATCCCCTGTGGTGTAACATGTCATTGTCCCTTATCATCCAGCTCTGCAACTAGGCAACGGGAGTTATGACGTGGGCAGCGCACTTTCTTTTGTCTGTCGTCATTGGAACGGTCAGATAGTTTCGTTTATACTGCCAGAGTTTGTGAGCTTATTTTGATGAGAAAAAAAATAAAAAGATTGGTAAAGGTAAAAAAAGGTAAAGGTATCCCCGTAACATGCCATGAAGGCACTTGGGGGGCAGAGCCCCATGCTTTCCATGACCTCGGCACTAGAGTGAGGTGGTGTGGTCGGCACCACGCTCTGACCGCCTTTTCCCCCCGGGAAAGACCCGGTACTCAATTTTATAGGAGGCTGAGTGAACCTCGGGGCCGTTCTGAAAGTTTGGCAACGAGAAAAAATCCTGTCACCACCTGGGATCGAACCCCCGACCTTCCAGTCCGTATTGGTAGTGCTTCTAATATCCTTCTATATGAATTTCAGTGATCAAGGATTAATTTTTCATTATGTTTCGTCTTTCTTTTTCCTCATTTAGTTTTTTCTTTCTTGTGCATCATTTTATCCATCTCCTCATCTCATTTCTCGCCGCTCATCAACTGTGTTCTCAACCTCCTTCCCTATATTCAGTTTTCTTCCTCATTCTCCATTTCAATCTCTGTCCTAGGTGTCAGTTCTCATTTTCCGCCTCTATAAAGTCAACTGCCATTATACAAGGAGCGCGCTCAATTGAGTGACTTGGTGGCCAGGATTCCACAGTATTAGTCACTGTTGGGCAAAGAATCTACGTGAAGATTAATTTTTGGTCCTACAGAATATATCTGTTATTAAAACAATGGTTATTGTTAGAGGAGAAAAATTCCTTCCGGCGCCGGGGATCGAACCCGGCTTTGACTTGATATATGTCAACATATATGTCGTCTTATGACAAGCAAATTTCATATAATCAGTTACTTTTTTAATTTAATTATAAAACTTTAAAATCTCGACGATTAATAAATAGTCAAATTTTACTCTATAAGACTGTTAACGGTATATTGAATAACTGTGATTTTCTTAAATTCCCTCAGTTCAATGTAAAAAAAAAAACAGAATTACGTCATAGGCAACCTTTTGTCATTCCCATTCCTAGAACTGTTTTCTTCAAGAACTCTCCATTGTTTGTTATGTGTAATATTTACAACTCTCTGTCTTTAAACTGTGATTCTCAATTAGATTTCAGTGTAACAGTTGAAAAATTTTTCTTACAATATTAAAAAGAATTGTATTTCCTTAGATATTTAAATTATGAAGAAGTGTATTATAATGTTTTTACTCTAGTTTTTAAATAATTTTGCATCATTATATTGACATTTGGCACTATATTAATTGCAATATTATATTTTAGCATCTATTACCGTTATGTATTTTCTTTCGTTTGTGTTGTTTGTTTTGTTTTGTTTTTTTTATTATCTATTTTGTGTATGTACCTGTGTAAGCCACCTGTAATTGGAAGCTTGCTTCTGTTGGTGGTGGATTTAAATAAATAAATAAATAAATAAATAAATAAATAAATAAATATGTCAAACTTGGAGTCAGGCCAAAAGGGGAAAAACACTAGAGGAGAGGGATTCGATTCGGTGCTGTGGATTGGACTTCGGCGTAGCTCAGTGGTTAGAGCACTTGGTACGTAGAATCAAGGACCCGGGTTCGATCCCCGGCGCCGGAACGAATTTTTCTCCTCAATAGCCACATCTAAGGCCCAGCTTTAAGTTGAATGGTGAGTTCAAATCCTGCATGCACATAAATACCCAAAGGTTGGCGTTGTACTGTCTCATGTCAAAACTTGTGCTCATCATGAGTGTTGTTATATGCATGAGAAGTACGTATCTTTACCACCAACATCGTCAAGAAGAAAAGGTATCTCGTTACTTTTAGGAAAGCCATGTTGTAATGGCAAATCTAAATTAGTAATTAGAATGCTTATAAAAGTTATAATAGCCTGAAAAAAATGTCGAAAAAACACACTTCAACTGTTACGGTCTTATAGTCCTGTCGCTGTAATTTCCGGCAGCCAATCGCGTTGCAGGTCGGCTATATTTAAACGTGTGCGTCTTGTGATTCGCTGATGAAGATAAAGAAGGCTCGATAAATACTTAATATAATCTCCCGCCATTTTAGCTCTTTCGTTGGCGTTCGCAGAAAGCACACGAAGACGTTATTTGCCGCTCAATTATTTGCTGAATTACATTGCGTTTGATTTATTATCATAGGAGCTACGACATGATAATGTTTAACGGTGTGGCAAATAGATTCCTCGTATGGTAGCTAGGCACGTAAGAACAAAAATGGCGAAAATGGCGAACGATACTACCTACCTAGACTTTATAGAGCCTTCACTTTCTAAGACGTAAGCAAAGAGGCGGAGTCACGCCGGAAATAACAGCGTCGGGACTATAGGTATACCTAATCCTTCCTCACTCCAAACTTCCTGAAAGATTTCAGATTCAAATCAAGTTCGACTTATTGTTCCATTCGTAGTTTTTTTTTTTTTTACATGAATAATTTGAATAGGTCTTCGATGTGCCAGATGATGACACTCCGCCCGACGTCTTGCTTGCGACGTGCCTCGATCCAATTAACTTGAGAAAGGAACCCGCAACTTCCACTCCCACGTAAATTGAGATCTATCCTGTTTTAATTTCCCTTACTAATTCCACGCAAAACTTTGCAGCATTTAGCTGCTATGACAACTGAGAAGTTGGTCGGTTTCAGACAAACTGCCTGCATTGCATTCTAGATCGCTTTCTTCTCTTGGGCCTCCATTTCTTATTCTTAATTTGTATTCTCTTTCTCTTACTTGTTCTCTAGCATGCACACTTTGCTCTGCTCCTTCGTCAATCTCTTCTCCTTTCACTTGTCGCTTTCCTTTCTCAACCTTGTTCTGTTGTTCAGGGCCTACCACAGTCTAGTATACACAGTCACGAAGCTCAATACGTAGTAAATATGCATCCATAGACAGTTGCTAACCACCATACCTGGTAAGGTTTATCTTGTCTCAGTAGCAATAAAACCAAGTCCCTTCAAATGAGAGTGGAGATTATAGGAGGATTGTAAATTTTCAGTATTCCTTTCAAAATCTTGTTATTGTACAGGCTACCGGAACTCAATTTCTTGAAAGACAAGCTCAGTGACGGAACTACACAGTACGAAGAGAGATATTTTGTTATTTTATTTTGCGCTACAGAATGTATCAACTAGTCCCTTCCGCCACTGGATGGATGGACGGCACCGCTCCATTCCCCCATCGCCATAACAACATAGACGAAGTAAGACATATCTCCTCTCTCTCTCTCTTTTCACAGTGAGACAAGATACATCACACAGCCTTTAGTATCGCTACTATCGCCTCAATACAGACAATGCGAAATAGTACCTGCACAGTCTATTGTTTCTAGTACACTCATAAACTCAAGCTTCATGACTGTATATACTAGACTGTGGGCCTACCCTGTCTCACTACTTTGTTCTTTCATTTGTTTCCTTTTTCCTTACTTCCGATATCACTCCACTGCTTCCTGTTCCTCCTCGCCGTGCTTCTCTTCAATACTACTACTTCGTGTTTATTCTATTACTACTTTCTCTCCTTCCTTCTTCTTCTCTCACTTCTTCGTTTTCTCCCATACTTGCTCGTTACTTCTTTCGCTTTATTCTCTCGTTTTTCCTCGTTCACTTTTTCCTCTTTTTGGAGTGTAACGTTCATATCGACTTACACTAATATTAAAGTTAAAATATGTTTTAGAACAGAAATTACATTGACGTTATTGAACTACGGTTGCCATGGAAATGGTTAGTATACGTCATATCCGATAAACTCAACACTGAGAACTACTCTATTCCTCTACACAAGAGGAGTCCGTATGTGTGTGTGTATGTGTATATATATATATATATATATATATATATATATATATATATATATATATCATGGACGGTGTGGATGGTTATTTGGTACGAGTTTTTAATTTTTTCTTCCGAGTAAAAAGCAAATATCGGACAATCCCATTGTAATCCTCGAAATGGAACGCACTTGATTTCGGAAAAATCACATCACTGTCAACAGTTCTAGTGATACAGTTGATACAATACCGTTGAATGAATCGTCTAGACTCAAACTGTTCTTTCTCAAAAATTATGAAAAATGGGGTCAAATATTTTTCAGTGTAGAAATTAGCACAGTTACCACTGTGATAAATTGCGCGCTTAGAAGAGAACTACCTTTATGTGCTTTAACATCAGTAGTAAAGTTACCCTTTGGAAGAAGTGCAGTTTGACTCCATGAACGATAAACCAGAACCTCTCATTTTCGGCCATGTTGTTTTGTTGATTCTAAGGAGTATCAGCTGTATATATTGGATATAAAATATATAATTAGGCCATTCGTTTTCTCATAAAACCTACCTGCGCATCAAATATTTTTAATTTTAAGGGCCACGGACACTGGCCTAAATTGAATTTTACTTCAGCTAAATCAGCGTTGTCAGACAGAGACTAAACGGAGCGGAGCGCTCCACTGTGACTCGTTGCGTGCTCCGGTGTTTCCACCAAGTCTTTGGTTTCCACAGACATAAGCAAGTTCACGCTCCGACTGCACTCTCTAGCTCCACAAGCGGTTTTGGAGCTTACAACTCTGACACTACTGAGCTAAATGTTCCTATCCCAAGCGTGTTGAAATAAAATAACAATGGCGGCCGACTAGCTGATTGCGCTACTCTGGATATCCACGGACTCTGGTACTAACCTACTACTGCTGCTTTACTATTACTGCTAAACTGGGAAGCATTCCCATCACTTCATCTGCTTCTGTTTTCATTCTCATTGCCGTATGTAGTCTTTATCATTTCCTGGTAATTTCATAGAAGACGGGCACTTGGTTGAATATAGTAAGTATTACCAACTTTTTTATTTCAGAGTTAAATGTTAGTGATCTTTTAGTGACTTTTACATGTTAGTTCTAGGATTTTATACTAGGTGTCGCCGTGATTTTCTTTTAATTTTATTGGTTATAGTTGTCATTTGTTCTAGAATTTTCGTTAATTTTGAATGGATAATGACGTTATCAGTTGTTCTTAGTTGTTTGACGTGAGTGGTGTTATGTTGTGTCTAATGGCTAAAGCCATTGAAAGTTTGTCATTTTATGATTTTTGTGGTTTGCTTTCGATTTGATTGGTTATAGTTGTAATTTATTCTAGAGTTTTCATGAATTTTGAATGGATAATGACGTTATCAGTTGTTCTTGGATGTTTGACGTGAGTGGTGTTATGTTGTGTCTAATGGCTAAAGCTATTGAAAGTTTGTCATTTTATGATTTTTGTGGTTTTCTTTCGATTTGATTGGTTATAGTTGTAATTTATTCTAGAATTTTCATTAATTTTGAATGGATAATGACGTTGTCAGTTGTTCTTGGTTGTTTGACGTGAGTGGTGTTACATTGTAGATTTGTCTGCATTTGTCGAATCCGCATCGTCATGCTTACGAAAAGGCACTTCTCAGTGTCAATAATTTATTTTGTGTGCACGAGGTTGGAATTTTGAATTAAGAGGGAAAGGAAGGAATCCTTATTCTGAAATTATTTATTAAATTTTGTGTCGATTTTGGTTTAGTTCTTTCGCTGGTGAATAACGATTGTGTTGAATGTTGAGGAGAACACTGTTTTCCTGTGGTTTAAAGGAATTAGCCTATTTACTGAATTTTCTGTAGATGTTAAGGTGTAATAAGTGTTCGAAGAGAATTTCATTTAGTGTAAAGACGTGGTTTATTTATGCAAAGTTGACTGTACGACAAAGTGTTGGTTTAGTTCTTTGTTGGCTGAATGGTTTAAGGTTAGATTGCCTTAAAGCCTGTGTCATTTATACTGTGAAGACGTCAATGAGAATTGAATTTTATTTGATAAGTTGATAAATTATTATGTTTTGTTTTGTGTTTTGGTGATTTTTGGGGGTAAAGTGCGGACGAAAACTGCCAGAAAAGTACTACCAACTATGAAGTTCGAATGCCACTAAACGCCAAACAAATCAAAGGCGAAAAATTAAATATATTTTAATTTTTTTGAAGGGCTTGTTCTTCTTTAAAAATATGAACGTATATTTGATTTTTCATCTTTGATTTTGCGATGTTTGGTGACATTTGGACTTCATAGTTGGCAGAACGTTTTTGGTAGTTTTCGTCAGCCATGTTGGATTTTGCTCGTCTTCTAGGAAATTACCCATTTCCTTAATTTATTTGTGTCTCTGTATGTTTAAATATGACAAAAGTTTAAAATATAAATTTGAAATGCAATGTTGCTACAAAACAGATTACAGAGATATCACACCAATAGGGAGAAAAACAAATAAAACCTAACAGGCGTAGGTCTACACATAATCAAATATATTAATTCCTCCGATTTTTATATAGAATAAACAGGCATAGGCCTATAATTTCAAACCAGATACAATGAACACATCAAAGCAGTACATCAATAATACAATAAGTCGAATTACGCAGAATATATCAACACCAACCACAATTATAATAGCATAAAAACAGACATGGAGATACTACATATTACACCCAGAGACCAACAATATTAATTTTAGGGCTACTGGAACAATATAAAAAGCCACCGGCGTGGCTCAGTCGGTTAAGGCGCTTGCCTGCCGGTCTGAAGTTGCGCTCGGGCGCGGGTTCGATCCCCGCTTGGACTGATTACCTGGTTGGGTTTTTTTTTTTTTCGAGGTTTTTCCCAACCGTAAGGTGAATGCCAGGTAATGGCGAATCCTCGGCCTCATCTCGCCAAATACCATCTCGCTATCACCACTCTCATCGACGCTAAATAACCTAGTCCTTGGTACAGCGTCGTTAAATAAACACTAAAAAAACCAATATAAAATATACAAACAAACAAGACTACACAAACAACATAAGTATTATACTTAATACACAATTAAATTTAAACTCTGTCATACTCTTCGATATCGTAATAAACAGCAGAAAGATACCCTCACCACCTTCCACCACTATACTTGTAGTATACACCCCAACCTTAGAAGACAGTGATATGAAAGACACAAGCATGAATTATTAGTAAGACCGTTGACGACGAAGAAAATCACTTCGAAAAGGTTACAGCTTATTTAACACTTAAGTACTCTCGAACTATACTTCCATAATGTCTGACAGGAGAAGTAAACATTGCCGGCAGAGGAGGAGAGAAGTATAATTGCAATTCAATCAATGGCAGAGGTCTCATTCAACGCTTGATTTAAAGTTGGGCGGGGATACAACGCTTCAGACAGCCTAAAGCCTGCCATTGATTGAATATAAATTATATTTCTCTCTCCTGTGCCGGCTATGTTTACTTCTCCTGTTAGACATTATGTAAAGAGGTATAAGTTGTGACACTGGTACTCGCGTGGGGGTCAAATTGATCCCTAAATAAAAATAGGAATTAAAATATAAAATTCATGATTCTACGTGAACTGTCTTACTTATGTGAATCATTAATAGCCGTAATATTCATGAGTACAAGTTTTCACGTATACAGAGTGTCTCAGGAGGAATATCAAATATTTCAGGATAATTTAGTTTGGCTTAACCTACATCGATTTAATCTGATATACCTATGTCCAAGTCTAACGGTTGGGAAGAAATTAAGGGGAGAAATATTGAACATCTTGCAGTTCCTTGTACTGTAGTTGACGTGTTACGCCAGATCTTTTGTACGCGGCAGCATCTGAGCACCATAACACACACAACTGCATACACGTTCACTAGACATTTAATTATTTTATTCGCAAAGTGAATATGCAGACGTACTTTTTTTCTTGAGTTTTGTGTGGCAATGCATTGGCTGTTGTTGAGGAATATAGACGACGTTTTCCCAATCGAAGGATTCCGTCTAACTGTGTGTTTTCCCGTGTTCACCGGATGTTATTTGAATTTGCAATATTAGTAATTTATTTTGTGTAATTATTTCAGTTTCTTACTGAGTTTGTACTTAATTATGAAATAAACTTATTGGAACAATACAAGATGCAGTATTTTCAATAATGTACCATATCACAATGTTCCAAAACGTAGAAATACACCTATAATGTTTCTCTCCATTTAAAAGTTCGCCCAACAATAACTTCCCAACCGTTACATTTCGGACATAGGTATATCAGGTTAAATCGATGTAAATTCACCCAACTGCATTATCCTGAAGTATTTGACATTCCTCCTGAGACGCCCTGTATAAACCACAAAAAATCCACTACACTAATAATTGTGGACTGTTTTGTGGCATTAGTAGTCCCGTGGAGGTCAAAGTGACCTCCAAGCAAAAATACGAATTGATATATAAAAGTCATCATTCTACATAAACGTTTTTGCTCAGATGGATAATTAATTGCCATAATGTTCTTTAGTAAAAGTTTCCATGTAAATAAACCACAAACATAACACTATACTACATGTCTAATTCGTGACACTAGTAGTCGCGTGGGGGTCAACTGAACTCTCAGTTTGAAAAATTAGAATTAACGCGACCGATCTTCATTACAGACTGTAAGTTATATGGTCGTACTGCGGACAATATTTTAGAAGGGTACTGGGCAATGTAGACAACTGCATGAGCATGATTGAAATCAAGATGTATCATTGGGGTGGGGGGGGGCAACATAATCCTCACGCGATCACTTAAATGCTAAGGTATATTATTTTTCTAAGTAGCACTGTGAAGTTTTAAAGTTTGTAATGTCTTAAACCTTCATCATTTTTTTAAATATTGAAAATATTATACAGGGTGTTTCCGAGATGGTGTTACAAACTTTCAGGGATGATAGCGAAGGGCACATATATCAATTTGAGATGAGGAACCCTGGTACGGAAATGACCGAGTCGAAAGTTACAAGCAAAAATAGTTGTGTGGAAATGAAATAATTTTATTCCTCTGTACACCTTATTTATGTGTATTTATCTGTACGTCTTACACATTCTGTATTCATCTGACGATGTTTACGTTGTCTACTTACAGTATTCCATTCAGTGCGCTGTCTGAGGGGTGGGAACAGGAAACTACACTAAAGCAATGCAGATAGCGTAATGTGTAACGGACATGGTCAGTCCTGATATGCACGTCTGTAGACAGCAGTGTATGTGTACAAGTTGCAGTGTCCAGTCGATCAGTCCTAGTGAAATGGAGGAGTACACGAGAGCGGAATAAGCAGACCTGATTTTCGAATACGGATGAGCCAATGGGAACGGTAGACAAGCTCACAGATTGTATCGGGCCAAGTAGGAGACATCCGACCCATACCATTTTTCCACTACTGTTCCAAAAATTAAGGGAAGGAGGGCACGTGGTGTCAAATTACGATTCCATTTCCAGACAAATATTTTTCCTTATAACTTTCGACTCAGTCATTTTCGGACCATGGTTCCTTGTCTCAAATTGATACATGTGCCCTTCGCCATCATCCCTGAAAGTTTGTAACACCACCTCGGAAACACCCTGTAGAGCGAATCTAAATCAAGAAAAATGTCATCTTATGGTTTGTCTTTGTGACCTGCAGCCTGCTTTTGTCTTTTCATTTTTTCAACTTTTTTTCATTTTTTTTTTAATTATTAAATTGCATATTTAGTAGGCCAGAAAATGCCTGGATTATAATAAAAGAATATGAAGCGTTTTATTTCTCAGCTAGATCGTAACTTAAATGACTCTGCTTGGAAGTAATTTTAAGACTTCATGCCATATAGCGCATACAGCCTCCATATCCAGTCTACTACATTCAGAATATCTCGTTCTTTAATAGAATCTAGAGCGGTTGAATACGATTTTATTACATGCAGAAAAATAATTTAGTCAGCGCACCTTCTGTTTCCTCAATTTTTTATGTAAATTCTTTCGGAGGGAGGACGCATGTGAACAGAGCGTCAGATGGCCCAAGGAAGCTGAATCAATGTCTCTTCTCCCACCACTAAACTCCCCCCTCACCTGGTGTGAAGCAACTTTTGTTAGAGATAAGAAACTGTCTCAAAATGACAACGCCGCGCAAGCTTGGAGCCGAACCAAAAAGAGAATGAGTGCGCAAACACAAGACAGGAGAAATATCGACAAGCAAAGAGAGAAAAGGAAAAAGAAGAGTGCTTTTGTGTAAATGGTTAGTTAGGTACAAACGTGAATTTTGCAGCGTAAGACAACTCAACTCGGTAGTTTTTTGCTCGCTATTGATGTCGGTGTTAGAAAGAATATCTTGAAACTAAAACTAAACTCAGTGTTAGAAAGAATATCTTGAAACTAAAACTAAACTATCATAAAAAGAAATGGAATACTATTAATTACCATTCTAAAACAATGGCAATCTTGCTCCTGTAGTAAAATTGTATTCACTTAATTTAAATCTATGTTTTGCATGTAGGTATTTCATTTGTTTCATATTCAATTTGTCTGTGTTGTTATTTTGTTTCCCTTTCCTATGAATGCAACATTTCCGTCGGAAATAAGATTCTGACCCATTTCCTCTGCAAGTCTTTCAATCTACATTTTTACCTTGCAACGAGTAAGTATAGCAAAATTACACAGACATACTGAATACAGTGTTGAAAGTCGTTTCTTTGCATTATGCCAGGGGTCGTCAGCACAGAGCACACTGGGGCTAGCCTCTCTTACCCGCGGAAAACGCAGTGCACTATAGTGCTCTCGTAGCTGCTAGCGGGTATGCTCTCTACCTCTCCCTGTTGCACGACGGTGCACACGGGACAGCACCGCGTACCCGTTGCACATTTCAGCTAGTGCTGACGACCACTGCATTATGCCGTTTGATAACCGAATATCAAGAATTCTGCAAGCCACTGGCAGGCGTAGCTCAGCCGGTTGAGGCATTTGTCTGTCGATCCTGAGTTCCACCCGGCGTTGGTTCGATTCTCGCTTGGGATGATTACCTGGTTGGGTTTTTTCTGATGTTTTCCTCAACCGTAAGGTGAATGTCAGGTAATCTATAGTGAATCTTCGGCCTCATCTCTCCAAATACCATCTCACTATCACTAATTCCATTAACGCTAAATAAGCGAGTCGTTAATAGAGCGTCGTTAAATAACCAAGCAAAAAAACAAGACTTCTGCGCAAGCTCGAAGATTACTTGCGCTTTAAACCAATTGCCGCAAGGATCCCAAATTGTTGGTGTTCTGTAGAAGAATAATGCGGTAAACTAGTTTCCTCTTTTTTTTTTAATTACAATTCATATTGATTTTCAGATAAGCGGACTAACATGTATACTTATATCAAGTTTCTATAATTATCAATCTTAATGACTTATCAATCAAAATATACAAAAAACAAGTTACATACTATAACTGTTTTAAATATATTTATATAACATTTGATATGAATTTATTACAAATACGAACGATTTCGCCCTCTTGGGGCATCGTCAGGCGGTACATAACTATATTAAATGTTTTAAAGTATAAAATGTAATATATTACATGTGTTGTGAACATTTGTGCATAAAGACAATGAAGAGTGTATATGATACTTTCAATTATGTTAAAATTACTGTGCTATGTATAACAACCATTGCGTTCTAAAATTGTAGATAAAACATGATGAATTAAAATAAGTTAAAATCCTTAATGTTATATTGATGTGAACACAATTGTTTTACAGATACTATAAATTATAGGTATTAATATCTATACACGCGAAGCCAATCTATCTTATTACTGATTGTAAAGTCCAACTTTCCAACATGATCAAATATTGATATTATTGTAAAAATATTTGATAATGTTGAAAAGTTGAACTTTACATTCAGTAATATGATAGATTGGCTTCGCGTGCACAGATATTTATACCTATAATTTATATTACCTGTGAAACAATTGTGTTCACATCAATACTGACGTCAATATGTTAGGAGAAAATCCACAAACGATTAGGGAAAACGCGGAAATTTTATTTGAAGCAAGTAAAGCTATAGGATTGGAAGTAAACCCCGAAAAGACGAAGTATATGATAATGTCTCGTGACCAGAATATTCTACGAAATGGAAATATAAAAATTGGAGATTTATCTTTCGAAGAGGTGGAAAAATTCAAATATCTTGGAGCAACAGTAACAAATATAAATGACACTCGACAGTAAATTAAACGCAGAATAAATATGGGAAATGCCTGTTATTATTCGGTTGAGAAGCTTTTGTCATCTAGTCTGCTGTCAAAAATCTGAAAGTTAGAATGTATAAAACAGTTATATTACCGGTTGTTCTGTATGGATGTGGAACTTGGACTCTCACTTTGAGAGAGGAACATAGGTTAAGGGCGTTTGAGAATAAGGGTCTTAGGAAAATATTTGGGGCTAAAGGGATGAATTTACAGGAGAATGGAGAAAGTTACACAACGCAGAACTGCACGCATTGTATTCTTCACCTGGCATAATTAGGAACATTAAATCGAGGCGTTTGAGAAGGGCAGGGCATGTAGCACGTACGGTCGAATCCAAAAATGCATGTAGAGTATTAGTTGGGAGGCCGGAGGGAAAAAGATCTTCGGGGAGGCTGAGACGTAGATGGGAGGATAATATTAAAATAGATTTGAGGGAGATGGGGTATGATAATAGGGACTGGATTAATCTTGCACAGGATAGGAACCGATGGCGGACTTACGTTGAGGGTGACAATGGACCTGCGGGTTCCTTAAAAGCCATTTGTAGGCCTACGTAAGTTGTATGTGTTGTAAGTGGATATTACGTGAAACATCAAATTTACTTAAGAATGATTTCAAATAGATTTTATGACTCCTAGAAATCCTAATATTTTAGAAATAATATGTCCTGGACCACTACGGGCTTTAAAAAATTTCGACGTAACGTTGCACGCAGTAATTGCACTGCGGAGAAGAGTGAGAAAGAGAGTATACAGTTGATATAAATTCGCCGCTCACATCTCAGTTACAAGATAACCTGTTCATTCCATTGCTGACAAGACGCATTGCCTCTGTCAGCCTCTGACATTGCATAATATTTTTTCTGCGTCAAAATGACGGCGTAGGTGTCAAGAAACTTACAGTCTCATTTAGAAGAAGTTAAAAAAGAACTGCGGGCCCAGAGATTTGGGTAATCTGACTGAATTAGAGCATTATTATACTTACTGCTATTGTTTTGTTTTATTATATTTATATATATATATATATATATATATATTAGTTTCATTCTAAATTAATTATTTTATCGTTGGTAATTTCAGTTGTTATTTAAATTAATTACTTACTATTATTATTATTATTATTATTATTATTATTATTATTATTATTAATGCTTTGTCAGCTTATTCTAAAGTTTATTTACGTATTTTATAATTTCAAACCTTTTTACTTAATTACCCATGTATTAGTAATTTTTTCTTCCTCTATTACCTTCATTGCCTGTTTCTTTGTATGTGTTTCGTTCATTAACCTTTGTTTACTTTTATATTTGTTTACTTGTCTCTGTTTAGAGACGAAAATTATGAGATCTATTTGGATTTTTACTTAATGTTCTGGTTTACGTAGACGAAATGAAAGAAGGCAAAAAAAGTGTTAAAAGTTTTGGCTAATGAATCAAGACACCTGTTTAAAAATTAACGCCTCTAAAAGCAAATATATGAACGTATAGGTCTCGCAAGCAGGGATTACCGACGACAAGAATGCGAACGGAACAATTCGATAAGGAAGAGCGGGCGACAGGAAAGGTCCCGAGATAACTTGAATGATACTCAATAGTACAGTCGGTAGAGAAACGACATCGATAGAATCGTGTTGTGATAGTTACGTTACGGTTTTAGTTTCAGTTCCACTGCATGTGAAAACGTGTCTTGTTCCAAGTGTGTTTATTTTATTATGTAGTGATGGAGCGTTCCCCTCGCAGAGTATCATTATTTTATTCGTAAGCATAATGTTGCGCATTTAATTCGCTTCTAATTTTTCTCTTGCTACGTTCTTTATTTCCACAGGCGATGTCTCCATCTATTCATCTTCTTGGAAGAAGTAGTAATTCCATCCGCCCGTATCTCTCGCTCCCTCGGCGTGCCTACATACACACGTCAAAACAGACAGTAACGCTACCACTGTTTTTCGGTAATCGTTCCTTGCACGAGCTATATCAAGACACTCAGACAATATAAACACATTTAAGATAGATTATTGGAAACTTTGAAAAGTAGAATAATTGTTTGAGAAGGAAATCACGCACCGCTTAGCTAATTCAAGCAAATGCTACCACAGTCTCCAAAAAATTCTGAAGACCAAACTTCTCTAGAGAACTAAGTGGGAGTATGCAAAACTGTAATATTAGATCTTATTTTATATTAGTAGAAACGTGGGGTTCTAATGAAAAACTAGCAAAATATATCATTCGAAATCAAAATGTTGAGAAAAAATGTTTGCCCCTTTCTAGACAAGGGTACATGGATCAACCTAGAGAACAGAGAAGTATGTATAAAGATCCAGCTATTGTGACAGTGATGAAAAGACAAGGACTACAAGGTCATATCACAGTCTAGTATATACAGTCGCGAAGCTCAATACGTAGTAAATATGCAAACATTAGATAGTTGCTCACCACTAGGATCGCTAATATCGCCTCATTACAGGCAATGCAAAATAGTACCGTCACAGTCTATTGTTTCTAGCACCCTCAAAACTCAAGCTTCGTGACTGCATATAGTAGACTGTGGTCATATTCTACGTCGAGACCAGAATCTCGTCAGAAGAGCAATGGAGAAGAATCCAAGAAGGAAAAGATCATTGAGTCTATACACCAGGAACGTGATGTAATGTCCAAGCAGACAACGATCTTCATGTCTATTTCCACCTACATTACTGAGAGGTCATGAAGACGCAGCTGAAGATAGAAATCTCTGGAGAGCTTTAATTAAAGAGGCTATAACCGTTTTCAGTTTGAGTAGCCATACATTAAATTGAAAATAATCTTTGGTTATTCATTTACTAGTGTTTCCTGTTCCGATTTCTTTATTTACCTGTTTATTCAGAGGTTTACTAATGTTTCCTTTTTGTTTCTACTCAGTTTTCTTTCCATATTACGAGTCTATATTTATGACATTATTTCAATTTATTTATAGTTAGGTTACTTTTGCTCATTATTCCCTACTTATTTTGCTTTTTATTAATGTATTTTTAATCGTCTTCATTTCAATTTTTTTGCTTCATTTGTTTTTATTTGTTTATTTTTATCTTCCCCATTCGTTCATATCTTTTCTATTTTTATTTTGTTTTATTTTAAAAACAGTAATCTCACTAGAGGTTTTGATTTACCTATAGATAATGAGAACTCGAGTGGGATTTAATTGACTATTACACGATTAGAAGAAAGTACAGGTTGTTTCCAATCAATGACAACGATTTTTTAATGACGTCATATGTGTCAGGAGTCACACAACTGAACTGTGGTCAGAGGTGACAGACCAGTAGTTAGTGATTTCATAGTCAGAGTGCACAGTGTCTCACAGCAATAATTTCCAAGAAAATCGAGCCTTTTTGGGAGTGCTACATTAAGAACCTTTTCGATGCCAAGTACAGTAACGATGCTGGTTATTTATCATTAGAATTGGTGAGGTATTTGGAGAGATGAGGCCGATGATGCGCCATATGATTACCTGACATTCACGTTACGTTTGGAAAAACATTGAAAAAATCTTCAACCATGTAATGAGCCAAATTGGAATAGAACCCACGTCCGAACTCTGCCTCAGTCTATACTGAGGATCAAGTAGGAGCAGTTCCTAAAAGGCTAATTTGACCGTCTCTTCAGTGTTGCCAACTAATACTAGATATCACCAAAGAGGGTAAATTCACAATGCCATGTAGTATAATAATAATAATAATAATAATTACTTACTTACTTACTTACTTACTGGCTTTTAAAGAACCCGGAGGTTCATTGCCGTCCTCACATAAGCCCGCCATTGGTTCCTATCCTAAGCAAGATCAATCCAGTCTCTACCATCATATGCCACCTCCCTCAAATCCATTTTAATATTATCTTCTCACCTACGTCTCGGCCTCCCTAAAGGTCTTTTTCCCTCCGGCCTCCAACCTAACACTCTATATGCATTTCTGGATTCGACCATACGTGCTACATGCCCTGCCCATCTCAAACGTCTGGATTTAATGTTCCTAATTATGTCAGGTGAAGAATACAATGCGTGCAGTTCTGTGTTGTGTAACTTTCTCCATTCTCCTGTAACTTCATCCCTCTTAGCCCCAAATATTTTCCTAAGAACCTTATTCTCAAACACCCTTAATCTCTGTTCCTCTCTCAAAGTGAGAGTCCAAATTTCACAACCATACAAAACAACTGGTAATATAACTATTTTATAAATTCTAAGTTTCAGATTTTTTGACAGCAGACTATCTGACAAAAGCTTCTCAACCGAATAATAACACGCATTTCCCATATTTTTTCTGCGTTTAATTTCCTCCTGAGTATATATTTGTTACTGTTGCTCCAAGATATTTGAACTTCTCCACCTCTTCAAAAGATAAATTTCCAATTTTTATATTTCCATTTCGTACAATATTCTCGTCACGAGACATAATCATAAACTTTGTCAATAATAATAATAATAATAATAATAATAATAATAATAATAATAATAATAATAATAATAATAATAATATAGTATTAACAAGAACGATGTCTTCCTTATTTATGACATCTCATCTTTATGTTGGGGAGGTATTTTCTAAAAGGTTCAATAATTTGTGAAGGAGTATATTTTTCTTCTGCACCTCTCGCACATTATGTTAGGCTAGTAGTTAGTAGATTAGTGTATGGTCTAATATTAAAATGTCTGACAACATGAAATTCATTTCTTTGATTAAACGGTTTACGATTCACAAGACCTAACCTAAAAATGTATTTTGTTTGATCACGTGAAATGATTAGTACGAATTCCGAAAACGAATGCAACGTTGAAATGTATGCATAGAAATATTTAATCCATTATTGTAATGAAAGTCTAAACACGAAAGAAATTAATTAAAATGTGAAATGGTATTTCTATCGATTGCCCAAAGCATGTATCACACGAAATATGTTGTATTTATTTACACTTAGCTTACCCGACTATAATCTTGAAATTGTAACCACAACACAAAGCAACACATACAATAACTATTATGTATTAATATTAATTAGTTACTATAGTCCCGTCGCTCTTATTTCCGGCAGCCAATCACGTTGCAGGTCGGCTACATTTAAACGTGTGCGTCTTGTGATTCACTGATGATGATGTCATACATTTCCTAAGGCTTGATAAATAATTAATATAATCGCCCGTCATTTTGGCTCTTTCGTTGCCGTTCGCAGAAAGCACACGAGGACGTTATTTGCCGCTCAATTATTTACAGTGCTTTTGATGTATTATCATAGCAATTACGACATGATAATGTTTAACGGTGTGGCAAATAGATTTATCGTCTGGTAGCTCGGCAATGAAAGAACAAAAATGGCGAACGATACTACCTACTTAGAGGTTATAGAGCCTTCACTTCCTAAGACGTAAGCAAAGAGGAGTTACGCTGGGAATAACAGCGTCAGCGACTATGGTATGTTCAAATTTCACTAGCTTGCAGTAATCGGCTCAGAAATCTAGAACAATTCGAATTTTCAGAATTTAAACTACCGACAACTTGTCACTGCTCTCAACATGACAATTTATAAATTCACTACTATTTGTAGTACTTATCAGTACAGAAATTCGAAACGAAGTTGGCAAAAGAAAATTCAATCTACAAACTAGAAAATCACCATAATCCACTAGCTTATGTAGTAATAGGGGAAAAATGAATAGGTTTCATTCTTAGGATATTAAGTAAGCTGATCCGGAGTAGGCCTATAGTAGGCAAACCGGCTACCGCCTGAGCTAAGCCGGTGACTACTTCATCTTGCAGAGTTGAATTCCTTGACTATCTGAATAATGAATACTATATAGGTGTTTAAGTTCCTTTAGTTATTGATTTTTAATGTACGTACCTTTAGCAGCATTCGTTTTTTAACAGGACATAGACAAAAACTTTTGGACTGTATTGTATGTGTAGCTACAGAGGTAATTTCGCTGTTTCATACTAGGTTTATCCCTCCATTCCTTCACTACCGGTACACCGAGAATGAAAACTTTCGACAACAATATTATTATACTTGCCCAGAGGCTAGCACTAATTTATTCATTCTGCACAGAAGCCAGCTTCTGCGACCCGAAATTAAAAAATTTCTCTTTGAAAACATTTATTTTAACAGTCCTTCGTAAGGTGGTACATAATTGAATTTTATAGGAGGGACTGGAACGCTGAGATGTGTTTCATTTTATTCTGTTAAACATTCGTTCTCTGACATTCAGGAGACTTTTTACAAAGACTCGGTAGTTTTGTCGGCAAAGCTCGTGCGTGTAATTTTATTCCGCTATCCGTTAATTTCTTTTTAGACTTTAGAGAAGTATTGTCTCAAGATTGAATAATATTTTTAACAAAGAAATTTGTTCATTTTGTGACGCAATTCTTTAATTTGTTCCTGCAGTAGACCGCTATAGTTTTTTTTTTATTTAAATAGTATTTCCGATGAAGAAATGTGTTTGTTTTATGCAGTTATTTGCTCAGTGTATTCAATTTATCCTGTTATCGATTGAATTTGTTTTACTTTAAAAACTTTGTCCAATAGACTTATTGAACATTATTTCAGATAAACCAATGTATTTGATTTATCCTGATGTTCATTTCTTTTTTTAACTTTAAAAAGTTTTTGTCCAATTATTAAATAGCTCCGACAAAGAAATTTATTTAATTTATCCTGTTATCCATTTAGGCTATTTCTTTATGTTTTACTTTTAAAGGCTTCTTTCAATTGTTTTTTTGTTCAGTCAACTGAATCACAATATTCAGAAACCCCATATGTCCATTTTTTTTTTATTTACGAAATTTAGTTATATATGATTTCGTATTCTAAACAGGTAGACTCACGATATTATGAAGAGAAACGCCACGTATTCCTATCAACATTCGTTTTAGCTAAAGTGTTAAGAAAAAAATAATATGAGCACAAATCTAGGACCTGAGATGCTTTTTGTATCTCCTGAAAAGTTTAGTTTTCTAGACATGCGAGGTTTCTCAATATTCCGGTTCAACTGTCCGAAGACAGGTCTAAACCTCACAAGTGACACCACCAGGACACCACTTATGAGACAATTAGACCAAGAGATAAAGGGATAGGTAGAGTGGCCAGCTCCTTTCCCCCTCCTTTGCATACATCGCCGATTAACTACATATTACACTAATCAGACTTCAGAGGCATATAAACAATTTATTATTTTTCCTCTGACACATATAGTCAAGTGAGATGTACTGTCTGATAATAAATGTATATATCAACCAGAATCTCAATCAGAGGTATTTTTTCAAATATTGAACAGTATTTCCGGTAAATAAATGTACTGTGCATAATTTATCTTGCTACATTAATGTATCTTTTCTACTTTAATAGATTTTGTCCAATAAATTACTGAACAGTGCTTATTTTAACCTGTTATTCAGTCGTGATTTTTTTTTTTTACTTTAATGAGGCTTTGTCCATTTATTGAATAGTAATATACGTTACAAGAGCGGTATGTTGACGTTTTCATGGTCGAGGAAAAGATTGAAAAAGCGAAACGTAGTTGAGCTTTTTTAATTTCCGAGAACATGAAAACAAACATACCGCTCGTGTATCGTACATTATTTTGTGCGAAGATCGTTTATTACATACCTGAAAGACGAATTTCTAATTAGTTGCAATGAAATCTCCATGCTGGTTTCTGTTTAATGATGGCAACTTCGGAAAACCAAAATATCTTTCTTCAACATTGTTGCTATAAAATGTTTTCTGTGTTTACTATACTCCAGCAGGCCGTGATATACGTCTGTCTTTTTTTTCCCCCCAGTCTATAAATGCGAACTTAAAACAAACGGTAAGGTTATGTAATGATTTATTTTTCATTTTAATATTTTAACAATATTATTTATATAACATATTGCAGTAATAACATCGGCATCTGGAATCTTGTTGATTTTTTCACGGCTTCCTTAATGTTACTTGTATCAGGAATGCAATAAGTTTCGTGGAGTAGTAGACTTTACTTAATTTTTGCAAATATTTAAAAACAATAATTAACATTGCAATTTAGGTCAAATTGCAGTGGTAAGTTTCCAATTTATAATTATTACTATGTTAGACGTGTCTAAAAATAATATGTTAAAAGCCTAAAGCAGTAAAATGAATGTCGCGCTTAAGCGGTAAGAAGAGGGAAATTGTTATGTGTGTTACTTTGGGAATACTGAATGTGGTATTTCACACTTACCGCGTATTGGTTCTGTGCGGAAAACAAGCAAATACGCACGATCTCGCACAAAAATATTTACGACAAATGTATTCTGATACTAATTTATTTGTTCTTTTTCTCAAATTGCTTTGTCTAATATTTGTTGAACAGTATTTCTGATGAAGAAATGTATTTAATATATCCTTTAGCTAATAACAAATATTAATTTTTTGCTTTAAAATGGCTTTGTCCGATAATTATTGAACAACGCTTTCGGCAAAGAAATGTATTTAATTTATTCTGTTATCCATTCATTCATTTTTTTATGCCATCCTAGCATTATAAACAGGTTGTTACTACATCGAATATCGTTCATAATTGGCTTATTATGGCACGCGTGCTGATAAAAACAATGACGTATTCGCTTATGACGTAATACAGGAACGCTTGGATCGGGATGCATGCATCTCGTCTGAATGCCGTGTAACAAGAAATGAAATGCAGGACACAATGTAACATATCATTTATTTCCAATCTTTAACAATTTTGTATCACTTTTGTAATATCACATAAAGCAGTTTATGATTCGGAGAAACTATATTAACAAAATAAAGGAACATTTTGTAACATAAACTGCAAGCTCATTCATTCCTCTTTACTCAATGTCAATTTCCAGGCGCAACTAATCGATACGAACTTATGAACACAAATTGTCAGTTATGGATCCCGAGTTTCTTTTATAGTTTTCCTACAAATTATAATGCTTACTTACTTACAAATTGCTTTTAAGGAACCCATAGGTTCATTGCCGCCCTCACATAAGCCCGCCATCGTTCCCTATCCCGTGCAAGATTAAGCTGCCATAAAGTGTTGTATCCAACTCGTGGATAATCTTATTATGACACTCGTTAAAACTGCCGCACGAACGATAGTGAGTGTTACAAACATTCACTCATGCCGTAATCATAAAGATTATCCACTTATAACTATTATCTAAAAAGTATTTGTCCAATTATTGAACTGTATTTTCGACAAAGAAATGTATTTAGTTTATCTCTTATCCACAAAATTATTTTTAGAATTTAGAATGGGGTAAACCATACAGTTATTGGCCACTTAAGGAAAGTTTTATGTTTGAAAGTCGAGGATTTCAATGCATTATATTGTAAGAAGGAACTGTCTGTGCATCTGTAATTGTCAATTATTTCTTTATTCAAGTCACTCTTACAAAAATGGAATCAGTAATACTGTGTGATACTAGTGACCAAATGAAATTAATATGTATGAATTTATAGCTATTGGCCACTTCTTGACAGTTATTGGCCACTGACTGTATAGTTATTGGCCACTTCACAATTATCAACTATAAAAGACATTTATTTTTGTTTTGGCTGCAAATATTATTTTAAACTGTTGCTATTATTTATATTAGTTATTTACACATGCATTGCACTGCCCTAATACCAGTTTTATGTAAAATATAAATCCACATGTCTCTTTGCTCTATAGACCCTTATTTATATGTTGCTAATTTATCAAGTTCTTCAAGGAAATCATCATCCTCCGAACTACCCTTAAGGTCCATACTGTTATGTGAATCTTCTCCTTTATAAAAATGAGTGACATAGGGAGATATCACCATCTTTTTCAGGAATGTGTTGTCTGTGTTTACGTGAAATGTAATTTACATAAAATACTTTTTTACAATCTTCACATCAAATTTCTCTGAAAGCTTCCTGCAAATGTCACAAATTGGACTTGATTCATTTTGCAATTCTCTGAAAAGTGTTCGTTTTGTCATTTGTGTTTTCTCTTTTCTTTCTTTCGCAACTTCACGTTTTCCCTTTCTTTTTTCTTTTCTTGGACAACTTTCTGTTCGCGCTTCTTTCTGCGCATATCATGCTAGCTCTGTGATATTATCGAAAGTGGCAATCTTTCTATATCATGTTTGCCTTCTCTTTTAGGTGTCTCTGGCCACACCAGAGACTTGCCGATTGATGTATTCTTGACTCTTTTGAGCATGGGAGATATTTTCTTACTTATGTTCTTTTTACTTCGTTATTTAACGACGCTCTATCAACTAGAAGGTTATTTAGCGTCGATGGGATAGGTGATAGCGAGATGAGGCCGAGGATTCCCCATAGATTACCTGACATTTCCCTTAAAGTTTGGGAAAACCTCGGAAAAAACCCAACTAGAAATCGAACCCGCGCCCGAACGCAACTCCAGATCGGCAGGCAAGCACCTTAACTGACTGAGCTATGCCGGTGGCTCTCACTTACATATGTTACCACAACCAGAATGTTGACTATTGCTACCTGCATTCACACTTGATGTACAGTATTGCCATGGGGAGTCGGCCACTCGCGTAGCTCAGTCGGCTGAGGCACTTGCCTGCCGATCAAGACTTGTGCCCTGGCGTGGGTTCGTTCCCGCTTGAGATGATGATTTGGTTGAGTTTTTTCCGAGATTTTCCCCAACTGTAAGGAAAATGTGAGGTAATCTATGGCGAATCCTGGGTCTCATCTCATCAAATACCATCTCGCTATCACTAATCACATCGACGCTGAATAACCTAGTAGTTGATACAGCGTTGTTAAATAGCCAACAAAAAATACAAAATATAAAAAATTGTCATTGAGAGTCAGATTCCGGGGTTCATCTCTTGCATTTTATAATAGGTGTAATTGTCAATATTGTCAGCCAAAACTTCTTATTGAGTACAGGGTTGTTTCCAATCTCTGATAACGAATTTGAATGATGTCATGTGCGTCAGGAATCACACCGATGACAGCTGAATTGCAGCGAGAGGTGACAGACCAGTAGTGAGTGATTTCATAATCAGAGTGCACGGTGTATCGCAGTAACAATGCCCAAGAAAATTTAACTTTTCTGGGAGGTGTACATAACAACTCTTTCCGATGCCAAGTACAATTACATGAAAATCATAGGAGCCTGCAAAAACGTGGTTTCATTATTTCCAAGAAAGACATCTTATGTGTACTTAATAGGACTGGCAAAGCTCGGATGGGATTAATTCCAGAGTGGAAAAAGCAAGCAAATTAACCCCCCCCCCGTCACAAGTCGCCGCACCCCACGAGATGATACAAATTAATTCCATTCGAGCTTTACCAATCTTATTAAGTGTACAGAAGATGCCTTTCTTGGAAATAACGAAACCTCGTTTATTACAAGCTTCTTTTATTTTCACTTAACTGTACTTGACACCGGAAAGAGTTGTTATGTACCCCTCCCAAAAGGCTCGATGTTCTTGGGAATTTCTACTGTGAGTCGCTGTGCACTCTGACTATGAGATCACTCACTACTGGTTTATCATCTCGCGCCACAATTCAGCTGTCGTGTGACTCCTGACGCACATGATTTCATTCAAATTCGTTTCAGAGATCAGAAACAACCTTGTAGATTTGTCTGCATCCAGTGTTCGATATGAAATGACATTTTCAGAACGCTCATTATCAATTTTCTCCTAAGCTATAAGATTCAAATCACCTTTCCGTTTTAGCATTCTTTATTTTGATCTTTAGGTTTGCCTTAGGAACACCGTTTCTTTAGCAATGACTCTAACTGAAGTCCTCTGAGGTTCCAATTCTTCCAATGTTACCTTCATCGCCTTTGGCTTATAGTCAGCCCTTTTTGGAATCTTAAAAATAACCTAACCAGGGTATAAAATAAATAAGAATAGTTATTGGCCACCACTAAGACAGTTATTGGCCACGTGGCTAATAACTATGCACACATTTAATTGACTCAAAATAAAAATACTAGTGAAATAGTGGCATTTAATAAGTTAAATGAAGGAAAATAATTGATTTTTAATATTATTTTAAAATTACAGTTATTGGCCGAGGTGGCCAATAACTGAAAAATGCGTTATAATTAAACAGTTATTAGCCAGTAAATTTTCAAAATTTAGGGATTGTATTTGATTACGTTTTATAAGTGTAAAATGAAAATAGAGATGTACTTACCTCATAATTGGAATAATAATGAATACCAGTTAAAAGAAACAGTAATTATTACGACTCAACCACAACCCCGTTCTTAAGAATTTCACAAGAAACCAAAGCCTGGGAACGTGTGTTTTGCAAAAACATCTTTTTCATCTCACAGTGCTATCTGTTGTTGAAAATTAAAGTAACTACCAAATAAGAAAACACGCTACTACCATCTGGCAAAATATTAATTAATTATTTGCACATCCTGTCTTATTATAACATATCAAAGTTCAAGTGGCCAATAACTGTAAGGTGGCCAATAACTATATGGTTTACCCTGGATCCTTTTAAAATTATTGAACAGTTTTTCCAATAAATTTGTTTAATATATTCTGTTATCCATTTGTTTCTTTTTGAATTAAAAAAATCTTTCCTCAAAGATTGAACAGTATTTTTCTGTTCCGCCGACTAGCTGTAACCCATGAAAGCGCGGGTGCGAAGAATTGTTAACCTATTATTATTATTACTTACTTACTTATTTACTGGCTTTTAAGGAACCCGGAGGTTCATTGCCGCCCTCATATAAGCCCGCCATTGGTCCCTATCCTGAGCAAGACTAATCCATTCTCAATCATCATATCCCACCTCCCTCAAATCCATTTTAATATTATCTTCCCATCTACGTCTCGGCCTCCCTAAAGGTCTTTTTCCCTCCGGCCTCCCAACTAACACTCTATATGCATTTCTGGATTCGCTCATACGTGCTACATGCCCTGCCCATCTAAAACGTCTGAATTTAATGTTCCTAATTATGTCAGGTGAAGAATACAATGCGTGCAGTTCTGTGTTGTGTAACTTTCTCCATTCTCCTGTAACTTCATCCCTCTTATCCCCAAATATTTTCCTAAGCACTTTATTCTCAAACACCCTTAATCTCTGTTCCTCTCTCAAAGTGAGAGTCCAAGTTTCACAACCATACAGAACAACCGGTAATATAACTGTTTTATAAATTTTAACTTTCAGATTTTCCGACAGCAGCCTAGATGATGAAAGTTTCTCAACCGAATAATAACAGGCATTTCCCATATTTATTCTGTGTTTAATTTCCTCCCGAGTGTCATTTATATTTGTTACTGTTGCTCCCAGATATTTGAACTTCTCCACCTCTTCAAAAGATAAATTTCCAATTTTTATATTTCCATTTCGTACAATATTCTCGTCACGAGACATAATCGTATACTTTGTCTCTTCGGGATTTACTTCCAAACCTATCTCTTTACTTGCTTCCAGTAAAGTTCCCGTGTTTTCCCTAATCGTTTGTGGATTTTCTCCTAACGTATTCACGTCATCCACATAGACACATAGATGTAACCCGTTCAATTCCAAACCCTCTCTGTTATCCTGGACTTTCCTAATGGCATACTCTAGAGCAAAGTTAAAAAGTAAAGGTGATAGTGATTATTATTATTATCATTATTATTATTATTATTATTATTATTATTATTATTAACTATCGTTATAAGTAAAAATAGAATTTAAGATCGTCAGAAATAAACAAACACGACTTCATTGTGTTTTTGTAATATTAAAAAAAAATGTGAAACAAAATTGACTTATCTCACTGTATATTTAGGTCTGAAAATTAACAATAAATGCATAAATTATTTTCTGTATAATATATGAATAACGAAGTTAATAAATAATACAGCACGTTATTAATATACCATTTATAAGCAGACAGTCTTCGCGAACAAGAAGCCCTTGCTGGTAGTATAACAGCACAGCTAAAGAGAAGACTGGCTTCCTATGTAGGCATTAAGGAAAGTTCATATATCCAAGAGAATTTGTAATAAAAAAAAGAGTCGTGTGAAAGGGGTTGAGACTTTTACCTTGACTAGGAAACTTTTCTGCGGTGTGGGCGGGAGCATACGGGACTTTGAAATGAGAATGGAAATTGAGTTGCTGGGAAGAGATGTGAAGTTTTCGGTTCCTTAGTTACCGCAGATAACTTCAGCATTGCAAGCTATTTCCTAAATAGAGAGAAGAATAGCTTTGGCCGTGGCCGACATTCAGCTTCTTTTTCCTTTATTGAATGATAACGCTTAAAAAAAGTTGGAAATTGTAATTTTCTTTTGTAGTTTTAATTTCGCTAACTCAGAAAGAAAGAATGAAGTTTATGTGGAAGTATAGGATCGAAATAAATCACAATTTGAATAGTTCTTTCTTCATTTTGACTCAGAGTAATTTCAATGCATAACAAATGTTCTTTTTTGTACGAGAAACCTGCATTGATTTAATTATCTAATTTCCATTAAAAGTTGGACTTTTAATGAGAAATGTGTTATAAATGCATTATTTTATGTGATCGAAATATTAATAAACTAGTTTTTTCTGTTCAAATGCAAATGGACAAAATAAACCTTTAAAATGCCACGTGACTCCATAACGCAGTTTCATTCTTGTCACGTCAAAGTATGTGTCACTAAAGCATTATTCTTATTAGCCAGACTGATTGAAAAAAAATTTGCGCTGTCAGCTTCTTGGTCGTCATTAATTGTACAAATTTACTATCAAATCGATTTTTCTATAGAGATACAAATTTACTAATGTTATGTGTGCTGTTTTTTTCCAATATGCAGAAATGGTTCTTCTCTTGCCCATGGATTTAAGCTCAATATACCGCATGAGTTGAATTTTTCTTTCCACGCTGAGGAAACTTGATTGCCGGCCGATGCCCTTCCATGCGCGGCTATGGAGAAAGCGATAACGTTGCTATAGGTCTCGCAAGCAGGGAGTACCGACGGAAGGAATGCAAATGAAACAATGCGATAAGGAAGAGCGGGTAACAGGAAATAGCTTGAATGATATTCAAGAGTACAGGCGGAAGAAAAATGACATCGATAGAATCAGTCTTGCGTTGTGATACATTACGACTTTAGTTTATTCCATTGCATGTGAATACGTGTCTTGTATCGCACGGTATTATTATATCATTCATGAACATATGTTGCGCGTTTAATTAGCTTCGAATGTTTCTCTTGCTACGTTCTTTATTTCCACAGCGATGTCCTCATTTATTTTGTTCATCTTCTTGGAAGAGACAGTACTTCCACTGGCCTGCACCTCTCGCCCCCCTCGGAGTGCCTACATACACACGTCAAAACAGACAGCAACGCCACCATTACTTTTCGGTAATCGTTCCTTGCGCGAGCTATATCAGCGATAGCGCAGTTGTCTCAGCTTACTCTATTCTTACTAGACAGTGTTGCCAATTGGACGGAAATTCCGTCAAAACTGACGGACGGGAAAAGAATGGCTTTAACGGGTGACGGATTTTCTGGCGGAATTTACGATTTACAGCACCTTTTGACTTTTTTTTAGCTGCTGTAATTTTAATTGTTTAATTTTGGGGAGTTTACTTTTATTTGAACAGCCCTGCCTGTGCCTTATCATGTTAAAGAATTCCCCTGTTTCAGATTTCCTCGTAATCAAGTCAGAGTTTCACGAATTATTATTTTAATCAAGATTGGTAAGTAAGTTGTGTTAAATTTGCTTTTTATTTATATATAGATATATTGAGTGGGTATTTTTTATTTTTACGGATTCTGACGGATTTCCAAGTGTTAGACTGACGGGAATACAATTTATGTGTTGGCAAAACTGTTATTATAAGTCAACAAGAGGTTAAATATATTGTAAGGGTTTGTACGTGCCAGTAATTTAAGGCTTATGGCATACAGATATATTACCGAACAGTTAGTATTGTGTGTTAATAAATTCGGCTCTAGAAGTTCGAAGACGGCATTGGGAAATATTTCCAGTTAAAGTTCCAAGTCGTCCAGAGATACATGACCTTGTGTGTATATTGTGAGCGACTCAGAATGTTACAAATATAAAACACAGAAGGCAGTGTTTTCTCCTCACCTAGGAAAATTTTGATTACATTGAGCATCGCTCAGTTCTGCCTAAAAAATCGCTTCCTCGTCTTTCGCAGGAAACAGACCTGTCTTACAATTCTTTATGCCACAAAACTATTGAAGTTAAAGGTCTACAATTTACAGTTGGTTGATTGATTGGTTTTAATTCGTTGATTGGCATGGTCGGTTGGTTTGGCTTAGGGGTATTTGGTTAATTGGTTAGGTTGTGTATTTTGAATATTTAATTGGGTGGTTGGTTTGTTATTGGGATGGGGTGGTTGGTTGGTTGGTTGAGTTGGGTTTTTTGGTTGGTTGCTTGGGTTGAGCTAGGTGGTTTGAGTGATTTCGTTGCTAGGCTTGTTTGGATGCTTTGATTGGTTGGCTTAGTGGTTTGATCTGGTTGGTTGGTGAGTTATTTGGGTTAGGTTCAATTGTTTAATTGATTGTTTTTGAGGTAATTTGGTAGACTTAATAAATTTGTTAAGTTTAGAACGGTTTAACATTTTTTTACTTGGTTATTTAACGACGCTGTATCAACTACTTGACCATTTAGCGTCGATGGAATTGACGATAGCAAGATGATATTTGGAGAGATGATCCAAGGATTCGCCATAGATAACCTCACATTCGTCTTACGGTTGGGAAAATCTCAGAAAAAACCAAACCAGGTAGGCTAATCAGCCCAAGCGGGAATCGAAACCGCTCCCGAGCGCAACTATGGATCGGCAGGCAACCGCCTTAGCCGACTGTGCGACGCCGTTGGCCGTTTAGTATGATTGCCTGCTTGGTTAGTTTAGTTGAGTGCTTTGGTTAGTTGGTTTGGCTTGGTTCGTTGACTAGTTGGGTGGAATCTTTCTATTGACTCGGCTGTTTGGTTGGGTTCCTTAACTTTATAAGTAGCTTCTTTTGGTTAATAGTTTGGTTTTGATGGTCTCTTCATTGGTTTTATGAGTGGAGTTAATTTATTTGTTTCAATTCACGAAGACTTGACAGTTGGCTTATTCGCTTGTTCATTTATTCATTCATTCGTTTATCTGTTGGCAAGAGTTGAGAACAGAAGAGTAATTATTGGATTCACGTATGTATGTATGTATGTATTTTTTTATTTTTTTTAGTAGGTTATTTTACGACGCTTTATCAACATCTTAGGTTATTTAGCGTCTGAATGAGATGGTGAAATGAGTCCGGGGTCCAGCACCGAAAGTTACCCAGCATTTGCTCATATTGGGTTGAGGGAAAACCCCGGAAAAAACCTCAACCAGGTAACTTGCCCCGACCGGGAATCGAACCCGGGCCACCTGGTTTCGCGGCCAGACGCGCTGACCGTTACTCCACAGATGTGGACTGTATGTATGTATGTATGTATGTATGTATGTATGTATGTATGTATCTATGCATAGGCCTAATACAAAAGCAGAATAATTTCTATAATGCAGAAAATCTACCGCGAGGGGACATCGTCTTTCCTCACTTACCCAATGCGATATTTCCCATTTCAGCTTCTCGTCCTCGGCTGAGATTGAAACACGATACTCTGGTCTAGAGGCAGAATACTAAAGAAAAGACAGATTCAGGAACGTAAAGTGATTAAAAATAGGACAGGTACTGCCTAAAAAGTAGCCAACAATATTTTCATTCACGGTAGGGGATTATTTTTGACAGCCATTTTAATCAACGGTCTTTATGAAAAGTTTGAGAAACTCTTTCCCTAAACTGAGAAGTCTCATGAAGTGGGATCATTAATGTTAGAAATATCTTAGACGCTTTTAATGACACACTCTTGCCAAACCTTCAATATACACAACAGAAATAGGGAGCTATTGTTACCAATTACTGATGCAAACTTCGGTCATTAAAAAAAAATTGTATAAAGAAAATCTGCTAAAATTGGCACAATTAAGAAAAAGTTGAAAACAGTTTGTTACACTCCGAAACTCCGCAAGTATACTTAGCAAGAAAACCAGATAGAGATAAAATATTATTGTTATTATTATTATTACTATTATTATTATTATTATTATTATTATTATTATTATTATTATTATTATTATTATCATCATAATTCCTTCCAGTGCATTCTTCAGAATGTAATTTCTTCTCAGTCAGTGATCCAGCCAATTCTTTTTCCTCTTTCTAATCAATTTCAGCATCATTCTTTCTTCATCCACTCTTTCCAGCTGTACCGTTTAAACAGATATAATTAATTATGTACAATTTAATAGAAAATAACTATGTTTACATTAATGGGCATTTAAAATGATATAAATGTGCAAACGTATTAATGGTTTATAACGGAACTCTAAACATATTCCTTACTTCCATTCATAACTTAGTTTTGTGAAAATTCACCCCCACGTTCAACAAGGGAGACGTATGACTATTGACCCGTAATTCTTTAAAGGGAGTTCCTTCTTATCGCATGCAAAATAATGATAAAAATATTGTATCTTCAAGTAGTCATAAATATAATACTATTTATCAGAGCTCTTCAATTTTTTAGTTATGTATGTATACACTTCAAGCTTTAAAATACAAATAGAATGTTTACTCTAGAGTAAATATTTCCCCTTAAAATAATGTTTTAGTTTAAACATATTTCTTAATATAAATTCACTACATGTCTTTGATTAGGTACACCCTATTTACATATTATAGTACACATTGGTTTGAAATTTTAGCCACATACTACTAATAGATACTAAAACACACCTTGCCAAAATTATTAATATAACTGCAACATTATGGGCATAGAGCTAATACCAATCTACACCGCCAAAACATAAAATAAAAAAATAAACACTTAGACGGTGAAGAGTGGTATAAGGCCTATGCTCATAATATTGCAGATATATTAATAATTTTGGTAGATTGTGTGTTAGTATCTATTAGCAGTAAGTGGCTAAAATTGTAATTCAATGTATGCTATAATAATTTAATAGAGTGTACCTAATCACTGGCATGTAGTGAATTTATAAAACAATTATGTTTAAATTTAAAAAAAATATGTTAAGGGGAAAGATTTACTCTAGAGTAATTATTCTTTTTGTATCTTAAAGCTGAATGTGTATACACACATCAGTAAAAAATGAAAGAGTTCTGATAAATAGTATTATATTAATTTATGAGTACTTGAAGATGGGCTATTTTTACCATATTAATTACCATTTAATTTACAATATTCTGGACACGAGACATAATAATATACTTTGTATTTTCGGGATTTACTTCCAAGCTTATCGCTTTACTTGCTTCAAGTAAAATTTCCGTGTTTTTCCTTATCGTTTGTGTATTTTCTCCTAACATATTCATTTCATCTGCATAGACAAGACGCTGATGTAACTCGTTCAATTCCAAACCCTGTCTGTTATCCTGAACTTTCCCAATGGCATATTCTAGAGCGAAGTTAAAAAGTAAAGATGATAGTGCACCTGCTTGCTTTAACCCGCGGTGAATTGGAAAAGCATCAGATAGAAACTGGCCTACACGGGCTCTGCTGTAAGTTTCACTGAGACACATTTTAATTAATCTACATATGGCGTTAAATTGGTTTATTTATAACAGCTCAGGATGATGGAGGGAAAAGTTTTCGTATGTGACAACATTACGGCAGATAAGCTGTTTTCACGCTACGGCGCTTACAGGTTGGATCGCACCCGTCAGAGAAGTTGTTGAAACTGTCATTTACCTAAGTACAGAGGTGACATCTGCGTACCGCTGATGCTCTGGCATTTCTAAAAGTGCCAGGCGTTTTGTGAATAATCGCTACAGCTACAGCCAGTTCGTATACAGTATCTGTCGAGGTCTCGCAGACAATACGTTTAATTTCCCCCGACAAAACTAATATACAGGGTGGAAGTGAAATAACCTTGAAGATTTTCAGAGTGAGTAGCTCATTTTGTATGTAACAAAAAATATATAATACCATATTGGTGGAAAGTTAATAATATTTTCAGAAAAAAACATGTTTTTTCTCAAATGTTTAACTACTTCTGATTCGATAACTATTGCGAGTAGGATCGTGATTTTTGTAGAAAATTAATAAATAATAATTAATCATTCTGACGTATTTCAATATTGTGGACGGTTTTCGTGTAAATTTAATTTTAAAATCTCAAAATTCAAGCCTCTGCACTCTGCGAGTTGATTTCAACACAGCGCCAGAGAACAGCTCATCTAGCGAGATACTCCGAGTTACCGAGTTCGTTCATCTCTTACATCTGTATCTCGAGTAGTGTGTGTCCGCGGCGATGTTGCCGGACTGCTGAAAATTTAAACTTAATTTCCTAATTAACCGTGCATTTAATCAGAAAACGTAATAGGCCTATAGGTTTTTTATTCATTTCAGTGTACCCTATCGTCCCTTTCAATCTGCAAGGTTATTTCATTTCCACCTTGTATACCAGATATAGGGTGCGTCAGAAAGAACGGATGGATTTCACATGGCAAGAAAATTGTAAAGATTCATCAAATCAAAAATTTATTGTTATCAACATATTCACCAATACATGCAGTTTATTTATGGAAAACAACATTATCCATATAATGTCCTTGGCTTTCAATACAGGCATCGAGGCGTTTTCTGATGTTCGCCATCACTTTCACAGTCATAGCTGGTGCAATTGCCACGATTTCTTCACGATTCGCTGTCTTCAGTTCGTCCAGTGTATGTGATCGATGTTTACAAACTTACGCCTTCAAATGGTCCCAAAGAAAGAAGTCGCAGGGCGCGAGATCTTACCGTAGCCTCGGACAATCTCAGTGCAATAGAATTTCGTCCAGGTGATTTCTTCTTTAATGTTGAACCTGTGATACGAAATGAAGCCACCCACCGCAAAATTGTATTCCGAGTTGGAATCTAGCGTGACATCCGATGTCGAAATGAATCCTGAGTGGCGATCACAGACTCTTCATTTTTCAAAAGTGTCTCTACGATGAAAGCACGTTGTATACCAGACCAACACCATATTCTCAACTGAAACTGCATTCTATGGCTGTCCCAACAGTCGTGGTCCCCCTCACTTTATCTCTCTCCTCGTTGCGTATCGATAGTTTGAAATCCATCCGTTCTTTCTGACGCACCTTTATAAGGGAACTAAATACGAGTAGGATCCTTTTGAGAGATGACTGAGGGAGAGTAATTACACATAAAAATCTAATACCATTGTGGTTAGTTGTGAACGTTTCTTGATATATTCATACAAATAAAAGCTAACAGATGGCAACATTGCAACTCTTGTTCACGTAACAGTATCGGTTCAGTCGCAAGACACACCATAAATAAGTACGTAACTATACGAAAGGTTCAATAATCTAACGCTTCACAGAGGGACATTGGTGACTATTTATTTCCTTCTTCGTATTCTAGTATTGCTTACGACTTGCTTCTACCATCACTGAATTCACGGTTGCCACGTCTTCCTGTTCACACACTTTGTTACCGATCTCCAATGAAATTACGACCATAACGCCAATGTTACGCAACAAACCAATCAAGGACATATTTGTTGGTATTTGCTGTATAAAACTTCTAACGTCATCTCTCCAAGGTCTCCTTTTTTCCTGCAATGTTCATTCCAGAATTCAACTAAAAACACTACTTTTCTCAATATCCGTTCATTCATTCATTCATTCATTCATTCGTAGTGTTTTGCTGAAGGGCACGTCTTTCACTGCAAACCCAGCATTCTCCGGTCTTCCCTATTTTCTACCTTCATCGTAGTCTCCGCATAAGATCCATACATCTTCATATCGTCTTCTGTCCCAAACTTTTCTCCCGTTCACCATTCCTTTTAGTACAACCTTCAGTAGGCAATTTCCTCTCAGCCAGTCACCCAGTCAACTCCATTTTCTCTTCCTGATCAGTTTCTTCACCCACTCTATCCAGCACAGTTTCGTTTCTTATTCTGTCCATTTTACACGCTTCATTCTTCTCCATATCCACATTCAAGTGCTTCTAGTCGCTTCTCTTCACTTCGTCGTAATGTCCATGATTCTACCCCTTACAATGATAACTCCACATAAAGCACTTCACTAGTTCTTTTTCCAGAAGTCCGCAGAAGATGCTCCTTTTTCTATTAAAAGCTTCCTTTTCCATTGCTATCCTCCGTTTGACTTCCTGGCTGCAGCCCATGTTACTGCTTATAGTAGGCCTACACCCCAAGTATTTGAAGCTGTTCACTTACTCTACTGCCTCATTTAGAATTCGCAAGTTTACCTTCTTTACTTTTCTTCCTATGACCATGGTCTTCATCTTGTTTGAATTTATTGTCATTTCATGTCTTTCCATACTGTTCACAGCTGCCATTTAGCTCCAGTAGGATATCGCTTAGTATCATCTCAGTTCATAAGGATCAAAATATTATATTTCTATGTTTAAATCACTGCCCTGATTCATCTCTCAAAAGGACCCTATACAATTCACTTCCCCCTTGTATAATTTTCGTTTTATAATTTGTCTATCTTAAGTTTTTAAAAAGTTTTTATATAAATCATATGCGTAATATTTAGTCTGCTTCCCCACTGTATAATTTTCGTTTTATAATTGTCTAGCTTAAGTTTTTAAGAAAGTTTTAAAATAAATCATATGTGACCAGTTGCACGAAATGGGATCTAAAGTAGTATTTTTCATTTTTTGTGTGTGTTTTGTGGCTTCAAAAAGAGGATGAAATACTGAGCACTTAAAAAAATTCATGGTTCCAGGTGCTATAGTTTTTAATATATTACTTATTGAATGTTGATATTACATTATGTACTTTTCGGGAAAATGCAATTAAAGTTTTCACTTGTTTTCTTAGCAACTATAAGAAAGATTTAAGAAGCACTGTGTAATTATTATGAGTTATACATGAAATGAGAATATAAAAATAACATTAACATTACCTATTTATGTGCTAGTATGTTGCAAACTGTGTTTGATTGATAATTAATATAAAAGTAAATTTTTCTGCAAAATGAGTTGAACATAAAGTGAACATAAACAAATTAATGTGAAATACAACACATACATTAAACATTAAGTTACAGCATGGAATTGGTATGAAATACATACAGAAAACATAAAGAACTTAAAATAATTGAAACAATGTCTTCTAGCTGGACATCAGACTTTTCATTCTCCACGTCGCTTTCTGTTTCACTTTCACTGTCACGTGATGTAAAACAATCAGTATAAAAAGTTTGAGATTCGTCACTTAAACCTTCTATATTAATTTCCTTCTCCACGACATTAAATCAAGAACAATTCCAACTGCTGTTTATAGTACAAAATGAAAGGGACCTAAAATCGGCAATATTATAATCCTATAAGCGACTTTGGGTCTCTTTTCTGCTGTCGGCATTGTCATTAAAACTTATTTGCGCGATTTTGTGGTCAATAATAAAACTACGTCCTAGTTTAGTATGTAAAGAAATCCTACAGGTAGCGCAAGATGTGAAAACATAGAAATGTAGTTTTTACACCCCAAATTCGTTATTTTGTTCTCCTGTAAAATTTACTTTCACGACTTTAGGTGCCTTTCCGCGCAACGGGCCACATATACACAACAGTGGATAACCATGTTCATTGTCCTTGAAAAAGTTACTCTCCAACTTTTTCAAGGACAATTCGACCATTCTTCTGGATTACAGATTATTTCACAACACCTGATTTCGGTTCTTGCTGAAGTAACTTCTATGTACAGTTTTAAGAGGACGACCGACCAGGTTCACACACGAACCATTAGTTTAAGTAATAGCATTCGTTCTGTTTCGTTGTATGTCGTCCCTAAATAGCTATAACAAGTGTCAGGGAAAAGAATTTATCTCAAATAAGTAGTGCGATGAAAACTCTCTCACCACCAAGACTTACGCCATCATTTGTTTCTAAGACTGTACAATTCACTACGGCGGCAAATTCTCACCAATGCAGCTGAAACAGCGTAACATGTTCTTGCAGCATACTGCCCAGCTGTGTTTTTCGTCTAAGGACGTTATGAACGAGCTGTACAGACCGATTATTTAGTCCTGACAGCTCAGCGACGCGAAAGAGGGGAAATAATAGGAGTAGTGGGGAGAGCTCCGGAGTAGAGATAAGAGCGAGCGGTCAGTAAAGAAATACAGTGCAGCTTAACTGTACTGGAAATACACCGCTATACCGCACGCTTGACATCCGATCGCTCTGAATGCAAGCAACTGACTAACCCGAACACCCCTTTGCGTATCTTAATGGACTCGCCTGACCCAGGCGCACATTGTCGGCGACTGTACTGTACATAACACTTTATATATGTAGCTTAACTTTTCGGCTGTGTTACTGGTTTCAGATAAATAATGCGGCAAATTTTCGTTTAGTGAAACGTCAAGAAAATCTGTTGATTGCAGTACTTGGGTTTTAAAGTTTTAATGCTACAGATTGTTTAGTTTATTATTTCTGTAATGACACCCACTGCCTTTACGCAAGGAAACAAACTTTAGTGGGTAACTATTAAAGAAATCTTGATCACTGGTGATTAAGTTTCATGTCACTCATCTGACAAAAGATTGGACGTTCAGTGAAATTCCAGTCGAAGCAATATGCGGCAAATTAATGATTCTAAAATAAGTCAACACTGAGAGGGATTCGATAGAATGACGTATGATGTCCACTGTTATTCAGTTTGTTAATGAATGAGATGATGAAGGATGTCAGTGACATGAATGGATACAGGACAGGAGAAAAGGAAGTAAAAGCTGTTTGTTATGCTGACGACTAGACGCGGTATTAATCTACGACAGGGAAGATAACTTTCAAAAACTACTACCTTATGTAGATTCACGCTTAGCTCCCATTAACGCAAACTTTATTACATCAACAAGGAAAACTGAAATTGTGACAGCATGTAAATACCCTTTACGGTGTAAGTTAGAAATACATAGTAAAGTAACAGAACAGGTAATGTTCAAATATCTAGCAGCTGAAATAGTAATGGCGAGATAAAAAGTGAAGTAAAGTATCAAGTAAATAAAACCTCCAGAATATATTGATACTTAAATCATACTATATCGATGGTGTTTAGGTAAAAGGATTCTTTTAAATTTGACTTTTTTTTTTTGCTGTAATTAGTTATAATTTAATTACAAAATCTGAAGATATGTTTCCAGTCGTTTATATTTTTATTGTGTTCGAAGATAGGTTTGAACCCCATAAATGACACCAATAAGGCACCACTCATGAGACAACTAAGCCAGGGGATAATGGAGTGTCCAATTTCTTTCCTCCCTCCATTGCATACATTGCCGACTAGCTACATATTACACTAATCAGACTTCAGATGTATACAAACAGTTGTTCTTCATCTGTTACATATCGTAAGTAAATAAGAGGGGTGCGACGTAAGTATTTAGAGATAGGAAACTAGGAGTCTGCCGGTTCAAACTTGCACGTAATGACGTGAAATAGTTTTTGAGCCTGAACGCTACTGATTGAACCTGCACGTGGCATAGCGATACATTTGGAATTGTGTCGTATACAATAGTGCTATGTCTCTGTGGCACAATCGGTAAACATTGTAGATAGAACTTCCATATCTTAATCCTAAGGCTCTATAATAGGTATTTAATTAAAGAGCCTTCAATTTTGAGTAAAGAACAAAATGGCTAAAATAACGCATTACATAAGTTTTAATCCAGTGAGGCGCGGATGCCAGTAATGGCGGTAGCAGGATGGAGTCCTGCCGTTTCACTATATTATGTGGCCTGCCAGCTGACTCAACTGACTATAGGTCGTTCCATAACGTCTGACAGATGTAAACAGTGCCTGCAGAGAGAGGGAAAAGGCTAATTGCTATTCAACCAATAACAGAGGTCTTATTCCACGCTTGTCTTGAAGTTGGGAGGAGGTAGAACGCTTCAGACTGCCCAACTTCAAGACAAGCGTGGAATGAGACATCTGCCATTGGTTCAATAGCAATTATACTTGTATGTGTGTGTGTGTGTGTGTGTGTACTGTATGTATGTATATATATATATATATATATATATATATATATATATATATATATATATAGGGACATCATTTTATTTTAACCAACATTTTTAATATTAACCTGTCTATACCTTTAGAGAACCGGAAACACCGCTTGCTCCCCCCTCCAAGACTGGAGTTCGATGATACTGGCGTAAAACACAAATCACTCTACTAGATATAGGAAGGAAGAAAAGTAGTTCATCCATTTACGTAAACTAGGAAATATCGCGATTTTGAGTTTGATAATTTTCATTAGGTTTTTCTTTAATCAAAGTACAGTACTGTATTAAGAATAAGTGTTTTTACTCACGAAGTGAGTTATCCATGCGGACGTATTCATTATGCAGTGTATATTATACTGTCTACAGCACATTAGCGTACAATATAGAGAAAGAAGTTAAATTGAAAAATAATCATAATATGAATATTTAAACACAATTTTGAAAATGGTGGCCGTTCTTTTCGATACAGGCTTCAGTTCTTTTGTGCATATTATCGCACTATAGACTATTGCATCTAATTCCAATTGCCAGTTTCGTCCTTCGTACTAGTAACTCATGTTGAAATAATTCTGTACCTACTCTACGTACTGTAAATTCAATCTTCACTTCTGCCCGACCCGAAAATATAGAATTACTCAGACATGCTAGCTAATGTCCGTCCAAGTGGTTATGCCGCAGGATTGTAGAAAGGGAGGAAATCACGTGACAGTTAATTACTTAACGAGGCCCTTTTATTTAAGTTAAATTGAACAGATGTATAATATTACGTAAACTTCCAATTCCTAAGAGAAATTAATGTTTTCATAAAAGAGCTAAGACAGCCCAGCTATTACAGAGGGGCGAGCAGAAGCAGGTGGGGGAAATCGGGATGCGACGTAGGCAAACGGACAGTACCTGTGCGAAAATATGATTCAATATTGAAAGCTCTTTCGTCACTGGAAAACGCGAGCATATTTCTGGAACGTACTATACTCAGTAACTCAGTACTGCTTACTATCTGCGGTCTTGGTTCTGTGTGGAGTTGGAACTTCCTTAGTAGAAGGGGTGAGAGTGAAGTACATTCAAAAACTCAGGTACAATAAAAATTGAAGTAAAAATAAAATTATGTCCCTGTGTGTATATATATATATATATATATATATATATATATATATATATATATATATCCCTATCTCCCTCTCTCCCCCTCTCCCCATCTCCCTCTCCCCCTTTCCCTCCTCCCGCTCCCCTCTCTCTCTCTCTCCCTCTCTCTCTCCCCCTCTCCCTCTCCCTCTCTGCCGGTACTATTTACGATGCGTGGCTCACGCGACTGTCTGAATGAATGACTTGTTCCTGGTTGACTCAACTCAACTATATAACATTGCGTTACAATTGTACTCTAAGCTTCACTGTAAGTATACTGTAATATTCATGTAAAGTAATTCAAAATGAAATTGTAGAAGGATTATATCGTTGCTTCCGACACTAATTAAAACACAAAAAAGAAGCGCTGTAATTAATTACTTACGGCTAATGGAATAACTAACCAGTGTTGCCACCTGTACTGTGGGTGCATACTTTATTTCTCCTCGTATGCATTTTTCATAGACTGTGTGGTAGGTAGGTAATTCTCTTTTTAACAGGTGTTCTAAAATGCAGTGACTATTGTCAATGCATCAGCTGATGCTTAGCAACACTGCGTAACAAATTTTAACTTTTTTTTTGCGTTGGGCATGTGATACATGTTTTCTATATAATTTGAGCCTCCTGAATACGAATATGACAATAAAAAACAGTTGTTGGTTACGGATTTTGAGAAATTTTCGAATTTATGTCTATTCAAAATACTGCTTTATATAATGACAATAAGGTTAAATATTCACGTTCAGAAGATTACAGTTTTATTTTTCTGCATTTTCTTTCATACTGGGCATCAGGTAAATCACGAGATAAAGTTCAACAATAGTCTGTTAGCATATTGGTACTCCACTGTCCTTGATATCTTTTTCCCATAGTTGAAATTTCTTGATGAAAGCGCTCACCATGCTCATCACTGAAATCGTCACAATTCTGGGGGACAAAAGTCAAGATGGGAGTGAAGGAAGTGAATTTTCAGGGACATGTTACAACCCATAGTTTCATACGCCAACAGTAAATTTTTCACTAGTTCTTCATAGTTCTCACTTCTACGGTTACCCAGAAAATTTAATACTACCTCCTTTGAATGCAATCCAGGAGGCTTTCTCTTTTCCTTCCAACAAAGATTCCAAGTGATTGTCCTTCATTATTTCTCTAATTTGTGGTCCATTGAAAACTCCCTCTTTTATTTTCGATTCGCTAATAGCAGGAAATTTTTCCTGGATATGTTTAAATGCTTCAGTTTTATGATTCATCCCTTTAACAAAATTCTTCATTACCCCTAACTTAATGTGTGAAGGGGGTAAAATGACTTTACTTTGAGGTACAAGGGATTGATGTATAATATTTTTATTCCCTGACTCTAGTGATTGTAGTTTTATTTTATAATGCTTATCTCGAGCGCGACTGTCCCATTCGCACAGAAAGCAGCAAAATTTTGTGTAGCCTAATTGCATTCCAAGAAGCAATGCACATGTAAACCATTCGTAATTTGAATATTATCATTAGAGCACACTTTAAAGAAATACACGTCTTACACAGAATACTAACACATAGTAATCTCCTGGTAAACTGAAGCGATTTCATATAGCGAATCTGTTTCTGTCCCTCCAAATGTAACCGAAAAGAGCAATAAAACAATTTCTGCTTCTAGAAGTCGTTTTGACAAGGTGGTCTATTGCAAAATATAAACTACAGTAATGGCATTAAAGCTCACAGTGAAAGAAATACACATCTCAAGGAAAATGAGGTAAACTCAAGCGAATTCATACCGTGAACCTGTTTCCTCCCTCCAAATAGACTCATAAAAAGGCAATAAAATAATTTCCGTTTCTGCAAGTGCTTCTAACATGGTGGCCTACTTATACTGTTTTCACATAATGGGTAGTCACATTTGTAATACAAAGTACTTACACACGAAATACTGTGATTTTTTAAGGAGAATGCATATAAAATGAATTATATTGTGCATCTCGAAAACCCGAACTGGCGGAACATTTTGCATTTTATTTTTGAATTCAGGAGGTCGAAATTAGTAAGAATTTGTTAGTTTTATGTCTGGCGCAAAAAGGCTGTTGAACAGTGCAACAGCCGGTCAGTGGTGTAATGATAATGATAAAAGAAAAAAAATATTTGGAGAGATATTACACAATTCCTATTCTACTGAAAATCGTCAGACTGGATGTCGCAGTCGGTAGACTACTGTCCTACTGTGCCCGAGGTTACGGGTTCGATCCCCGCCTAAGTGTCCTTAAATGTGACGGGCTCATGTCAGTAGATTTACTGGCATGTAAAAGAACTTATGCGAGAAAAAATTCCGGCACACCGGCGACGCTGATAGTAGTAAGGTTGTAGCAAAAATTGGAAAAATAAAAGTGAAAAGAGTGAGTCCACAAGAGTCAGCATTCAGCGAAAGTGGTACAAATCAACATCCACTAAACACAATTCCTCCTAAAACCCTCAAAATTGTCCCCCCCCTCCGGTTAGGAACCACTGGTTTAGATTATATGAGTGTGCCGCAGGATTTTAAATTACACCTTTAGTGTGCCACACGTTGCAAAAGATTGACAAATGTTATTATAGACCAGACCTGCAGAACTGTAGCTCCTCAGAGCGACTGCCTTCTTACCCCCTTCTACCCCACCCACCTTTTCTACCAGTGTGGGCATAGCTAGAGTTGAGCTTAAACGATATTTCCAAGTATCTGTGACAACTGTGACTGTGACAATTAAATATCTGTGACTTTTATCTGTGATTTTGTCACACCGATATTTTATATCGATAAGTAAGCACAATATGCATGAATTACACCGATATTTTGTCACACCGATAAAAATTAACAGGAAATATTGAAGAGCAGTGCAATTTGAATACGAATTCTCTATACACGCCACACATCAGTGGTGTATATGGGAAAATGCAACAAATAAGTTATGTACATGTACCATTAACAAATAAATACTAAGCTAACTCAACAGAAACATGTAAAAAGTTAACCTCATATACCAAGAGGTTATATCGTAGTTGATTGTAGATATAATTTTTTAATGTAGTTGGGTATGGAGAAATTGAGGTTATGTGATTATCCTAATCGTTTTAAAAATTGATCCTGCATTAACATTATAATATTGAGTCAGAATAAAAATTAACGAAACATCAGTATTCCGAAAAACAATGGAAAATAATTACAAAACAAAACTTGTTCAGACAGGATTTTACACAAGATAAAGTATTGGTAACCAATGGTATTATTACTATTTAAATCGTGTAGTCATTATATAATTTATAATAAGATGGTGAAACTAGCGCTGAAGTAGTTTCGGCGAATTCGAATGTGAAAATCGTTGCATTTATAAGGATTTTTTTTTTTTTTTTTTTTTTTTTTTTTTTTTTTTTTTTTTTTTTTTGGTGGAGAGACAGTTCCTCGGGTTAAACTAGCGCTGAGGTAGTTTAGGTGATTTCGGAAGTGAAAATCGTTGAATTTGATTTTTTGTGGAGATGCAGTTGATCGTATATCCATGGCATAACAAAGCCTAAACTAACCAAACCTAACCTGTCACAGATTCGTATATGCAAGGTGTATATGCGGAGTACGAAGGGGACTACCTCAACGCTAGTTTAGTCGTTGATCCTATATGTCTAGGCATAATAAAAGCTTAAACCAACCAAACCTGACCTGTCACAGATTCGTATGTGCAAGGTGTATATAAGGGGAATACGAAGGGAACTACCTCAAGGTTAGTTTAGCGAAATAGTTGCCCATCATATTTGACAGTTTTGTCTCGTTCGGTTTTAATTGAGTGGAAAATACTTACAAATTAATATAAATTGACAGTGAGCTTAATATGAAAATGTGAAGATCTCGGGGAATACATAAAATAAGACTAAAATATGAAAACAAAATGTCAGATTCATGAGTATATTATTATAATGCCGCTAATAACTTTGCAACACATCATCACTTTGAAAAAAATAATATTGAACAAAATATCACGAAAAAATAACCAAATACCACCGCCCGATTGCTGTTTTTGTATCATGCGCATGTGCAAACCCACGACTTAGAGGAGAAAATATCAGTCACAGACGTTGCAACGGTGACAGAGTACTGAATACGGAGCAGATTTCGATAGCGATATTTTGTCACAGGTTTATCTGTGACAAAAAAATACCTGTGACAAAATATCGGTTTGTGAAATATCGGCCATCTCTAGTCATAGCGTTCTAGTTGCGCTCAGCTATATCAGCATTCATCCTCTCGGCGGAACGTACACAATACGCGTATTGCAGTTCGAAGAGAACTTGAACGTGGCAAACTCTAAACCCTTGAAGAAATACGACTTCCAAAGGAAATGGGAATATCATTATTTTGTTGTTGAAGAATACGAAACAATTGTTTGTTTACTGTGTCCCATCCAATTTATTTCTATTCGTCATTTCAATATTAAACGACATTTAAACGTATTAAGAATTATGGAATAGACAGACGTTCGGGGAAGTTCATTATTACGAACTGTATGTTGTTTACTTACTTATGGCTTTTAAGGTTCATTGCCGCCCTCACATAAGCCCGCCATCGGTCCCTATCCTGAGCAGAATAATCCAGTCTCTACCATCATATCCCACCTCCCTTAAATCCATTTTTATATTATGCTCCTATCTACATCTCGGCCTCCCCAAAGGCCTTTTTCCCTCCGGCCTCCCAACTAACACTCTATATACATTTCTGAATTCGCCCATACGTGCTACATGCCCTGTCCATCTCAAACGTCTGGATTTAATGTTCCTAATTATTATGTCAAATGAAGACTACAATGCGTACAGTTCTGTGTTGTGTAAGTTTCTCCATTCTCCTGTAACTGCATCCTTCTTAACCCCAAATATTTTCCTAAGCACCTTATTCTCAAAGACCCTTAACCCCTGTTCCGCTCTCAAAGTGAGAGTCCAAGTTTCACAAACATACAGAACAACCGGTAATATAACTATTTTACAAATTCTAACTTTCAGCTTTTTTGAGAGCAGACTGGATGACAGAAGCTTCTCAGCCGAATAATAACAGGCATTTGCCATATTTATTCCGCGTTTAATTTTCTCCCAATTATCGTTTACATTTGTTAGTGTTGCTCCAATATATTTGAATTTTTCCACCTTTTCAAAGGATAAATTTCCAATTTTTATATTTCCACGTCATACAATATTCTGGTCACGAGACATCATCATATAGACCTACTTTATCTTTTCGGGATTTACTTCCAAACCTATCTCTTGTATATTGATTATTTATTTATATTGTTAAATTAAGGACATCACTCGTTGTGCTCATTTTGTATTGAATTTATATTAACTTTCAAGGTTCATTACTTAAATGCTACAAATTTATGTTTCCGTAGGTGATGAAAGGAGGAAAGTTTTGGAAAATCTAAAGCAGGTTAGTGCAAAGAAATCTCAACGACAGAAAATGTAATCGTAAACCTTGAAACGACATAACGCATTATAAATACAGTGACTTTATTACAATATTTTTTTTTAATTACAGTGCCGCCACTGATAGACTTTCCCATATGCAAAGAATGTCAACAACTCTACGTAGAAGTCAATCATCCCCAATAGAAGTGGAATGAGGCTGACGTCGCGTATTTCCCCTAGTTACGGATTCTGCAGGCCTGAATCCACATGCTGTTTGTGTATTGAAGTTTCACTATTATTTTCATTCTGAATTCACATTTTTCATTGTCTGTAAGACTTCCAGATATTACTTTTTTGAAGGATATACATTTTAAAATAAACTTTATACATTACATTTAAAAGATTCTCTCTCTTCTGTAATTATTATATTCTCTGTGCTCTCCTTTTAAAGCAGGTAGTATATTATAACCTCTGCCATCTTGTCTACTTCATTATTTTATTCCCAGGGGCTGTAAAATACTCTAGAAACCCCACACCTTGTTCTGCCTAATCCCTTAGTCACAGTGCGGTGCCATCACCCGACCACCATTCCTGCCCTTCTTCCAATGCCCTCGCGACATATTCGACGTCACGATCTCCTGCTCCTTTAGAGCGCTGTAGAATATCGAAGAGGGCCAATTAGTCCCTATATAACGATATCTCGAACGTGTGCGCCAGATTCTTGGATTAAGACGTAGACAGTGACGTCAGCTTTAATTAGAACTCAAGTGTCTTGCTGCTGGCGTCGGAGATAACGCCGTTGTCACGTTATAACGACGGGGATTCCCCGCATGGCTGCATAACCCCTTTAGCACAGGTGCCATGATTCACTCCTCGTAGCCTTAACCAAAGGATGTAGTGTTTTGTTTGCTCTCATTTTCCTGCATGGATTTGTCACAGTATCGTGAACGCTTAGCGTCTTAACTCGACAAATCCATGAGGTAAATACATACACAGCTGAGGCTTATCATTTTGCGCATAAGATGTCTGCATAGACGACTTTATTACTTAATGAAATACAGAGTTCTATTTTATTTTATTTCATTTTATTTTAAGATGTCAACATAACAGGCAAGCCAATTCAGTGCTTGGGAAAAGTGACGTAAGTCAGTTTCCACAAACCTTTTTTGATAATTTATTGACGACTTACACTGGTTTATGTCGATTTGATTTTTTTTCTGTATGAATTATTGTAATGGGAGAAATAATTATGTATTTTTTCCAAGCGAGCAGATGTTCCGTAAGTTGTCAATAAATTATCAAAAAAGGTTTGTGGAAACTGACTTATGTCACTTTTCCCAAGCACTGCAGATTTATACACAGTGCGTTCGTAGCTCGGCCGGACCGTTCCGCGGCGGCCTTGGACTGGATACGTAAACGTAAACGACCGGCAAGTCATGGGTACGGAACGCTAACTACTCTACTAATATTAGGCTACAGCGCTACTCTGGCGGCAGGCGCGCCAATCTTCACCCAGTTCAAGGCCGCCGCGGAACGGTCCGGCCGAGCTACGAACGCACTGTGTATGTATGTATGTATGTATGTATGTATGTATGTATGTATGTATGTAGCTATGTATGTATGTATGTACACACACAAAGTTAAAGTGACAAAGACAATCTAATGAAATAAATACAAGAAACCTAAAAAATATATAGAAACCAGAAAGTCAAAATAAAGTAAATATGAATCTTAAAACAAAGTTAATAATAAAGTTCATGTAATAATAATAATCCTAATACGATTATAATCTTAATACAACGAGAATCTCAATTACAAAACAACAATGTAATATAAGCTATATCATTTTAAGAAATTTATTAAGTACAAGCATATTTGAATTGTTTAAGACTCATATAAAATAGGCTATATATATTTCTCCTAAGCTATGTAATCTATTATAAGTGCGAATAACTCTATAAATGGGATAATAACAGTATGAATTTGTATTTACTTTTGGGATAAAAAATATATTATGATATTTGTAAGCAGCATTGTAAAAAAAAGGTAAAGGTAAAGGTATCCCCGTAACATGCCAGGAAGGCACTTGGGGGGCATGGAGGTAGAGCCCCATGCTTTCCATGACCTCGGCACTAGAATGAGGTGGTGTGGTCGGCACCACGCTCTGCCCGCCTTTTACCTCCGGGAAAGACCCGGTACTCAATTTTATAGAAGGCTGAGTGAACCTTGGGGCCGTTCTGAAAGTTTGGCAACGAGAAAAAATCCTGTCACCACCTGGGATCAAACCCCGGACCTTCCAGTCCGTAGCCAGCTGCTCTACCAACTGAGCTACCCGGCCTGTAAGCAGCATTGTATCATTGTATGGGACATAATAAGAAATATTATCGTGTATACCAGGGCAGAGCTTCGAGAGCGGATCTAGACTCTAAACGGGGACGCTTAATATTCATCCGTCACTGAATCAACGCTGCGCGGTGTTCGGCGGGGAAGAAAGGGGATGAAGAGAAATCACATGACTCCCCGTGAGAGAGTAGAATCTGCTCTTGCTGCCCGGCCCTGATGTATACTAATATTTATTTTATTATTTATTATTTTATGTAAAAACAATAAAGCATTGCAATCTCTTCTATGTGATAAGATTGAAACGTTACAAAATTGAATCATAAAATTGTATGTTTCATATTGTGGATAATAATTAAAACTTTTAAAATATAGATATTTTAGAAATTTATTTTGAACCTGCTGAAGCAGCTTAATATGTTTAATTGTCGTTTGATTCCAAATTATCGAACAGTATTCTAATTTTGACCGAACTAATGCATAAAGAAATTTCTGTAAGACAGGAATACTCATATTTAGAATTAAGAAAGATAAAACCTAACATTTTTATATCCATTACAAACACTAGTAGTAACATACTTGGAGAAGTTCATGTTATTGGTGAATAATACACCCAAGTCTTTAATTTCTGAGAGAATAAGATACTGATACGAAAAATCTTTTGAACTTCTGGAGAATGTAGTTGTGTTACATTTATTTATATTAAATGACAGTGTATTAATTTCGCTCCATGTATTTAATTTATTTAAATTCCTTTGTAGTTCAATACAATTATCTAAATTATGAATTGCTTTAAATATTTGAAGTCATCTTCAAATAAAAAAACAATAAATAAAGTTGATATAATATTAGATATTTTTTCCATAATTTTAGGAGGACCTCACACGTAACATCATCATATTGTTAAAATATAAGGTAAAGGTTGGTTAAATTGTGATACGAGTAATATTGTGATAGTTATTTTGGAGAATTTATTACAATTTTACTGAGAGAGAGGAAGATCGGTTTTTTGCGTCAACGTATTAAAGGAGTGTTAGTGGACAAGTTTCTGCACAAAACCGGTCTTTCTCTCGCACTGCAATTTGTAGACGACACGTTATTGATGTCTACGACTGTCACGGGTATGAGGCAATTGTTAAAGGTTTTCGAAAAATACTGCATAACTTGGGACCTTAAATTAAATAAAGATAAAACAAAACTGATATTTAAAAAAAAAAAAAAGGATGTAAAAGATCAATGTCAGAAAATGTATTTATCAACGAATTTAACTTAAAAACTACGATGAACTTAAAATATCTCGGAATAAATATAAATTACAAGGGAGAATGGATAAATCAGATAAATAACATATATAATGTAGGTAGGGAAACAGTAACAAAATAGATAATACTATATATAAGATACCCAATATCAACGTTAATATGCTAAATAGAATTGTTTTCACGACTGTTGAATCTATATTATTATACGGATGTGCGTTATGGGGGTTAGAAGAAAAAGCATTGATAAATTTAAATAAAATAAGAGCCACATATTGTAAAAAGTATTAAATATTAGTTTATATTCGTCAAATACTGCAGCTAGAATAGAAATGGGAATGGTCAGTATCATGAGTACAATCCTAGTGAGAAACACAAAATATTTAATTAAAAGAATCCAAAGTGACCAAAATACTTTATTAAACAATATTTATTAAATCAAATTGAAAATACGACAAATATGGCAATCATAAAAATTAAAATAGCATTTTTAATATAGGATTAGGATGGTTATGTGATAACTTGGCTACTAGAAACAGCGCAGCAAGCCTAAATTTAATTAAATCAAGATGTAAAAATATTACTAGACAAAATGATTTCAGCAGTATCAATGAAATGCGCTCCCTAATATTTTTTAATGAATATAAAAAGATATAGGGTCGGAGTACATATATAGATAATATGAAAATGAAAGAAACACTTGGACTAGCCTGGTTCAGACTGGGGATTTGGAGATTAAGAAATAATAGAGGTAATATACCTCAAGGCACGTGCGCATTATGTGGACATAGGAAAAATGACATTCATATTGTTTTTGAATGTCAAGATACAATAGAAATACGGATGAAATTTATAAATGAAAAGTTCCTACAAATGAATAAAGAAATAGCCATAAGAAAACTCATGAATAATAATAATAATAATAATAATAATAATAATAATAATATAAAATTACAAAGACAAATAGGTCTATATCTTGTTTTGGTCAAAAAAATTAGAATGGAAAAAATAAATGAAGTACTGTACTCTAACTACGAGAAAGTCTCCAGGGAATGAAACGAAGCGGGGTGATGCTGTGAATGAATGTTGATGTCATAAGATGTCATAAGGTCACACACACGTGGGTACTCGTATCTCTATTGGCTATCTCTCAAAGCACAAACCATAACACTGATATACACATTTGTATAGTACCCTAGTTACAAAATTAGATCACTGTTAATCTCCTGGTCTTTTAATCTCTCCATACAGGAAATAACATATGCAGGAGAGCGCATGATTTTTAAACTGACGTTATAACTCTAATATTATCTATATACTTCGCTCCAATAGATGACGCAATAGTAAGCACATTTCTTTCACGGTTTATCTCCTGGTTGGAAAACAGTAGCTAGAATTGAATGAATTGTATCAACATATTAAAATGAGTTGAGTCTTGCAAAAAACTAATCGCAAGTGCAAGATAAAACATATTATATTAAATAGTTAATTTTAGAAATTATATTAAAAATTATATATAGTAAATTATAAAGTGTGTAATGTAATGCTTCAATGATTATATGTATGTATATTTTTTTCTTTTTTGTCTGTGAACTATAATAAATATATCACCATAAACCGGTCTTTCTCTCTGCTCAGTAAAATTGTAATAAATTCTCGAAAAAAAAAACTATCACAATATTATTCGTATCGCAATATTACTCTTTACCCTATAAAGTTAAATTTAAAGAAAAAATAAATTTATTGGTTAAAAAAACACTCGTCGACCTGGTTTGCAAGTTGGTATAGCGCTGGCCTTCTATGCCCAAGGTTGCGGGTTCGATCCCGGGCCAGGTCGGTGGCATTTAAGTTTGCTTAAATGCGACAGGCTCATGTCAGTAGATTTACTGGCATGTAAAAGAACTCCTGCGGGACAAAATTCCGGCACATCCGGCGACGCTGATATAACCTCTGCAGTTGCGAGCGTCGTTAAATAAAACATAACATCTAACATAAACAAGACTCCATGTTCTTGCGCATCCCTGACAGAGCAAAGGCCTGCCCATACCAACGCGAAACGCGGGAGCGGGAGCGAAAGCGAAACCGACGTGAATTATTGTGAGTACAGCGGGATATGAATTCACTCAAGCCGCAGCCACACAATCCCGCCTGGGCGGCGGGACTGCAACCAAACTTGCATTTTTATGCTATCTATTATTAGCAACTTCATGTTGGTTGGCACGTCAATTATAAATATAAAAGTGTAAATTATTATTATTATTATTATTATTATTATTATTATTATTATTATTATTAAACCGTCATCTCATCAACATCATCGTCGCCGTCGTCCTTGTGTTCATCGTGGGCGTTATTTGTTAATCCATCATGCATGTAAACAAATGCGAGCGGACTGCGCACTGTTTTTAAAGTCAGTGGAGCGTCACCATGACGACGTAATGCGATGTTTTGTCAAGTCGGTTGAAAGCAATGAATAATAATTAGTGAGACGTCGAGGAATCGGAAGGACTCTCCACCAACAACCCCTTTCCACTGTCCCTCACGTCATCCCCTCTTTGACCCAGCAGGTATTCAAATTTGTCTTAACTTGGTCTCTAACTCGATGAGAAATGCAAAACGTGGAGACGAACTCTGCAATAACAACAGAGCTGGCAACCTTCTTAAATGTCTAATTACCAAAGCATTGTGTGTTCGTCACTCGTCTGGGAATTACGACGTTTTAACCGCCCCCGTTTCTAACGCTAGTTTAGTGCTCACACTTTGGCGCATAAACAACTTTGCAATCCTGTGTTGTTGTTGTTTTTATTTATGTTGTTGTAGTTGTTGTCGTTGTTGGTGTTAAACTTTGCGTTCTAAAGAGAACTGTCGTTCCCTTTCCTTCAATAAGAATCCAATAGGAGTAAAGTATTGTGATGCTACTTTTCGTATTTTATCGGAATACACACTGTTAACATCCCAAATAATGGAAAAGTGGTTTTCAGCGTGGCCTTGCTTGTCTAATTACGATGACCTGTTCCAAACTATTGCACACAATGATGTACATGAAATAAAGTCAATTTCACTCAAATATAAACGCCTCTTCACTTAGAAAAATATACAATTTCGATTTACTTGGAAGCGGCTCAAAAATTGTCGACATGTAACGTGTATATTCGGCCGGCATTACTTACTTACAAAACAAATGGCTTTTAAGGAAACCGCAGGTTCATTGCCGCCCTCACATAAGCTCGCCATCGGTCCCTATCCTGTACAAGAATATTCCAGTCTATCATCATATCCCACATCCCTCAAATCCATTTTAATATTATCCTCCCATCTACATCTCTGCCTCCTCAAAGGTCCTTTTTCCTCTGGTCACCCAACTAACACTCTATATGCATTTCTGGATTCACCCATACATGCCACATGCCCTGCCCATCTCAAACGTCTGGATTTAATGTTCCTAATTATGTCAGGTGAAGAATACAATGCGTGCAGTTCTGCGTTGTGTAACTTTCTCCATTCTCCTGTAACTTCATCCCTCTTAGCCCCAAATATTTTCCTAAGAACCTTATTCTCAAACACCCTTAATCTCTGTTCCTCTCTCAAAGTGAGAGTCCAAATTTCACAACCATACAAAACAACCGGTAATATAATTGTTTTATAAATTCTAACTTTCAGATTTTTTGACAGCAGACTATCTGACAAAAGCTTCTCAACCGAATAATAACACGCATTTTCCATATTTTTTCTGCGTTTAATTTCCTCTGGAGTGTCATTCGATCTGTACTAATTAGATAAAAAGGAAAGGATTTTATGGAACGGAAATTCTACTTCAGTTGATTCATTTTTTAAAGTTGAACTTCGCAAAGAAAATGTTGCGTACTTTACAAGTGTTTGTTTCACAGTAAGTAATTTTATAAATGAGTGGCTGAATGGAGTAAGGGCCCATTCCAATTCCAGTAAATTTTCAAAACTATACGTCCTAATATTACTAATTTATTTTTATTAATGTAAGCAAGATGGATACGGAGCATATGAAACACAAAGCATGAACTTACATCAATACTAGGTTAGTGGCAGCATCATACTTAGGCAGGGCTTATCATAATATGAAGTTCAAATGCAGAAAACAAAGAACGGACATGGCAAAATTTTTCTTTGTAAACCGTACCGTAGTTCATTAGAATAACTTACGTACAGTAAACTTTCAAGGTGGCCCTCTTAAAATCGCTACTTTTAAAGGAAGTTGAAAATATTAGACCGAGATTTAATAGTAATGTTGTTGCAATAATTAAGTTGATAAGAAATTATTTAAGTTAACATGTAATTAACTTGACTTATAGACTAATTAAGTTATGTAGTTATTTATGTCGACATACGTTTATTTTATATATGTAGTTTTATTGGTGTAATTATTGTAATGTTAGGCCTATATATTATGTAGCACTGCCATAGGAGGTGTACACAATTGCAGTGCTAATAAATACATACATACAGACCGATTATTTAGTCCTGAGAGCTCGGCGACGCGACAGAGGGGTAGTAATAGCAGTAGTGGGAAAAGCTCTAGAGTAGAGATAAGGGCAAGCGGTCGGTAAAGAAATGCAGTATAGCTTAACTGTACTAGAAACATACCTCTATACCGCACGCATGACAACCGATCGCTCTGAAGGCAAGCGAGTGACTAACCCAAACATCCCTTGGCGTAACTAAATGGACTCGCCTGACCAAGGCGCACATTGCCGGCGACTGTCAGGACTAAATAATCGTACTGTACGTACACACACATACATACATAATTTTTACTCTCTGAATGTCATTCTCAGACTTCACCATTGGCTTTGTTTTGAAAGTGCGAATTTTTATATTGTATTTAATGATAATATTTTGTAAATGATATGCTATGTTCATGTAATTGGATAAAATCTCTCTTTAAATAAATCCTATCGATTGCTAGAAAACTCTCAGGGCCGTATTCATAGACATTTTCAGCGCGGGCTTCCGGTGGATGATCAGCGTTTCTCGTATTCATAAACCAGTGTTAACGATAGGATATGATTTGAATTCTGTACTAGTAACCAGTGGATAGCCGGGGCTAGCTTAGTACGCTCGTAGCGCGTGCTGCGAAATGTCTATGAATAGCACCCTCAGTAAATAACAGGCAACGGAATGTTAAATGTTATGTTTTATTTAACGACGCTCGCAACTGTAGAGGTTATATCAGCGTCGCCGGATGTGCCGGAATTTTGTCCCGCAGGAGTTCTTTTACATGCCAGTAAATATACTGACATGAGCCTGTCGCATTTAAGCACACTTAAATGCCATCGACCTGGCCCGGGATTGAACCCGCAACCTTGGGCATAGAAGGCCAGCGCTATACCAACTCGCCAACCAGGTCGACAACAGGCAACGAACCCCGATATCTCTGATGACAAGTAGTTACCTGAAAGACTTTACCATGTTCTCCATTCATACGACAGAAATGAAAATGTGAAGTGAACTTTAAAACCAGGTTATATCTTCTGCAAAGTTAGAAGGGCTTAGCGCTGTAAAAGAGTCTTATTTCTGACTGTGGCAGAGGACACGAAGTCGTTAGACTTGCTTCAAAGTGAAGAATAAAGCTTCCAGCTCCAGTGTCAGGTTGTCATAGTACCGACGTCACAGCATCTGCAGTAATTAAATCTCGTAACTTACTAGATTACACGCAGTGCACGGCTGTTAGGTGGGCAACGTATCTACGTTGCTACAAATGCGTCTTCTTGGGGATTAGATTAAGGTCTGCCTTGGAAACTGTCGGGGCGGTAACAGTGCAGGATGTTGCTCATTCATTTCCAGTCGCCTGTGAATACGGCATGTTCAAAGTTTGCTTAGAATCGTATTGGCCGTGAAGAAAAGTTTCACATGCGCTGCCTATGTGATGCAGGCCTTCCTTATCTAATAATTAAAGTTCATATATCGTCATTCATAATGGCAGAATCTAGTGAAGGAATGTTTGCAAGAACGTTAAGTTATGTTATCAGTCGGTCTGTTACACTCAAACCAAATTGTAACAGCGCTTCTTCTTGAATAGTCATGTAAATCTTGAATCCCTTACATACAGACCTAAACTACATTTACCGTTACGAATATGCCGAAAATAACCACAGCACGACAACAGCATCTGGCATTACTGTTTCAGTTCGTCTCAACACCTCGTAATCAGCACCATTCGCTTCTTTCTGTTCCTCATCACAGAAATTCTTTATACTCATATTTCTTCGCCATAACATTACCTCTCCTCTGGAATTCGTGACATCAGGGATGGATCACAATTTAAAATTAAATTAGAAAGGACTGTTTTATTACATAATCTCGAATTTTAATAACTTGCTATATTTGATGCTTTGTATTTCAATCTAATAAATTTTGATAATAGTTAAATTGTGTTGTATATTATTGGTCAAGTCTCACCAGTATACGTTGTGGTGTTCCACAAGGCTCAATAATTGGTCCGCCACTATTCTTGTAGGAATTTAATAAAGCTGTAACAATTATGTATGCTGATAACACTACTTTCCTATGTTTTAGCTCGGCTCTGAATGAATTACATGCTTTTACCAACGATATTCTATCATTGATGACTTTATGATTTGAATCTAATGGTTTTTTGCTTAATCAAGAAAAGACTACGAACATAACTTTTAGCCTAAATTATCTAATAAATAAGGACAACAGACAAAACTATACAACATTTCAAGGACTTTTTATAGACTCAAGTTTAACATATAGAATATAATATGCACAAAGTTATCAAGAGTTTTATATTTGTTAAAGGTACTAGTGACTTGTGTTTCTCAAAATTATTTAAGATCTGCCTACTTTTCTTTCTTTTAGTCTATAATCTGATATGCCTTAATTTTCTGGAGAAATTGTACAAAAATTGATTTTGCAAATGAAAGCTATTAGAATTTTATATAAATCAAATTATCTTGAACATTGCGAACCACTTTTCATACAATCATAGATATTAACACTTATAAATTTATATGTATATAATACGAACAAATTATTATTCCATATTGTAGATTACATAAGGCTAACACAAACGTTTCTGTCATGAGGATGAAATTATATAATAAGCTTTCTAGTCAATATTATAAGTTACCAATCAACACTTTAAAACTAGATTTTATAATTGGCTATTAATTAATCCTTTTTACTCTGTTGGTGAGTTTTTTTAACATAAATTCGCATGAAATTGTTTTTAATCAATAAATTTATTTACATATTTTTACAGTTAATATGTTAAGTGTGAAGTGTTTTCATTAATATTTATAGTTTCAAAATATTTCGTGTTTTCATTGTTTTAATTAAATTTTACTATTTCAATTATACTTTCTTCAAATATAGCCTATCATGTGTTTTTAGCCTATTACTGTATGACTAATGGCCTAATAAATTGAATTATTAATTATTGAATTACTTATTGTATTTATTTCTTTTAAATGTTATAACATTATTAACTAGAATTTTGTATTGTATATTTTAATTAGGGGTTTTCACTCTTATAGAAAAATAAATATGTAAATAATTTAATGCTGCTACATTTTACAGAACTAAAACAAAGGGTGAGAAATTTCGGCAGCGTAGTCCGAGTTGAGATATGAACTCGTGTCTTCCTAACAAAAGTCAGCACACTCTCCTTGATTATCTCTTGAACCACACATTGATTTTTACTATACGTGGGAGGTGTTTAAATGGCGCTGTAACAGATTGCTAATTAAGTGTAAGAGTGGTTTGTGTGCGAGCGGAGTAGCCTGCCTTAAGTTCTCGGTCTAGCTCATTTCCTTTCCGTTCCATTTACAAACCCCTCGGGACATTGGTCAGAATAGATGAACCGAAACTTGGTTTGCTGGAAACTTTAAAAAGCCATTGTATTAGGAACAGAGGTAAGCCTCCTTGAAGTTCTCGCTACAATTTATTTTCACGCCTCCAGCCTCTTGAATCTGTATATTTGAGAAAACTTTTATTCCCATTCTTGAATTAGTTCAACTTTAACTTTCAGACTTTTTCATCCTTCTCTTTCCAACATTGCATTGTGAAATGTTTCCTTGAGGTGAAAAATAGTATGAAATTTATCTTGCGCATTTATACTACTCCTTGTCCCTGCTGTGGTGGTCAGGGTTCGAGTTACGGTTAGGTCGAGAGTACATACGGGCTATTCCATATGAAATCGATCAGTAAAAAACCTCGCAGTTTTATACTCTAATTTTTTCCCTACTTATACAAGGTGCTGAGGGGAGTGCAGTTTCAAAAATATACTATCGAAAGTCAAACGGTTTTCGTATTATTGAGCGACAAATTTAGCGTATTTTATAAAAACAAGCCTCTTTCAGCGCTCAGAACTCTGGAACCATTTACTGCAGAACACTGAACGAGAGCTTATTTTGAAGCTGACGTTTGGTAGGTTATGTTAAGAAGTAATCCTCATTTTTATTGTACACAGAGAGACAGATAATCTGATTTTACTTGCTTTTAGGCTTTTTGGCCATTTGTAAAAATGTAAAAAATTATTGAGAAAAAACCTTGCATTATTAAGAGAGATTCGGCATTGTTTGCTTAGTGGCTCGGCAATAAGTTTCGAGGGTATTAAATAAATTATTTTCACACGCCTAGACTTGAACGGAGCAATACCGCACGCACTGGCCGAGAGCTGAAGATAAGCGAGCGTTGGGCGTCATTTTACTCCTGTGTTTATGAAAACTTGTGATAAAGCTAGCCCAGTCATGACTGCTAGACGACATATCACTTGTCTCCTGGCCTTCCATGTCTCGACTACCTACAGTCAGCTGGTTAGTTCACGCGCGTACTATTTATTTTCTTTATTTGATATTTTCAATACTTTCTTATCAACGTTCCACCAGTAAAAATATCTGTTTATTTGTACTTTCAATGCGGAATCTAACCATATATTTTAAAAATATTTTTTCGTGGCCAAAGGCGTCTTAATGAAGGAAAATCTAAATTTCTCCATTTCCATAAAAAAGTAAGAAAACTGTTTACATGTCAATATAAACATTAACTTCTCAGCATCAAAATAAACCATGATTTTGATCATTGGGTGAAAGGGTTTCGGAGCCACAACAGTTTAAATTTACTAATTTTATGAAAATACGATAAATTTAAATATTATTAATTTAAACACTATTAAGTTCTGATGCCTCAAACTTTGCACAAAGCATTATATCACAGTTGTCTACGGACAGAAAAAGTTTCATTGTATTTAAAAATTGCAAGGTCAATTTTCTCTATATTTCGGTCGATTTGAGATGGAATACCCATACAGAGTAATAAGTAATATTTATTTCCTTACTATATGCAGGGAAATCCAGTACTTGTCATATAGAAAGTTTGAGTGCATTTAGGCAGACATGTGCCAGTTTCCATGGTGATTATTTGCGAGGCCTCTTGCATGATAGTGGAGAGAGAGAGTTCTATATCCCCGGTCTGTCGGTGGACATTGTTTAAAATTCATTGCGGCAGCGCTGAGATAGGAGAAACCAGTCCAAATGGAATATGTTAACCATGGGAATTTACAGCACGAAAACCGTTTACATCTCCATGGCAACACTGTATTGCTTTGTGGCATCCTGGGAGTGACATAAACTGAGGGCAAAATGGTCTTAAGTAATAACAAAAATAGATAATTTATCAATTATTTTTTGTTAGTCTATACTGTTTTCACAATAACAGACAACACTTCTTATACATTTTAAAATACAACATCCATAGGAAGAAAATCGTCAACTAAATTATTATTATTATTATTATTATTATTATTATTATTATTATTATTATTATTATTATTATTATTATTATTATTATTATTATTATTATTATAGAAAACTCCTAGATAAGCAAGAATGAATAAAAAGTCATTCTCTGACAGCCCTTTCTACAATATTTGCAAAATAAGTAGGCTATAGTATTATGAAAGAAAATTCGTTGCATTACAATCCACAGCACAGTACATAATAGTGCAATAATACTCTTAGATCAGTGTATGCCTATGTTCTTTATCGTAGTGTAAATAGTCAAAATAGTGAAGAAAGAGTTGGTAGGTTGTCTGCCATCTTCTCGTATTTATTAACAAATGTTGCCAATATAGAAATACATAAATTCAACGTTGCCAATATAAAAATACATAATGAAAAGTTAATACTGTCAATAATAAAAATAACTTTACCTAACATAATGAAATTTACCTAACAAATAGGGTATTCTAGTGTACATAGTGTAAATAATATAAATTGTAAATATTAGTGTAACTATTAAAGTGTTTGTTCCGTGTAATTTTACCAACACGAGTTGCGTGAGCAGACAGAAGCACTTTACTTGTTAGATACATGATGATGATGATGATGATGATGATGATGATGATGATTATCATCATCATCATCATCATCGCCCTTTGAAATCTCCGTACAAAATTGTCATGTGATATCTAGATAACTGATCAAAAGTGTGTTCCAATTCCTCACAGGATCTATCCTTTATATGGTTGTCTTTCTCTTTTGTACGGACGTGAGCATTTATAACTATGATATCGCACCATCTACTCGTAAGTACTAAATACGATGACCTGTCACTGATGAATTCGACCTTTTAATGCTGATTTTATTCTTTTATGAACAAAGAATCCTGTTCCTAATTGGTGATTGTTTCCTTCCCCATAATACAACAATTAATCTCGTATTTGTGATATACCAATCTCAGCTAATCTAACCTTTTGTAGTCCCACAAAGTCTATTCTATATCTAGCTAGTTCTTTTGCTACTAATGCTAACCCTCATGTTCTATAAAGGCTAGTTACGATCCAAGTACCAAATCTCATAACCTTATTCCTTTGCTGTGGTCGTGCCAGAGAATCAGTCCCATTCCGAGGCTTATTGTGTGGTTTCGTAACAAACTGTTTTTTACGGTGATGAGTTGTTAGCCCTTCGCCCAACCCCCAAGCTGGAGGACCACTACTTATCGTCTGTCCACAACTGCTTATTCAATATATTCGCAGCTACCCTCCATATCTGGAGGCCGTCTCCTCTATCCGCAACCTGAGGAAGCGCCATGCCGTGGAGGTAGGGACGCACAATTAACACTAATTTGTAATTTTTTATCGTTTAACATGTAACTAAACACATTTACATTTCGTTATTATTATTATTATTATTATTATTATTATTATTATTATTATTATTATTATTATTATTATTACATTGTTTACTGTATTGATGTTATTTATATATGCCATATACAGGGACATCATTTTATTTTTACTAACATTTTTAATATTAACCTGGCTATAACTTTGGATTAATGATTGAGACCCGGAAACACAGTTTGCTACCTCCTTCCACGACTGGAGTTCGATGATACTGGCGTAAAATACAAACAAATCACTTTACTAGGTACAGGAGGGAAGAAAAGTAGTTCATCCATTTACGTAAACTAGGAAACATCGCGATTTTGAGTGTGATAATTTTCATTAGGTTTTGTTTAATCAAAATACAGTACAATATTAACAATAAGTGTTTTTACTCACGAACTGAGTTATCCATGCGAACGTATTCATTATGCAGTGTATATTATATTGTCTACAGCACATTAGCGTACGATATAGAGAATGAAGTTACAATGAAAAAATAATAATAATATGGATATTTAAACACATTTTTGAAAATGGTGGCCGTTCATTTCGGTACAGGCTTCAGTTCTTTTATGCCTATTATCGCACTATAGACTATTGCATCTAATTCCAATTAGCACTTTCTTCCTTCATACTTAGTAACTCATGTTGAAATAATTCTGTACCTACTCTATAAAAGAGTACCGTACCTTACGTACCGTAAATTCAGTCTTCACTTCTGCCCAACCCTCACAGATAAAATTACTCAGACTTGCTATCTACTGTCCGCCCAAGTGGTTATGTCGCAGGAGGTTCGATTCCCGGTCGGGGCAAGTTACCTGGTTGAGGTTTCTCCGGGGTTTTCCCTCAACCCAATTGAGCAAATGCTGGGTAACTTTCGGTGCTGGACCCCGGATTCATTTCACTGCCATTATCACCTTCATCTCATTCAGACGCTAAGTAACCGAAGATGTTGATAAAGCGTCGTAAAATAACCTACTAAAAAAATTCGCAGGATCGTAGAAAGAGGGGGGATCACGTGATAGTCAATTACTTAACGAGGCCCTTTTATTTAAGTTATTTTAAACAGTCGCATAATATTACGTAGACATCCATTTAATTCCTAACAGAAATTAATGTTTTCAGAAAAGAGCTAAGAAAGCCCAGCCACTAGTCTTTACAGTGGAGCGAGCAGAAGCAGGTGGGGGAAATCGGGATGCGACGTAGGGAAACGGAGGACAATATTGGAAGTTTTCGTCACTTGAAAACGCGAACATATTTCTGAAACGTACTATAATCACTGACTCAGTAGTGCGGCTTTGGTTCTGTGTGGAGGACAGTTGGAACTTCGTCAGTAGAAGGGGTGGAAGTGAAGTATGTACATTCGAAAACTCAGGTACAGTAAAAGTTGAAGTAAAAATAAAATGTCTCTGTATTTTATGCTGGTTGAACTGGGACAATATGCAGAGAGGTGCGAAAAGTTTATTTCAACAATATTACAGTGATAGATGACCGTAATTGGTTAAAACTAATTTAATTCTTATAAGGGATTTTTCACTGATAGCATGAGGGAAATTGTGAAGTAAATGAGGCGATCGAAGAGTTGCAACTTAGGCTACGTCTATATTGCGGATTAAGTTCCACAGATTTAAAAAAAGGCTTCAGAGCGTGTATTTGATGACAGTGTAGGAAATCTTTGGATAAAATAGTTGTTCACTAATGAATGAAACACATTATTTAAAAACTCCTACGCATGTTGTTTAGAATCCGTTCCTAGTGACAATAAAATTGATACGTTTCAGGAAATTTATAGCTGTCCGTTATAGTGTCGTTTTCTCATAATGCGAATCCTTATCACACCAACCAGTGTTATAACCGGAGAACACCGTACATTATTTTCAACATTAATAATGGTATATCGATTAAACAATTGCATTTCCCATCCCCTAATTGAGGATCAATCAATTTAAAAAAATAAGCTGTGTTGCCCATTGTGCAGTAAATATATTATAGAAAATCTTCGAAAGTAGACAATTTCGAGTCACATTCGATTCGCGGTCCACGGTTTTACTACAAGATATTTCTCTGGTTATTTCATATACGTAGCTATGGTTTGAGATGTTTATAACCTCTTAGAGCACCGCATGAGTTTTCCCACTTGTCGGAAAGTTGCTTAGCATCGCATCGTAAAAGTCCGACCGTGGCCTAGATAAACCCTTAAACGTTGCCACATTTAACCCCGTTGAAATGACTGCTCTGCATGACCTAGCGTGAAACTGGTGAGCGGAGTAGATTTGTTTGAGGTCGGGCTGTAGGGGGAACATTTTAATATGATTAAGTCCATGTGTTTCAATGTGCAGAAATTCACTGCTCTGTAGCAATGTTTTCATTTAAACAGTCTTTGTTTTTATACCTTTTTTGTTGACAGTTGATACAATGTAATTTGAAATGTTAAATTAAATTTTCGTTTTTTTACGATATAACTCCTCTCGAAGAATTTTACGGAAGTATAACTATATTTTTTCGTTATAAGGTGCTCAAAAATACTGATTTAGAGATTTAAATGAAATAAATGTGTTCAGTAAGCGTGATACCTAAAATCAATTTTTCGCAAGAAGTCCATCTGTCCCTTTCTGTACAATACCGTTTTTCAAGTTTCAGGTAAAACCATTAAGAAATTGTATGAATTTCGCAGCTAAGATTCTGGCAATCTTGGAATCTACATACCTAAGTCTGCGAACATTTTTGTTTTTGTTTTTTGTTTCCAACCCCCCCTAAAATGGACCTGATGAAAAATATTGCGCGTACACGTCTAACAGCTTATCATCTCGTAACTGTTTTACGTTTATGTAGTAATAGTATTCATCCTAATTATAGACAGACTCGTCCTGACCAAACATTATAGACGATCTAGAGCTTATAAGCGACTGATTATTTATAACGTACAGTAGGCCATAGTGACCATATGAATGCCTATATTACGTATTTAACTTGATTTGAAATGCTTACTGCAATGATGTGCTGCATTAGTTTTGTACATCCCTAAGCGGACGAGAAACCAAGTTCATGTAATGTAAACTCATTCGAAATATTGTAGAAGGGATGAACTGGATCATGTTTACCTCCCCTCCCTTATGTCCATGTCTGGCTTAGACGGTCGGATAGCTTGCGGAAAACGTAGTCTAATTTTTCGCAAAGATTTCATGTACCGGTATAACTTTTTCGCTAAAACATCTTCTTAATGAATTAATATTCAGTGCTCAGTAGTGTAACCATGGTTACTTACATGGCTACAGCCTCTTGTCGTGAGAATACCAACGAAACTGACAACTATTTATTTATCTGAATCGAGTTGTGTCTATCCGCTGACTCGCATCACTGTGTCTTTGGCTTATCATTGCCTGTGTTGAGTGAGCAAGATAGAATACGTAGCCAGAATCAAGTCTTGTTTGCCGCGCTCTATATGTTTGCCATTATTTGAGTCTCGTGGGAGACAACCGAGTTACTTTTGTGACGCATTAGAATAAAATTCCCTGTTAAGCAGGAACAGGCAACATAAACAAGATACGCTCATTATAGTCAGTAGTTCAGCTGCCGCTAAGCTAATCCAGCCATGGAGTCATATGTCTAGATGCTTATAAATTTATCTGCTTATTGTTTCCGATATATCTGCCCCAGTATTATACGCACAGTGACCGTCAAAACAACACAGAAGCAATCAAATGATGGACTTGAGTAAATTGAATGTCTAGGATGCGGTATGAATGAAAACGTTGAGGAATTCTGCGAACAATGCGCACGCATCATATTCTTTCATCTGAGTTGTGTAAATGGGAAGTCGACTACGTGCCAAGTGCGGGTGTAGGACGGCAGAGAAAATTAAAAGGAAATAAAACTCTTGCACTTTATAGCTGTGTAATATAATCCCTCTCTCATTCATTCCACTCAAATCACGTTCCGTATTTCGACCAACGCCAGCGAGTGCGTCTCAAATTGAATTGATGAAGACTGTCAGATAGACGAAGAAACCATGAGACTTAACTGACTTACAAAAAAGAAAGTACGAGATAAAGAAAGGAATTATACTTACTTACTTACTTACTGGCTTTTAAGCAACCCGGAGGTTCATTGCCGCCCTCACATAAGCCCGCCATTGGTCCCTATCCTGAACAAAATTAATACATTCTCTATCATCATATCCCACCTCCCTCAAATCCATTTTAATATTATCTTCCCATCTACGTCTCGGCCTCCCTAAAGGTCTTTTTCCCTCCGGCCTCCCAACTAACACTCTATATGCATTTCTGGATTCGCCCATACGTGCTACATGCCCTGCCCATCTCAAACGTCTGGATTTAATGTTCCTAATTATGTCAGGTGAAGAATACAATGCGTGCAGTTCTATGTTGTGTAACTTTCTCCATTCTCCTGTAACTTCATCCCTCTTAGCCCCAAATATTTTCCTAAGCACCTTATTCTCAAACACCCTTAATCTCTGTTCCTCTCTCAAAGTGAGAGTCCAAGTTTCACAACCATACAGAACAACCGGTATTATAACTGTTTTATAAATTCTAACTTTCAGAGTTTTTGACAGCAGACTGGATGATAAAAGTTTCTCAACCGAATAATAACAGGTATTTCCCATATTTATTCTGTGTTTAATTTCCTCCCGAGTATCATTTATATTTGTTACTGTTGCTCCCAGATATTTGAACTTCTCCACCTCTTCAAAAGATAAATTTCCAATTTTTATATTTCCATTTCGTACAATATTCTGGTCACGAGACATAATCATATACTTTGTCTTTTGGGGATTTACTTCCAAAACTATCTCTTTACTTGCTTCCAGTAAAATTCCCGTGTTTTCCCTAATCGTTTGTGGATTTTCTCCTAACATATTCACGTCATCCGCAGAGACAAGCAGCTGATGTAACCCGTTCAATTCCAAACCCTCTCTGTTATCCTGGACTTTCCTAATGGCATACTCTAGAGCAAAGTTAAAAAGTAAAGGTGATAGTGCATCTCCTTGCTTTAGCCCACAGTGAATTGGAAACGCATCTGACAAAAGAAAGGAATTATAGAATATTAAAATATAAGATTGCAAAGGGAAGCGAAAGAAAGTAACGAGTCTATCGAAAAATGAATTATTGTGGATAATTTTTTTAATGATGTTCATCCTCACGAGAAAGAACACTTTCTGGTGCCGTACAGTCGATTTGGAAATAAACACCCCCTCCCCTCGTCGCCAGAGGTATTAAACGAAAATAACGGTTAGTGTTTAAACCTTTATTAAAACAAATAAATGTAAAAACAATTTTAATTGTTGACAAATAATTATGGTGTACAATTTTCAAAATGTCTTCCGTTCTGCTCAATGCACGAATCAACTTTTCATTGACTCTGGTGAGCATGTCAGGCGTTGTTGTTGTTTTTTTTTTTTTTTTTTAGTCAATTGTCCGAGAACCATTTCTATCGTGTGTTCAAGTCATTCCACTAATTCAGGAATGGTGCGTGGCTTTGTCGCATAGACATGATCCTTGATGAATCCCCAGAAAAAGGAGTCCAGGGGAGTCGTCATCGGGTTACCGCGAAGGCCAACGGATTGGGCCTGTGCGACCGATCCACCTGTCTGGAAACACTTCGTTTATGGAACATAGTGAGCTTAAGCTGGGATATGGTAATGATGACACTGACATGTGAATAAATTAGATACAACGTCAAAAGTTACCCAGCAATTCCGCTTCAATTGGTTCAATTGGTTGAGGGGGGAAAAAGCCCCAGCCAGGTAAGTTCTTTGAACCCGGGCTTGCTCGTTTCATAGGCAGACATTTTAACGCTAACCATTACTCGACAGTTTTCGGCTCTCCTAATATATAGGTACATTCAAAAGTAAGTTACATTTTGAAATAGATATAACATTTTTAAAATTAACGTATACACAAAAGGTAACATATTTGTATGTATCGAACAATGGGATTTGTTCATTTATCACAATCATTTGTTTTGGTTAACATGGTCACAGGTTTTATTTATAATGTGTCAAAAGTAAATTTACTTTTTATTGAATTTTTAGATCACTATCATTCACTTTAGGAGATCGAATAATTAGTCTTGTCCAGGGTTATTATGAATGTAAAAGAAGTTTTTTTGCGAGATCGTGCGTATTTGCTTGGTTTCCGCACAAAACCAATCCGCGGAAAGTCTAAAATCCCACATTCAGTATTTCCAACCTAACACACATAACAATTTCCCTCTTCTTACCGCTTAAGTGACATATTGATTTTACTGCTTTAGGCTTTTAACATATTATTTTTAGAGACGTTCAATATAGTAATAATTATAAATTGGAAACTGACCACTGCAATTTCACCTAAATTGCACTGTTAATTATTGTTTTTAAATATTTGCAAAAATTAAGTAAACTCTACAACTCCACTAAAGTTACTGCATTCGTGATGCAAGTAACATTAAGGAAGACGTGAAAAAATCAACAAGATTCCAGACTCATCATAGACTGGGGGGAAAAAAGACAGACGTATATCACGGCCTGCTGGAGTATAGTAAACACAGAAAACATTTTAAAGCAACAATGTTGAAGATAGATATTTTTGTTTTGCAAATTTGCCGTCATTGAACAGAAACCAAGATGGAGATTTCATTGCAACTAATTAGAAATTCCTCTTTCAGATATGTAATAAACGATCTTCGCACAAAATAATGTACGATACACGAGCGGTATGTTTTCTTTCAATTCTCGGAAATTAAAAAAGCTCAACTACGTTTCGCTTTTTCAACTTTTCCACGAACATGAAAACTTCAACATACCGCTCTTGTAACGCATATTACTATTAAACAAACGGCGCATGAAAAGTCAGAACAAAACATAATTTACCTAACATCTGGTCAGCGCGTTCCCCTGATATCCATCCAGCAGATTTTTGTCTGTGGGGTAATTTAAAAGACAGAGTATTTTTAACTAATCTTACAACTACTAATGAGCTAAAATATGCAATTTCGCATCAAATTGAAGATATTCCACCAGATCTATTAAATGCTGATCACAACATAGAAGAAAGATGTTGGTTGTTGAACAAAATGGCGGACATATTCAACACTTAAACTGAATCCAATAAACTCCATATTTTTATGAGTATAAGTGTGTACTTGTTTTGTGTATGTCTTATTTCTTAAAAAGGTTATGGCGACGTCAAAATGTAACTTACTTTTGAAAAACCTTGTATAATACCAGGTAAATTCAAAACAGAAATGTCGGTAATGTTGCGGCTGTACGCGCTATTCCGGGCAGATCCATGGACAGTAACCGTTGTCGCCACTAAGCAGATAGAACGAGATAGAAACCCTCGCCCACGTTCTTGGATCTTGCCCACATGGTGAGACATTACGCAATGCAAGACATCACAAAATCAGATCCGCAATCGCTCAAGCTCTTCGCGACGAGGAATATACCACCTATGAAGAAATCGGAAACAGGAAGCTGTCGACAGGTTGATATATTAGCGTTTAACAACATAACAGGCTATGTAATAGATCCTACTATCCGCTTCGAATTGAATACATCTCAACCGGAAGATGTCAACAATGAGAAGAATCAAATTTATGGTCCAACTGTTCCTTATTATTAAATATGTATGTTACAATCTATTGAAATTATTGATTATTAGTGGATGCTAGAGGTACGATTATAAAGAAAAAAAAATATTAATTTCTGCAAAGAATTCAATCTTGAATCCTCTTTCGCCAAGATTGTTTCTTTGACAGCTCTAAAATATTCTAACTATCGTCTGAGAAATCACATATATAAAGTAAATTAATAGCCCAACAATAATCTATATATATATAATTTGAACTGGTAATGGAAATTACGGGAAAACGGCTGGACGGATTTTAGTAAATGATCCCTCATTTTGAAGCTTGGAACTCAAAGATTTTCGGAAAAATAGTAGTTTTCAGTGAAATGTCAATTTTTAAACATATTTTTCCTATTTTCCAAAATCCATCTGTCGTCACTTTTGAGAACTAGCTAATAGCATTCACGGCCGACTTTTTATTTCCTCCGCTTTTTTTGTAAAGGAGAAGCGAAGCGAGCATCAAGTCGACCGTGTTGCATTTCAGAATAAAACAAAACACATACTACAGTAAACAATATTACACGAAGGCCATGATCTGCAAGAATGCTGACATATTTAGAGCTCAAATTAAATTGGTTATTAAAAACTTAACTTTCTAAAAAATAATTTACAGGTTCGATTCTGTGGTGTGTAATTTTCTGGGTACAGCTGTGTATTGGATATTGAAAACTACAAAACTTGAGGTGGTTTGAGGACATTATTACCATTAGAAATGAAATATTATTGTAGTTAATGCCATGATGTGACTATTTTTCATTAATTATACATATTAATGCTATATTGATTATATGAAAGTGAAACGTTTTGGGGTTATATAAGTAGATGTAGAGAATAACTTAAATTAGATTTTGATTTCTATATTTTACTGAGTGGCGGTTATATAGTGTATATAGTATAAGTTACTGAAAGCTATAAAACTTACGTAAGAAAATAATATTATTAAAAATTAAATATTTTTATAATTATTAATCAAGTGGGGTTGGGTCTTTTTCATATGTTTAATGGCAGTGTGGTGTAGATATTTATATGCGTTGTTCTCTTCAGTATTGGCTCGAGAGAGAGTATCTTTCATTGTTATGGAAGCAAATAACTTTCTGAATGTCTGGTATTCTTCATTGAAAATATTTATTTGAACGTCTAATGAACTTAGTTTGCAGCATTTGCTGCACAAGCCACTAGTAATAATTATATTTCTCACGAAAATTTTACGCATTTACTAATACTTGTATATTTGGTATACTTTGTCCTTCAGGACAACCTTTATTTTAGGGGAAATTTATTTAAATTAAAAATTAATATTGACATTATTACTATCACTAATAAGAGGAATGCGGATAATAGGAGAAATAGTTTACAGTGAAAGACCTGCCTTTGGGCAGAAAGATCTGAATGAATGAAATTATAAATTAATAAACTTCGGTAATGTTTGTCTCGGTTACAGTATTATGGCTAAGAATGAACCTGTTGCGATAATCACTGCCCTCTCCAACAATACAAGCTTCACTTGAAGTTATTGAATATGCATAGCGCGGACACATTCGGTCTTCGTTTGTTTCCATGTCACCAACGTTGCAGAGCAATATTGCCCTCATGTGGGCGTTTGTAAAGCTTGTGGCTCTACCCTACTCGTGAACTTGACTCCCCTATTCTCTTTGTTGAAGCACAGACAAGATTTTAATGAAATTATTACACTCCCTTCGTCTTTTCCTCCAATAGCATTCCAATTTGCAATTTATTTGGATCCAATACAATAGGAACAATGAGAAGGGGGAGTTTAATTAAAACACATTTAAACATCGCGTTTCTTTTGTTGTTTTTATTGTATTACGTGTGTAGTGTTAGGATCGGATTAAAAGTTCCGAGGGCAGCGTGAACCGTATTAAACTGTCCGCGATGGTCGACATATCATCACGCTGAAACGAACTTATAATCTTATTTTCATATGTTTTCATTATTTTTTGTATCTGTGTCGTCCCTCTGTGACAGAGAAATAATTAAATCTCGCAGTAAATGTGGTAGATTTTATCGCTGATATTATAAAATAGCACAATGCTGTATAATATGCCATTCTTTCAACGTACTAACAATATCTTAGTATTATTACTAAAAGATTAAATTAAATCCGTGGCGCGACAACCTATGAAGGGCCAAGGCCTACCAGCAGGGTGCCGGAATCATGTCCACATGCATTAGCAAAGGTGAACAATCATCCAGCCAGAATGAAGGTATCGTCTGGTTAACACGATAATCTCTCTGCCGTTATAACTGGTTTCTGTAAGCTGATTTCGCTACATAACGGAGCTCCCCAAATTCATCACAGTGCTGGGTGGGCACTAGTCCCCTACACTGGCCGAAGTTTCATGAGAAAACTCCACCCCCCCCCCCTGAAGATTCGAGCCAGCGCGCATTCCGTGACATGACTCGTAGATAGACAACGACGCAACGGCTGGGCAGAGTATCATTTTTGAGGAAGTAAAAAAAGAAAAAAAAACATATTTGCTACCTATGATCCTAGATCATTTATATACCCAGATTGCTCTGCGTTATAGGCTTTGACGGTTACAACTTTTGTCAGGTTTACTATGCTGCCATCTAATTGTTACATAAGAAGCCATATCATAACTCCCATTTGAATTGCGTTAGCGACTGCACTCTCATCTCGTGTTCGTTTACGGCGGACGGGTGGCGAACCTGGCGGTTTTTCTCTTCAAAGTGCAACCGATTTTAACATAGGAATGAGCAATCTATATGTGATCTGGACTGTGACATATCAATAATTATGCCATATAGAAAAGTAAATAAGCATTACCTTCTCTTAGGTGAGTATTGGCAGATAACAATAGTAAAAAGTGTTAAACTGGAAACAACTTTCGGTCAGTACGGCACCGTTCGAAAATCTACAGTACATGGGCATGTAACACATCGCTTAGCGGTGACACAGCGCGTCAGCTTTCGGCAATAAAATCTCGCGACTTATAAGCCTACATTACATCGCAGATGTAATTTTTTTGGTTATTTTGTAATAAGTAATGAAACTGTCGACCGTCCTCTCTAGCGCAAATTTCACACCTTATGTAGGGAAACTCGGCTAATTCCGCAGTATGGGTAATTCCGCAGTAGTGCATATATGATTTTACTGCGGCTTTACAATAGCGTGAACGTAAATTTTGGGAGGCTGTCAACAGGAGGCATGTTCTCTGCAGTGCTATAGAAAAAAATCAAGGATATTGGTCGACACCTTTGTCGACAATACAGTGAAACATCGAAAGTTGGCTGTTTTTCGTGTTTTGCTACACAGCTGTGAAGAAAGTGAGCATTGTTACATGTAAATTTTCCTTTTATGTTACTTTCATAATGTATTTCATAATTATTGACTATTGCGGATTTAGCCAAGTCCTATTGCGGATTTATCCGCACTGTTGCGGAATTACCCGAGTTCTTTTTCAACTGTAATGTATGTACAACTAAATATATTTGCATTTCAATACGTCTCTTTATCTCATTTGATAATGAAAGGTTTCGTCCATGTCTACATGCCTTGATAATATTTTTCAATAAACATTTTGATAAAAATGTGATAGATTTACTTCCTAATATTGCGGAATTAGCCGAGTGACCCCTAAAGATTTTTAGACACACGCTGAATTCCGTCCCTATCGATAGAATTGAAACCTAGGCACATGGTCCGTTTTATTCAATTTGTGAATGAGCGATTGTTATCTCATAAAAGTTTAGTTTTAACTGTTTCTTCGCCTTCAAAGCTGATGTTTTGGATATACCTGCCTGTCAAGCTATTTTCTTAACGATTTCGTGGGAGGCTGTTCTTGTCTATCGTCAGTGTCAAGGAGGTTTCTCTTCAGTTACAATGAGACTTAATACATCTCAATTTTTTATTAAAGAGAGCTGGTTTAACGTGGAATGTTTAAGCGAATGAATGCAGGCCTACATTACAATCTCTATAATATTCCATGACCTATGCACATCTTGCCGTTGCAACCCGCAAAATAGCATGAAGGACCAAATAAAATAACTCTTAAAAATGCCACATCCATAATGAACTTAAATTCATTTCCTACATCATAACCTACAGATATCCAAACTACTGTAATAGAATCACACAACCACCATCAAATTCAAAGGTCCCCGCAATTTAGGGATTCTACGAATCCTCTATCATCTTTTTTTTTCACTAAATTCTGGACTGTTGAATTAGATGATTGTTGAACGCCGGATATAATAGTAGGAATATAGCACAACATTACTTGTGCGATTCGCTGTTCTAATGTATGTTGCATTACCACGAACTAATCTGAACTGCACTAAATGGAAGACAGCTGTATATTAATGCTCTAACCTTGATTTCCCTTCAGCCTGTGTTATATCTCTGTAGTCCCAAACACAAAACCTTTCCACAATCAATCCAAGGGAAATGTATACACTATTTCCTTGGCAGTTGCATTCGATCTACTGTATAATAGTAAAAGGTCGACTGCTTTCTGGTAAACGCTCTGTACAAAAAAAGTAAAATACATGCTACGAATACTTAATCGCCTTTACACACTCTCTTGCATAATAATGGTTATAATGATGTTTATTCCTCTGTCACTTAAAGGCTCTAGTTATATTTCACTTACAAATTAATTTATACAGATCTCTTATGTCCTATTATTTTGATATTACCACGTCTTTATGAGGTACAAAATGGAAAACTATCACATTTTATGTGTAACAAAAATCAGTAACACGAAATTCAAATCTCCGCTAGATGCTGCACATTCCAAAGCGTATGCGTGCTGTCATCTGTCGAGTATTATGTGATTTACTTGCAACTGAATTAAGTCTAGCCTATGCTTAACCGAAATTAAAATACAATAAAAATATTAAACAGAGAAAAACTCTATGCCTAATAATAAAATATAACAGTGAAATATAAAACAACAAAATAAAGACTTCGACTTTTATAATTTTTTGCTTAAAATTAAATATTTTTTAAATAAAATAACTTTTTCATTTGAAAAATCATTCGATTAAGAGTCAAGCTTTTGTATGTAATGTATGACAATCACATTGTTTAATTTACGATAGTGTACTCTAAAATAAGTGATATTCCAAAGTTAATTATTCTGGTAGTTCTGAAAAAGACATAGATGTCCTAAAGACTGTGTCGAAAGACAGGTTCGAGCAGATATTACAGTTCTGGAAAACATGTCGGACCACGAGTTCAACTTCATGGGAACTACTTCGAAAAAGGCCGTATCAACCTGGACCCTAATTAATTTATTTCGTGAGTAAACATTTATTTTCGTCTATTTTTAACTACCTCCACAAATGATTATTCTTAGTCCCCAAACGATAAAGGAAAATGGATACACGCATTGGTGTTCCCAGCAGATGTCTCTGCCACTTAACAAAAGAAGGCATATAGCTTGTATATCAGCTTCTCGTCAAAGCCAGCTGGAATCACTGCCCCATTGTGGCAGTGGCCATCATCAATCAGCGGGCTTTCTCACTATTAATGGTCGGGATTTGTTGTGCAGACGATATAATCTGGAGCGAACAACGCAGATGCAGGGAGCATATAAACACTTGCCAATACAATTCCCAGCAGCAATTGTGCCAACGAACACTAGAGAACTGGTCTGGCGAGAGTTGTAATCAGAGATTGAGGCATTTTAATCGTTACCGCTTGACAATAAACTCCATTTCCTCTTGTTTTCGACATATCAGCACTAAAATCATGATTATTATTAATGATGAGGTTTGTGATATTCCTGGAAAGCAGATTTGATTTTGTACTAATAATTAGCTTAAACATCGATATCGGAGTTACAGCGAAATTATATTATCTTTAGTACTTTTTAATGTTATAAGTTTTACTTCATTTTTATAAACATCTAAGAATAAATCGTCGACTTACAAGCAAAACAAAAGGAGTTTGAAAGCTTTTGACAAAACTGAATCCTCAAAATATTATTTTTAGTAAGTTGTTTCTCTTTAAGTGTATTTAATTTTATTTTCCAATTCTAAGTTTATACACATACGGTCTTACTAATAAAAACTCTATATACAGACGTTTAACTGTCTTATACAACGAGTAAGTCGTTTATACGTCGTGTGTAAATTCCTTACTAATAATTACTACGTACGTCATGTACAGGGACATCATTTTATTTTTACTAACATTTTTAATATTAACCTGGCTACACCTTTAGAGAACCGGAAAACCCGTTCGCTACCCCCTTCCACAACTGGAGTTCGATGATACTGGCGTAAAACACAAACAAATCACTTTACTAGGTATAGGAGGGAAGAAAGGTACTTCATCCATTTACGTAAACTAGGAAATATCGCGATTTTGAGTTCGATAATTTTCATTAGGATTTTTATTTAATCAAAATGCAGTACTGTATAAAGAATAAGTGTTTTTACTCACGAACTGAGCTATCCATGCGAACGTATTCATTATGCAATGTATATTATACTGTTTACAGCACATTAGCGTACAATATAGAGAATAATGAAGTTAAATTGAAAAATAATCATAATATGGATATTTAAACACATTTTTGAAGATGGTAGCCATTCATTTCGATAGCCTACAGGCTTCAGTTCTTTTGTGCATATTATCGCACTATAGAGTATTGCATCTAATTCCAATTACCAGTTTCGTCCTTCGTACTAGTAACTCATGTTGAAATAATTCTGTACCTACTCTATAAAAGAGTACCTTATGTAATGTAAATTCAATCTTCACTTCTGTCCGACTCGCATAGATAAAATTACTCAGACATGTTATCTACTGTCCGTCCAAGTGGTTATTCCGCAGGATCATAGAAAGGAGGGAAATCACGTGACAGTTACTTTTTTAACGAGGCCCTTTTATTTAAGTTATTTTAAACAGTTGTGTAATATTACGTAAACGTCCAATTCCTAACAGAAATTAATGTTTTCAGAAAAGAGCTAAGACAGCCCTGCTTTTACAGAGGGCCGTGCAGAAGCAGGTGGGGGAAATCGGGATGCGACGTAGGCAAACGGACAGTACCTGTGCGAAAATATGATACAATATTAAAAGTTCTTTCGTCACTGGAAAACGCGAATATATTTCTGGAACGTACTATACTCAGTAACTCAGTGCTGTTTACTATAAGCGGCCTTGATTCTGTCTGGAAAACAGTTGAAACTTCATTAGTAGAAGGGGTAGGAGTGAAGTACATTCAAAAACTCAAGTACAATAAAAATTGAAGTAAAAATAAAATGATGTCCCTGTATAACAGTATAACTGTTACACAACTACGTCATAGTTTCGTCATTACTTCGTTACAAAAGGTAATAGAATATCTGAGGTTCTCCACTGCATCCGGTAGAGCGCTCTAGTGTGACGTGTTTATTATCGATAGTACAACTGGCTCTAATCGATTACCACACTATATTTTTGTCAAAGAGTACATGCTACAGCAATATTATTCTAATTATTCTGTGTTCTTTGGTTTGTTCTTCTGTGGTTACAAGGCAACCATCATCATAAAATGACAGTCGATATGAACAGCTGTTAGAGGGGCGGCCATTTTTTCTCTATATACAACGCTTAAACAAGGGGTTTCGTGTATATAACTATTGCAAAGCAATTCCCATTGTATAGTTACAGCCTTTTTATACATCCATTGCTTATGCATGGTTCATTAGTAAAGATTTCTGTCTCAACTCTGCATAAATCTCGTATAAAAACTATGCACAGTTTAGTAGTAAGACTGATACATTATGTACATTATATACGTCTTTTTCTCAAAAGTAATATTTTTTACTTAAAGGGAGTCTGTACTTCTATATCTTACAATGTTAAATTCCTCATTCTCAGAAGTTATAAAAAATACATAGCTTTAATAGCACGAAAAATAACCTAGTTTTCCAAATACATTTCAGAAAAAAAGATTAACATTTTCTGTTGACAAACAATTGCGTTTATCAGACAAAACATTATTGTACGATGAAAAGAAGCGTTCACGGTCTGCATTTGCAGATGGCATCCATATAACTCGAAGCACGGATTGTGCGAAATCAGGGTAGTTTATGGTCATTACCTGCAGCACAGAAATATTATTATTATATTAAAGTTAATACTGATTGTGTATATGTATTCAATCTCTCTTTTTTACTTTATTATGTTTATTATTATTTTTAAGTTAATATTTGTATACCGGTATGTATTTTTCTGTATGTGATTTGATCCTGGTTGAGTGGAAGAGAAGGCCTCATGGCCTTAACTCTGCCAGAGAAAATAAAACTATTATTATTATTATTATTATTATTATTATTATTATTATTATTATTATTATTATGTTCACTTCTTCACCAGAGCTCAGCTTGAATTTCACCACTCTGCAATTCGTTCGTCTTCCTTGCGAAAATTAATCGCCGATACATGTTTTGCCGATTTCAAATGTTTCTCAACAGAATCTCTTCTTTCCCACGAGACCTGACATTTACAAAATTTACACATTACTTTACTTTTTCTGTGCAATAAAACCCATGCTTTCTGTACTGGAAAGCTCTGTCCCTTGCAGATATTTTATTATTAGGCATTCTTTTAGCCTTACTTGCACAGGGACACAATAACGTTCTTTCGCCTATGCGTGACATTATAAACAAATGAAACACGCACACGCAACACGCTCCAAAATAATATGAACAAAGTATGCATTCAGCAGGCTAACAACGCTTACCACGCTTACTGTACGATTCTCGCACGTTGCTACATACGTCTGATATGACGTCAGGAGTGTGTTCGGACCAGATATTTGAAGTAAAACAGATTCAGTACTATCGAATGTGCAATACTAGCGACCATAAATATCGACCTTATCTATGCTACGGCTATCGATTATCGATTGCAGTACAAAAAAACTAAAAATTGAAAATTCGCGCACATTATTCGCTAATTGCTTAAACAATCGAGTCATTTTCGCAAAAACATAATAAATTCGCGACTTGATACGGATTTCGCGATGTTTCGCGAGTTCGATCAAGCATAAATTAATTTGATTTATTCATTTTAATTTATTTAACTAGCTGGCTGCTAGTGAGTACAAATTAAAATTATAAATCAAAAATGTTTCTAGCCACTACCGTAAGAGCCAGGCTCGTGTACGGTGTGGTCTTAGCCAATAATATAACAAAATTTACAAGGACAGTTTACTAAATACAGTAACTTAAAAAGATACAAATGCAGAAAAAATAGCGCATATATAGCATAAATTTATGTATACAACAGGTTAAATAAATTTAAAACTCCACTGAAGGTTGGCAAAAGAAAATCATTGATAACATTTTTCGCATTAAGAATGACTACAAATTATTTTTTATGTTTGCTGAAGCTAGAAATAAACTTAATTTTTAACCTATTGTGTAAAATGCAATCACATTGTTATTGTGTATTAATTTCAGTCTGCTGGGTACAATACTTTCTTACCAATGTCACAAAAAATAAGGAAGTGCAGAAAAATAGTGTCAAAGTTTCCATATCTTGTAATGTTAAATTCCTCAATTTTGGGTTTACTTTTCTCAGAAGTGATGAAAGATACAAATGTAGAAGAAGTATGGCATATGTAACATACTTTTATGTATGCAACCGGAATATGTAAATTTTAATATAGATTGCCATTTAAAAAATAAAGTTTACTGTCACAACCTGTAGGGGAAACTAGGCTAATTCCGCAGTACGGATAATTCCGCAGTAGTGCATATATGACTTTACTGCGACTTTACAATAGCGTGAACGTAAGTTTTGAGAGGCTGTCAACAGGAGGCATGTCCTCTGCAGTGCTATAGAAAAAAATCAAGGATATTGGTCGACACCTCTGTCGGCAATACAGTGAAACATCGAAAGTTGGCTGTTTTTCGTGTTTTGCTACACAGTTGTGAAAAAAGTGAGCATTGTTACATATAAATTTTTCGTTTTACGTTACTTTCTTAATGTATTTCATAATTATTCATGACTGCGGAATTAGCAAAGTCCTATTGCGGATTTATCCGCACTGTTGCGGAGTTACCCGAGTTGATCTTTTTCAACTGTAATGTATGTACAACTAAATACAGGGTCATCATTTTATTTTTACTTCAATTTTTATTGTACCTGAGTTTTTGAATGTACTTCACTCCCAACCCATCTACTAGTAAAAACTTCAAACCGTTCTCAACACAGAACCAAGCGTATACAGTCAAAGTCGCCTTACGGTCATAGTAAACACAAACAGTACCTGAGTTAGTGAGTATAGTACGTTCCAGAGATATGTTCGCGATTTCCAGTGACGAAAGAGCTTTCAATATTGAATCATATTTTCGCTCAGGTACTGTCGTCCGTTTGCCTACGTCGCATCCCTGTTTCCCCCACCTGCTTCTGCTCGCCCCTCTAAGAGCTAAGCTTGGCTGTCTTGGCTCTTTAGGAAAACATTAATTTCTGTTAGGAATTGGACGTCTAAATAATATTATATAACTGTTTAAAATAACTTAAATAAAAGAGCCTCGTTAATTAATTAACTGTCACGTGATTTCCCTCCGTTCTACGACCCTGCGACAAAACCACTTTGGACGGACAGTAAATGGCATGTCTGAGTAATTTTATCTTTTCGGATCGGGTAGAAGTGAAGATTGAATTTACAGTACGTAAGGTACTATTTTATAAAGTAGATACAGAGTTATTTCAACATGAGTTACTAGTACGAAGGACGAAACTGGTAATTGGAATAGGTACAGTAGTCTATAGTGCGATAATATGCACAAAAGAATTGAAATCGAAATGGACGGCCACCATTTTAAAAAAATGTGTTTAAATATCCATATTATGATTATTTTTCAATTTAACTTCATTCTCTGTATTGTACGCTAATGTGCTGTAGGCAGTGTAATGTACACTGCATAATGAATACGTCCGAATTGATAGCTCAGTTCGTGAGTGAAAACACTTATTGTTAATACAGTACTGTATTTTGATCAAAGAGGAACCTAATGAAAATTACCAAACTTAAAATCGCGATATTTCCAACTTTATGTAAATGGATGAAGTACTTTTCTTCCCTCCTATACCTAGGATTTTATTTTACGCCAGTATCATCAAACTCCAGTCGTGGAAGGGGGTATCAAACAGTGTTTCCGTTAATCCAGAGGTATAACCAGGTTAATATTAGAAATGTTAGTAAAAATAAAATGATGCCCCTGTATATTTGCATTTTAATAGGTCTCGTTATCTCATTTGGTAATGAAAGGTTTCCTCCATGTCTACATACCTTGATAATATTTTTCAATAAACATTTTGATAAAAATATGATAGATTTACTTCTTAATATTGAGGAATTAGCCGAGTCTCCCCTATGTCTTAGTAATTAACTTTTTTGAACACCGGTATCGTACTGTATGGTTTACCTCAAACAGCTTTTGTATATTAACTTTTCTTTTTGTAAAATTAAAATTTAAGAAGACTTCGGACAATGAAGAATATCACTTCGAAACTAGTCAGCCAGGTAATTTCGTCATATTAATACAGTAAAGAAGATACAAAAATAATCAATGATTTAAGAAGTTATTAGCAATATTCCATTCATATAGTTCATCCTGTATATAACTAGTGTTACACTTTCACGAACCTAAAAAAAAAACAAATGCGAGCATTATGAAGTTAAAAAAAATAGCTCAGCTAAATTCGTTTCTGTTGTACGGTTGGTGTACACAATGTAATGAATACGAGAAAGTTTCCAGTAAAGACTGTAGTTAATATAGATTTATTTTGCATTCTTTAAATGCATTTCTTTGAACGGAAACAGAGTCGAAACGATTTCTACATTAAGTGCTTTGAATACGAAGTAGTATATCATGGAAATATAATGTGCAAAACATTTAAAACTTAAATAAAATGCGTCGTTAAACAGCGGTGTCTTTATTGCGTCATTCAACTCCCACATAATATGCAGTATAAGTGCAATGACGTAATGAGATGCGATATTACGAAGGCTATACACGATGTTTCGGAAACGTAAAAAGTTTTATATCTGTAATGTAAAGGTCGAAATATAAATAAATGTTCCATAATACTTTTTCTGGGAATCTTTTATTACGGAGTTGAAGTGCAAATACACAGTGACAAACAATAGAAACTGCTTCTTTCACCACAGAACTGGCTTACGGTTTATGCACTATAATACTCCTTCACTTTTCAGCCAGAAAATAAGGAACTAACTATCTTCTGCTTGCGATGGTTATATCGTCTATAGTCTAGCAGCTCATCAGCCTCTAATGCAGGCAGGGTTCGTGTCCCGGTGAAGACTGAGATTTTTAATTTAAAAATCCAGAGTGACACTTGTGACGGATAGGTCATAGTTGGATTTTTTCTCGGGGTTCTCCCATTTCCCCAATTTAGGTATCGATATTATTCCGTCAATGTTTCTCCATTGCATAATCACATTCATCAATAGACCACGGAACTTTATGCACTAAAAATTCTAAAAATATGCATGCAAGTATGCAGTAAAAATTGTTGAAATATGCGCTAAAAATTAAAATACAGGGCGTTTCCGAGGTGGTGTTACAAACTTTCAGGGATGATGGCGAAGGGCACATGTATCAGTTTAAGATAAGGAACCCTGGTCCGGAAATGACCGAGTCGAAATTTACAAGCAAAAATAGTTTTGTGGAAATGAAATAATTTTATTCCTCTGTACACCTTGTTTATGTATATTTATCTGTACATCTTACACATACTGCTGTCTGAGGGATGGGGACAGGAAACCACACTAAAGCAATGCAGATAGCGTAATGTGTAACGGACATGGTTTGGTCCTGATATGGACGTCTGTAGACAGCAGTGTATGTTACAAGTTGCAGTGACCAGTCGATCAGTCCTAGTGAAATGGAGGAGTACACGAGAGCGGAAGAAGCAGACCTGATTTTCGAATACGGATGAGCTAATGGGAACAGATTGTATCGGGTTAAGTACCCACGTAGGAGACATCCGGGCCATACCATCTTTCCACGACTGTTCCAAAGGTTAAGGGAAGGAGGGCACGTGGTGCCAAATTACAATTCCATTTCCAAACAACTTTTTTTGCTTATAAATTTCGACTCAGTCATTTCCGGTCCATGGTTCCTTGCCTCAAATTGATACATGTGCCCTTCGCCATCATCCCAGAAAGTTTATAACATCACCTTGGAAACACCCTATATATGCAATAAAAATAGGTCTACACTATAGAGATTTTTTCGGCTTAATATGATAAAATTGAAAAGAAGTTGAAGTAATAATTGTCATCAAGCCATCAATATTTTTATTAAATTTATTTTTTCTATAAATATAATATAATAATGAATTACTCATTTTACAAAATAATTAAAGTCTATAAAACACTGGCGAGACCTGTTCTCATGTATGGAAGTGAAGCTTGGACCATACGTAAATGTGATGAACAGCGAATCACTGTCAGTGAAATGAAGTTTTTAAGAACTGCTGACCATACTAGGCAAGGAGAAAAATTAGGATATATTGAAAGAATTAAATATTGACCCAATTTTAGAGAAAATTCAAAATTATGGACAGAAATGGAAATCTCATACACTCAGGATGCCTAGAACAAGAATACCACGCCAAGCACTAAATTGCCGCCCATTAGGAAGATCATCTTTGGTTCGTCTGCTGAAACAATGGAGTGAGACCGTAACAGGCCACCAGGCTTAATACGTGATAGAAATAAGAAGAGAAAGACTCATTTTACAAACATATTTGAACTGGTAGGTACATCTCTAGAACCACTTCAGTTTTTCAATATGCCAAATCAATAAAAACATGCAATTGCATGTTCCGCGGTCTATTCGTCAGCATCTTTCCCATCACCTGTCAGCGATGTGCGGAAGAGGTTGGTCCAGGGTTATGTAACGTTTCTGCATGTAGACTACCGTTGACACAGGACGAATCTTAGCAGTCGACCGGTACGGGTAGCAATATTCTTAGCTGGAGTTAGAGCAATGAATCACAGACAGGATGGTGTAAATTCTGGATCGTCATGACCTTTAATAGGGTGATTAGTAATTATGTACAGTATATTAATTTTCATTTTACACTGCGAAACAAACAAATGATTTCTTGTAAGCTTCAGCCGGAATCGCTTTGGTTATTGAGCAGCATTAGACCCACAGGAAACATTCTACACACCGTTCAAGCAACTGGTGTGAGAGACAGTCGTCTGGAATAATGGGGGAACCATATCCTGGTAGATGGATTGGACGTAACGGACTTGTTCCCTGGCCGGCGCTTTCACCCGACTTACACTCTGTAATTTTTGGTTTTGTGGTCACATGAAGGTTACTGTGTACTTTCAACGTCACGCAACCCGGAAACACCTGTTGAATTCAATTGTGGATACGGGAAATAGGATCCGGAATACCCCAAACCTCTTCAAACATACAACACCATGAAGAGAGTCCTCGATTGCGTTGTGTCATTAGCACGGTATCATAGGGATTTTGGCTGTATGATTATATCCAAACATCTGTTATGCGGTGTAGAATACTGTGCACTACTTTAATGTACACAATTTCCGATCACCTTGTAAATAAATCAATCACGGAATTATTTGAGTGCTATGCAAACTATTGCTTATACAATGTTAAAGACTGGTAAATCAGTATTTCTACGTACTGTACATGTTCCTTTATGGAGCTACTAGGAGCTGGATGGTGTACATACATCGCTAGCAAATGACGTTATTAATTTTTCAGTTTAGTTTGTTTACTTGTTATTGCATACATAATTCAACATTTATAAAGAAAGTAACAAAACGTCTGTTTTGCGGTGTAGAATACTGTGCACCACTTTAATGTACACAATTTCCGATCACCCTGTATATAAATCAATCACGGAATTGAGTACTATCCAAACTATTGCTTACGTAATATTAAAGTCTGGTATATCAGTATTTCTACGTACTGTACATGTTCTTTTATGGAGCTACTAGGAGCTGGATGGTGTACATACATCGCTAGCAGATGACGTTATTAATTTTTCAGTTTAGTTTGTTTAGGCTACTAGTTGCTGCATACATAATTCAACATTTATAAAGAAAGTAACACAAATTCCATATTCCGTATTTCATATTTGAAATGTACAACTATACATTTTCCTCCCTGTTGTATACTTGAGGTTTCCGTAAGGCGGAAGTGTCGCCTTGCTCTAAAATTAAATTAACTGAAGGAAATGCATGGTAAAGCAGTGTCATACTTCCGCTTTCATTATTCGCCTGCCAAAGATGCCTCTTTCAAGACTAAGTACGCTATATTTTATTGCAGTTTACGTTATAAAAGAAACATAGTAATAGGATTTATGTACGATTATGTTTATAGTTGTGTCATGAAGTGAATTATGCGCTCAATATTTGAGCCGTTGAGAGCAGAAGTGGTGTAAGTCAAAAATGGGTAATGAGGATTAAAGTAAACATTCTGTAAAATACACCGCGAAGTAGCAATTAATATTCAATTTATTAAAACTATTAGTAGTCAGTGGATAGCACGAAGGACTTATTAATTGCTACTTTGCGCTGTATTTTACAGAAATTTTACTTTAACCCTCATTGCCCATTTTTGACTTACACCACTTCTGCTCTCAACGGCTCATTTAATAAGTGACAACATATGTGTAAGTTGATCCTCTGATAACACTGAACAACAAGAATTTTGCTCCCACTTAAAACAGTGTGTCCTTTATGGTCTGATGTGCGCTGAATCCGAAAATGCATCTCTTTTCTTCGTATCACGTAAGGTTTTCAAGATATACTATGATTTCACTTTTCGATAAGCTCTCTTCTAGGAAACATCTGGCGCGGGTTGGGGTTGTAAGCCAAAACGAAAGCTAATGCATTTTATGAGTTTGTGACCTATTGCCGGTTTCTTATGGTTGTTGACATGTTCTTTTGTACTTCTAATAAATAAACAGATATTGGTCCCTTCCATTCAGTAAATTTCATAACAGTTCAAAGTGAGGTCTACGCAATGAGCAAACAAGGGTGTGGATTTTCAGTATTTAAAAGAAAAGTTTACCAATTTGAGTGAAGGAAAATTAAAAGAGGGCATTTTCATCGGTCCACAAATTCGCAAAGTTTTGGCTGAATCTTTGAGGAAAAACTTTTCGTTACAGAAAAAATGACGTAGCGCGCTTTCAAAGATGTTTGCTCAAATTTCCTAACCCTGGAGCGGTAAGCGGAAAGATTTTATCAAGAAATATCTGAACTGGAAAGGCGATATAAAGGAAGATTATCATCCAGCATGGTTGTAGACTATTGTTGGTTTCTCGTAGAAGACAGTCCTGGGTCTAAGTTATAAACAGAAGTCGTCCAGAAAATATTTTTAAATGATAAGTTCAAATTGCGAGATTTTTCTCATTCTGCACATGAAATATTTTTATTGTTGTGTTTTTTTGCGTTTTAAACTATGTAACATCATTTTTGTATCCAGTACATATTTTTCAAGTATTATGAGGCATTTTGAACCCCTAGTCTGTTGTAATTTTATCAGTAGCAGTAAAAAATTAAAAAAATAAAAAGTGTTTAAATTAAAAATGTAATTCACTTTCCCCGGAAAATGGTACGTGAAAGGGAAATTTGGATTTTAAATTCAGATTTAGGGCACACATATCAGTAATATTCACCTATTTTTATTTCGGAGCGAGACAAAAAGTAAAAATTTGTTCTTCAGTGTAATCTTGTTTTTGATTACAATTTTTTTTGACTGACATGGAAGGTGAGTGTTTCGAAAGCAACTGCTGTGCAGTACATGTTCTCTTTTCCGTAGTCAGCTCGTGTATAATACTGTTATTGTATATTTAGTACTGATGATTATGTGTTCTATTTATTAGGTGAACTTTATGTCCACTGCTGTGGAGTAACGGTTAGCGCGTTTGACCGGTTCAAATTCCGGTCGGGACAAGTTACTTGGTTGAGTTTTTTCTAGGAGGTTTTCCCTCAGCCAATTTAAGCAGCGCGCATTCCGTAACGAGAGTCCTAGACATGATGCCGTAGACCACGACGCCATAAAAATGATTACAGAGGTATTTCCTTGCCGGTAAAGGCTGCAAGTAGAACTGACACCCCTACTGCTACTAATGCCTATTTTCTAGTAATGATGGAAGCCTCAACCTAGTGATGTCAACTGATGCCCATAGGAGCAAGCGCGCTCTTTAGAGCCCAGGAGAGCCTGAGCTCTTTACAGTGGAAAGGAAAGAGACAGACGAAAGAGGTAGTATATGCCGCTTGGTCGAGCTATATACAGGGATGGCCAGCACTGATTCAATGGATAAAGGGAAGAGAACTTATTAAAACTGTATCCAAGTTAATTTTTAGATTTGTCTGAGAAGTATAAGTGCATTATAAGAATGTAAGTTTTAATTTTAATGCTCATTTTTCACAAGTTTGCTTTTTTATTCAAAAGGAATATTTTCTCAACTTTTTTACAGAAAAGCGAAATTTTCAGATATGTTTGTTTAGTAGTCTTACAGGTACTAAAACAATGTTTTCGTAAATCTAATATATCGTAAATACGTATTACTGAAGATAGTGTATTAAAATGTATGAAATATTCGCATGGAAAATGTTTGGAAGGAAATGAATTAACAAAGCAAATACTGTTACATCACAAACAAAAGATATGTGCATATATGTTGGTAAAAGTCAGCTCTATAACTTCAGCAGATTTCGAGATAATTTAATATTCTGATAACGGAAAGTTGCGCACAAATATCACCTAAAAGCATAATGCGATAAGAGTTTTATTATGTAATATTAGTTACAGTTAAAACATATACCTAGGCAACTTTGGTTTGTACTATAATATTCTTTTGATTACTTTTATAAGGCTAAAGATACCATCAATAACAATTTCACCTTATCATGTCATATTCAGTGTCTTTCTTTGTGATAACACTTTCTTTATGAATGATGTGTTTAATTCACTTAATACAGTATAGTTGTAGTTATTATGGAATTTGTGTGAATATTCCTTCTTTACTCTTTATTTTGTGATTAACGTTTAAAACACAGCTGCAATATTAGGCTAAGAAATAGGTGTTAGTACTTTTGTTTTAGAGACAATATAGATAATATCAAACAGAAAGAAGCCATATAAAAATAACGACATAAAATTTCACGTTCCGTTTGAAGTTTGTTCACCACTGTTTTCTTAATCCAACAAGCTGCTTATTCCTCCTAGCATACCTAGTGCTTGATGCCCGCGCACGACGTCAAGGTCAGAAAAATGCGCTTGCTTTGACATCACTGCCTTAACCTATCACTACCCTGTCGGTCTCCATGGCCTGTATTACGTTACGTTTATATTTTTAAACAACAACGTAGATTTGAGAATGCTTACATTCAGACCATTAATTTGTTATTGGAAAGAAAACGTCATCATTCCACTATAAATTCTTGTAATTTCCTTCCCTGTCCTATAAATTTCTATCTCCATTTAGAGAGACCATCGTTTGCACACTAAATATCCCAGAGGGATTAATTTAAAATCCATTTCTTAGCTTCATTGCGGTGAAGTAAATTCAGTTTGTAACTAATTTCTATAAAATTAGACCTTGTTCTGAGTTACTCACAGAAATTTATATTATTTTTTACTCGAAGTTGGAACATCTTTGCCTCTGCAAGTTCCAGCTCTGTGATTTATCACTGGTTCTCCAATTCCAAACTTCTTGTTCCTTCTATGAACGTTTTCTACTTCACGACTTGTAGAAGCAAGCAAATGAGATAGATGGGAGGCACGAATATTAAAACAAGAAAGCATTCAGGCTTGCAGAATACGGCTCGTCTGTCAAAGCGAATGGCACAGAATCTTTATTGTAAGTACGCACTGCCTTCCTTCAATGTGTCACTATTGAAATATGAATATGAAATCTCTGACTGTAGAGAAATGACACATTACTTTACGCAAGAGAAGAACATATTTTAACAATTTGGAACTATATTTCGTTCCATAATGTCTGACTGAAGACGCAAACATTGCCGGCAGAGAGAGAGAAGCATAATTGCTATTGATCCAATGACAGACATCTCATTCCACACTTACCTTGACGTTGGGCGGTGTGAAGCATTCTACCTCCACCCAACTTCAAGACAAGCGTGGAACGAGACTTCTGCCATTGATTGAATAGTAATTAGTAAGCTGCGGATTTTTAGTCACTAAAAACAGTTGAAATAGGCAGGCAAAATAGGCATTCAAAATTCTAAAATAGGCATTTAAAAAGTCACTAACAATTTCTAATGCTTAATGGCTAACACGACCATACACTAATTTCTATAGTAATGCCATTATGGCAGTAAATAACTTAATATTCCTCCAAATTTTGTAATGAGAACTGATGCCTGTTGTCTCTAACAATATTATTTAATTGGGAGAAACTTCTCTCCACTTCACATGAAGTAATGGGGCAATACTTCAGGGATCCAATCCCAGCTGGGGACCAAACCAGTGGGAACGCAGTAATGTCAATGTCATTTGCAATCAGCAATAACACTTGCTCCCAACCAGGATTTCTTTTCACAAATTTCAAATACTTATTTCTCATTGTTTCTCTCACGTTGCTTGGTATTTCTTTAAGAATAGTTTCTACTTTCTTCATAAATTATACAGCACTGTGGAGTGGAATACTCCTAGTTTCCAGTTTCGTTATGTTAGCAGGCAGCTTTCCAAAGTTTGCTTTGATGAAAGCAAGATCAGATGTTAGCTTTGGGTTTTCCAGGATAATATTTGCTGCTGGATAAAAAAGAAACAAATTACAGATTTAAAAAATCGATAGAATATTCAATAAATTCAAATACTTAATACGGATATTTAGGCAGCTTTTAGGCATTTATAAGCAAATAGGCATTTACTAGTTAAATAGGCAATTATAGGCACTATTGAATTCGCATATAATACAATGCCTTAAAATGGATATGTAACCTAAAAGCTTGCATCTTCAGGTTAAGGATTAAAATAGGCATATAGGCACAAATCCGCAGCTTAGTAATTAGACTATACTTCTCTCCTCCTCTGCCGACAATGTTCACGTCGCCTGTCAGACATTATGAAACGAAGTTTAAGCCATCCATATAAATATACGCTATCCTGTCGCAGTTCAGCCATTCAACCAAGACTCCGAGATTTGATGTCCAATACAACTCCAGAGATTTGTATCATTGTTTACTTTTTATACGATAGATTTTTCTTCATTCCTATCGTTCGCCTCACCATTTTCATTTCACTACTATCGATGTTCCAAGCCAGTGCAGCGGTCTAGCTCAGGCGGTAGGGTGTTTGTCTCCTGACCCAAGACTCTGTTCGAATCCCACTTGGGCAGATTACCGGGTTTGGTTTTGCTTATTTTTTTATAAACAGTAAAATGAATATCAGGTAATTCTATGGAGAATCTTCGAATTTATCTCACCAAATAATACCCCACTGTCACCAGTTGCACCACCTGTGCAGTACGAGCTCTCTTTTATTCTAGTTATAGACTATGTCTTTCTCTCTCGCACAGAGTCTAGTATATACAGTCACGAAGTTGAGTTGTGAGGGTGCTAGGAACAATAGACTGTACCGGTAATATTTCGCATTGTCTGTAATGAGGCGATATTAGCGATCCTAGTGGTTAACAACTATCTATGGATGCATATTTTCTACGTATTGAGCTTCGTGACTGTATATACTAGACTGTGGTAACAACATAAGATCGCAGCGTCGCTGTTTACGTTCAACATACAAAATGATCATCTAGTCGCGTCGCTGTTATTTCCGGCGTGGCTCCTTCTCTTCGCTTACGCTTTAGGAAGTGTAAGCTCTATAATGACTAGGTAGGTATTGCCGTTCGCCATTTTAGTTCTTTCGTTGCCGAACTACCAGACGAGGAATCTATTTGCCGCACCGTTAAACGTCATGTCATAGCTCCTATGACAGTATGTCAATTGCACTGTAATTTTTAGGATTCATAGATAAATGTCTAAGGAAAACATATCAACTTTTGAGGAAGTCAATGTTTATTTCGAACCGGTCACTTCAAAGTTAGTACTTTTTTTCTCAATTTCTAAAAAAAAAAAAATTGATTTCGAAATTTTTTCTGTGCTTTCCTTAGATATTTATCTATGAATTCTAAAATTACAGCACAATTGATTGACTCTCATTGATTCAATCTCAGCGGTGAGCAATCTGATGGCATCACGGTGTTCCGAATTTCAACGATGACGTCACTGATGCTCCACCGGTGTAGCACCGCTTCCATCAGCTTGCAGAGGTGGTGGCAGTATCCATCAGCCGCCATCAGTGAATCTGATTGGTTCTTGTGTAGGACGAGAATTAGCAGATGTGTGACATCGTGCACTGTTGTGTCATGGCGGTGTGTTCTGCTGTGTTGTTTGGAATGAGTACAACGTAAAAAAAACTATGTTAATGGCTTATAAGCGAACATGTCAACGGATCAGATATTTCCACTGGTTCAAGAACTGAATTGTTTATGCTCTCTCTCTCTCTCCCTCCCTCTCTCTCTCTCTCTCTCTTTTTTTTTTTTTTTTTTTTTTTTTTTTGAACGAGTTGACAGTACAGAAATTTCGCAAATTCTTGCTAGCGTAGCACAAACAACAACTTGTACAGCCGCCATAATAGCCATTGAACCTTGCAGCAGTTTTGTTCCCATTTCGCTGCATGGTGACGTCATTGATATCCACCGGTCCGGTGAGATTCGGAATACGCTGATAGGAGGTACGACATGATAATGTTTAACAGTGCGGCAAATAGCTGCCTCGTATGTTTGCTGCTAACGGCAACGAAAGAACTGAAATGACGGGCGATTATATGCACTATTTATCGAGCCTTGGGAAGTGCTTAACGTCATCAGCAGCGAATGACAAGACGCACATGTTTAACTGTAGCCGACCTGCAACGTGATTGGCTGCCGGAAATAAAAGCGACGCTACTATCGTAATACTAGAGAGAACCTTCCGACAGATCTCGCCAAAATTCTTTCCATGCTAAATAACCGCGATGTTGATGAAACACCGTTAAATAACCGATGAAGAAACAATAATCACTGTCAGTACAATTAGGCCTATGTAATGTTCCTCATTATCACCGTCATTAGCACCGTGTAAAAATCATCAGCGTTATCATTTGGATAACACTGTCAGACACGAAAATGTAGGTCGCACGTTGAGTGGATTGAAGTCTTCACCCACTCTCGAAGTTTTAATCGCTCTTTTTATTATATTCTCATTGTTCCTCAGACTCGAGGGGTTGACTACTCCCAGGAGACAACTTTTCCCCAACCCCTATTCCTGTGTCTCATTGTCGAGTTCCCTAGTCTTCAGTCTTCGCTGCAAATGCTCTTTTGGGACGGATTAGTACACTAATCTGTGCATTCACTTCAAAATGAGAGACAGACAAATGCCGCATTCTTTCTGAAAGTCTGTCAGCGGTTCGTGTGAATAAAACTTCCAGTATTCACCTCCGACAAAGACGCTTATGGAACTGGAAAATTGATGAGTGATAAAACTCCCATCTCTCTCGTCTCAGCGTACAGGTACTTTAATTTTCAGCTGTAATAAACCTTTTCTTAAGTCGTTTAATTTGATCTGAGCAAACGTAAATTATTCCAGTAACGTCACTTGTCTAATGAAAAAGTTTTGCAATTCGCTGCTTTGAATATATGAATCGGGGATTGCAGAAACAGCACGTCATGAAAACTAAATTTTTCAGTAGACACAAGAAACGGTATTACTGGTGGTAGACCACATCTTTGGTTATACTGTAGTACTGGTTTTTTCAGCCAGAAGCCTAATAGATGTGTCGTTTTATACCAAATTTATTGGAATCTAATGAATTGTTAATGAAATAAATCAATATATATTAGCTTGGCTGGGGAGGCTCATTGTGCTAACCACACGATACCTCCATTCTGGTTGGATGATCGTTCACCTCTGCTTCGGCATGTGGCCGTGAGGCCAGCAGCCGGCTGGTCGGTCTTGACCCTTCGTGGGCTGTAGCGCCACGGATTATTATATATTAGCTTGACATGTGCTGTTTCTGCAAAGAATCAAAAGTAGCAGGCTATAGGCCTAATAATTTCAGTTCAACTAAAGTTTATTTGTCAAATTAGGGATATAATATATGCAGAGGCCTACTTAATACACAAGTTCAACATTTAAATGAACTTATTTTTCCACAATAGGCCACTGAAGAATATTATTGTAACATTCTTTATATTCATGTGGTATGTAACGTATTAGTTTGCGTATATCGTCAAGCTTCTCTCTTTGAATTGGCACGGGTTTGTCTGGATATGTCAAAGAAGAAGGTAAATATGGTATTCTCCTTTGTACTTACAAGCAAACATTCTCATGGGGGCAGATAAAAAAATTAATCTTTTTTCTGCCATCATTTTAATAATGTCAGAAGAAGTGCTTACACAAATTTTGGCCACTCGAGCGCAATTACGAAGGCCGTAAAAAGTAAGTTTCCCTTGGGCCGTTTACAGAAAGAGAACAAAATTTCATGGAACGTTTTATTGGAACAGATATAGTAATTGTTGAGTTATTTTTCAACGTATTCACCACCAGAATTGAGACATTTGTCATTCAGTGGGATCAATTTTTGTATCCTTGTGACGTAGATGTCTGCCGTCTGGAATCGGAACAAATTTGTCGGCACATGTCTTTGACATGAGTTGTGTCTGCGCGCTTCCAGGATTTCACAGATCTCCAAATAAGAGACGATATACTGACATATGTGTTTCTGCATGGAATTATAGCCCTATATCAACAGTCCATGAAACTCGAACAAACTCATTTCGCCACAAATAGTGACATGTGCTGTTTCTGCAATCCCTGATTCATATGCAGTGAGATGTGCATCTGGATTGGATGACTATGTTCCACTTTTGTAACCATGAACGGGTGAAAGAAACCAGTGCCGAAATGCATCAATACCGACTAAAAACGTAACTTTAGGTTACGAAACCATTTCCTCAAATTAACACTCCAGCTTTGCTCATTCACTTCTTTTGTCTGATGTCCATGTCGCTTATTTGATGCATTTTCATAATGTATTCGATAATTTTATATAGACCTAATGACATCGTTTAAAATGATTGAAATATGTACAGTATATTTTTTTAAATGTCTCCTGCAATTAAATGAAACCTCGCCAAGTTCCATGCATGCTATACACCATTTAATTTACACGGGCCCTCCCCGTCCTTTACCAGAGGTTTCAATTGACTGCAGTAGTATGGCTTTCTTTAGACGAGAAATAAAAGTGAGGGTTCTGTGTCGTAGATTTACGGAAAATGAAACTATCTTGTACTTGACAGAGCGCTCAAGACATTTTCCTGTCATTTTTCGCGAAAATGAAAATTTGAAGATAACAATTGCCCATAACAGTGCAAGATTTTGTCCCACTTCCTATTCGAAATACATACCGGGATATTATTCCGTCATATAAAGTATAAGTAACATTGCGTATCCGATCATTCTTCAAAGATTACACTATTGGTTGTTGATTTATTGCGATTTTCTATTTATGTAACGCAGTTTTAATTAAACCGTGTATTTTTTAAGCAAAACGTGTAATTCCCAAGCCTGCCGCTTGGAGGCGCAGGATATTATCTCGGCGCCAATATTCCGGGAGTGTAATATAATGAACTGTGAACGCCGGCAGCCCATGTAACGTGACCTCGCGCCACGCATAACAATTTAGTCAAAGCTCCACCATCCATCATCGTTCTTGGATTACTGCTCATCTCTGGAACAATTTCGTATTCTGTGACAAGTAGAGATATGTTTTTACTTGTACGTAGATAATGTCAGAATAACGTTCTGGCCCAGAGGAAAAAATATAGACTACACAAAAAAACGCAGTTCATATGAAGGGTTCAGAGACATAGTGGGCCAAGCGCCATATATTAAAAACTGAGAAAACAAGGGTTTAAGTTAAGTGATAAGTGATAACCATAGTTCAATGAAGCATATAGAAAGTAATATAAAGTAAGCACATTACAGTAAAACTAAATATGTCAATATTCATTAAACTATGATATTCAGAGCCATAGTGAGCCAAGCGCCATATATTAAAAATGGAGGAAACAGAGGTTTAACTTAAGTGAGTACCATAGTTTAATGAAACATATAGCAAGCAGTGGCGGCTGATTGACTGAGGCAAGTGAGGCCGGGCCTCAGTCACTTGGCTTAACTGAAATCAAATTTTGTTTTTATGTAATGTAGGCCTATTAGTTATTTGAATGAAGCATATATCGCTGTAGAAGCATTTGAAAACTTTGTGATGTAGATAGACCTGTTTTGCAGTAAAATTTGTTCCTGAGGCCAGGATCGCCCGTGCTGGGCCTGGCTTGTGATGTATATAGACCTGTTTTGCAATAAAATTTGTTCATGAGACCAGGATCGCTCGTGCCGGGTCTGCTTCTGGATTTTCGTTTGTCTTCGCGGGCTTTTGACGTTGCGCTTTAAACGTTGTAGCTGAGGCACAATTCGTCTGGCCTGGTCAGGTTTCACTCCTCTCAACCATGGGCCGGCCTCAAGGGTAGAGTGGGGTGGGAATAGGGTGATTTGTCTTCCTAAATAGGCCATAAATAATAAACATTCCAGCTCTTTGGCAGGCAGAGACCCACACTATTCTCTCATCTTATATCTTAGTTTATGACCTAAGCGAGGGTGTTGTACTATTGTACTTCGTGTAGTGAATCTGGGCCAATGTTGTTATGTATTTCGGGAAAATATAAACAGAAAGAAATGCCAAAAATAATGCTGGTGTAGTTAATTCATTGTTAGAGTGTCCTTTTTCGAGAAGAAATAATTTGAAAGAAAGGAAGTTTTAAATAAAGAGAGAGCCGACCGAGATACCTACGACATCGCTGACAATTTTTCTGACAGATAATCTTAAAACGCGAGTTTCTATTACATCCTGGCGCGAGTTTCTATTGCATTCTGGCGCGAGTTTCTATTGCATCCTGGTATGGGCAACATAAATGGTTAAGTGGTGCAAAATAAACTTCTCTGTTGGCCTTGTTTGTTGCTGTCAAAGGAAAAAAATAAAAAGAAAAGAAAGAAAGGGAAATTTCAACACATAATATGGCTTGCTTCATCACACTGAAACAATCACTGAAACTCGCAGCATAACAGCTTATTTGGTGAGTGAAATTATTATTTTTCATTACTAGTAATAATAATAGACTAATAATAATACAGTAATACTGATATTAAGAATATAATAACAATAATAATATCATAAATAAACATTTTCTATCGGAGGCACTTAAACTAGTTGCATCTGGCCTCACCGAGGATTTGGATCACCGGCCGCTACTGATAGCAAGTAATATAAAGTATCCACATTACAGTAAAATTAAATATGTCAATATTCATTAAACTATGGTATTCAGAGGCATTTCGTCAGACATCAACACAGATATGGAAATACTACACATCCAACCAAAAAGCCAGAAACTAAACACACTAGAACAATATGAAATATACAGACACACGAAAACACATCCCAATGAAATTCTCAACACGCAACTCAATTTCAAAACACACACACTCTTTGACTCTACCCTATACCACACGAACGCATCCTCACAGGAAACAGAACAAGAGGCGCCAAGACCAACAACGACCAGTTCTGAGGATGACCCATAAATAGGTCGAAACATGTAAACAAGGTACGTTAGAATTTAACACAAGAAAGTCTTATCATACATATTCCGAAGTGATACAGTGTTAAAAGTTGTGTAATCAAGATGTATAACTATTGTAATGGCATATTTTGTGTACTTTTCTATAAACCCTTTAAAATGAGGACTGTTCAATGTTTTGGAGTATTGCAACTCATTCGACACAAATCCTGGCAAAAGTCATATTTCATATTTTGAGGCGGAATTTTAACTTGAACCCTTATTTTCTTCTAACATACGAGCAAAATTTTTTATGTGTTTCTGTGCATTAGAGTATGTTCTATCGATTGTTTTGTTATCTTTTTTAATTCACACATACATAATTGATATTTAATTATTTCATCATTATCACTACTAAAAATGTGGACACCATATTCTTGTATTAAAGAATACACCCTATGTTTTTAACATCTGTCTTCGGCATTATGATCACTTCACTGAACACAAATGAATAATATGTTTACGTATCTCAATGTTCTCTGTTCACGTACGGACGAGGACTGACTGAGAACGCAGAGTGGCAGTTGTTTTCGGTGTTCGCGTGGTGCTCTCTGCGGACGGTACCGTGTTGTAGCTACCTACTTGGGAAGCGTGCACACCTCATGCCATAGTCTATGCGTACAATACTTGTAAACCGTAAACATGACTTTTGACTTTTTTTCCGCTGTCTACTGATTAGAATCGGGAAAAGGTAAAAGAGTATTCACAATGAAAATTAAACATAACGTAAGCGTTAACTTAACGTTACAGTAAAATCAAGAAGTTATACCATCATTCACGATGGGAACATAAACATAACCGCAAAGATACTTGGTAACCATGGAAACATAACGACGCCATTTCCTCATAGTCTGTCGTATACTTCAGCGCACCACGATTGTGTACTGTTTGCAAATCACGTAAGCATAAGCATGAAAGTTTGGAGTTTGCAAATTTTCATGTTAACGTCTTACGGTAATGTTTATGTCAATGCTTATGTGAATCATTGTGAATGATCCCATTTGGTAGCCTGGCCGCAAACTTCTGTGTTTATGCTACGGTTATGTTTAATTTCCATTGTGAATGGGCCTTAAAGTGTTGTCATGTTTTTCCCTGCCGTTTTGAAATAAATTAAAAAGTTTTCGGGACGACCATCACCATCGAGTCCGGCCCATGATTGCTACTTACTTACCTTTGGTGCTGGGTAACTTTCGGTGCTGGACCCCGGACTCATTTCACCGGCATTATCACCTTCATATCATTCAGACGCTAAATAACCTAGATGTTGATACAACGTCGTAAAATAACCCAATAAAAAAAACTTACCTTTGGAAATCGATTGGAAAGTGCATGAGGAGGTAAATTGTCTTCCGTCAGATGATAGTAGTAGACGTGCTGACATTGTTGCCATAAACAGGAGACTTAGAAAAAGGCTTATCTTGGATCCCACTTTAAGGGTGGAAACGACGGTGATCAATCTCAGCGAGTGAATGAAGAAAAGAAGGAAATTTATGAACCCCGCATTCCTCACTTAAGTGAGAGCCGTAACTGTGTGAATTATACGTGGGAAGTAAAGGGCCTTCTTTTCTGAGCTAGAGGCACATCATTTCACTTCACCAAATCTATACTCCAAGAATTTAAAACGCAGAGTAGACTGCGGACTATCATGATATAAGATAAAGGTTGGTTATACTGTGATACGAGTAGGCCTAATATTGTGATTGTTCTTTTTGAGAATTTATTACAATTTTACTGAGCGAGAGGAAGATCGGTTCTTTGCGTCAACGTAATTAGGGGATGTTCCTGGACAAGTTCTGCACAAAACTGGTCCTTCTCTCTCTCTCTCAGTAAAATTGTAATAAATTCTCAAAAAGAACTATCACAATATTACTCGTATCATAGTATTACCAACTTTCACCCTATGTCTTGGTGTGTTAAGGGACTCTATATAAATCCTTAATTGTCACCGATGTTATAAATAACCAATAACCAGTTTATTTCTACTGGCAGAGTTACGGCCATAAAGTCTTCTATTCCGCTCAATCAGTACAGGAACAATAGCAAATATAAAAACGACAGCAATTCAGGAACAATATGCAATTAATAATAATAATAATAATAATAATAATAATAATAATAATAATAATAATAGCAAAATGAAGACAAGTTTAATTATACCCTAGATCATATATACCCAGATTGCTCGGTCTTATAGTCTTTGTCGGTAACTTTTGTCAGGTTTACTATGCTGCCATCTAGTTGTTACATAAGGAGTCACGTCATAACTCCCATTTGAATTGTATTAGCGACTGTACTGCCATCTCGTGTTCGTTTACGGCGGACGGGTGGCGATCTTGGCGGTTCTCTTCAAAGTGCTGCCGATTTTAACATAGGAATGCGCTATCTGTTACATATATTATGATCTAGGGTTATATGTAATTCTAAGATTCAAACATTTACAACAATGTGAATCGAAATAATTAATTATTAAAATGATTGAAAAAATTTATATATGTACATTCTGATTGAACATAGTACATGAGTTGTCCTGTATCGATACATCGTACTGGCGGTTAGGTTTAAACAATATTGGACCACACGACTGTCACTTATTTTCCGCATTGCTGTATTGCTGTCCTCTGAACAGCCCTTGTACTAATTGTGAAGAGACTTTAAATGAAGAATATACAGGACTTTAATTTCAAAACTTCCCAGTCTAAATAACTAATTATTTAAATTGAATTAAATTTAAACAAAACACGTCATTAATTTAGATATTGAGGGGGAAGTCTGAAACCAGGCTTAATTGCATTTTATATTTTACCCCTCACCTCCACTTTGAAATTTCAAATGGCACCCCTATATTTTTATACTTAAATATGAAAGACCATTCAATTGTTTATACACCTAATTAATTTATTTTCGCATCTTTTGTTTTCTATCGTTGCCTGGCAACCTGTATTTTTGTTATTGTCAGTTGATTGTAGCTTATTTTGTGTAATTTCCTAAATTTAATCAATAAAGATTATTTATGTTCTCTCTTCAATGGTATACACCATTTTAAAATAATTTCATACACAAACACAACTATTACATTTAATGATCAGACATCGGATTCTAGGGCAAATGCCTATTTTGTTTCTTTAGGAGAAAAGTAAAAATAATTATTAATATTTGTGTTTCATGGAAATTGAAAGGTATTCAAAGAGTTTTATAGTGTCCTAAAATGCCCTAAAACGGTTATTAGAGCCTAATTTGTTAATATTCGCCTAAAAATGCCTAACTCACTGTAAAGTTTCGCATTTTACTCTTACTTTTTATAATTTATACATGCATTCACTGCGAAATTTAAGGCATTTAAAAAGTGGAAAGTTTGCTTCACACCGGCCATGAAACCACTGATAAAGGAAACAAAATGTTTTGAATCTCACGACACTCGCAATAGATTTCACAGAATTTAACATGTTTGGAGGCATAAATGCCGACAAAGAACCAACCTTAGTTTTGAAGCAGGCAACAATCACAACATGTGCTGCTACCGATTCAGAGATATACTATACTATAAAAATGACTGTTTTCGGTCTGAAACCGGTTAGCTGTACTGCCCTTCAGAGTGTCATAAAATCACAATTTTTGGAGAAAGAGTGTTTTTGAAATATTTATGAAAAGTCGTAAAACTGCGAATTAGTAGGGTAAACCGTTACAAAATATTTAAAAGAATGGCCCTCCTAGTGTTAACACTACCAGGAAATGCAACAATAAGTGGAACTTTGTATTTTTGTCCAATTGAATCTCAATAACAACGGTTCATTTGAATGCTCGTTAACAGTTGCTCTTTCCCTCACCTTATTTGTGTTGAGAAGTTTTGAGCGGTAGGACGTTTTCCTGTGAAGTTTAACGCGATAATGCCGAAAAATATAAGTGCAAAATCTGCATTGATCCGGCAATGGCTAACAGAATATTCAGAATTCACTTATGATGGAAAAATAATATTCTGCAAGATTTGTAGCAAACAGGTATGTAACAATAGTTGAAATATATAAATTCTATTAATTTTAATGAGTAGGCCTATAATATTTATACATGGACTGAGCTATCCTGAGGTATAATTCTTTTTAAGACCACTACACTTTAACCTTTTAAATTCCGATAGTTAAAGTATTTGCAGGTCATTAAAATTTTGATTGTTCGAACCCACTATCTTTGTGATAGAAATACGGCAATACAACAATTAGGATTTTATTTTAATTCAATTTACTTTACATTTTTAGATTTCGCAAGAAAAGAAGTGCCACCTAAAGCAGCATGTGCAAGGAGCGGCTCATAAGGCTAAAGCTCAGCAGAAAAATCAACTGCAACAAACTTTACTAATACAGCCTACTTCATCCAATCTCAGCAGCAATTTCTATGCTGATTTAACCAAAGCGTTTGTTGCTGCTAACATTCCCTGGAATGCAATTGAAAACCCGATTTTAAGACAGTTTTTACAAAAATACTGCAAACAAAATATCCCATCTGAGTCGACCCTAAGAAAAAATTACTTAGACAGAATATACAATGAAACTTTAGCTTCCATTCAGGAGGATATAGGTGATTCTTACATATGGGTCTCTGTGGATGAAACCTCAGATCCTATGAATAGGTATATAGCAAATATGGTAGTAGGAAAACTTAGTCCTGATGGACCTTCGATTCCACACCTCGTATGTGTTAAGGAACTTTCGAAAGTGAATAGCCAAGCCATTGCTTATTTTGTAAATAAAGGCAGGTAATATAGACGATTCTAAAGTTCTGTTGTTTTGTACTGATGCTGCCTCATACATGGTTGCTGCAGCTCCACTTCTTAAAACATTTTATCCTAACCTCACGCATGTAACCTGTCTAGCACATGGCCTTCACAGGGTTTCTGAAACAATCCGGAATGAATTTCCTCTTGTCAATTCGTTTATTTCTAACACAAAAAAATGTTTTTGTAAAGCCCCGTCCAGGATTTCAATATTCAGAGAGAACTTTCCAGATATCCCACTCCCACCTCAGCCGGTTGTTACACGATGGGGAACCTGGATTCAGTTAGTGGTGTATTATTCTAAGTATTTTAAAGAAGTGGTCACAGTTATTGATAAATTACCTGAAACTGATAGTGCAGCGTGTGTGAAAGCAGTGAAAGATTGTCTGAATGACTCACGAGTGAAAAACGATATTGCCTACATAACATCAAACTTTTCTTTCATACCTGCAAGCATTGAACAATTAGAACGTGAAAAACAATCTCTTTGTAGCCAAATAGCAATAGTAAAGGAAGCTCAAGTGAACATACATTCTGCTTTGGGCGAAACTGGGAAAAAAGTTAAAAATAAGTGGGACAACGTATTAAATAAGAATGTAGGATTTTCATTGTTGGAAAAAGTATCAAGAGTGATATCGGGGGAAAGTGTAAATGTTCCAGTAAGTATTGATGTTTCTATTGTACCTAATTTAAAATTTGCGCCTCTCACATCAGTTTCGGTTGAAAGAAGTTTTTCTGCTTTCAAAATGATTCTCAGTGACAAAAGGCAGAGGTTAACTGTGGAGAATTTAGAAAAAATTCTGGTGGTGTACTGTGCAGATAATTATAATAAAGTCTGAGCATGGAACTGAATTTCAATAACTTAAAATGAGTAATCTTGATATCAATAATCATTATTTCATTAGTTTCAATATATTAAATTTGTGCAGCTCTGTTTATAAATATAATATAGTATTCTTTTTTAATGTTTAAACATACTTTTTTGTGCGTATTTTAGTGTATAACTAAAAATTTCAGTGAAAGAAATAAGTATGATACCTTGATGTGCCTAAAATGCCTATTTTCATTAAAATAGAGCCTAATTTTACAAATTTTGAGCTTATTTTAGGCGCCTAAAACTGCAATTTTTAGTGCCTAAAAATCCGATGTCTAGTAATGATCAATAAGTTTTTGTAGCTTTATTCTCTTCAGCTCTAATCAACAATAACAACAATCCAGGTTGCCAGGCGACGATAGAAAACAAAAGATGCGAAAACATGTAAATGAGGTGTATAAACAATTGAATGCTCTTTCATATTTATAAGTATAAAAATATAGGGGTGCCATTTAAAATTTCAAAGTGGGAATGGCTGGGGGTTGAGGTAAAATCTAAAATTCAATTAAGCCTAGTTTCAGACTTCCCCCTCAATATCTAAATTGACGTGTTTTTGTTTAAATTTAATGCCATTTAAATAATTAGTTATTTAGACTGAGAAGTTTTGAAATGAAAGTCCTGTATATCTGAATGTATTATAAACATACTACATTGCAATCTAAAAAGCCTTGAATCTAGACTTGCTTATTAGCCAGTAAATTTCATTTTTTGTTGTCAGTATAGTTGTTATGGCAACGACCTGATTTCTGTATCGCATTCTATTGTAATAGACAATTTTATTACACAGATAGCAATCAATAACGCATAATTTTGTTATGGCGTTTTGACTGCTAATTGCGTCATATTTATTGCACAATTTCACGGCAGTAATTCAGCTACAAATAGCCTCATCGCAATCTGTCACCATAAACTGCACACATTTGCGAAAGCAGAACAGCTTGAATTGCTTCTGTTTCGTATAATTGCTTATTTTAATGCAGTGTTAAAATACGCATTATATTACTATGAGACACTGAAATTGGAGATTTTATAATGTAGCTGACAAATGCATAAAATCATAAAGAATTTAATATCTTTCTCTGTGGTCATTGACAATAACATGATAGTGACAATGACAGTGACTGATCGAGGTAAAGGGAATGATGATGGCATAGCCATATTATGATTAATGACAAGTCAGTGACATGGCAGTTGTGGTAGTAACAAGGAAATGACAATGATAAGACAGTAACAGTGGTAATGACAATGACAGTGTCAGTGACAAAGTAATGACATTGTCAGTGGAAATTTAATGAAAGTAAGAAGACATTGGGGAAAGACAATGACAATAACAAAGAAATGTTAGTGATAAAATAGCAACTCTAATAGCAACAATGGCAATGAGAAGATAAGGGTAGCAACATTGACAAGGAAATAAGAATGGCAATAACAATGAGAGTGATAATGTCAATGACATTGACGATGATAATATGACAGTGACAGTGATAATGATAATTACAGAGTCAGTGACAAAGTAATGACATTGTCAGTGAAAAATTAACGCAAGTAACAAGACCGTGAGAATGACAATGGCAATAACCGAGGAATGTTAGTGGTAATATAGCAACGGTAACAGTGGCAATGAGAAGGTAACAACATTGACAAGAAAATAAGAATGGCAGTAACAATGAGAGTGATAATGTCAATAGCATTGACGATGATAATATAACAGTGACAGTGATAATGACAATTACATAGTGAGTGACAAAGTAATGACATTGTCAGTGAAAAGTTAATGAAAGTAAGAAGACAGTGGGAAGAATAATGGCAATAAGAAAGGAATGTTAGTGATAAGATAGCAACTATAACAATGGCAATGAGAAGATAAAAGTAGCAACATTAACAAGGAAATAAGAATGGCAATAACAATGAGAGTGATGTCAATAACATTGACGATGATAATATGACAATGTCAGTGATAATGACAATTACAGAGTCAGTGACAAAGTAATGACATTGTTAGTGAAAAGTTAATGAAAGTAGCAAGACAGTGAGAAAGACAATGGAAATAACAAAGGAATGTTAGTGATAAGATAGCAACGTTAACAGTGGCAATGAGAAGGTAACAACATTGACAAGGAAATAAGAATGACAATGACAATAAGAGTGATAATGTCAATAACATTGATGATGATAGACAGTGTCAGTGATACAGAATCAGTGACAAAGTAATGACATTGTCAGTGAAAAGTTAATGAAAGTAACAAGACAGTGAGAAAGACAATGACAATAACAAAGGAATGTTAGTGATAAGATAGCAACGTTAACAGTGGCAATGAGAAGGTAACTACATTGACAAGGAAATAAGAATGACAATGACAATGAGAGTGATAATGTCAATAACATTGATGATGATAATGTGACAGTGTCAGTGATAATGACAATTACAGAATCAGTGACAAAGTAATGACATTGTCAGTGAAAAGTTAATGAAAGTAGCAAGACAGTGAGAAAGACAATGACAATAACAAAGGAATGTTAGTGATAAGATAGCAACGTTAACAGTGGCAATGAGAAGGTAACTACATTGACAAGGAAATAAGAATGACAATGACAATAAGAGTGACAATGTCAACGACATTAACGATGATAATATGACAGCAACAGTGGTAATGACAAGGCATTGTCAGTGATAAAACAGTGACAATAACAATGCCAATGACAGTGACAATGGCGAAGTAATAATATTGGCAATGTGAAAATAATGACAAGTATTCCATTCTTTTTGCATGTTGAAGCCAATGTTCCCTGTACACTACTAAATAATAAATATTTAACAATAGTATTATTTTTAATTAATGTCATATTTCGTCTTTCCTTTTATAATCCTAAAGACTTTCGTCAGTAGTTCTCCTTATAACTCTAATTTAGACAGCTGTTGAACGTCATCCATCTTGACATCGAATACTCCTACTAGCTTCACTACAGTAGCTGAGGATTGATCCTGCCAAAGTTTATGTAACTTGCGTCTTGTGTATTTCATTTATTTATTTATTTGATTATTTGTTTATTTATTTATTTTATTTATTTATATATTTATTTTATTTATTTATTTGTTTATTTATTTATTTGTTTATTTATTTATTTACGTACTTTTGCGACCTGGAAAAACTACGTCAGTTACAGTCATTATACTCATAAATTTTGTTTGATTTATCGCCTTTTCTAGGTATATTACGATATTTAAGATAATTATCATGTTCCGATATGAAATTTTCAATGCAAATCTTGCATTTCGCTGGAAGTTCACACTCCAAAACCATAATTTTAGTTTCACATTGTGAATTTTAAATAAATGAAAGCTCGTAATATATATTTCAAAATATGTTTCAATTTTTTAGCTTTTAACTTAGTTCTAACATTTACCTTTATTATTAATTAACATCCATTATACTTATCACTAGGGAGCGGATTTTTATGTGCTAAAAATTAAATATATTTATTTTTATATGCTAAAAAGTATGAAAATATTTGCTGAAAATAAAAAAATATTTCTTTTAAATATGACGAAAATACCTTACTTAGCTTGGAAAAAAAATGTTATTAGGTACTCACCAACCACACTTGAGTGCTAGTAGTTGGCCGAGAATTGCAGTGAACAACAAAGGTCATCTCCAAATTCTCCATCACAAATGCATGCCGATTATCTCTGAACAACGGCTTATACTGTGAAAATGATCTTTCCACATCACAGAACGTCAGACGTGCATATTTAAAGAGAGGAATGTCACAAACACAAACACCGTCAATTTCACCTACAGGCACACCCTCCAATACTTGAGCAACTTTACACATTTTCTTTATATCCACTGTTTTTTCCAAACACATTCCGGAATTTGTCCCTTAGTACTTGTACTTCTGAACCTGGTAGCCAGTCTAGTTTACTTTTCACGGCACGCACCTCCTTGTTTCAGACAACAGGATTTGGATGTTTCAAGTTTTTTTATGGTGTCACACAAAAAGCTTAGATTTGCTAATAGAAAAGCCAAATCGTTTTTTAAACAATCCTCTTTCAGTATATCTTGAAGGATATCGATTTAGGAAGCCCGGTAACAGGGAATCACAACAAGACGTATTGGTATTGCCTTACTTGATGGACATGAGCGAGAGGCGAAAGATTTGTTTAAATTAAATAATGTTCATACCCCAGCTCTTATCTGTTGTGTTTCACAAACAAAGCGTGGAATGAAATCATCTTCAGCAACAATAAACATTTCTAATTATGTGTTGCAAGATCTCTCCTCCTTGTCCATGTTAATTTATTCTCTAACACTGATATGCTGCCTAGCAGTTCTCACAACTTGTGGCGATACTATTACAAAAATGGATCACGGATACATCACACAGCGCTTAGAAACACGAAGCAACCAAGATTCTTAAAAAGATAACGTACTTCTGAGTGATATAATTGATTTAGTTTTAAAATATTTAAAAGTTCTTGTAAAAAAATTATTTAAGTAAAAAAACTCCAAGATTTATGTGTTTATAATAGATTTCCTGAAAATATGTATTTACATAATTTTTTTGTGAAAATATGTGTTTTTATGTGAAATAAAATTCGGGTTTTAAACTTGAAACTTCATGTTCGGAATTTTTAACTTTGTTAATTATGTTTTAGCACACGCAAAAATAATATTTAATTACATAGGAATCCGCTCCTTACTTATCACATAAAAAAACCTAAATTTGAGGTCAACATATTAGAAATTGTAAGATCTGATGATGTCGCAATTGGCGACGAAAACGTTAATTCGAATCACAAAATATGTAATATAAAAGCATCTATTTCTTGAATAGGCTATTGTATGGTAAGTCATTGACTGAAAATAATAAAACATTTATTTAAATTCACATTGTGAGATTTTCCAAATTATAGTTTATAACTATGATAGATTATAATGACTACAGTTTAGTACTGTAATTTTATCTTCATTATAGCGGAAAAGACTTGATTTTTTGCGTATAACAAAGTATCTTATGTAATATGTCATAGTATGATGGATCCATGCACTGTCACTCTGTCAAACGCCAGAGTCTAACGATTACGCAAGTATAGATGTTGAATAATAATAGGGGTGATAAAGGGTAACCTTATCGGAAAGCATATTTTGCTGTTGTTCATGCAGAAGTTTGTGGTACTGTATTTACCGGAATGTTAGGAAATATGACGACTGAAATCAACTGGAGAGGAGGACCAGGACACACTTTCCCTCTCCTGTACTTTTGTCTTTTACTGTATATTGACGAAGTGATACAGATGTGACTGAGATGTTTAAAAACGCACTTAAAAAGAGAAGAATAGTTTTTATGTCACATCTGTTTGCAGATGATGAGATTGTCATTGCCGTAGCGAAAGCTCTTTACAGAATTGGTCCACAAACTGAATAATGTAGCAAGTCATATGATTTAAAGATGCTTCGAGAAGAAAATGAGATGGCTTTCTGAGAAATACACTCCCTTAGTTCTTTCCAATCGACCTTGACCTATTCAGTGTTGTGATGTAACAAGACATCCATACAGGAAACTAGGAATTACATTTTAATAAACATTAACAATTAATACGCGTCAATTTTTGCAACGGTTAATTAATTTTTGTTTTTAAATTAGTATTCTCAACAAATAAATTTGTAACTGATAACTAGACATCGGATTTTTAGGCACTAAAAATTGCAGTTTTAGGCGCCTAAAATAAGCTCAAAATTTGTAAAATTAGGCTCTATTTTAATGAAAATAGGCATTTTAGGCACATCAAGGTATCATACTTATTTCTTTCACTGAAATGTTTAGTTATACACTAAAATACGCACAAAAAAGTATGTTTAAACATTAAAAAAGAATACTATATTATATTTATAAACAGAGCTGCACAAATTTAATATATTGAAACTAATGAAATAATGATTATTGATATCAAGATTACTCATTTTAAGTTATTGAAATTCAGTTCCATGCTCAGACTTTATTATAATTATCTGCACAGTACACCACCAGAATTTTTTCTAATTTCTCCACAGTTAACTTCTGCCTTTTGTCACTGAGAATCATTTTGAAAGCAGAAAAACTTCTTTCAACCGAAACTGATGTGAGAGGCGCAAATTTTAAATTGGGTACAATAGAAACATCAATACTTACTGGAACATTTACACTTTCCCCCGATATCACTCTTGATACTTTTTCCAACAGTGAAAATCCTACATTCTTATTTAATACGTTGTCCCACTTATTTTTAACTTTTTTCCCAGTTTCGCCCAAAGCAGAATGTATGTTCACTTGAGCTTCCTTTACTATTGCTATTTGGCTACAAAGAGATTGTTTTTTACGTTCTAATTGTTCAATGCTTGCAGGTATGAAAGAAAAGTTTTGATGTTATGTAGGCAATATCGTTTTTCACTCGTGAGTCATTCAGACAATCTTTCACTGCTTTCACACACGCTGCACTATCAGTTTCAGGTAATTTATCAATAACTGTGACCACTTCTTCAAAATACTTAGAATAATACACCACTGACTGAATCCAGGTTCCCCATCGTGTAACAACCGGCTGAGGTGGGAGTGGGATATCTGGAAAGTTCTCTCTGAATATTGAAATCCTGGATGGGGCTTTACAAAAACATTTTTTTGTGTTAGAAATAAACGAATTGACAAGAGGAAATTCATTCCGGATTGTTTCAGAAACCCTGTGAAGGCCATGTGCTAGACAGGTTACATGCGTGAGGTTAGGATAAAATGTTTTAAGAAGTGGAGCTGCAGCAACCATGTATGAGGCAGCATCAGTACAAAACAACAGAACTTTAGAATCGTCTATATTACCTGAGTATAAAGACTGTAGGCCTTTATTTACAAAATAAGCAATGGCTTGGCTATTCACTTTCGAAAGTTCCTTAACACATACGAGGTGTGGAATCGAAGGTCCATCAGGACTAAGTTTTCCTACTACCATATTTGCTATATACCTATTCATAGGATCTGAGGTTTCATCCACAGAGACCCATATGTAAGAATCACCTATATCCTCCCGAATGGAAGCTAAAGTTTCATTGTATATTCTGTCTAAGTAATTTTTTCTTAGGGTCGACTCAGATGGGATATTTTGTTTGCAGTATTTTTGTAAAAACTGTCTTAAAATCGGGTTTTCAATTGCATTCCAGGGAATGTTAGCAGCAACAAACGCTCTGGTTAAATCAGCATAGAAATTGCTGCTGAGATTGGATGAAGTAGGCTGTATTAGTAAAGTTTGTTGATTTTTCTGCTGAGCTTTAGCCTTATGAGCCGCTCCTTGCACATGCTGCTTTAGGTGGCACTTCTTTTCTTGCGAAATCTAAAAATGTAAAGTAAATTGAATTAAAATAAAATCCTAATTGTTGTATTGCCGTATTTCTATCACAAAGTTAGTGGGTTCGAACAATCAAAATTTTAATGACCTGCAAATACTTTAACTATCGGAATTTAAAAGGTTAAAGTGTAGTGGTCTTAAAAAGAATTATACCTCAGGATAGCTCAGTCCATGTATAAATATTATAGGCCTACTCATTAAAATTAATAGAATTTATATATTTCAACTATTGTTACATACCTGTTTGCTACAAATCTTGCAGAATATTATTTTTCCATCATAAGTGAATTCTGAATATTCTGTTAGCCATTGCCGGATCAATGTAGATTTTGCACTTATATTTTTCGGCATTATCGCGTTAAACTTCACAGGAAAACGTCCTACCGCTCAAAACTTCTCAACACAAATAAGGTGAGGGAAAGAGCAACTGTTAACGAGCATTCAAATGAACCGTTGTTATTGAGATTCAATTGGACAAAAATACAAAGTTCCACTTATTGTTGCATTTCCTGGTAGTAACGGTATTTTGTAACGGTTTACCCTACTAATTCGCAGTTTTACGACTTTTCATAAATATTTCAAAAACACTCTTTCTCCAAAAATTGTGATTTTATGACACTCTGAAGGGCAGTACAGCTAACCGGTTTCAGACCGAAAACAGTCATTTTTATAGTATAGTATATCTCTGAATCGGTAGCAGCACATGTTGTGATTGTTGCCTGCTTCAAAACTAAGGTTGGTTCTTTGTCGGCATTTATGCCTCCAAACATGTTAAATTCGGTGAAATCTATTGCGAGTGTCGTGAGATTCAAAACATTTTGTTTCCTTTATCAGTGGTTTCATGGCCGGTGTGAAGCAAACTTTCCACTTTTTAAATGCCTTAAATTTCGCAGTGAATGCATGTATAAATTATAAAAAGTAAGAGTAAAATGCGAAACTTTACAGTGAGTTAGGCATTTTTAGGCGAATATTAACAAATTAGGCTCTAATAACCGTTTTAGGCATTTTAGGACACTATAAAACTCTTTGAATACCTTTCAATTTCCATGAAACACAAATATTAATAATTATTTTTACTTTTCTCCTAAAGAAACAAAATAGGCATTTGCCCTAGAATTCGATGTCTGCTGATAACGTATCTTGCGTAGTACTTGTGTGAAAGGAAATTTTCCCATGGAATTTCGGCCAATGTATGGAACCGTGTGCACAAGAATCGTGATGACTGCAGTGAGTAAGCCAGCTATAACGGCAGGCGGATAATCATGCTGAGTACATACACGTATTACTAATAAAATTGGTTGTTTGTTCGCCTCTGCTGATGCATGTCTACTGCTCAACTTTGGTCCTCCGTGGGCTGTCGCGTTACGAATGTTTTTAATAGTTGTTTTGTTGGGTTGCATAACTATTGTAACTGTGATGTCATTGTGATATATTAATATTAACTATTCAGTAATTTGTACAGCTCGATTCAACGTTATTGGTCCCTGTCCTTGGTTGTTTGGCTAGTGAACGAGCTGTGTGTTGCGTCATAAGAAAGAAATTTAATCACAAATGTGCATAGGAGAGGAAGAGGGAAGAGGAAGAATGAAAATAATATCTATGGTCATAGCTGAGGGACACTCGTGTCTAGAAAATATATTATGACATTGTTTAGTCAACAGACGTAGTTATAGCTCGCGCAAGGAACGATTACCGAAAAACAGCGGTGGCGTTACTGTCTGTTTTGACGTATGTATGTAAGCACGCCGAGGGAGTGAGAGATCCGGGCCGATGGAAGTACTGTCTCTTCCAAGAAGATGAACAGATGGGGACATTGTCTGTGGAAATGAAGAGCGTAGCAAGAGAAAAATTCGAAGCGAATTAAACGCGCAACATTATGTTTACGAATAAAATAAAGATACTCTGCGAGGGGAACGCTTCATCACTACGTAATAAAATAAACGCACTTGGAACAAGACACGTATTCACATGCAGTGGAACTGAACTAAAACCGTAATGTAACTATCACAATGCAAGACTGATTCTATCGATGTCGTTTCTCTTCCAACAGTACTCTTGAATATCATATATGTTATCTCGAGACCTTTCCTGTCGCTCGCTCTTCCTTATCAAATTGTTTCGTTCGCATTCCTGTCGTCGGTAATCCCTGCTTGCGAGACCTATAGTAACGGGACGTGTGAAAGAATATTGTGTTTTAAGACGGGGTGTACCGCGACATGATAAGAAGGAAGTGTTCGGTCATATGACTTCGCGGCCTGACCTGTGTGACCCAGCCCCCAGTAGTGATGAGTAACTCTCTCTTGTCTATCTACTGTTCTCCAACCAGGAGATCAACCGTGAAAGGAATGTTCTTACTATTGCGTCATCTATTGGAGCGAAGTACTTAGATAAATAATATTACCGTTATAACGCAAGTTTAAAACCCATGCGCTCTCCTGCATATGTTATTTCCTGTATGAAGAGATTAAAAGACCAGGAGATTAACTGTGATCCAATTCTGTAACTAGGGTAGTATCAATATGTCTGTATGAATGTTATGGTTTGTGCTGTGAGAGCTATCCAATAGAGATAAGAATACCCACGTGTGTGACCTTATGACATCTTATGACATCAACACTCATTCACAGCATTAACCCTCTCCGTTTCACCAGGCAGAGACTTTCTCGTGGTTGGAGCGCAGTACTTAATTTTTGCAGGGGCCAAAATCCCTGAACCAAGCATTAATATTTGAGGAAAATGAATAAAAGTTGGAGGGAAGGTCAAGGAGCTTCAAAATAGCCTATTCTTTTGGAGTGACAGCCATAATAGGGGCATATACGCTCACTTGTTTATTTATTTATTTATTTATTTATTTATTTATTTATTTATTTATTTATTTATTTATTTAACTAGCTAGCTAGTTAGTACAAATTAAATTTATAAAACAAAAATGTTTCTAGCCATACGCCCTTATTTTAGCTAACTCCTCAATTTATCTCTATTCAAAGAAACTCATAGGGGTGGATCACATAACACGTAATCCCGGACACTATTCCTTCATATGTAGATCATTCAAAACGAATGATTCATTGGAATACACGGATGAAGCATTTCGCGCACATAATCATGAATATGATACCTAGAAAACTGTTTTGTGTGCCTTGTAAATGGCTGTGATCGGAAACACCTCCGACAAGGAATATATAAATGTTTAATGATGTATGCTCATTGAGGTTGGGCCCACACTGCGCTATATTTGCCTTGAATAAACCCCCAAAACGCCATAAACACGGGCTCTTCTTTTATTCATAAACCGAAGTTTTTAATCGCTCCTGCGATTCTCAACTGTAATACTCTTTTATTTTATGTTTTAAAGCTATGAAAAATTTATGTTCCCAAATTGCGTCAAGCTCTGGATTCTAAATATTAAAATATTTCCCTTCCGGCCAATTTCAGAGACTGTACGAGCGTTGTTGAAAAAACGTAAATGGACAGTATAAGCGTTCAGTTTTCCCCTGTGAACAGAATTTGTCACAACTTAATATGTACATCCTACTTTTTTGTTACAAAATTCATGAGGACAGCAATGTAGGTCTGCATAATTTTCTGTTCTCGGGTTTGATTCTAGGCACGGAAATGAAGTCTATTTCTATTTTATACGATCTTGTACTGTGGTTGTCGAGATTTGTATAAAGCGGTGATGTTGCGCTGTGCTGACCACATTGCCAGAGAATGCCGGTACTTGTGCTTTTGTAACGTACGTTCACAATCTTCTCAACAATAATGATCGCGCTGACGAAATGCGTCCAGTCAAGACTGCCTTCAGAAGTTTCAAGTAGGCTACTAGATCTGATTTCTACTTTATTTAAAGTAGTATCAGTAGTGGTAGTAGCATACCCCATTATCCTTACCATCATTATATTTGCAATTACCTCTACCAAAATTATACCAGCCGTTATGCATATCATCATTATATTCGCAATTATTTCTACCAAAATCGTAGCATCCATTATCCTTCCTTATCATTATATTCACAATTATCTCTACCAGTATTATATTTGCAACATACATATCGTCGTTGTTCCTGCAATAACTCCTATGTGCAAAATATACAATTTTTCAGTAGGAGGGAAAAACACATTTATTATCCTATGGCTGCAAGGTAATCTATGGCGAATCCTCGGCCTCATGTCGCCAAATATCATCTCGCTATCACCAATCTCATCGACGCTAAATAACCTAGTAGTTGATACAGCGTTGTTAAATAACCAACAAAAATAAAAACAAATTATCCTATGGCAGCGGTACATAAGGGACTGTGAATTCTTAGATTTTAGAAAGAAATAAATATAATTACATATAGGAGATTTTATTATTTGCTGTATCACTATTTAAAGTGTTTAATAGAGCAAAAATCTGAAAATCGATAAATATGTCATATAGGAGTTATTGCAGGAACAAGGACGATATTCAATATCTATAAGCAAAAGTTCACCAACGGATCACAGATTGGAAAGTGTGTAATGCAGATGATGACTTTTAGTGTGATCTTCCCTTCTATCTTAATAACCCGCGGACAATATTTCACAGTTTATGCTGTATATGGAGGAGTCGATGTCATTCGCTTTGCATTAAGGCAGGTGTTATTTCACACATAAAAGTTTGAGAAAGTTGTCTCACTTTCTCTCCCTCTTACACGAAAGCTGGCATAAGGGCTAGAGGTTTCAAATTAAACTTCTATCCAGCATACGCCACGGAATTTTGAATCTTCTGCATCTTCCGCATCATCAAACAAATCAGTTTAACATTGCTATGGATACTTAAGAACGGCACTGTTGTTCCACAAATAGATGAAAAAATAAATCTTACGGAAGCCAAGGCAGGTATATAGCTTTACTATTCTAAATATCTTTATGTAGCTACTTCTGGTTGCAATCACCTGTCGACAGATGCATAGCTTATCTGTGCTGAATATCTTTATATAGCTACTTCTGGGTGCAATCTCCTTCGACAGGTACATATCTTTTCTGTGCTGAACATCTTTATATAGCTACTTCTGGGCGCAATCACCTATCGAGAGGTGCATAGCTTTTCTATGCTGAATATCATTATATAGCTACTTCTGGGTGCAATCACCTTCGACAGGTGCATATATTTTCTGTGCTGAACATCTTTATATAGGTACTTCTGGGTGCAATCACCTTCAACAGGTGCATATCTTTTCTATGCTGAACATCTTTATATAGCTACTTCTGGGTGCAATCACCTATCGAGCTGTGCATAGCTTTTCTATGCTGAATATCTTTATATAGCTACTTCTGGGTGCAATCACCTATCGAGCGGTGCATAACTTTTCTATGCTGAATATCTTTATATAGCTACTTCTGGGTACAATCATTTATCGACAGATGCATAGATATACTGTGATACATATCTTTTCGTAGAAGGGTTGATGAGCAGCGTGCGGAACAAGGAGAATAAGTGGAATATAGGGAGAACAAGGGAAATTCAAAGAGTAAAAGGGGAATACGAGTACAATGGGAATACAAGAAATGCAAAGAGGAATACAAATACAAGGGGAATACAAGGAGCGCAAGGGGAATACAAGGAGTACAAGCGAAATGAAAGGAGTATAAGGGGGAATAAAAGGATTAGAAGGAAATAAAAGGAGAACAAGGGGAAGACAAGTACAACAAAGAAAAGACACGGAGAATAAGGGGAAGACGAGGAGAATAAAGGGAAGAGGAGAAGGACAAGAGGAAGAGAAGGATAACAAGAGGAAGGCGAGGCAAACGGGGTGACAAGGAGAACAAGAGGAAGACTAAAGCAAGGAGAATGCTAAGAAAACATGGGGACTACAAAGAGAACAAGGGAAAGAGAAGGAGAACAAGAGAAAGAGAAGGAGAAAAAGAGAAAGACGAGGAAAACGGGGTGACAAGGAGAACGAGGGGAAGACTAAAGCAAGGAGAATGCTAAGACAACATGGGGAATATAAGGAGAACAATGGGAAGACAAGGAGACCAAGGAGAAGAGAAGGAGAACAAGAGGAAGAGAAGGAGAACAAAAGGAAGACGAGGAGAACGAGGTGACGAGGAGAACAAGGGAAGATTGAAGCAAGGAGAATGCTAAGAAAACATGGCGACTACAAGGAGAACAATGGAAAGACAAGGAAAACAAGGGGAAGAGAAGGAGAACAAGAGGAAGACGAGGAGAACGAGGTGACAAGGAGAACAAGGGGAAGACTGAAGCAAGGAGAATGCTAAGAAAACATGGGAAATACAAGGAGAACAATGAAAAGACAAGGAGAACAAGGGGGAAAGAAAGAGAACAAGAGAAAGAGAAGAACAAGAGGAAGACGAGGATAACAAGGGGAAGACTAAAGCAAGGATAATGCTAAGAAAACATGGGAAATACAAGGAGAACAATGAAAAGACAAGGACAACAAGGGGGAGAGAAGGAGAATAAGAGAAAGAGAAGGAGAACAAGAGGAAGACGAGAAGAACGAGGTGACAATTAGAACAAGGGGAAGACTAAAGCAAGGAGAATGCTAAGAAAACATGGCGACTACAAGGAGAACAATGGAAAGACAAGGAAAACAAGGGGAAGAGAAGAAGAACAAGAGGAAGACGAGGAGAACGAGGTGACAAGGAGAACAAGGGGAAGACTAAAGCAAGGAGAATGCTAACAAAACATGGGAAATACAAGGAGAATAATGAAAAGACAAGGAGAACAATGAAAAGACAAGGACAACAAGGGGGAGAGAAGGAGAACGAGAGAAAGAGAAGAACAAGAGGAAGACGAGAAGAACGAAGTGACAATTAGAACAAGGGGAAGACTAAAGCAAGGAGAATGCTAAGAAAACATGGGGACTACAAGGAGAACAATGGGAGAGACAAGGAAAATAAGGGAAAGGCAAGTGGAACAAGGTAAAGAGAACAAGAGGAAGACAAGAAGAACAATGGGAAGATAAGGAGAACAAGGGAAAAACAGGAAGAACAAGGAGAACGAGAAGAAATAATGAGAACAAGGGAAGACAATGGAAGCAAGGGGAAGACAAAGAGAACAAGGAGCATACAATGATAACAAGAAGACAAGGGAGAATATAATATAATGGGTACAGGAGGGTGACGATAACAGGAATACAGCAATAACATGGGGGATTGCATTTTTATGTGACAGTCAATTCCCAAACTATTCCCTCATACCTTGTGAGCAGGAAGACATACTTCTGCGTAATAAAGAATATATATCTCTCTCTCAAACATTACGTAGCCAGAATTTTTTTAAAGAAGGATTTCAATCAGAACTGGATATCGGAAAGTAAATAGTAATGAGACACGAAGTCAACATTGTGGACTGGCCGAGGAGAACAGCAGTTCATCTCCACAGCTGGACGTTGGACACAACTGCCTGTGCAAACACTGGCACCGAATTGGCATCACCAGAGAGCCATACTGCTTGCTGTGTAAACAACGAGAAGTGATGGGCAGAAATCATTTGTTTAGCTCTACTGCCTTAGCTGGAAACTAAGAGATTGCCCGATACCGAGGAACCAAGATGGAATGATTAGATGAAGTTTAATTCAATACACTCGCTATTATAAATAAAAGTGTCACGAAGACGACACATACTTTCTGCTTGTTAGTCTTTAAACGCTTCTCATAGCAATTCAGTCCATTTATATTCCTGCTAATTTTGTTTGTACTTTTATTTTCTTGAATTGTTATCCAAGAAACGTGGGATACATTAATGAAATAATTTAATATACACGCAAATAAGAATATAAAATTATGTTTCCTGGATTTAAAATCGTCCCTCCTCTGACAAACTAGCGAAAGTGACAAATTAGCGAACCTGCACTTAAGGTCTATACTGCACTATTAAATAGTGCAATATAGACCTTAAGTGCCGGGTCGCTTATTTTTCACTTTCGCTAGTTTGCCAGAGGAGGGATATAAAGTATTTTTATAAACACAAATTTAAGAGAATTAACTTTATTTATTAAAATATCGCAATTGCTATAAATGCTATATAAATAATAGTGAGTAGACCTACATTTTGCTTCTGTTTTCAGTTTTCTTAATATTTAATCACAATATTGCAATCCTTTAAAGTCAGTTCCATTATCGCGAATTAATTCTACAAATGGATATTACCGCGATGGATTACATTTTCAGCGAAATACAAGCGATTTCGAAGAATGCATAAACTTTTATGCTCGACCATGCCGAAATGTAGTAATTCTACACCTGGTAGCAGTCCGTCAAATGCATGTCATTAAAGTACACCTATTCATTAAAGTTCAGGTTTTCGATTATTCTCGGATATGCAATCGAAAGACAACGAGGGAAACGTCACGGAGGCTGGAAATCCAATACTGTCGCGGAAGGTTATGTTCTGTTACTATAATAATTAGCGTTAATTGTAAGTAATATTCAAATAAATTCAATTTGTCATCTCGTTTTTCAATTCTAAATCAATTTCCAGGTTATATCAAAATTAATGTTCATGTTATTCTCTAGATTATATCAAGGTCAATGACATTATTGTTCCTCGGAAAAAATCAATACTTTCGCATCTGCGCACATCTCACAATTCAGGTCAGTTCCGCTTATCACTTACATAACAATAACATGAATATTTATGAATAATTTCAAGTTAGAAATATGGTCGAGCATAAAAAGTCGTATGAAACTTGCCTATAATGGTAATTAAGAAGCTCGTATGAAAATTATGAAAACTCGCTTGCACTCGTTTCATAAACAAACATACTCGCGTCTTAATTACTACCATTATAGGCTCGTTGCATAATGTACTATTTTTTAATTTCTATTTGAATAAATTTTTCAGATTTTGTTTCTTTCTTCAGGACATGGCAGGGAACTTCGACTTTATGGAGTATCGCATGCCATGAACCCTGCACGCACAAATTTTATCTTCGCTTTCGTGTGCTTTAGAGGACGTGAACCAGAGAACTGCATTTTCTTGTAGGCCTATCTTATTATTATCTTTTTACAATAAGATAAATGAATACGGATACAGGCCATGGCGGGTTCTGGAGAGGGGTGCCATCGGGCGAGGGAATGCTGTTTAGTTGTAACGTCGCACTTTGGCTCTGTACATTCCAAGTTTTTTTTTTTTTCACATTCAGCAATTTATTGATAAAGTACCAAAACAAATATGTGTAAATTCAAATAATAATGCACAAGTATTGTTCATGTCCAGCTGTCAAAACGATTGGGCACGGAGATATTAATGTAGATGTTAGGAAGTCGGAGGTTGGGAAAGTGCATGTTATTCCCTTAAAAAAGATTTTGGTGTTCTGTATTTCTTGTAGAAATTTGCATTGTATTGGCCAAGACGCTTGATGAATGGATTTTCACTTGAAATTGCACTATTATAAAACTTCTTAACTTGTTCACGTAATGAGTCTTTCAGAAATGGCATGTCCAAATCAAAGTGTATTTGTGCATTAGTTGTGTACCAGTCTGAATTATGTATTATTCGGAGCACTATATTTTGAACAATTTGAAGAGGTTGAAACACAGTTTTTGGAATATAACACCAAGCTGGGGCAACGTAAGTTAGAGTCGGTAAGATCAGCATTTTGTAGAGCATAACTTTTCTTCTTAGACTGAGAACAGGAGATTTGAACAGGGGGTAAAGATGAGATATTCTAAGAGAGCTCTTAGTTGTTACAGATTTTATGTCCTTGTGCCATAGCAATTTGTTATCAAGAGTAATACCAAGATATTTTACAAGGTCACTGTACTGAATTTCTTGATTGCATATTTTTATTTCGACACGAGGTCTTTTTAAACACTTGGAGAAAATTATTGACTGACATTTTTCTGGATTTAAAGAAATACGCCATTCTTTAAGCCATTCCTCTTATAAAAATACATGGTTTTGAACTGCAGAGACAGCATATTGAGGACTGAATTTAACACTACACATGACTGTGTCATCAGCGTACAGAAGTGTTCTAGTTTTGAGAGTAGTCGGAATGTCTGAAGTGTAGAGACAGTACATTGAAGGACCAAGTACAGAGCCTTGTGGAACTCCAGCTTCTGCTATATAAGTGAAAGATAGTTGGCCATCTATGAGGACTTGAAAAGATCTCTTTTCTAAGTAGTTACATTCCAAGTGTTTTGCTAGAAACGTCACAAAATTACTTCTTTCTCCGTGACCATAATAATACCTCTCTTACCCTTCCCCTCTCTAAAATAGTATTACCGCGCCCACTCTACTTAATTCTGAGCCATCCTGTGTATGCATAAATGCCGAACTATTCTGTTCATTTGTAAAGGAAACAAAATAGTCATATGCCTAAACATCCGATGTCTAGTTATAATGTATCGGTATTCATGAACAGACAATTCCAATGCAAGGTTAAATGAAATAATAATTAAAATACAACAGGGAAGGGAGGTACACCTCGTTTGTCAATGAGAACGCATGATTCGCTATCTTGTTCACACTATATTTGAGTTAATTGCAATTGTGCATTACCGTTAGTATGAATCGTCAATGCAGTTACGCACGTTGGGACCACTGAATCTGACCCTGCAAATATAGACCTAATTACGTAATGTTTATGTTAATAACCATAATGCAGTTACGATGGGAATGATGTAATGGGGTCGCTAGAGGAAATATCACACTTCGATTACTCCTAATGTAGCCATAAATCCGGCGCGGAATGGCAAAGTTCATCGTCCGACAAGCGAGAGCTATGAGACTACGCGTGGCAACCGCTTCATTTTCTTTTCCAGAGGCCAGACTTACTGAATCTCATTGTAGCTCAAAATTATGATCATACCATTCTATGTATATGTAATTAACTACGTATAAATAATGTAATTAATAACAAATAATTATCTTTATCTAATAATCATTACATTTCAGAACTTTACGTATCTTTAAACAATGAGGGTTGTTAAAATATTGCGTCCTGGGCTAACCATGCTTTATCTATCTATCTACCTATCTATCTGTCTGTCTATCTGTCTATCTATCTGTCTGTCTGTCTGTCTGTCTGTCTGTCTGTCTGTCTGTCTACCTATTCTGGTAAAGTTAAGACCATGAGGCCGTCTCTTTCGCACTACCAGAAGTGAAATATACAATGAAACAATGACAAAAGTAGTAATATTAATAGTAATAGGCCTAATTATATATAAAATCATTATCATGCGCATTAACAAGCTTACATATAATGAAATATTGACTAAACATGATACATAATTAAGTAATTTACAATTTATATCCAATTCTACTTTATAATAGACCCAAATGACAATTTATATAAACACACAGAACAACCTATAAAAATTGGCTAACACTCACAAATCAATTCCATGTAGAAGTATGTAATTCTTAATTTTTAATTTAAATTGATTAACCATTCGGCAATCCCTGACATGACGAGGTAAGGAGTTCCATAGGCGACAAACTGACACTGTGAAAGAGGATGAATGGAAAGAGGTACGGTGACGAGGAATGGATAATAAAGCCTGATTTTGATTCCGTAACGTTGTAAGATATTCAGCGAGTTCTCAGATATTTTGAAGTAGAAGTGAGTGATATTCTAAACAGAACAGATGAAGAATGTGCTGCTCTCCGCTTCTTTAGGCGGACTCATGAAAGAGATTCAAAAGATGGCGTTAGGTGGTTAAATCTATGAGTATTGCAGATGAGGCGGACACACACATTATGAATATGTTATAGTCTTTCAATTAAATTGACAATTATATTTTTGTCAAGAGAGAATCCCAGTAATCACTAGCGATTGAAGAATTTTTCCTTTTGTGGAAAGGGGCAGACAATTTCGCAAATGATTTAGAGAGTGGAGCAATGAAAATACTTTCTTACAGATTGAGTTACTTGGCTATTCCAATTTAGATCTCTGTTCATTAATAAATAATACAAGATTTTTTACGGTGTTGTTATAATTTAATAAACGACCCATTTATTGACAGTCGTGATATGGTTTTTACTACTTACTGAGAAATTTAAAACTTTTAAAATTCTAGCTTAGAAATTCATATTATTCCTCTTTCAATAGTAGGCCTATATTATCTTATTATATTCATGTATGGGAAAATAGCAGTAGCTCAATTATCCACGATTCCCATTCTAAAAAAAGCACTCTGTAATTTAAAGGGTTGCATATGATGCTCACTGCAGACCACTATTTAATATCATAATTATGTTATACAGTATTTTTTGAAATCATACGCTTAATCTCTTTGCCGTTTTAACTTCGACTTTGTTTCGTTTCGTTTTATTTGCACGGAAAGGTACAGTCACATGTAGAGTTATATGATTTTTAACACTGCGGTAATTTTCAGAAACTTTCATTATCAATAGCTTTGATAGTTCAGTTTCCGAGATGTCGACAAATTTAATGTAGAATTGCATTTCTTTATGTTGCTCTATTTAACTCGAGAATCCTTGTAAAAACATCAACATTTTTCATCCTGATTTTCTTGTCTGGAATGTACTGTCCGTCCGAGAGGTTATGACAGATCTCGATTTCTCCCACTCGTTTCTGCTCGCCTCTTTGTAAAGGCTAGTGGCTGGGATGTTATGCTCTTTCCTGAAAATATTTGCTACTCCCTCAGTTCCAAAATATGGTACAGTAACAAACAAAACAAGTTTGATTATTGCACATGTGCGCACGAAATGTTTCGCGGTGTGGTATTCTGTTCAGTAGTGAAGGGACTATCAGACAGTGCAGTTGTGAATGTTTATAGTCTTCTGTAATGTATCGAACTAAATATTTAAATAGTTCATTATGGACAGAAATCAAATGGGTACCTGCTGTGGTGTTCCTGTTGCAGAAAATGTAACTCCAACCCAGTAAATTTTGAATAGGACATCTAAGGCACAACTCTCGTATAAAGCGGGTTTAATTTATTGCAGTTTTATGTTAATTTGCCTTTCTCAAAACAATGTTTTTTTTTTGTTTTAATAATTTGACATCACTGGGAATGAAATGTACTTTATTTATTAGTTTTTCTTATGTTACTTCATCAAAGAAATAAGTATCTAGAACAGTCATCGGCAAAATTGTGCTCACGATGACATCAGGCAATGCAACCAGCAATACACGTGACGTTGCGTGGTTGTGGGTAGGGTGGAGGGCCCGCTCAGGCAGCAGTGGCGTGTAGCCATCACAAATTTCATTACTTTCTGTACCGTAACTTTCAAGGTTCCACAGAATTCTAAGTTTATGTCACAAGTAGCCAATCTCAAGATAGCGAATAAACTTTCATCTTTCAGCCGCGATCTTTGTTTTGATTTTGCAAGTTTCAATTTTGAAAAAAATTGTTCGCAACTGTAAGTGGAACCAAACGTAAACGCTATATTGGCGGCAAATAAGCTAAGGGAAGCATATTTTTCCGTAGACGGAATTTTGAAGAAATTTAAACCGCACATGTCTTTGCACCGAGTTTGTAAATATATGTATCGCGCTGTAAATCAGCTACTACTTGTTGCATTTCTGGCTTAATCTTGTTTATGTCTATGGTCAAAGAATTCGCAAAAAGTAAGAATTCATTTGCCATATTTTTAAAATCACCAAATCTCCGTTGTTGAAATTCTGTTCTTAGATTTTCTAACAGATGAGCATAATTATTTAAATTTGATTCATAAATATCAGAAAGAGATCGTAAGCATGGGAAATGATGGAACTGTTTTCCCTCATATTTGATTTCCAGGTATCTGTCATAGTAATGAATGATCGCACCATATCGTACATATCTACTACGTTTTGCTATTGCCCTTCGTACTGCAATTTAGATTTAAAATATTCCTAAATACCTGTGATCTTCTGATGCTCTTTATGACACAGGCTACATTATAATGACGTTTAATATTGTGTTGATAAATGCCCTTTAAAACTTTCGAGCACAATAAACATATACTATTGTTTCAATAGGCACTAAAAAAATACGTCTCCTCCCATTCTTCTTTAAATACACGTTTCCTACCTTTGTACGGAGCCACGCTTAACTACTTATATGTTACGCCACTGGTAGCTGCTTGTGCAATGTACCTGCCAAAGATTGATTGGGAGGGGGGATGTGTATTCCTTGCCTGTCCCTGCAACGTCACATAGTAACAGGCATCGCGATGACATTTCTGCCGACGGCTGATCTAGAAGATGTATTAATTTACATTATATTATTGGGAACTTTAGCAAATGATATATTTTTGAACGGAATAAATTACATCTTTCTATCGGCGTCTTCCGAATCTCAACGCTGAGCAATCTGATGGCATCACGGTGTTCCGAATTTCACTGATGGCGTCACTGATGCTCCACCGGTGTCGCACCGGTGCCATTAGCTCGCAGAGGTAGTGGCAGTCTCCATCAGCCGCCATCAGTGAATCTGATTGGTTCTTGTATAGGGCGGGAATTAGCAGACGAATGACATCGTGCACTGTTGTGTCATGGCGGTGTGTTCTGCTTTAGTTCTGCTGTATTGTTTGTAATGAGCACAACGTGAAAACAATATGTTAATGGCTTATGAGCGAACATGTCAAGGACCAGTTATTACTACTGGTTCAAGAAATAAATTGTTTATGCTCTCTTTTCTTTGAACGAGATGACTGTACGGAAATTTCGCAAAATTTTGCTAGCGCAGCACAGACAACAACTTATACAGTCGCCATGACAGCCATCGATCCTTCCAGCAGTTTTGTTTCTATTTCGCTGCAGCGTGACGTCATTGTTGTCCACCGGACCGGTGAGATTCGGAATACGCTGATAGTAACAGGCATCGCGATGACATTTCTGCCGACGGCTGACCTAGAAGATGTATTAAATTTACATTATATTACTGAGAACTTTAACAAATGTATACCATATTTTGAAACGGAATAAATTACATCTTTCTATGCCATATTTTGAACAGAGAAAGTATTGTGAATTGGAAGTCTACGTAATATTATTACAGAACTGTTAAAGTAAGTTAAAGGAAAGGGCCCCATAAAGAAGTAATTGTCACGTGACCTTCTCTGTTTCGCGGACGCCGCGACATAACCACTCGATCGAACAGTAGCAGGTTTTTCATATGACAGTGACCACACGTTCGAACTGGAGATAATAAACAATTTAAACGTAATTATTCGAATCCAACATGATTTTCAGATCATCTTTCAAATGCATATCCGGCATAGATAGTTCTGCTTTACTGCACAGCGTTGCCGAAAACTTTGGACTTCGTTTCATATAACAGTGCTTTAAATTGTATGCTATGGGATCGAATCTCACCTAGGGCATAACTTTTTGTCAATTTAACAGTATATCTGTCGTAGGTACGTCAGAAAGGAGGTCTGGCGTAGAGTTAACTCAACATCACTGGAGTCGCTCTTCTAGTAAGGTAGCTACCTAAATAATAATTCAGAATGCATGTGAGGATGTGATTTGGCGACCATGACCCTCGTCTGCCGTGATTGTTGCCGTTGCCATGAATTGGAGGTGGGCCAGATCAGACCTTTGGAGGCGGTATGGATCGATGAGCACTATTGAGTGGAGGGAGACGGTCGGTGCTTGAAACCGCAGATCTCCGAGTCGCAATCTAGGGACCGGGGTCCGTGCCAATTAACACAGGGCTTAAAACAGAACCTTTATGGCAGTGAGGTTTAGTGGTAGGTGCGAAAACATAGGAAGGTCGGGAAGCAAACAGAGACCTAAACTTAGATTAAAAGAGAAAATAAAAATCTAATCTATTATTATTATTATTACTATTATTACTATTATTATTATTATTATTATTATTATTATTATTATTATTATTATAAAAGTATTATGTCATTAGGAAAGTTCAGGATAACAGAGAGGGTTTGGAATTGAACGGGTTACATCAGCTTCTTGTCTACACGGATGACGTGAATATGTTAGGAGAAAATCCACAAACGATTAGGGAAAATCCGGAAATTTTACTTGAAGGAAATAAAGCGATAGTTCTGAAAGTAAATCCCGAAAAGACGAAGTATGTGATTATGTCTCGTGACCAGAATATTGTACGAAATGGAAATATAAAAATTGGAGAATTATCCTTCGAAGAGGTGGAAAAATTCAATTATCTGGGAGCAACAGTAACAAATATGAATGACACTGGGGAGGAAATTAAGCGCAGAATAAATATGGGAAATGCCTGTTATTATTCGTTTGAGAAGCTTTTGTCATCTAGTCTGCTGCCAAAAAATCTGAAAGTTAGAATTTATAAAACAGTTATATTACCATTTGTTCTATAGGGTTTTGAAACTTGGACTCTCACTTTGATAGAGGAACAGAGATTAAGGGTGTTTGAGAATAAGGTTCTTATGAAAATATTTGGGGCTAAGAGGGATGAAGTTACAGGAGAATGGAGAAAGTTACACAACGCAGAATTACATGCATTGTGTTCTTCACCTGACATAATTAGGAACATTAAATCCAGACGTTTGAGATGGGTAGGGCATGTAGCACGGTGGGCGAATTCAGAACTGCGCCGGAGGGAAAACGATCTTTGGGGAGGCCGAGACGTAGATGGGAAGATAATATTAAAATGGATTTGAGGGAGGTGGGATATGATGGAGACTGGATTAATCTTGCACAGGTTAGGGACTTATGGCGGGCTTATGTGAGGGCGGCAATGAACCTTCGGGTTCCTTAAAAGCCTTTGTAAGTATATTCTTTAAAAATTAAATTTCTAACGCTATTTTCTAATTTTATGATACAATTTTCCAATTATTTTATTATATAACCTTGGACCAAAGTAGGTACCATGGCTAAGAGCTGTGCATGTGACATACCTTGGTTCCCGTAGTCGTATAAAACCGGATCTTTTAGTTCCATATTTATTATGATACAATTTGAATTTATTGCGATTTTTATGTATGAAGTTTAATAAGGCAATAAAATAAATTTGTTTAATTTTCAGAACATTAAAATCAGTGAACAAAATTTCGAATGAATAATAAATTGGTATATTTCAGTATAGTTTTATGTTATGAAGAATGGTTTTCCTAACAAGTTTCTGTGTGAGAATTCCAACTTTGAGGGACTAACAACAATAGCTGTAAATACAACAAAAAACACGATCGTGCAAAAAAAAAAAAAAGTACTTTTCGCACGCTGCCGTAAAATTGCCTTTTAACACGCTTGCCTAGAATTATTTAAAAATCTCCTTCTAGAATTGGCTGCCTAAAACATAAATATTGTAAGAATAGAACTGATGTAAGACGGACAACAATCTGCCGGTGGAATGGGGAGACAAGCGATAGAGGCAAAACGTAAACCTACTTTTAGGATGGCTGCCTAAAGCATTAATATTATAAGAATAGAACTGATGTAAGACGGACAACAATCTGCCGGTGGAATGGGGAGACAAGCGATAGAGGCAAAACGTAAACCTACTTTTAGGATGGCTGCCTAAAGCATTAATATTATAAGAATAGAACTGATGTAAGACGGACAACAATCTGCCGGTGGAATGGGGAGACAAGCGATAGAGGCAAAACGTAAACCTACTTTTAGGAATGGCTGCCTAAAGCATTAATATTATAAGAATAGAACTGATGTAAGACAGGCAACACCTAGCGGTTGAATGGGAAGACAAACGGTTGGAGCAAAACGGAAAACAAAGGAAATGACCTTTCAAATCATTTCGAAGTCTCGGCTAGTGCTGTACGTGTATGTGCAGTAAGTTATATATCGATGCAGCACCTTAAAATACCACTCAGGCTTCTTCCGTGATCCATCAACCCTAGTTCTTTATCTGTTGCAACGCCCGTCTTTCTAGCTGGCAAGCTCCGCCTTCATGCTGTAGTTTCCATCACGACCAACAGCCATCTTGTCTGTTCTTAGACATTTTATTCGCATATACTTCATAACCCTCTATTTCTAACAGTAAATAAACCCATATAACTTGGCACTAATCTTTACAGCTAACTTTGTCTACCAACCCAGATTGCCAATTAGTGAACAGTAACTTCCTGCACGCTAGATCCGAACAATTTTTTATTTATTTATTTATTTACTTGTTTATTTACTTATTTATTTATTTATTTATTTATTTATTTATTTATTTATTTATTTATTTATTTATTTATTTAGCTAGCTAGCTAGTGAGTACAAATTAAACAGAGCCTTATAGTACTTTTCTTTTAGATATACGTCATCTGTTACTTACATACGTACTTACAAATGGCTTTAAGGAACCCACAGGTTCATTGCCACCCTCACATAAGCCCGCCATAGGTCCCTATCCTGTGCAAGATTAATCCAGTCTCCATCATCATATCCCACCTCCCTCAATTCCATTTTAATATTATCCTCCCATCTACGTCTCGGCCTCCCCAAAAGTTTTTTTCTCTCCGGTCTCCCAACTAACACACTATATGCATTTCTGGATTCGCCCATACGTGCTACATGCCCTGCCCATCTCAAACGCCTGGATTTAATGTGTCTAATTATGTCAGGTGATGAATACAATACGTGCAGTTCTGTCTTGTGTAACTTTCTCCATTCTCCTGTAATTTCATCCCTTTTAGCCCCAAATATTTTCCTAAGAACCTTATTCTCAAACACCCTTAATCTCTGTTCCTCTCTCAAAGTGAGAGTCCAAGTTTCACAACCATACAGAACAACTGGTAATATAACTGTTTTATAAATTCTAACTTTCAGATTTTTAGACAGCAGGCTATCTGACAAAAGCTTCTCAACCGAATAATAATACGCATTTCTCATATTTATTCTGCGTTTAATTTCCTCCCGTGTGTCATTTATATTTGTTACTGTTGCTCCAAGATATTTGACTTTTTCCACTTCTTCGAAGGATAAATCTCCAATTTTTATATTTTCAGTTCGTAGAATATTCTGGTCACGAGACATAATCATATACTTCGTCTTTTCGGGGTTTACTTCCAAACCTATCGCCTTACTTGTTTCTAGTAAAATTTCCGTGTTTTCCCCTAATCGTTTGTGGATTTTCTCCTAACATATTCACGTTATCCGCATAGACAAAAAACTGATGTAACCCGTTCAATTCCAAACCCTCTCTGTTATCCTAAACTTTCCTAATGGCATATTCTCGAGCGAAGTTAAAAAGTAAAGGTAATAGTTCATCTCCTTATACCTCATCTGTTATGAAACCAATACAGTAAATTTGAAACATCGTATTCCATTCTTGTCATTATATCGAAGAATCGCATGTTCAAAGACTGTCAAGAGTGATAGCTCCCTAACTGCTTTTGGAAGAGAAGTAGTGATATGACATAGTTAGCCTACCTAAATTATGACGCGTACAGCCCTGTCACTGATTGAGAGGTCTACAGAGAAAATATAGGTACCGGTCATACATCAGCCACGTCCAAATTTTGACTGTGACCTTATACTCCACAAATGTCACTTATTTTTATTTATTTATTTCATTATTTCTTCTTTCATTTGCTTATTTATTTGCTTATTTTATTTATTTGGTTATTTGCTTATTTATTTATTTGTTTATTTATGTATTTATTTTATTTACTTATTTATTTATATATTTTTATTTATTTATTTATTTAGTTGTCTGTTTGTTTGCTTGCTTGTATATTTATTTATTTATTTATTTGTTTATTTGTTTATTTGTTTGTTTATTTATTTATTTATTTATTTATTTATTTATTTATTTATTTATTTATTTATTTATTTATTTATTTATTTATTTATTTATTTATTTATTTTGGTGTAAAGAATATCGGGGATCTAGAGGTTTGAGATGGGCAGGGCATGTAGCATGTATGGGCGAATCCAGAAATACATATAGAGTGTTAGTTGGGATACCGGAGGGAAAAAGACCTTTGTGGAGACCGAGACGTAGATGGGAAGATATATTAAAATTGATTTGAGGGAGGTGGGATATGATGATAGAGACTGGATTAATCTTGCACAAGATAGGGACCGATGCGATGGCGGACTTATGTGAGGGCGGCAATGAACCTGAGGATTCCTTAAAAGCCATTTGTAAGTAAGTAAGTAAGAAAGAATATCTGGGTTTCTCTGCTACATCAGACACAAAAATAAATTCAGAAAAAAAAATAATAATTAAGAAAAAGAAAGAGAAGTGCAGATACAAATATAAAAAAAAGAAAAAAAAAACACGTACAGAGATAAATCATAACATATAGAAAATGAGAAATGTAAAAGTATATTAAGTTCCTAGTATATAGAGTGATTCAGAGATTAGCTGCTAAATCCTAGAATCCTAGATGATTGTTACATGAATAAACATTTGATTTGAGATACAGTATTTTTTCCATGTTGCGCTAAGAACTCACGAACACCGTCCCATACAGTACGCTATAGTGTACTGAGTTATCCTTTTTATGGTCTCCACACATTGTGTACATCACCCACTATGGTTCCGCAGTGCTTTAAAGTGTATGAGACTCAACTGCACCTACTAAAATTTAATTACTGTACTAGATTTTCAAGAGTCACGCCAAAGGAAGGAAATTAAAATGGCTTTTAATTTACACAAGCTATTCGAAGCGTCGTCCTTAACCTCTCCTTCACCTGCTGTTCATGTTTTTATTCTCGTATGCAGAGACTGAATAGCTGAAGCAATGGTCTGGGATAATATATTTTTTGTACGGTCAGTGGCAGTAGGAATTGGTCGTAATATATCCTAATATTTTAATGTTTTTGTTTAACGACACTGCATTTACTTCGCCGTTATTTATCGCCGGTGGATTTGGTGATAGCAAGATGGGACAGATTATGAAATAATTTTTAGTAGGTTATTTTACGACGCTTTACCAACAGCTTTGGTTATTTAGCGTCTGAATGAGATGAAGGTGATAATGCCGGTGAAATGAGTCCGGGGTCCAACACCATAAGCTACCCAGAATTTGCTCATATTGGGTTGAGGGAAAACCCATGAAATAAATTCCAGGTCCGTGACGGGATTACCTGATATTCGCCTTATCGTTTGGAAAAACCTTCGGAAAAACTAGGAAATCACGCCAAAACGTAGCCTTCGGAACACGAGGGCTGTTCGTTACTTTTGAGCTACACCGGGGCTCTCTCCGGTATTGACCTTAGTTTCATACAACAAAGCCTTCACGTGACCTAGCAGGATAAAGCAGTGCGGACTGAGTTCGGTGACCTAGATGATGGCTCTCATGTCATCTGTAGAATGAAATGTAACGTGAACTCTGCTTTGAGTGGTTCGCTGTCGGTGTGTTGCCGCGACATATCAAGTACAACACATGGAACCGCAGGGTGGTCCAATTTATGTCTCGCATTTATTTCAAAGTACTCCAACTTCAGACATAGCTATACGCCTAATGGACAGTGTGGAAGTGAAATAACTCTGCAGGTTTTCAGAGCGAATAATTTATGTTGTATGTAAGAAGAAAGTGTAATACTATATTGGTGAAAAACTCATAGTTGTCCCAGAAAAAATATTATTTTTCCCAAATGTTTAACACCCTCTTATTCGGTAACTATTGAAAGCAAGATCGTGATTTTTGTCCATATCGATAGAAAATCTAATAAAGAATCCTTTATCCCTGTGGCGTATTTCAATGACATGGACGGTTTTCATGTAAAATAAAATTAAAACCCACTAATTTCAAGCCACTGAACGAAGGGAGCAGATTGAATCATTGTAGTCAGAAAGGGAGATGGGAAGTAGTTTCTTAAGGCAGACATAATACGGCAGGCCCAAGCTATAGGGGAGATCGGGGCAAGTTCGGCACATTAAGCTGAACACTCACATAAGTACAATAAAAATGCAATTTATGTTTCAAAATTTTAATGACAAATACACTTGATATATTTATATTATGTATATGGATTAGAATTTACAAAAATGTGAAGCATTGAATTAAACACAAAAATAAATTAAGGATGCTACATTTGCCGAAGTTGCCCCACACTCTGGGGAAACTTCGTCAGTACTTGCATCCTCAACAAAAAAGCTTATTTCCGAGTTCAGATTTGATTTACAACATAACAAGCTCTCATAGGACTGAATTTAACATCTGAACATATCACAAACGAAGTGTAAAAATATATTTTTCATGTCTATACATGTTCATATACCCATCATATGTGTGGCTAATCTTTGTTCAGACAATTTTCTGACTTCATAAAAGCCTCAAGTCAGGCAGATGTAGCCATTATCTTGTTTGTGTTGAAAGGATGCTCTATATCATTGGATTCTGCGATTTCGAAGCCTAATCTTTGAAATTCCACTTTCCGAAAAACATTTTCTGCATATTGATTGCATGCTGCTTCAAATTTTCAGCCATATCTGAAGCAAACACTCTTTTAAACCTTACTTTATTTTATACACCTGGTGCTGAAAGATCTACTTTCAGCGAATACAAAGGACTTTCTTAAGTGCGTCCTGGTCATATTTGTTTTCAGTTTTCACTTGTAATTCAAAACCATTTAACTGGTAATAAATAGGCAACTAAACTGTACGAGGGTCACTCCAAAAAGTAATGCACAACATTTTTTAAATTTATTTTTTTTTATTTTACACCTTTGCAATTTATGGAGGTCATAGATACAACCTTCCCGCTTGTATTCATATTTAATTTAAGTCGTTCTCATGAGTGGCGCCATGATAGCACTTCTTCAAGATGGTTTCTGTACTTGACATTCTTCAGATGCAACGTGCTGTTATCGAGTTCCCGTGCTGTGGAAAATATTCACAAAAAGTTGAAAAAGGTGTATGGAGATGCAGCTATTGATCGCAGTACGGTTAACCGGTGGGCAAGCAGATTATCTGGTGAAAGAGGACACGCCAATATTCAGGATACTCCTCGCAGCGGCAGACCCTGCACTGCATGAAGTTCTGACAATGTGCAGCGCCTTGACAACATGGTTGTGGCTGACAAACGCGTAACAGTTGATGCCAACTATAATCCTAATATACCTCAGGGTGAAATAGGGTTTATTAAATTGGATAATAAAAAAACGCGTCACAGTGAAAGAATTGTCACTCTAAGATGGAATAGTAGAAGCAATTGTGTGCAGAATATTGAAAGGTTTGTGCCAGGTGGGTTCTGAGAATGTTGACGGAAGCCCACAAAGAAACCCCGAAAAACAGGGTTCAGCGAACTTTTGGACAAGTATGAGAGATGAAGATGATTTTCTTGCAAGAATTGTGACAGGAGAATGAAACATGGCTCCACCATTTTGAACCAGAGATGCAGACAATAGTGTAGCATCATGTTAATTCACCAAAGAAAAAGAAATTCAAAACTGCGCCTTCAGCAGAAAAATTTATGGCTACTGCGTTTTACGATTCAGAAGGGCTCTTGCTTGTTCTCATCATGCCACACGGAACCACCATTAATTCCGACGTATATGTGGCAACTGTCAAATAACTTCAAGCTCGACTGAGTCAAGTTCGGCCACATCGGGACGCACGACAACGCACGACCACATGTGAGTCACAAGATCACAGACCAGATCAGAAAACTTGGATGGGCAATACTGAAACATCCGCCTTACAGTCCTGATCTGGCACCATACGATTACCATCTCTTTGGTAAACTGAAGGGATCCCTTTGCGAAACGAGTGTTGAAGGTGACGACTCCCTCGTGCACGCTGCTAAAGAGTGGCTCAAACGTGGTGGTCCAGACTTTTATCGTGCAGATATACAGGCCCTTGTTCCAATGTGAAGTAAGGCAGTTGAAAGGGAAAGGGATTATGTGGAAAAGTGACATTTTGTTCCTAAAGGATGTATCTACTTCTGTGAAAATAGTTTAGCTGTAGGATAAAAAAAGTAATTTTTAAATATTGTGCATTACTTTTGGAGTGACCCTCGAATAATTGCTTTAAATTACTTTAAATATTACTACCATTACTTATTTTATACAGTTAACAAACAATACAGAAACCCCTATCTTCTTCCTCTTTTCCATGGGGCAAGATCGGCAGCTTACTGCCGAAGTTGCCTCGATAGGCAAGAAAAAAAATTTTAATTAGTACCCTTACTAGGCGCTTCCAACCAGCTTGCCAAGCTCATAGTTTGATACAGATTTAGTCGTTCTAAATAATGATGCCACTCACTAAAATCGTCAATGTTATCGTTCCGGGTTCTTTAAGACATTCAATATTATAATTACAATAAGCCATGAGTTAAAAAAATATATTTACTTGTCAGAACTGCAAATATCACAGCAAGCAGCCATGTTTTCTCAATACACTACCCTCTAAACAAGCCCCAATTTGCTCAGGTTTTCGAAATAAATGCTATGATGAAGTTGCCCCTAATGCCGAACTTGCCCCGACCTCCCCTACATTTCAGATTTAATTTGGGAAGTCAGCAACGGATAAGATATTTCAGCAAATATGTGATGTGTTGCACGTAGCAAATTTGAGCGTCATTTGGATTCTTTAATATATCTAAATAGTAATCATTGTTTTTCCTGCAGACGTTTGAGATTTTAATTTTTTTCTGAACAGAGAAGAATGGACGTCTGGACTTAATGTTCTGCCTTTTGAAATCTGGATCCAAATGATGTGTCCACGTTTCACCACACGTTACAATTATTCATTCCAGAATTTAATTTCCTTAAGCCAAATAATGATTCTTCAGACCATAGCATATCCTAACTCGCCTTTCCTTGTTCACATCCGTGAGCTCCTTTGTGACGCATTTTGAACAAGTTTTATGATAATTAATATTTGAGGAGAAAAATTCGCTCCGGCGCCGGGGATCGAACCCGGGTCCTTGGTTCTACGTACCAAGCGCTCTGACCACTGAGCTACGCCGAATTCAATCCACAGCACCGGATCGAATCCTCCTCCTTCAATGTTTCCCTTTGTGACCTGACTCCAAGTTAGGCATATATGTTGATTCCGCAGTTAAGTGCACTTAACTGCGGAATCCCGGCCAAACAAGTCACTCAACTGAGTGCGCTCCTAGTATAATGGCAGTTGACATTGGACATATACGTCAACATATAAGCCTAACTTGGAGTCTGGCCACAATGGGAAACATTGAAGAAGGAGGGTTCGATCGGGTGTTGTGGATTGAATTGGGCGTAGCTCAGTGGTCAGAGCGCTTGGTATACGTAGAACCAAGGACCCGGGTTCGATCCTCAGCACCGGAGCTAATTTTTCTCCTCAAATATTAATTGTCAATGTTCCAGATATTATTCTCTACGACAAATTAATAAATCTATAATATTCTCAAAGTTTTATGATATTTCAGGCATTTATAGGCAATTGAATGTACTGTCTACATAGATTCATTATGTTTTAATGCCTTGCCTTGAACAGACTTTCCAATATTTCCTAATTCTCTTGTTAACATTATTTTGAAATGTTGATATTGAAACTATGATTTTCTTCTCGGAAGTTTTTCATCCACAACACTTGTTCTACCATTTTTTTTTAAATCAACTCACTTTCAGGAACCGGTGCGGTTCATAAAATTAATTATATTTTGTTTCCACATTCTTCAATAGATTTCAGCAGAATGTATATCTTTTGCTACAAGAAGCCGCAACACTAAGTTTTAATTCAGTGTACATACTTCAAGTGGGCACATATATTTCTCAATTAAAATAGGATACTTTTCATGTTACTTTTGTCTCGGAATATACTGTGCATGAATGACCAAGGTTGTTAATGTTGGTTTTTGATACATGTACGATACATAACCAAACACATTACTTTATGCTATAGCCATTATTATCTCTAATTATATGCTTACATTAATTATATCCTTAAATTTCTACCATTACTTTGAGACATTCTGTATAATTATATCCTCGGCAGAAATTGTTTGTAATCAAAATTACACCATAGGGTGGCATCACCCTGATACACAATCATTTTACCACCGATAATAATTAAAGACGCTCTTCAAACAAGTGTTTCTTCTAAGAAAATGCAATTTTTCCTGCATTCCATTATCCTCATTTTTAAGTGTGAAATAAGTTTATGAAACGGGGAAAATTTAATAATTAGTTTCCTCCTTAAAAAATTGTTTGACAAAATATAAATAACAAAAAACACTTTGGTGACATTTTACCAAGTCTTGTATATTTCTAAACAAGATAGTATTGTTGATGCAGTATGTTTTGAAATTGAATCGTCTGTGACAAATTATTTATTTGCTATGTCACTAATGTCTTACCATATGTTTGTACCATCTTCTTATAAACTTCTTCATTATTTAATAGGAAAACTCCTGTATTTGAAAACCACTTGTTTTCATTAATGTCACGTTCAGAATTTCGATTCAAATTTATTATTGACTTCTTTTTTTGACTGGACTCCAGTTTTTATACCTTTATTTTCAAGCTACTTGCACATTTTCAATGTGTTTTTCATTGGACGAAAAAGACACACATCTAGACTTTGACCCACAAATTATTTATTTTTTGTGTCGTTCTTGTCTCACCCTGTGTTTCTGTCAGTTTAGATATTATTTCTTAGTTATTAAATGGGAAAATTCTTGTTGTATTAATTTTATTTGAAGTATTGCCATTAACATTTACCAGTTAGTGTCTTCTTCAGAAGAGCTCGAAGTTATTTTTATACTGTATTTCAGTTTTTGTACCTTTCTTTTCAAGCTAAATCTTGTATGCTCTTCTAGTTGAACGAAAAAGCATAGATGCAGTGGACTCTGTCACTCTACCCTGATCTCATTAAAAGTGATATGAGAATATGTCACGAAGAAGTATTTTCGATATGAAAGAAGCTAAGCGTGACGAAAGAATGAATTTTTAAATAAATGAGCACTCCGGCGATCGTTGGTTTTTTATTTTATTTTATTGGGTTATTTTACGACGCTGTATCAACATCTCAGGTTATTTAGCGTCTGAATGAAGTGAAGGTGATAATGCCGGTGAAATGAGTCCGGGGTCCAGCACCGAAAGTTACGCAGCATTTGCTCATATTGGGTTGAGGGAAAACCCCGGAAAAAACCTCAACCAGGGACCCAACCGGGATTCGAACCCGGGCCACCTGGTTTCGCGGCCAGACGCGCTGACCGTTACTCCACAGGTGTGGACCGATCGTTGGTTCCTTACTTCTAAACATTAAGATATTTCTCGGAAATATCTGCATATCGTCGTTGTTCCGGCAATAACTCCTATGTGACATATTTATTGATTTTCAGATTTTTGCTCTATTAAATAACTTAAATAGTGATACAGCAAATAATAAAATCTCCTATATGTAATTATATTTCTTTGTTTCGAAAATGTAAGAATTCACAGTCTCCTATGTACGGCTGGCATAGGATGAATAAATGTGTTTTTTTCTTCCTACTGAAAATTTTCATAGGAGTTATAGCAGGAACAACGACGATATATAAAATTGCTGAAATTCGATTATCGCAAATAAAATAATTTAACATCCCTTACGAACTACAGACGTCATTAAAAGATGATGAATTGGATGTAAAGATTACTTAGCTGTGTTTGAAATAAAAAATATATGGGTAAATTCAAGTATTAAAACAAGCAACTTTCTCAGCAATCGCCATTTCGATCACAAATCTTCCAGAATCTTCCAAGAAATCGAACCCTTGTCCCTACTTTGAGAACCCGTCAGTTGACTGAAATTGGCTGTATCTTCATTCATGTCGAATGGGCATGTCTAGATCAACTCAGAAGTGTGTTTGGATTGACGCATGTTGTTATAATGAGGTTTTGAAATCCAAGTTTTCTCGAGAAATCTCAGGCATTCAAGTGCGATATAATTCCTCGTAAATGATGTACTTCAGCTCGTTAAAGAGTACACTACAAGCTTGTCGACTTGTTGAGAATTCGAATGTTCAGCATGTTTGTTAGGTCTATAAGAAAGAACCAGTCTGTTAGAATTTTCCAAGAAAACCCTTTATTATTTCCTCGTAATTCTACAACTGTACGCAACATTTCTGCAAAAGTTTTCCTCCTTGTATCTCCTTGTAGTCCATGTCATAAATTTGTTAATCCTAACACAGGATGAGGTTCCTCAGGCGTGAGGCCAGGAGCACGAAATCAAATTGGCAGTGTACAAAAATCAATCCCTAATCAATAATGAAATCATGACGGAAGCTTTCTTGCAACATTGAAGCTGAAGTTTCACTACTATTCAAGTCGCGACCAGCTTAGTCATAACCAGGTCTGGCGGTTTCGGTGCCGTGGACGTAAGGTTAATGGTACATTTATTATAGAATACTAGATTTTGCTCGCGTGGCATGAGAAGACGGTCATATAAAGAGATGTGTATGCACCGGTGGGGTGGACTATCTGCTGTGCTGTATGCACGAACAATTTTAGTAGACTACAAGTTGCAAATCAAGATTTCAGGTATAACTCCCACAATTTAAGTCACACGGAGTTAGTGTGCACTCGAAGTTGGTTGCTTGACGGTTGTCCGCCCACTTTGAGGTCTGTGGATATAGAGGGAGAAATTGGATCGGTGTCGGTTAGAGTTCCCGGGTAGCTCAGTGGTAGAGCGTTGGTACGTTAAACCAAAGGTCCCGGGTTCGATACCCGGCTCCGGAACAATTTTTCCCTCGAAATTATTCAAATCAACTTTACAGGGAGTTATACCTGAAATCTTGATTTGCATAATACACGTCACTGTTCGTTAACAGAGAACCACAATTTAAGTCACACGGAGTTAGTGTGCACTCGAAGTTGGTTGCTTGACGGTTGTCAGCCCACTTTGAGGTCTGTGGATATAGAGGAAGAAATTGGATCGGTGTCGGTTAGAGTTCCCGGGTAGCTCAGTGGTAGAGCGTTGGTAAGTTAAACCAAAGGTCCCGGGTTCGATACCCGGCTCCGGAACAATTTTTCCCTCGAAATTATTCAAATCAACTTTACAGGGAGTTATACCTGAAATCTTGATTTGCATAATACACGTCACTGTTCGTTAACAGAAAACCATAATTTAAGTCACACGGAGTTAGTGTGCACTCGAAGTTGGTTGCTTGACGGTTGTCAGCCCACTTTGAGGTCTGAGGATATAGAGGGAGAAATTGGATCGGTGTCGGTTAGAGTTCCCGGGTAGCTCAGTGGTAGAGCGTTGGTACGTTAAACCAAAGGTCCCGGGTTCGATACCCGGCTCCGGAACAATTTTTCCCTCGAAATTATTCAGACTACAAGTTGTTCCTAAAATAGGTAGTCAAGGCTAAGTTGCACATCCCTGTTAGGATACATAACTTGAAATAACATTAATTCTTTACATGCCTACATATTTAGAGAACAACATATGAATAATTTAAATAAATCATGTATATAACTTATCTAGTCGACTTTCTGAAGAAGTCGATACACACATTTTCGAATTGGATTACGATTGGAATTCTATATTTTTCCCTATCCCTATATTATATAAATCAACGTTTCTCAAACTTTTTTGAAGTGGGGACCACATTTTTAAGTCAGAACAGTTCCGCGGACCACCTTACTCTTGTTCCCTTTGAAAGCAAATTTAACATTTTTGTAGCATATTTTAATACCAGTATACTTATATTTTAAAACAGAATTAATTAATTAAAATCAATTTAATTCCTTTAATTTTATTTTATTATTAACCAATTAAGTTATTATTTATTTATTTATTTATTTATTTATTTATTTATTTATTTATTTATTTATTTATTTATTTATTTATTTATTTATTTATTTATTTATTTATTTATTTAATCTGATAGGATTAAGGCCATAAAGCCTTCTCTTCCATCCTATTAGATAGTACCCTGTTAATAGAAAAAAAAATCATTTTCGTTTTTAATAACTCAAGACTATTACAGTTTGGATAATCTTTAACTTATTAACTAAACAAAATACATAAATGTTGGTACTCACATTAATGAGATGGATAAGCCTGCCAATTCTTGCACAGTTGTTCTATGCTTGGATGTATGCTGGTAAGCGTAAGTCGGAGATTGTCACACACATCGAGTCGATTTCGGTACTCTGTTTTTATTAGAGTTAGTGATGAAAACCCTTTCTCACACAAGTACGTAAAAGCAAACTGAATTATAATCTTAAAGCACCATTGTACTGTTCACTATATTATCTTTTCACTTGTGATGAGGTCCAGAAATTAACCATACCTTCCGCTTGGAATTTCATTTTAAGTCCGATGTCATTCGAGAGTTCAATTAACTGTTCTCTTTCACTCAATGAAAGTTTATTTTCTATATCGCAAAGAAAGGGGTCGCGAATCCATGAAAATTTGTCATATTTAATTGGAAAATAATTTTTAATTGTAACCTCAGAGTTTCGAGATGTGAACATATCTCTTTTCCAACCAAAAATAGATTCTAGGGTTGGAAATAGTGAAAAAAATCCTCTGTTTTACGGAACTGACCATAAACCAAGTTTTCTCTAGAACACCTTCATTTTCTCATGCGCATTGAGAACAGTCAAAGAATTACCTTGTAGAGAAAGATTTAGTTCGATTAGTTTTGAGAATACATCTGAAAGATATGCCAATACTTAGCCACATGTCATCAGCTGATGTGCAGAACACCACGTCCATAGTGCTTTAAATCACTCTTTTGTTGCTGAGAGTAGAGTGAGAAGTCAGTAGACAGGTAGTGTAATAAATTTCATTAAACGTCAGTATTGGGAGAAAAAGTGAAAGGCGATTGCCGTGTGTCATTTCCAGACTCTGAGATTTTCAGCTATAGTGTGATACGCAATTCGTTTGAATTTTTATTTTTTCTTCTGTCTTTTTTGAAGAACCACAAGGACAGAACTCGAGGACCACAGGTGGTCCGTGGACCATAGTTTGAGAAATGCTGATATAAATTATTGTACCATGAAAAGACGGGTATTTGTGTGCTTATAGAACTTCAAACGTTGAACATTTGAAGATGACTTACAGCAGGATTTTTTTTTTTCGATTTTCTTGAATTTTACGCAACTCTGGAAAAGTCCATTTTGCCAACCGGTTTTGTTTATGACGTGAAATACATGTCTGTAGAATCCTTATTTTCCATTAATGCAATATTTTTTATTATATTATATTATATTAGTATTACAATAGGCATATTTATTTGCGTTTTCGTCCTCTTGTAACTGAACGACGAACTTTTCACTATTTCCTTACTGTCCAGTTCCTTCACAATATTTCACTTAATATTTATTCGTTGGAACATATTGTTTTCGTTGTATCCACTGTACGACTGAAATCCCGGTACCTTCATATGATACTTATTGCTTTTATGATCATTGTTATCATTGGTTGTCTTATGCTCAGTGCAAACAGGGATTGGATGACGTAGACCAGTAGTCACCACCCTATGTGCACATAACTTATTGTTTTGTTTGGATTCCAAAACCTCCAGCCCTGGTCATAAGAAAACTTGTGTGTCACGAATACGTTTAAAGCGATAGGCAACACTACAATTTCTATATTGTTTTGAAAAATCACAGACCTGACTGGAATTCGAACCCGGACCGCCTGCGTATTAGGTTGACTGACCACTCAGTCGTCGCGGGGGTCCGAGTTTAGGGGTTAGTTACTGCTTTATGTTTTATTAAGTGCAATTGGCATACAGATCATAGATAACCAGATTTTAAATCATGAAAACCATTTTTAAAATACATAACAGACAATAATAGCTTCCTTGCTCTGTCTCCAGATAACCACAACCTGTCCCAAAAGTCACTCTCTCTTCCCATTCATCAAGAAATTTTTCATCCCCGATAACAAATTGTACTGCAAAAATTTATTTAAGTTCTGATGTATCGAACAGAAGTACAGTCAATATCAAAATTCTCGTTTTCCCCACTCGATAAGTGGATTTCTCAGTTCGGGTTTCTCTGACGACGACGACGATGATGACGATGATGATGATGACGATGATGATGATGATGATGATGATGATGCTTGGGAGGCAGATATTTCGTCCGGCCGTAATTTATTGCAAATATTACGTAACTAACAAAAAATTCAAACTCTTGATATTTTTCAAAATAGTCCCCCGCTTATCGATACATTTCTACCAGCGATCAGGAAGATTATTGCAATATACGTATTAGAGTTGAACAACGATCGAGAAAGAAAGAGTAACAGCGCCCGCAAAGCCGAAAACCCGCACGACAGTAGTGCCTAGGCGTTGACTGCTTAAGCGAACTTTCAAGATGTCGGAGAGTGGTCAAGACTCGAACGTCAAGCAGCCTTGAATCGTCACAGTTGTTTATACCAGACTGAACTTTTATCTGTTTTGGCAACTGTTAAATATGTGTAAACAATCAAGTAGCCTATTTGAAACATCTCTACCTTTCAGTGTATAATAATCTGTTCCCAAATCTTTATTTAATTACTAGGCGATTATTAAAAGACTAGAATTTTCTTTTCGTATGTTTGAGATCAAGTGTACAATCTCAAGTAAAAGAAATATTAACTCTTTGTTTAACGTTATTTTTGTTTCTTAGAAATTCAGATTTTTCTAGATTTTTTATTCTATTTATGACATCATAGGTAATCCGAAAATAGAACCAGAACATTTTTATAACTATGATACTGTTTAGTTTGTCTTTTTGTAACAATTAAATATCTCTAATGTTATTTATTTCAATGATGTACGTGCAGTATGTTATTCAAATTTATGAAATCTTTCCACGCCGTCCAAATGCTATTTCGAGAATGATGAGCAAGACTCGAAGCGCACGAGTTACGAGACGAGACTCGAAAGACAAGTGCAACGAACACAGCGATCGAGAGCGGCATTTAGATTTGTTCATCTCTAGTACGTACCTTAAAAATATCCCTAACGCAATTTTCTGTTCTTATCGTGTCAGATATATTCTTTCTACAATTATCTGGCACTAAATCCGCACTGATAAAAACTTACATTCACTTTCGGCTCGTCTTGTTAAAAAGTCTCTATTCGTAGCACATTTTTCAGCAATATCTGAATTGTTTCTTGTAACGTTTGGTATTGCAGCCAACTTTCTATTGCATTTATTCTGACATTTTGTGAATTATTTCACTTTTATGTAGGCCTATGTACCAAGCATAAATATCTGCTGTACTAACAAATATCGTACACCACCACAATGCTAAAGCAAACGAAATGATGAAACGGAACATGTTATTACCACAGTATATGAAAGCAGGAAGTTAAGGTCAACCCTGTTTGTCAGGGAGAAATGTAGACAAACATAGAGAAACTCGATTCCATCCGCTATAATAGGAGAAACGTGTCGTATTTCAGATCTTAGCTGCTTATCTCTAAACCAAGGTATATGTTCTAGATTGAGGTCATGGTGATGAATTTTTAAGCAGAAAAAATTCAAATGCTGGATTACAAGAATACAATAAATAAGTTAATCCATAGCTAGGTAAAGAATCTTTTAAGTTCGTGGGCGACCAAAATTATGGAGCGTTGCTTAAGTGATGTTTAACTGACTGTTAGCCATTACTCATTTAACTCTGTGTTTTCAGAGAGTCAGCGTCGACAGCCATTCCTCATTATCATATTAACATATTCCACGATAGATGGCACCGTCATACATGTCAAACTCCATGCTATATTTCCATAAACCTGTACTTTGATAGCCTAAACAAACATAACAATTAACAACTCAATATTCTTATACGTTTCCCTCAGATTGAATCTGGCCAGGTTTAACCCTGAAAATTTTCCGATTGCATTCAGCCGTGGCGTCGAGGTTTAAGGCATTGTGCCTATGATTCACGTTACAGAATACGCGCTGGCTCGAATCCTCATGGGAGAAGAAATTTTCTCATGAAATTTCGGCCAGTGTAAATGTTATGGTTTATTTAACGACGCTCGCAACTGCAGAGGTTATATCAGCGTCGCCGGATGTGCCAGAATTTTGTCCCGCAGGAATTCTTTTACATGCCATTAAATCTACTGACATGAGCCTATCGCATTTAAGCACACTAAAATGCCATCGACCTGGCCCGGGATCGAACCCGCAACCTTAGGCACAGAAGGCCAGCGCTATACCAACTCGCCAACCAGGTCGACCGGTCAGTGTATGGTACCGGTGCCCACCCAACATCATGATGCACTTGGGGAGTTACTTCGGCATGTGGACGTGAGGCCAGCAGCTGGGTGTTCGGTCTGGATCCTTTAAGGACTGTAGCGTCACGGATTATTATTATTATTATTATTATTATTATTATTATTATTATTATTATTATTATTATTATTATTTGAAATTAGTCTTTCCCAATCTATTATACACGTCGAAATGACGAGCAGTAGGCGTTTAGCACGTGGGGAACATTTACGACTACTAGCGACGAAATCTCTCGAATACCCATCCCACTGTGCTTCACAATTGTGCTCGTTGTTACGTGGCTGTCTATAGAGTTAATTTACTTAACAGGTGTAATTGGAAAATCCTAAAATATCCTCCGTAATCTTCGGTTGAGATCCTGCGATACGACCTTTTCCCTAAGATGAAAGAAGCACTGAGAAGGGTACGCTTAAAAATAGACGGAACATGTTAACAGCTGTAGAGCAGTTAATTAGAACCGTAGAGCAAAGTGACGACGTCTGTACTTCGTAAGAGACGTTAAATTATTTTATTTGCGATAATGGAATTTCAGCTATTTTATATATGCAAATATTTCCGAGAAATTTCTTAATGTTTAGAAGTAAGGAACCAACGGTCGCCGTAGTCTTGATTTATTTAAAAAATGCATTCTTCCCTCATGCTTAGCTTTTTTCATATTGAAAAGTACTCTTTGGTGATATATTCATACATCACTATTAATGTGTTCAAGGTATCCAAGGAAAACATGTTTTTGTTTTGTGCGTTTAGCTCGGATGTAACACTTCTGTGACAGAGTCTAGATCTATGCTGTGGATGGGTAAAATTTTTACACATTCATACGTAAAATCCTAGATCGTATATGTAACAGATATCTCATCCCTATGTTAAAATCGGCAGCACTTTGAAGAGAACAACCGCCAGGATCGCCACCCGTCCGCCGTAAACGAACACGAGACGGCAGCACAGTCGTTAATGCAATTCAAATGGGAATTATGACGTAACTCCTTATATAAAAACTAGATGGCAGCATAGTAACCTGACTAAAGTTGTTACTGTCAAAGCCTATAAGCCCGAGCTATCTGGGTATATATGATCTAGGGTAACATTTAACGGAGATTCGTAATACAGGGTGATTCACGAGGATTTACCGCCCCTTACGGAGCTTATTTTGGAAGACATTCTGAGCAAAAAAGTCATATAAACATGTGTCCTAATCTCAATATTTTCAGAGTCACATTAATTTGAAGTTGTTTGTAAAATATCGTTATTCTTTAGTCTTCAGGAGAATATTATAAATAAAGAATGAACTATTCAGGAGTATCACTTCTTTAATTAGCTAGTACTCTGAAGCTAAAAATGTGTTGTGAATTCCACAGTTTCTTCGTACAGAATTTGTTTTTTCGATTTTCTACTATAGAATTACATTTTATTAAGAATTTATCACAACAATTGTTACAAATCACGCCACTCTAGTAAATTCTTCAATACTGTACGTTAATAATAATAATCCGTGGCACTACAGCCTATGAAGGGCCAAGACCTACCAGCCGGCTGCTGACCTCACGGACACATGCCGAAGCAGAGGTGGACGACCATCCAACCAGAATGGAGGTATCGCGTGGTTAGCACGATGAGCCTCCTAGTCGTTATAGCTGGTTTGCGTAACCGGATTTCGCTATCTATCGTAGCTCCCCAAGTGTATCACGATGCTGGGTGGGCACCGGTCCCATACACTGACCGAAATTTCATGAGAAAATTTCTTCTCCCATGAGGACTCGAACTAGCGCGCATTCCGTAACGCGAGTCCCAGGCAAGATGCCTTGGACCACGACGCCACGGCGCGGGACAGACTGTACATTAGGATGCATAATTGACTGTAAAGAATCAAGTTCCTAAAGTCGTATTATTTGTACCAATTTTTGTGATAAGTGTGTAAGAATAATATAATTTTTAATTAAAAATTGAAAAACAAAATCTGTACAAAGTAATTAACAACAAATTTTTAGCTTCAAAACAGGCAATTAAAGAAATGACACTTCTGAATAGTTTATTCTCTATTTCTAATATTCTTTTACCCTTAAAACTAAAGAAAAAGGGTATTTTACTAACACCTTCAAATTAGTGTAACTCTGAAAATATTGAGATTAGGACACATGTTTATCTGATATTTTTTGCTCAGAATGCTTTCGGAAATAAGCTCCGTAAGTGGCGGTAAATCCTCGTGAATCACCCTGTATATCAATGTTAATAGGCCTATAAGGTCCCATTTAAAAAATAAAGTTTGTCACACTCTGAATGCCTGAATAACTAACTTTTTTCGAACATTGGTATTATATTGTATGGCTTATTTCCAACAGATTTTATATATAACTTTTTTAAATCAAAATTTAACAAGTAATTAGCAATATTTCATACTTATCGTTCACCCTGTATATTATTTGAAATACGAAGCATATATCTTAACTTCGTTTTCGCCTTATTGCGAAGGAAACTAAGTTATGCAGTCGTTTGTTCATGGTTTACACAGAAATCGTGAATCGTATGAACGATTTTAAAAACAAAATACATATTGTCCATTTTATTTTTTCTTTTATTTTCCATTGCCAAAGCAGTTTCCGTGTGCCAGTAATCCTTTATCATATAAATGATTTTAAATACAAAATGTTACACAAGAAGAACTCTGAAACGGCAGCTGTAGTTTTTATGGCTGCGTGGAATGTCTCCAAGCATCATATCCTTTATGTCTGGCACGACTCGGTGTTTATAACTGCCCAACCCTTTTTTTTTAACCCTTCCTCAACCCTCTGACCTCAGAGCGAACAGTTAGAAGAAGAAAATCGATGTCCCAAGTTCATGTCCGTGCATATTACGTACTCCCAAGGACTTTATGAAAGAGTGACTTAACAGATGATGTACTGTAATCAGATTCTATTTACATTTCTTTACCTATACGATTTAATAAAATGCGTTGATTAATAATAATGTTATATTTAATGGTTTTATACAGGGAGAACCATAGGTAATGTCATTAATTTCAGGGTGTTATTCTTTGAGATATTTCAAACAAAAAAGTTTCGTACAATTTTGTTTGTTTTTGCTTCCTTTTCGAGATAAAAATTGTTTTTTATTAAATATTTCATGGCGTGTTTTGGAAAAGCCATTGATTTAATTCCTAATATGCTCAGTCAATTTAAGAGAATAGTGTATTATGATAATAAAGAATTGAAAAAAAAAATTAGTTTTGACCTTTAAATGTACAGAAATTTCATCTCAACAAATGTAACTTTTTGTTCTGAAAAGGAATTTTAAAATGTTATATTGGTTGTAGGTTTTCGCGGAGTACTCCCGTTTTCTCTCCTGGCATTCAACCATTTCTTCTTAATCATCACCATCACCATCATCATCATCATCATCATACAGCCTTGCGTAGTTCATCTCCTATATTGCACCAAGGGCAACTCCTTTCATGGTGGCTGATGGAACTAGAAGCTTAGGCCCGTTTCGCAGTAGATGGGGACGCTTGGGTGAATGACGAAAGTCAAGTGGTCAAGTGCCCGTCCTTACTTAACAAAATATCATAGAGCTCCAGTGCAATTGTTCCAGTGTTCATATTATGTATATTAATAGTAGTATTATGTTTACATTGAAATGTTAAAATTATAAAACAGTTTTCTGAACACATTAAAATGAAGTTAAAAATCGTTACATACTAAAAAACATGTTTATATTGCACAGTTGTTTACGTAGCTATACATGTTTCGAGGCTTACTGCCTCATCTTCACTAGCTTGACCAATTCTGTGAAATACAAAGAAACATAATTGTATTCAATTCATTGAAATCAATTCATTAGTCCCAAAATTGAGACAATTCATCCTGTCTAAGATTTTCCGTAGTTTTCCTAAGGTGCTAAGACTAAAATCGGAATGAGCCATGAAAGAAATGGGCCACGGAACATCCTCTCCTCCTTGATTTGTCTGAAACAGGAGTCCTCGAAATAGGTGTAAGATGTAGTTCCGTGGCCCATTTCTTTTAGGGCTCATTCCGGCATTAGTCTTAGCGCCTTAGGAAAACTACGGAAAACCTCTTTTTTTTTTTTTTTTGGTGAATCTGTTGAAGTATAACCCGATCGACGAAGAGGGCATTAGTTGGGAAGGATGGGTATTCTTTTGTTGTAATAGCCCGAACAGGGTCGATATTCTTAATTACGCACTTATTTTTAAGGCTGCTGTTACTACGGTAGTCAAAATATGAACTAATGTTGGCATCAACTAGAACATTTCTGCCGAAAATTGCTTTATCGCTGAGATTTTGTGAATAACATAATTTATCATTGTGAATTTATATTGATTCTAAAATGCAATACAATTGAGCTTCTTTGCATTTTACAGAGTTACTCGGGCTACTGAAGATGAAGTATCAAGTTACATGCAGCTACGGCTACGTAAACAATTGTACAACTTTATTTTAATGTTTTCAGAAAATTGTTTTATGATTTAAACAAAAATTATTAATATCGAGAAGCAAATTATGCATTCTCCGGAGAAAGTTATCATGGAGCTATGGACCGTTATTGCAGCTACAACCTCAATTGTTTTATTTTTAAATCCTGGAGAGTACTGAGTACAAAAGTGTAACCCTAATTTATAAATTATTAGTCTACTACACATTTACAGTTTAAGAATTTCTCACTTCTGCCGTGCGTAGAACCTACAGACTCATTTATTTAATTAATTTAGTTCATTTACATAATTATACGCTTGAAATTTGTTCACATATTCGTCGTTAGAATTAATTAAATCCACGTCACGGTAAACAAAAAAAGGCTTAAAATGTGAGCATTAAGCATGCATACTCGTAAATATATTATTACGAAGTATGTGGAATGTTCACTGCACTCTTTATTTGGTATCTTGATCTTACCGTATAGAATACCAATTCCTGAGCGTACGGTTTTCTTATCTTTGTGCACTGCTGCAGTTAAAGTGCCTGCAATAAACATTTATTAGGAAGTAAATCTGGTTCAGATAGAATCTTGCCGGCTGCAGGCAGCCATTTTGCATGAGATAACACCAGTTCAGTTTGATTTCAAAATGGAAGTTCTACAGATGTAATGGGGCGGTTATAATATGAGAAATTCTGCAAGATACTAAACCAAAACGTTTGCTGAAACAAATGTGTGAAATTGCGCCATGAAACAAAATCCAATATGATAATAAAACCAGCAGTATAACTTTAAGAGATAACCGCACGTGCCCAAACACAGAAATCTAAAGAACTCGTAATGGCATGCACTGAACGCTGCGCCAGCTCTTCAAATGCCTGGTTGGTTGCATTACTAATTAAATAAGATTATGCGCCACAATAATTGACTTCACCTTTCGCTGAAAAATGTATACGCGGTGCAAGACTAGCACTTTTGAGACAACAAAGCACAAATACAAGATAAGTAGAAGACATTAATTCATAGACTTGTGTCCTCTTACATCGAATATCGAACATTCCTAACTCCAAGAATTTTCAACTACATCCCAATTAATTCCGACCTTGCCACATTGAAGGAATCTTTACCGAAGGATATAGAACCTCTCAGTATTTCTCAAGATACATTTTTGTGTAGATAATAAGATTTTCTTATGAAATGTACTATAATCATAGAGAATGTTAGCTTATGTGCTCAGTTTTTAAGCTTCTATATTTGAGAAACACTGGATTTATGAATGGTGGCATACTTTAAGTGAAGATTAACTACCCTATAGGCACCGTGCAAGCTCCTCTGGTGGCGACTGTTGTTACTAGCTGCAGGACAGCAGAAATAGAGTTGTGCTTGAAGCGTGTGGATATAATTAACGTCTCAGATTAAACGATTAGAAATATGGATGACTCAAAAAAGTGGAAAAGTAACGCACATTGCTGTGTTTTTTGGTGTAGTAATGCTTATAGGAAAACACCAACCGCTTTATTTTTATTCATTCCCAAAACAGAAACATGAAGCGGAACGACGCTAATTGTGGATCCAAGCAGTACGCAGACGAAAGTAAATAGGGCTACAATGCTTGCAATCATAGTATTATTATATACTAACGTAAAAAATAGAATGTATACTGTATATTATATTATGTTTATAAATAACCATTAAGTTAACTACGACGGGAATTTATTATTGAAATTTCAATGCTGTATGTGCTATTATATTTAAAAGTAAAAACATAGTACATAATTACTGAGCTCTTTACATATATATTATGTATATTATTAGGAACAATAAATAACATATTTATTTTTAAATGTATTCATATCGATATTTAATTTTTTATTTAAAGTGCTGATGGTTTACCTTGGGAACCAACACCCGCAACAAGAATTTGCAGTATTTATTTTATTGGGAACGAGATCAGGACACCCCAAAAACTACCATACCGTTCCCAGTATTTTTCCAAAAGATTACAAGAAAAAGGCTGTCTCATTTCATCTAGCTCCGGAAAGGTACGAAAGAGACACAAAAAGAAGAAGAAAAGATGAAAATTTAAGTATTATTGAAGGTGAATCTCAACAAGTGTTATTTCGAAAAATGAAGTAGCCATACAGGCAGAAGTGAATCATTCTTAGTGATTTTGTTTTTTTCTTTCACAATTGAATTGTGTGAATTGTCTACTCAAGTGTCTATTCCATTACATGCCGGACAGAAGTCACATAAGAAATGTTATGACAAGAGTTCAGGAACAAATGATATGTTTAATAAAATGCAAGGTTTCCGAGGTTATTCTTCAATAAAAGATGAGACAGAACTACTAGACTTAATGGAAGTGACATTTGTGGTTTTGAATATATTGTTAAAATTCCTGCCATACAGTAAGATTAGTAAAGAAAATCGTCTACTCATATTTTCAAATTAAAATGAAAACTGGATTGTCGTATTCCTCTATGAGGGTGATATTCGGAGTTAATCATACAACTCTGTGATTGTGATGTATTTTTACCATCACTTAATGTTGTTGACATCCACAATGGTTACTGAAATTTTGGGTTTTGGCCTAGCAGAGAAAGTATTAATATTAAAAAGAAAGTAGTCTACCCAAAATGCAGAGTGACAATTAATTGTACTGAAGTTAAAGCGGAACAGCCACCCAACGTGGATCAAATGGTGGCCTTCAAATCTAAATGCTGCGGTGACAGATCGAGTGACACATTAATAGCAACTGATAGCGGATTATTGAATCTATTAGGTGGTGATGTAGTTCAGGTTTTCCCGGAACAAAAACAAATCTCTCCGATAAAGAGATCATTGTTGTTACTCCACTGGATGATGGAAAATTAACAGCTGAAGATGTCGAAACTACTTACAGCGTTGTCAGTGTTCGAATTCATATTGAAAGGTGCATTCGGTGAATTAAAATATATAGCATTTTACACAAAACTATCAATTGAACTGGTTACGTATGTTGATCTCGTTGTTGTTTAGTCAACTGTCCGAAGAACCTCACAAGTGATACCAATTAGGCACCACTTACGAGGCAACTAGGCCAGAAGATCATGGGATAGGATGGCCAGTTCCTTTTCCCCTCCATTGCACACATCGCCAACTATCCACATAAATTACGCTAGTCAGACTTCATAAACATGTGAGAATAATTTTATTTGCCTAGTTCCTTTTAAAATCTTAACAAAGATTTAACAGTATAAGCATCGGGATAATCGGAGTATCGTCGAGGTATACCAGCTAATCCAAGGAAATGTTGTGGAAAGAATGTTATATTTACTCCTACAAATATAATTATGCATACAAACAATATTGTTCATCCTCTGAAACATATGTTAAGTGAGATGCACTGCCTGATAATAAATAGATGTACAGTTACCCTGAAAAAGAATGAGTCGATTCTTGGTCGTCGGAAGTTAAAGTTCTACAGCGCGGTTCACTCGATATCGACGTAACGATACGTAACATGACAAATGCAACAAGAATTGTTACAAGGACCACAACAAGGACAAGGACCAGAATAAGGATCACGAAGAAGACTGCCATTTAAGGCCAGGATTTCACAACATAGCTCGAGTCCCAAAATATCATTGCTTCACTGTACCGAATGGCAAATGCCTGCTAAGGGATCTACATTCTGGACTGCTGCTATCACTGTCTTGTCTCGGTAGCTCATATAGTAGCGTGCCGGTTCCATTGTATAACCGAAACGTCTCGTGTTCGATCCCAGGTAAAACTTTTTTTTTATTGAGGTGTAATTAATTTGTTCAGAGTTCCTCGACTGTCTAATTTGTCGAAAAATATGGAATAATTTATGCCCAATTTCTGGGTCTTACAAGTGGGCTGAACCTCGTCAAAAAAAATAAATCTTACTTGGAAGTTAAAAGTATTCTTCTTCAAACAAAAATCATAAGAAACAAAAAGAGACCTGTTAACTTAAAATCTTGTCCACATGCCATCAGCTTCTATTACAGCTCTAAGTCGATCCGGCATGGATGTCACGAGATTGTGGAATAAGTTCTGATCCCCGGCGAGATCTTCCCAGGTGTCAACAACTTGATCCCACAATTCGTCTCGATTTCGAGGGCGTCGGTGGGCATAGGTGGCTATCATTCTCTTTTTCAATTCCGCCCATAAATTTTCGATGACATTCAAATCAGGTGACTTCGGAGGCCAATTAATGATTTCGATCTCGGGTCTCCTTTGAAACCATCTTTGAATGCTTGCAGCATAGTGCACGGGATGGTTATCCTGCTGGAACAGCAATGTTCCTTCGGGAAAACGTTCTCGGGCGGAGGGAAGGAATATATTTTCCAGAATGTGCTCGTAAGTTTCCGCATAAAACCGGCCATCGATGCGTTCTATAACGCCAGGTCCATCGTAAGACATCCACTCCCAACACGATATGCTAAAGCGCCCCGATCTTTCACGTCGGTGCACATAGCGCTGATCATGTCGGAGACCATCCTCACGATAGACACGGACAGGACCTTCGTAATCACTCGAGATGGTTGTTTCGTCGGAGAAAATTACATTTCTCCAATCGAAATCCACTCGATTGGTAGCGAAGGCAAGACGGTCGACAGCTTGTGCTTCCCCCAATATTTCCATTTGCGCAGCCCTCCGGCTCCTAATACCGCGGTTCCTCAACCTGCTGATCACAGTCTGTGAATAGCCGGGAAAGTTAGATGCTGCTCTTATTTCGTTAGCAGTCAGAAAGGGGTCCTGTCGAACTGTCTCGAATAAAAGAGCATCCTCTTCCAATGAAGAAATCCGCGGACGCCCAGGAATAGGGCGATTTTCGACCTCCCCAAAATTTTGGTAACGATGAACCCATCTCGCGGCTGTACTTCCAGGAACACCGACCAAACGGCCAGCAGATCTAGCCCCATATCCAGCCTCAACTAGAGCTATAACTCGCTGTCTCATGTCACGTCGGTTCGCCATTACGATGAGAAATGAGAGATGACGATAATATTTTAGTGTAGACAATGACTATTTAACATGATATAGAATTATTGAAATAAGAGGCATCTTGCATAGTAGGAGTTAATAAATCAACCCTAAATTAAATATCTAAATAACAGGATATAACAGGAAGTCCAATTGTTGCGAAACTAATCAAATTAAATCTAATTACATTAAATAAACAAACCCCAAGTTATGACACCACATTGCTACAGCTAAATTGTATGTTATTAACATAAGCATTGAATAGGTCCGTGGTTGTGCGTTTGACGACAAAACCAAACATCGAAAGTTCGAATCTTGCCGAGGAATGTAACTTCTTGCTTTTTATAATGTAAATCAGACTTATAACTACAATCATTCATATTTCTTACATTATTTATTAATATTTATAGCCAACATTGAATTTGTAAAGAAAAGACTTTAGAAATCTCATATGGAATTTGTGATCTGTAGTGACATAAACATAGATTATCTCTCGGAACTTTTCCGTAAAAGTAAATTAAATTCACTCCTTGAAACTGGAAACCTTATTCGTAGGGTCATTTTCCCATAGCATACAAGCTGAAGTAACACAGCCATTGATAAACGTTTTGTACACAGAATTAGACTGAATTCCTATTCGACAGAACCTATAATCAATGGCTTGTCTGACCATGATAAACAAATCCTATGTGTTTCCAATGTCACTGAACAATTTCAAAATATTAATTTAAAAACTAAGGAAGGATCGTAATTGCTGTATCTAGTGATTATTTACATTTATGTCTACAAAATGAATCTTGGGAAAACATATGTTATACTGGTACTACTGATATTAAGAGTAAATATATTGAATTTTTCACTTAATTTCATAATCACTTCAGTGGATGTTCTCCACTCAATGTTGTGAAAAAATTCAAAAGTTAAAACATGTAGATAACGCAGGGACTTCAAAATCTCATGTATTAAAAAGAAGAATCTATATGTAATGAGTTGCAATGTAATGATCTTCATGTTCTTAAATACTGCAAGAAGTACAGTGTAATTTATCAAAAATTATGAAAGAGGGAAATAGAATATATTTGAGTAGAAAAGTACAAAATTCAGATAATGCAATTAAACCTATTCGTAATATTATTAAATTTAAACTTGTAGATACCCTAAGAAAGAAAATATTTTTTCATTAAAACCAATGATTATAAAGTAGAGGATCACAAATCTATTGCAAATTCTTTTAACGTATTATAGTATATAGTACAGAAATATTATTGACAACTTAAACATTCAAGATTTTGCAAAAGATACTGCAATTGGTTACTTAACAGATGTATTTAATAATTATTATTAATATGTGTAATTAGTCAATAACTGCAACAGTGCTTATACATTCAATCATAACATGAATCAAATTGAATGCAAACACGTAGATAAAATAGTTAAAATTAACTGCAGGGGTGAGAATGAAATAATCCAAAGCCATACTTTTAACAAAAATGGTTTTTTGCGAGTGCATTTCTTACACATATGGGAAAGCTATTAATAAATTATTGTAATAATTACTCAACAAATGACATAGCCTAAGGACTCTAAACCTTTGTAAAAGTTTGTCTATTATTATATATTTTTTTAATTTCATTTTAATTGTTAGTTTTTAATATATATGCATTTACATTGTATATATGTGTGTGTATAAATGCATTCATTAGATTAACGTTTATATTATTATAACTTGTAATTTTGTATTGTTTGCGATCATTAACACTTAATCTCAGGACTTTGTAAAACTATATTTCAACGTGACTTAGCTATTTCAACGTTATTTAGACAAAAAAAAAATTGTTGTGTAGACTAAGAATCGAACTCGCACTCTTTTACACAACACGCAGAAGTCTTACCGTCTGAGCTATGGAAACGACATGAAAGCTTTCCTTTCTGTGCGGAGTGTCGATCTAGTCATGAAGGTCCATTGTCGATTTAACTACACGATTTATGTATATATTTATCTTTTATTTACGTAATATTCTAATATTTTTTGCAGTTTTTTAATTGAATTTCGGAACGATGCTAGTAACAAACCAAATAGCCTGAATTTAAGTAACTCAATATTCGTTATCTTGTGTATCGGTGCTCTGGTCTCCGATCATGCGCAGTGTCTTACATCTGAGACTTAGGAATATTCAATCGTCTCATCCTTTTCCAGGGAAACTGTACATATCAGCCAGAACCTCAATCAGAGGTAGTATGTTGATGATAATGTTCATATGTGTTGTGTTTTAGCGAATTTGCAGTCGCCCATTATTCAGGAAGTGTAATTAAGACTACTTTTAGAATTAAATGACATTAAAATACGTAATTTATAGCGACATTATACATATATAAATATTACACACGTCATGACATAAAATATAAGTATATCAATGTTTTCGTAATATAACTGTTCCCTCTCATTCGATGGTCTGAAATCTGATTAAAATGCCAAACAACTACACTGATATTTCAGGAACACTGTAGTTACATTTTTACACTACTCTAGCAGTACTGAACTCTCCACTGAGTCTATTAAATAATTAAAGACTGGAGAATGCTGGGTTCACAGTGAAAGACCTGCCCATGCGCAGAACACTATGAATCAATTAAAGAACCCATTCTTACTAATATTACAACTTTTTATTGGCACAAGCCACATGTAATTTCTGTATCACACATGACTGGTAAATGATTGCGAGCCTGTAGTTAATTAGGAATTTTGACACTGCGCGGCGCCACCAGTACGATTTTCAGACCCGTGCACGGTGCCTATACCATTAATGGCCCATTATTTCAGAAACTACTGAATATGTTATACTGAGATTTTTACAGGATAAAGATACAAAATTTCTTAGCAAACTGACACAGATTTGTCGAGAAATAAAATATGTAAAAATATATTAATTTTTTAATAATGTTGAATTTATTTATTTTTTATTTTTATGCAAATTCCCCATTTCCTCGGAAACTCTAAACAATAAAAAGATAAAGTTTTTAACATGTATTGACAACAACACAACAATGAAATGGACGCACACATTAAGTAATGAATGTGTATTAGTTTGATCAAAAAAAGTTTTAATTTAAAAAAATAAAATCAACATTATTTAAAAAATCAGAACTTACTTTACAACTTGTATTTCTTCATAAATATGGCCTGTTTGCTTAGAAACCTTGTATCTTTATTCTGTAAAAATTTCAGTTTGATATCTTCAGTAGTTTCTGAGACAGAGGGTTATTAAATAAGCAAACGTAACATTGACGTTATAGGGTAGATAATCTACTCTAATGTAGTAATGTAGTCTGTATTTAATGTAGATCCAATGTATGGCAAAAGAATTTATGCAGAATAATTCAGTAAAAGCGTGCAAAAATTAAACCTGAAATATACCATAACATAACATGAAGGGTTCAGAGCCATAGTGGGCCAAACGCCATTGATTAAAAACGGAGAAAGCAAGTGTTAACATTAAGTGAATACCACAGTTTAATGAAAATTGACATATCATTTAGTTTTAATGTGCATACATTATATTACTTGGTATAAGTTTCATTTAATTATGGTATTCACCTAACTTTAACCCTTGTTTTCTCCAATTTCAATATATGGCACTTGGCCCACTATGGCTCTGAACCCTTCACATCTTCTACGTAACGTTTTGAGATGAGGAACTTGCGGTTTGCGAAGTCAGATTAAGGAGATATGAACTTAAAAATGTCTATCGCTATCACTTACTGTTTTCCATATTATATAATCTATTATTTACATTTATTTACACTTATTTACATTTATTTATAATTATTTACATTTTTTAATTTAAATTTATTTTCATGACAGATTTTTAATCTGAGTGGCCTACATAAACCTACTGTTGCGAGGTACAACTCGTTAACTTATATTTGTAAATTAAATGAAAATCAGGGCCGTTTTTGGAATTTCACTGCCCACAGTGACTAGCGCATTTGCCGCTCCTCTAAAATATTATATAATAATCACAGATCTTACATTTTATCTCTGCCTCTGTGTAACGTCACATTTGCGGTGAGGAGACAAGGAAATGGCAGAAAGATTGTAATGCTTTTTTAATACGCTGACGCCCACAGGAGCTATCGGAAAAACAACTGAATGTCATATAGCGTGGTAGGTCTGTTGTTATGGTAACAACGGTTGAGTTGCCAAACTTACCGTTCCCACGTGTCGAGTGCTTAATAGCTCTCTTTGACGACATTTATTGTGCACACAATGTTAGCATTAGTACGTTTCGTCTTTGATTCTCTGTCGATTTTTCTATTGTTTTCTTACCTTCGCGTCAATTGTCAATGAATGTTTTTACGTCTGCCGTCTTAAGGTCAATTGCTAGCTTCCATCAGCAGGCAGCGTGGTAGTTCATATTGGCAACATAGCACTGTAGTTCCAAGCTCGGCCGCTTAACTGTCATGTCCCATCTTTCAAAAAAACAAGTATAGTTCTTCTCTGTTTACTAGTTTTATGTTGCAGTCGACGAGTAACTTTTTTTAATTGGTTATTTTACGACGCTTTAAAAACTGCGACGAGTAACTTACGTCATGGGCTAGAGACCACAGAATTTCGTATTAATTTGGAAAAAAAATCGTTATAAAAATGTTATATTTCGCGTTTTGTCGCTAATTAGTTGTAAAATAATCGCAGTAATTTCGTATAAATCGGAAATAAGTTTTTACGTGAAAAAATAACTGTACATTACGTATTAGACGTCAAAATAATGATAAAAAAGACTTCATACAATAACTTATTCTGCATATTAAAATTAAATACAACTTTATAACACTGAGAACAAAAAATACATTATTTGTATCATGTAAAAGGTGCAATTTCTATTCGTGGAATAAAAACATAACAGAAGTGACAATTATTTTCTTTCATTCTGCGCCTACGGTCACTAACATTTAAAACCTTTCTGCGACAACAGGGAACTCCGACACATTTCAACACAGCAGATGGAAATTCAGGCTAATTCAACATGAGAGCTCGTAATGCCTCAGTCACGTCAACTTTTTAACATTGGACGTGTTTTATTTATTTATTTATTTATTTATTTATTTATTTATCTATTTTATTTATTTATTTATTTATTTATTTATTTATTTATTTATGTATGTATTTATTTATTTATTTATTTATTTATTTATTTATTTATTTATTTATTTATTTATTTATTTATTTATTTATTTATTTATTTATTTATTTGTTTATTTAAATTTAAATATACAGAATAAGGAATATAATTACAAACAAACAAGAGAAATAGAAATAAAATAATACAAACAATATACGGTAAAACAGGAGATACAGTAGTATTAACAAAATTTGACACCGAATGAGCAGCGCTCGTGTTCGGTCGCAGTTCAGATATAATATTAATAGGCCTATAAGAGAATATAAAATAAAATAAAATAAAATAGGAAATAGAATTAAAATTACAGTTACAGAAGTTATATAATGCAATATTAATATAAGAGAAATATAGAAACTAAAAAATAATACTTACTTATTTACAAATGGCTTTTAAGGAACCCGAAGGTTCATTGCCGCCCTCACATAAGCCCGCCATCGGTCCCTATCCTGTGCAAGATTAATCCAGTCTCTATCATCACACCCACCTCCCTCAAATCCATTTTAATATTATCCTCCCATCTACGTCTCGGCCTCCCTAAAGGTATTTTTCCCTCCGGTCTCCCAACTAACACTTTATATGCATTTCTGGATTCGCCCATACGTGCTACATGCCCTGCCCATCTCAAACGTCTAGATTTTAAGTTCCTAATTATGTTAGGTGAAGAATACAATGCGTGTAGTTCTGTGTTGTGTAACTTTCTCCATTCTCCTGTAACTTCATCCCGCTTAGCCCCAAATATTTTCCTAAGCACCTTATTCTCAAACACCCTTAACCTATGTTCCTCTCTCAAAGTGAGAGTCCAAGTTTCACAACCATACTGAACAACCGGTAATATAACTGTTTTATAAATTCTAACTTTCAGATTTTTGGACAGCAGACTGGATGATAAGAGCTTCTCAACCGAATAATAACACACATTTCCCATATTTATTCTGCGTTTAATTTCCTCCCGAGTGTAATTTATATTTGTTACTGTTGCTCCAAGATATTTGAATTTTTTCCACCTCTTCGAAGGATAAATCTCCAATATTTATATTTCCATTTCGTACAATATTCTGGTCACGAGACATAATCATATACTCTGTCTTTTCGGGATTTACTTCCAAACCGATCGCTTTACTTGCTTCAAGCAAAATTTCCGTGTTTTCCCTAATCGTGTGTGTATTTTCTCCTAACATATTCACGTCATCTGCATAGACAAGAAGCAGATGTAACCCGTTCAATTCCAAACCCTGCCTGTTATCCTGAACTTTCCTAATGGCATATTCTAGAGCGAAGTTAAAAAGTAAAGGTGATAGTGCATCTCCCTGCTTTAGCTCGCAGTGAATTGGAAAAGCATCAGATAGAAACTGACCTATACGGACTCTGCTGTATGTTTCACTGAGACACATTTTAATTAATCGAACTAGTTTCTTGGGAATACCAAATTCAATAAAAATATCATATAATACTTCCCTCTTAACCGAGTCATATGTCTTTTTGAAATCTATGAATAACTGATGTACTGTACCCTTATACTCCCATTTTTTCTCTATTATCTGTCGAATACAAAAAAATCTGATCAATAGTCGATCTATTACGCCGAAAACCGCACTGATGATCCCCAATAATTTCATCTACGTACTAAAAAAATAATAATAAAAATAAATAAGTAAAATAAAATAGGAACTAAAATTTAAATTACAGAGGCAATGGAATTATATAATATAATATTAACACTAGAGAAGAATAATATCGCACGTGAAAAGTAGGACTATATATATGTGTGTATATATATATATATATATATATATATATATATATATATATATATATATATCAAAATTATAGAATACAAATATAATATAGGTTGATTAATTCATACACATAGGCTATATGTTGTAGGCTATAGGTTGGATGACTGTTTCAAAACTATTTCTTTCAAAGTAACAAATGTTACACTGCAATCACTACTTTTTATATCCTTCAAGTAACTCATTGTTTTATCCCTTTCTGTGAGTGCAATAACCTTATCAACATTTATCTGTGCAATATTTGCTGGTTTGAATAATTCATTTAAATCTACAAACAATGAATATGAATCATGTAACTTGTATTTTTCAATTTTATGAATCACCGGTTTACTGACATGCTTAAATAATTATTCTATTTCAGTCTTTAAGTCAAAACTGAAATGGTTTACAATACCAGAAATTATTATATTCAGTCTACGCTTCATGTCATCATACGAAACTCTGTGATCTCTACTTATCCCTCTCCACCGCTGACTTTGATTACTCACGCGCAAGTAAACAAACCCGTAGGCCCTACCTATAGTAAAGGAACAACAAACTTGTTTCATCGGGCAATAAGTTTCGCTACCTGGTTATGAATTTTAATGTGTGTACGTAATATTGGCCAGTTCGCAATTAATTAGATAGAAGTTAGTTCCTAACTCCAGCGGACTAAATTATGTAGCACAAAATCTTTTTTCCCAAATATGAACGATCGGTTTAAACTAAAACTTAACGTCCACACCTGTGGAGTAACGGTCAGCGCGTATGGCCGCGAAACTAGGTGGCCCGGGTTCGAATCCCGGTCGGGACAAGTTACCTGGTTGAGGTTTTTTCCGGGGTTTTCCCTCAACCCAATACGAGCAAATGCTGGGTAACTTTCGGTGTTGGACCCCGAACTCATTTCACCGGCATTATCACCTTCATATCATTCAGACGCTAAATAACCTAGATGTTGATACAGCGTCGTAAAATAACCCAATAAAATTAAAAATTAAAATTAAAACTTAACATAACCCCAAACTTCACAACCATAATAACAGGACACGGAAATATAAAATCTTATCTACATAAATATAAAATTATAGACAACCAACATGTCCATGCAACAATGACGAACAAACGATAGAACAATTGTAAATTACTTCAGAGAGAAAGAGACATTCTGAAAACTGGCCAGTGAATAAAGACAAACTAGTGCACAAATACCATAAGAACTTGATCTAATTTATTAACAATATACAATTCGAGAAATTACAATGAAAGAAAAGTGCAAAATTCATCCATCTATATTGCTATAAAATAACTTTTAGAATAATATAAAGTAACTATGTCTACATATATATTATTTTAATGTACCGAAGTACATATGATATTTCCATGCAGATATTCTGCGTCATCATATGATGAAAGAGTAATGGAACGGAGAAAAATTCTCTCCGGCGCCGGGATTTGAACCCGGGTTTTCAGCTCTACGTGCTGATGCTTTATCCACTAAGCCACACCGGATACCTAACCCGGTGTCGGACAGAATCGTCTCAGATTAAGTTCCAACTCTTGGGTTCCCTCTAGTGTGGACTTCAGTCCTACGTTCATGGACATGTATGACGTGGTGCAGAGAGCGGCCACTAGAGGGAACCCAAGAGTTGGATCTTAATCTGAGACGATTCTGTCCGACGCCGGGGTGGGCATCCGGTGTGGCTTAGTGGATAAAGCATCAGCACATAGAGCTGAAAACCCGGGTTCAAATCCAGGCGCCGGAGAGAATTTTTCTCCGTTCCATTACTCTTTCATCATATGTGTACATAGTTTAAGATAAACCAATGCATGTAGTATTACCACTCCACAGTAATGGAGCATGCAAACTGTAAAAATATGTAGCACCGGTTGAGATACAATTTTTATCTTCATTGTGTCAACTTGATAGGCTGATATCTCGTAAGAAACGACTGAGACTCATTTGTATTATCAAAAAGTTCCCTATAAGTAATCTATCAAAATATTATCATCATCATCATCACCATAATCCTTTCAAGTATTAGTCCCAAAAGAACTGTTACGGCCTGAAAAAGCGATTTTCTTGCCATCTTTTCATAGGTCGACCAAGTGACCGTTTCCCATTTGGATGATACTTCATTATTGCCTTAGGGATCCTGGATGAAACCATTCTTGAGACGTGTTCCTTCCAGTTTAACTGATATCTCGAGATATAGTCCAGTATTGATGACACATTAAGTTCTTGAAGGATATCTTCATTTTTCTTCCGATCCCATTTAGTGTAGCCAGCTGTTCGGCGCATGAATCTCATCTCGCAAGCTGTTAGCCTGCTTTCATCTTTTGTCCTTATAGTCCACGCTTCACTCCCATAACATAAGACTGGTCGAGCTATTATTTGATACAGACGAGTACGAGTTGATTTTTGTACTAATGAAGGTTTTAAAACTCTATTAATGATGCCCATTGATTTCTTGAATTTTACAGTTTTCTCTGATAAATCCAAATTTTCAACAAAAGGAAGTTTATATCCTAAATAATTAAACTCATTAACTCGTTCCAAAATTGTGTTATTTAAACAAATTTTGCTTGGTATTGGGTATTTACTTACTTACTTAACTTACTGGCTTTAGGAACCCGGAGGTTCATTGCCGCCCTCACATAAGCCTTCCATTGGTCCCTATCCTGAGCAAGATTGGGTATTTACCACAAAATATCTGCAGTGCTCGGTAAAAGTGACATAAGTCAGTTTCCACAAACTTTTTTGATAATTTATTGACAACTTACGGAACATCTGCTCGCTTGGAAAAAAAATACATAAGTATTTCTCCCATTACAATAATTCATACAGAAAAAAATCAAATCGATATAAACCAGTGTAAGTTGTCAATAAATTATCAAAAAAGGTTTGTGAAAATGACTTATGTCACTTTTCCCGAGCACTGCAGATATTATCTATAAATAACTGTAAGCTATAAAACGTAGAAAGGATTGTACAAATGTAGCCTATAATGAAAATACTGCACATTTTTAAAACTTACTGTGGTACAGTAAATGATAATAGATAGTTGCTCTAGTATTGATTGTACTCGTATAAAACAAAAACAGCACTCTAGTAAAATGTTAAACCACAAAATACATTTGATTATATATGAAATAAAGGACTAACTTATATAAAACAAGGAACTGCACACTATTAAAACGTACATTGGTTCAATATATCGCGCAATAGGTCTAAACTCTGAATTTGATTGTACAAAACAAAAATATGATATATAAACATTGTGCAATATTTAAACTTAAAATGGTTCAGTGAATTTAAAACTATATTCTGTAATTTATTGTATAAAACAAAATATTGTGTACTTTTTAAAATCATAAAAGTGCGGTAGATTTTACAGTAAATTGCACCATTGATTGTAAGAAATATGACGTAATATCGAAATGCATATTGTTTCAGTATGATATATATATATATATATATATATATATATATATATATATTCCATGGACTAGCGGTTGTACCCAGATAAAAAAATACTATCTAGTAAAGATTTTAATTTACTTGAGTAATACGTCACAGTCATTTTAATTAAAAGGTTGGTCAAAAACCACGGTCTGCAAGTTTATAACCACTGGCTTACAGTTTCTATTGACAGGCTCACGTCAACTTGACGGGCGAGTTCTCGCTCAAGACTGAAAGTTTATAAACTGCTGCTACTTGCATTAACTTCTTGAACCCCGATAAATTGATTATTGAACACTTGTCTCAAAGCTTGTCATACTAATTTACTTCAGAAGGGATTTAGAAATAACTTGCTGGTTCCTTATAAACTTTCTGACAATCTTCCGGGCTACGAAAGGACGTGCTGCATTCTTAAGTTTCTGGTAAACACGCACTGTACTGTATTAAAATAAAGGAAAACTTATTTCAGATTGGAACATTAAGTAGTAGATGAAATGATGCTTCAAAACTTCTGACGGTGTTCAATTTAGTGCACGACCTCTGGACTTTTGAACTGTTAAATAAGTTTTTTTGATTCGTCCAATAGTTTTGAAATGTAACATGTAGTAACGCTGCAAAGTACTCCTTGAGGTCATGTAAATCCAATCATCCACGCCTCAAGACTTGCGAGAGGAGAATGTAAACAAAAACGTCTCATCCATCAGATACGTTTCGATCAAATTACTGTAGATCAATATGTAAAGTATTGAATGAATTAATTACCTTTGTTTGATTCTTAGCATTCTTTATTACACTATAACCTCTTTAACTATAAATTTAATACCATGAAACTTATTTAACATTTATAGTATCTGTTGATTTCTTTGCTTTTTGCGTAATTGCAAAATAGTAAAGAATCTACATTCTTATAAAACAAAACTATTTCCATTAGAGATTCCTTTACATTTGATGTGAACTCAAAATAACATTATTACCATATTCTGTAACTCAATCTCCATTTAAGTTATCTTCGAAATTAATTTAGAAAATAATTAAGTTTACAGTAATGTTAAGTAACGTGTTAAGTACAGGGACATGATTTTATTTTTACTAACATTTCTAATATTAACCTGGCTACACTTTTGGATCAACAATTAAGAACCCCTTTCACGACTACAGTTCGATGATACTGGCGTAATATACAAACAAATCACCTTACTAGGTATAGGAGGAAGAAAAGTAGTTCATCCCTTTACTTCTACTAGGAAATATCGCGATTTTGAGTTTGATAATTTTCATTAGGTTTTTGTTTAATCAAAATACAGTACAGTATTAACAATGAGTGTTTTTACTCACGAACTGAGCTTTCCATGCGGACGTATTCATTATGCAGTGTATACTATACTGTCTACAACACATTAGCATACACTATAGAGAATGAAGTTAAATTGAAAATTAATCATAATGTGGATATTTAAACACATTTTTGAAAATGGTGGCCGTTCATTTCGATAAAGGCTTCAGTTCTAATGTGCATATTATCGCACTATAGACTATTGTACGTAATTCCAATTACCAGGTTCGTATTTCGTATCAGTAACTCATGTTGAAATAATTCTGTACCTACTCTATAAAAAAGACCTTACGTACTGTAAATTCAATCTTCACTTCTGCCCGATCCAAAAGATCAAATTACTCAGACATGCTATCTACTGTCCGTCTAAGTGGTTATATCGCAGGGTCGTAGAAAAGGGAGGAAATCACGTGACAGTTAATTTCTTAACGAGGCCCTTTTATTTAAGTTATGTTAAACAATTGTATGGGTATAATATTACGCAGACGTCCAGTTCCTAAGAGAAATTAATTTTCTCAGAAAAGAGCTGAGACAGCCCAGCCACTAGCATTTACAGAGAGGCCAATAGAAGCAAGTGGGGGAAACCGGGATGCGACGTAGGCAAATGGAAAATGATGCAATATGAAAGCTCTTTCGTCACTGGAAAACGCGAACATATTTTTGTAACGTACTGTTTACTATAACCGTAAGGCTACTATGACTGTATATGCGGTCTTGGATCTGTGTGGAGGACGGCTGCACTTCATTAGTAGTGGGTGAAGTACATTCAAAAACGCAGGTGCAATAAAAATTGAAGTAAAAATAAAATGATGTCCCTGCATAAGTACCTACAGTAATTTGATCGAAAAGTATCTGATGGATGAGACGTTTTGTTTACATTCACCTCTCGTAAGTTTTGCGGAGAGGATGTTGGAGTTAAACTCACCCCTACTACGACCTTGTCCGCCACAAATGTTACTATGGATTTTTCAATTAAAAATCCCTGACTTGACTCGAACTCGGGCCGCCTGTGTGTCATGCTGGAGGTCTGACAATTCAGCCACCGCAGTGGTAAGATAAGTTTAGTTAAAATTAGTGTTGTGGGATTTAGTCGATTAATCGATCAGTTCCTGTTGTAAGATTAATCGATCAAAATATTTAATCGAATAACCGAGTCGATTAAAATTAATCGTTTGTAGTTGATATTAATTATTATTTTGTTAATGCAAATTCATACTAAAAATTCCGACAATATTTCTCTGTCGGTAATTGCTTACTTAAGAGCACAAGAGTATTGTGAACTAGGTAGAGTAGGGAAAATCTTTGCACAAACACTTAAGAAAGAGATGGAAATATGAGGATAGTGACCTAATCTACCTCTACTGAAAGTTGAAACACAATGCGAAACCCATATTAAGTTTTATGGTTTTCCAAGAAAACTTCCAACTTGTAGTCAGCTCATCTTCCTAGCATATGAAATACATACTTTTCTGGGATTTGTCCCCCTCATACCTTTTAAAATAGCCATGTCTACACTGTGTGCAAGTCAGAGCGTAACTACCTTCTTCTCTTTCTAAAATCTGGTAATTCGATTACAATAGGGGCCAGTCTTCTGTTTCGACCGCTGTTCTTTTCCAGTTGCAGTTTCTGTACGGAGTTTGTATATGAAGGTTGTTTGTTTAGTGTGATAAAGAAAAAAAATCTGTTTTCTTTGGTTTGTGAAAAGTGTAAACTCCATTATGTCATATGAGAATTTGAGAGGTAAACTCGGTGAAACGTTTGGATTAAATTGAACGATCGTGGAGAAGTTGTTGACAGAAAAAAAAGTTTTTACGTGTTTAGTGATGCAGGGAACATTGTTACTAAACGTAGAGCGGCACTTTATTTGGAGCATGTGAATGTAGTCACATGTTTAAAATCATGGATGAAGCAGTATTAACTAGGTGAGTCTTCATACTTTTTTGTTATTTATGTTTGTCTCAAAAATTCCCGGAGAAATTGACACAATGAATTATAAGCCTCATAATAAATATGTTAGTAAGTAATTAAAATAGTTGTTTTGTAATATATTGATAGCCTACAATATATGCAGATATACAACATTTAATACTCATGCTTATCACCGAGCACAAGTTAAATTTAACAATAATTGTGTATTACGTACTTACTTACTTACTTACTTACTTACTTACTTACTTACTTACTTACTGGCTTTGAAGGAACCAGGAGGTTCATTGCCTCCCTCACATAAGCCGCCATTAGTCCCTATCCTGAGCAAGATTAATCCAGTTTCTATCATCATAACCCACCTCCATCGAATCCATTTTAATATTATCTTCCCATCTACGTCTCGGCCTCCCCAAAGATTTTTTTCCCTCCGGCCTCCCAACTAACACTCTATATGCATTTCTGGATTCTCCCATACGTGCTACATGCCCTGCCCATCTCAAACGTCTGGATTTAATGTTCCTAATTATGTCGGGTGAAGAATACAATGCGTACAGTTCTGTGTTGTGTAACTTTCTCCATTCTCCTGTAACTTCATCCTTCTTAGCCCCAAATAGTTTCCTAAGCACCTTATTCTCAAACACCCTTAACCTATGTTCCTCTCCCAAGTTTCACAACCATAAAGAACAACCGATAATATAACTGTTTTATAAATTCTAACTTTAAGATTTTTTAACAACAGACTGGATGATAAAAGCTTCTCAACTGAATAATAACAGCCATTTCTCATATTTATTCTGTGTTTAATTTCCTCCCGAGTATCATTTATATTTGTTGCTGTTGCTCCCAGGTATTTGAATTTTTCCACCTCTTCAAAGGATAAATTTCCAATTTTTATATTTCCATTTCGATAATTGTGTATTACAGTGTATTAATACATTTTTTCAACTCGATAAAAACTCGATTAATCCATCGATTAATCGATTAAATTCAAATAGTTAATCGATTAAATATTTTGGTCGATCAACAGTTGAAATACCGCTTGAAAATAGACCTTGGTTCCGCGGACATACTTAAAATCCGGGGGCCTGCGGACCATAGGTTGGGAACCGTTTGCCTACAGCATAATTCTGCATTTCAGATAGATGCAAGATTTAAAGGCTGCGCAATATCAGCAAACGGATGTGAGGAAGTTAATCGAGGAGCCTTCCAAGCCACTACACATGCAGCATATTATCCTCTTTAACTCGGTTAATACTGCAGCTGGAAACAGACTCGAGTGACATCTCCGTGCGATACGTATTGTTTTCCATTCCGATAACTTGACAACGTAAACTCGCCTCCACAAAGAGGAAATTCAGTGTGTGAGATAGTGTAGCGAACCCATTGATCATGCCGTATCTTCGCAACAGTATACGAATTGCAGCTACACCCATTCTCCTCCCATTGGTTAAATATACGGTTACGTCACATGACATCACTGCCAGCTGACAGATGAGAGGTGCTTGTCTCGACATCTCTGGTACGGTCATGATTGTAGATTATGGGGGAATGAGTATGGTAGTGACTTGTTAATGACTCAAGCTGCTTCTAATAGTGCTACGCCACGGAAAATGATTTGCTAGAACTCCTCAGTTTCTCGTGACTCCAAAATTTGCATTTCACAAACTGTTCACTCACTTTTTTCAGAACGGTGTGTGTGTGTGTGTGTGTGTGTGTGTGTCTAACAAAAAGTAATCGGAGGATAAAATCAGTGGTTGCCAAACACCACGAAACTGTGACGTAATAGAAATGCAACCCGCACACCACTATCGCAGGGAGAGGGGTGGAGTGGGTATCTCCTCAGGTAATGCAGTGAATAGCAGTGCAGAGACGGACTGTGACCAAAAAAGGAAAGCAATATAATATTCTTCTACTTATTAACTATACACACACTTTTTTCCATGTTAATTTTTTATTCTCCTATTAATTATTTTTGTATTATTAATAAAATAAAATAAATTTAATTTCTTATTTACCATAGAAAGAGCGTGTACTTTACATGAGCAGATATTTCAAATTATAAAAACGTACAAGGCTGGTTACGAAGTTGTAAATTACACTACATGCTTTAAAAAAACGTTGAAGTATTTTACTCCGATTAAGACATAGAAGCCGATATTTTTTTATTGTTTATTTATTAATGAAATATTCAAATTACACTCATACGTAGAAAAAAACGTGGAAGTATTTTACACCGATTAAAACATAGAAGCCAATACCTTTTATTGTTTATTTATTAATGAAATATTCAAATTACACTACATACGTCGAAAAACACGTCGATGTATTTTACCCCGATTAAGACATAGAAGCCGTTACTTTTTATTGTTCGTTTATTATTCAAGTTACAGGTAAGGGCGTGGTAGTCTTCATAACAAAAAAAATAATGACAACGTACATTGTTCTTTTATACTTCATTTAAAATTTTACAACAAATTAAGTATCTCATATTTTTGCCATCTGCACAAAATAAATACTTTTCCTTCCATGCTCCTTAAAATTAAGTTTTTACTTACTATCTGTTTTCGAAGAGACATCGAAACATATTATCCTGCACACTTGTAACATTACATGTGTACGTCCGCTGCTGATAAATGTCTTTACTTATATCGAAGTAATGGCTGTAAACAGAGGGTGGGGATATGATGTCATGGTTACGCTTCAGTTGAGACAGGGGCATGTGTCGCGACACAGCTTTTGGCGATCACTGATAAAATGAATAAGTGAATTAGTGACTAGAGAAGTAATAGATGGTAAGGGAGGTGACAGGCGGAATTGGAAGTGATTGTAAATTGGAGATGGAAGTGAAAGTTTACTAATATAGGAAGTGCTCGCAAAGGCTAGTAGTAGTGGTAGTGGTAGTAGTATGCCTGTCAGAGTTAAGGCCATAAGGCCTTCTCTTCCACTCAACCAGGTTTCAATATTATACATGAAATACAAAATTATGTGATAGATTAGATTACAAAACAACACAAAAGAAGATACCTTAAGAATTACATAAAATTTAGTAGAAAATTACAAATAGTCAAGATCAGTTACATAATATCTCAAGATAATAAAAAAGGGGAAAAAAGAAGAGACAGGAGAAAAAAATAACAACTAGGTCATTTAAGACTATTTAGAAACTTCCGCAAGAGTCTAGTTCTGTTCAATAAAAACGTTTCTAAGTAGAGAGTACTTAAAAGATTTTAGACTTCGCCTGCTCCTGATATCCTGTGACAAGGAATTCCAGGAACGAGCTGTATGTATTGTGAAGGAAGCAGAGTAGAGAGATGTTTGATGGAATGGAATTGATAGAACAAGGTTATGCTGTGAACGTGTATCACGGTTGTGGTGGGATGCTAAAAGTGTGAAGCGAGGAACTAGGTAAATAGGTGTGGAATTATTTAAAATCTGATATAGCAAACAGAGTGAATGAACTGAACGTCTCTCTCGTAAACGAAGCGGAGATAATAATTGTAAGAAATACTCGGAGACATGATCATAGCGACGGCTGTTAAAAATGAAACGGACACAAGCATTATGAACACGCTGAAGCCTCAATGACAATTCAACACTAAGGTCACTATACAAAACATCGCAATAGTCAAAGTAAGGCATCACCAGGGTCTGTATCAAGATCTATTCACTTTAGAAGGTTAGTGTACAATCAGGGAGATTTTAAATGATAGGAGGGGAGAAGGTACTTCAATATAAGTAGAGAAAAGAAGTGTTAAGTCGATCATCGACAAACGTGGAAAATGCATGGAAAAATATATCATAACAAGGAGGTTTTCTCTTGTGAAACCAAAGGGAATTAGACGAAAGGAAAGACTGAAGATAAGATGGGAAGATGGAGTGGAGAAAGACACTCAAACCCCGGGGGGGAAGTAAATTGAAAGAGATTGGCAATAAATAGAGAAGATAGGAAAACACTTCTGTAGAAGGCAAAGACCTACATAAGGTTGTAGACCCAGGAATGATGTCGACGATAACATTGTTGACAAAGCATAACTATCAGTCTTTCTCTCCCGCTCTAATTTTGTTTAATTCAATATTTAAAATTAAAATCTGCCAACGTATATCAACTTTATAGTGCCGCGCCTTCACCGCGTGGTGTAAGGCGTTATGTCTTGGATTAGCGTTAAGCTCTTCACTGATTCCAGTCTGCATGAGGGGAAAAAATAGTTTCAGCCTGTGTGTAGGACCGATGATTACTTAGGAAGATACAATGAGTAGCGTAATACGGTTTCTTACTCTAAATACGACAAATACAGAATCTTGAAGTAGGCGAAATCATCGTTCCCAGTAAATTCTCTGCGAAGCGAAAAATTCTTCTGGCCAATGTCTCAATTGCGGCTGTAGATGCAATACCAGAGACTAATGATGAAAAAGCAAGATGAAAGTAAAGAAATTAAACACTGTGGTGTTTTAAAGGTCTATAAAGGAAACCACTTTTATACAGGATGGAAGTAAATAACCCTGTAGATTTTCAGAACGAATAGCTCATGTTGTATGTAATAAAGAAAGTCCATAGTTTTCGCAGAAAAATATGTTTCTTCCCAAATATTTTAAACCCTCTTATTCGGTAACTATTGCGAGTAGGATCGTGATTTTTGTCCATATCAATAGAATTCTAAGAAAGAATCATTTAGCCTTCTGGCGTATTTCAATAGCATGAACAGTTTTCGTGTAAATTTAATTTAAAACCCACTAATTTCAAGCCACTAAGCAATATGACTAACTTGTAACATTGTAGCCAGAAGTAGAGATGGGAACTAGTTCACTAAGGTAGACAGACCTGAGTTCGTTGACCTCTTACATCTGTATTACCAGAAGAAAAACCAGTGTGTTAGCGACTATGTTGCCAGACTGCTGAAACTTTCAACTCAATTGTCTAATTAACCGTGCATTTAATCACAAAACGTAAGATATAGAGTTTCTATTCATTTAAGTGTACCCTATCGCCCATTTCCTGCATGACATCACTAACATTACGACTGAATTAATGACCTTACTGATTGAATGAGTAGCCTTACAGATTGATCTTACTGTCTGATCTCACTGACACGCTTAACTGAATTATTGACCTTACTGACTAATCTCACTGAAATGACTAACTGAATTACTGACCTTAGTGACTGATCTCACTGACATGACCGGCTGGATTATTGATCTTACTGGCTGATTTCACTGACATGACCGGCTGGATTACTGATCTTACTGGCTGATCTCACTGACATGACCGGTTGGATTACTGATCTTACTGGCTGAACTCACTGACATGACCGGCTGGATTACTGATCTTACTGGCTGATCTCACTGACATGACCGGCTGGATTACTGATCTTACTGGCTGATCTCACTGACATGACCGGCTGGATTACTGATCTTACTGGCTGCTCTCACTGACATGACCGGCTGGATTACTGATCTTACTGGCTGAACTCACTGACATGACCGGCTGGATTACTGATCTTACTGGCTGAACTCACTGACATGACCGGCTGGATTACTGATCTTACTGGCTGATCTCACTGACATGACCGGCTGGATTACTGATCTTACTGGTTGATCTTACTGACATGACCGGCTAGATTACTGATCTTACTGGCTGATCTCACTGACATGACCGACTGAATTACAGACCTTACTGACTGATCTCACTGACATGACCGACTGAATTGCTGATCTTACCTGACTGATCTCACTGACATGACCGACTGAATTACTGACCTTACTGACTGATCTCACTGACATGACCAGTTGAATTACTGACCTTACTGACTGATCTCACTGACATGACCGACTGAATTGCTGATCTTACTGACTGATCTCACTGACATGACCGACTGAATTGCTGATCTTACTGACTGATCTCACTGACATGACCAACTGAATTACTGACCTTACTGACTGATCTCACTGACATGACCAGTTGAATTACTGACCTTACTGGCTGATCTCACTGACATGACCGACTGAATTACTGACCTTACTGACTGATCTCACTGACATGACCGACTGAATTGCTGATCTTACTGACTGATCTCACTGACATGACCGACTGAATTGCTGATCTTACTGACTGATCTCACTGACATGACCGACTGAATTACTGACCTTACTGACTGATCTCACTGACATGACCAGTTGAATTACTGACCTTACTGGCTGATCTCACTGACATGACCGACTGAATTACTGACCTTACTGACTGATCTCACTAACATGACCGGCTGAATTACTGACCTTACTGGCTGATCTCACTGACATGACCGACTGAATTACTGACCTTACTGACTGATCTCACTAACATGACCGGCTGAATTACTGACCTTACTGGCTGATCTCACTGACATGACTGACTGAATTACTGACCTTACCGGCTGATCTCGCTGACATGACCGACTGAATTACTGACCTTACCTGACTGATCTCACTGACATGACCGACTGAATTACTGACCTTACCTGACTGATCTCACTGACATGACCGACTTTATTACTGACCTTACTGGCTGAATGATTGGCTTTACAAACTCACTGACTGATCTCACTAATGTTTAATCCTTAAAGACTAATCTCACTGACATAACTGACTAAGTAACTGAGCTTAGTGACTAATTGACCTTACAGACTGACGTCACTGAGCAAACAATTGATCTCACTGACTGATCTCACTAAAAATTTAACAGTTAGACTATCCCTATTAACTGATATTACTAACATAGCGTACTAAATTACTAACCTTACTCACGGAATGATTGACCTCACAGACTGCTCGATCGATAGATATGCGGTTGGACTTACCCTAGTGGGGTAGAAGATTTCGACCTCCGTAAATTTTAGAAAATGACAAGACACCAAGCAGGATGGATCTAATTACTCAGCTTATTTTCGGAGACTTGTGATGATATCGTTTACTATAGAATATTTTGTCTACGAGTGCACATAATTTTCGTTCAAATGTTACTCTGTCATTTTCAATGATTCTCGAAATTCTGGCAGATCACAAGCATCGTTAAATAAGCAATATGTAGGAAACAAATAGTTGATGAGATATAATACTAGACATGGCCTCCAAAGTAACTTCTAGAAGGTATGAACATTAGAACAGACCCAATCTCCTTGACTACATTTTCGAGTATTGGACATCTATCAAGAAATAAATCTGCAAGGAGATAAGTCAGCAAATTACTTTACACCTCTCTCTCCTCGGTTTGACTTGATTCGATTTCGTTCCAGCTCCCATCTTGAGATTACTGATTCTGACATTTTGCTACCGACATCTCATCTCCGTTGGTTTCGTGATATGACTGTCGGCAGAACGTAATCTCGATAAGGATATCGATAGACGGTTAATGTATAAACTGCATTTGTTTTCTATTGCCAAAAATTTCACGTCGCATATCACGATAAATTTTCACATATGTAGTTTCTTTCACTTGTTTGTTAATGTATTGTCTTATGATTACCACCAACTTTAAGAATTTGATAAATCGGTCCATTTTGTGAGAATTATAGATCAGTATTTGATAGGTCACCGTTTAAGATAACATAGGTGCAACTTCTGGCAATAGACAACCAGTTCGCCTATAGGAAAGAAATTATTTTCCATTTCTTTGCCTTCATTCTCGCTTGATTTATGGACTAGTACACTGTCATTACGGTCACAACAGAGGAAAGTTTTTATTGTTTTTTTTTCTATATATTGAATTGTTTAAATATTTTGTTACATTTGACTTGGATTTATTTATTTATTTATTTATTTATTTATTTATTTATTTATTTATTTATTTATTTATTTATTTATTTATTTATTTATTTATTTACTTATTTATTTTGCTAATAATTGTAACAAAATATAATATAAACAGAAAAACTTTAGCTCGCCCCTGAAAGAGTAAAACTCGTGCTCAGGGCCTGATTCGTGAATTGAATTTAAGAAGTATATAATACAATCTGTCTTATGTCTACTACGCAATAAGAATATATAAATTTAAATTTACAATTTTTCAATTTTTATAAAATCCATACATAACTTTTTAAATTTAATACTACAACTATTAGAATTGACAAGATTAAGATATTTAAATATAAATTTGTTATATATTTTGGGCCTAAATTACTACTATGATTAAATACTGAACCAGTGTTGCATTTTGGTTCAAACAATCTTAAAGAATTCATAGCTTTTGTTTCATAACTATGAGAATACAATTCAAAATTATTTCGATTTTTATGTATGAATTTTATTAATACAATATAATAAATTTGTCTTATTTAAGAACATTAAAGTCTAAAAACAATTACTGTAATTTTTCCCTTAATAGGCCTATTCCTGTTGGTAATTTCGAAAATTGAGTCGTAAAGCATACGGAATCTGTCTTCCTACAGTGCTACTTCTGCATGACGCTCTTTCGTTGCGTCCCGGATTTTTAAGCTTACTTTGAGGCCTTCCTTTTCACTTCTGCCTTACTCTCATTTTTGATCATTATTTGTGAACTTAGTGAAACTTAAATAAATCAATAAAACAAACTTCGAAATAATTTGAGGACGAGATCAATATGAGGTAGTACATTTCTGTAGAAGGAAAAGGAAAATTGATCAACTGTCATCAACGCAGACAAGAAGAACAGAACAGAATAGAATAGAATGTTTTATCTTCCACTCAACCAGCCTTAATCAATACAATAGTTACATACATATTTAAATTATGAATATTTACAATACACTTAAAAGATTCTCCAGCAATATTCTTCAGTTAAGTTTTAACGACTAGAACATGTTTATTTAAATTGAGATAAATCTATAAGAAAAAGTAATAACTTAATTTATGAGCTAATATAATTTAATGCAGTCTGTATGCAATATGTAAAGAATTATAATTAAATTGAGACAGTTAGTTGATTAAAATAATGAGAAGTAATTTAATGTAAGTTTACTAGAACTATGTTATAGGGAGCAAAATATAAATCTAAAATATATTGATATAATGAGAATATTAACGTAATGAAATTTTGCCATTAGAGGTTTTGTATTCTGTTCAGAGAAATTAATGGTAATAATAAGAATGGACATATGTTAGTTTCATTATAAGTAACAAATATTAATCAGTAATTAATCTGTTAAGTAAGAATTTATGTAATTTTTACCTAAATGAAGTTATTGTCCAACAACCCCTTACGTCATTCGGAAGTGAGTTCCAATTTCTAGCAACTGAAACTGAGGGAGAGTATTAAAAAATTTAATAAGAAAATTGATTCATCAGTCCGCTTGCACAGTGTTAATTAAGTATGGAATATTGCTAATAACTTTTATACAGGGTGATTAAGACTCTAGGATTTCATTTCTGATATTATCGTGGTCAAGAAAGTTCATGTAAACATAATTATGTCGTATTTTTTAAATGTATATGTGCATTATATAAGTGGACATTGTAGAATATAGGCATTATATAAGCGGACAATAAACTATCGACATTACATTAGTGAACATGAAAGTTGTGGGCCAAAATAGAATTGGACTTAGAGTGGACAATAAATACAATGACAAAAATAATGTATAGACATAGTCGTAAATGTGATCGGACGTTGCGTCTGTGGACGACGTATCTTCGAACGGTTATTTCAGCATCACAATCTTTCTCTCATATTTCGAATAATCGAAAGTAAACATTTGAATTTTCAGTTTTTCCCGTACTCAAGAGCCGATTTTTAAAACCGACTTGTGGTTGTCTTTCACTTAGATGACTACATGATCAGGTAGACTACTTTCCTGTGTGATGAGATGAGTGGCCGGCCTATTTCAAGCAGACATCCATACGGATCGCGTGTGCATACGATGCACATATAAATAACAGGTACCGCAACATATATTCTGGTTACATTCGTTTTACCTCCTCCCACCACCTCCGGCGTATGATTTATGACTTGAGCTACATTATTTCAGTACAGGGACCGGCTAGAAGGACAGAGACAAATAGGGGATTAAGTTACAGTGTGTACACTGCCCCCTGTAGAAGTTGGTTCAGATTTCATGTTTACATTTTGAAAGTGTAATGAGATAACACTTTATCTACAATGAGTGGAGCAGAGAAAGTGTGTCATCCACTGTACAGCTTATTCTTGTGTAGCTGCCAGGAAATAAGGGGTGATAATTGCATATAATTTTATTTGTAATCACGTTTCAATGCTTCACTATGTGCGTACTAAGGTGTGCAGCTTTAATATCCCACAAAATGGAAAAGACGTCCTGTCAATATTCATGAGAAAGATACAATAATTGTATTAAAATTATCATTATCAACAGCATCTATTAGACTGATCACTGCCAATATCATAACCTCTGAAGACTCTCACATATTCAATCAGTGGGCTAACTTTTGGTTTACTAGAAAGTAATCGATTATTGTTCTTGAACCATGTGTCGCCCATGTATATTTGTGAATGTCTTTCTTTTTAAAATAACTGGTAATGAAAAAAAGAATATCTACAATCCTACCGTTTCCTATTACCTCCAAAAGTACCAGCTAGAAGAGCTTGAAGTAAACGGACTTCTGGTTGGAGCGAGAGGTACCGCTACCCTCTTCATGAAAGATGTGTTTAAGAGGCTTGGAATACCTACATCTATTATTCCGGTTGTAACCTTAGCTGCATTGAAAGGATCAATTGCTCTCCTGAAGCATCACCTGTATTCGAAATGAAACTAAGTTCATTAGCATTCTGTACTTTTTTGTAACACTACCTCTTTAAAACTAGGTATATTTCCACTAATCTTAAAATGTATTTGCAATATGTACTTGTAGGAGTTTCATTGTCAAAACAAAATCAATGGTTCACTGAACTTGCAAACATTTATATGGTTAAACACTTTTTGTCCCTTGTGGCAGCTCACGAATGGTGAGAAGATTTGTAAATTATTAATTATACGTCATTCATTATAAGAGAAGAATACCAAATCCGAGAACGTTCGTTGCTGTGTCAGAATGACTGTTAGAGACTGGATGTGTCATTCCAGCTGTAGAAATCGAGGGCTGCGGTTACTAGCCTACCTTTAAGTGTTATAAAATTTATTTTATTTTTTATTGGTTCTGCACAGAATTGAAGAGATGAATTCCAAAGTGTCCTATTTTTAAGTTTTAAACCTGCTTTATCCACGTTTTAATTTATCCTTATATATATATATATATATATATATATATATATATATACCTAACTGTATAAATTTATTTAACAGATTCTCCAAAGTCTTGACTCAGTATACGCATATGTTTTTTTTTTCAAGCGGATCTAAGGGTTTATTTTTTCAGTTTTTGTAATTTCTCTCATAACTTGTCATTTGGACTTAAGGCAGTCTGGAATCCATCTCTTCAATTGATTAGTGCCCAAGTTCAAGTGCAATTCGGTTTTATTTCTTGCAGTGTAATTCAGCTGAAAGTATGCATATATTAATAAATTTTATTGTTTTTTGTTATTCACAAACTCTTAATAAAGTAGACCTACTGATGTCGGGACTTAGCCTACTTATATTTCTTCATTATGAATTGCAAGGTTATCTTCAAGTATTTCGTTCTTTTTAATTTATTCCTAAAATAACAGCGCTTGTATAAATTTTCGTCTTTATAGAAAGCACACTAACCTAAAAATTAGCTGTTAGCGATCGTCTCCTCACTGAAAGGCCTCTCTTTCGACGAATCCTTTACTTATTACTACTGCATTAGGCTTCGTACTTCCGCAGCTGTAAGCAATGCTTTGCGCTGTTGCAACGTATCCACTTCCAATCTCTCAATACGAGCAGAAATTCGATTTTTTTTCCATAATCATTATAGATAAAGAAAAGGTTATTCGAACTTATATGCTTATATACGGTTATACCACTTTCGCCCTACGTACATACAGTACATACATACATACATACATACATACATACATACATACATACATACATACATACATACATACATACATACATACGTACATACATACATACGTGTTCTTTCACTGCAAACCCAGCATTCTCCAATATTTCCTATTTTCTGCCTTCCTCTTAGTCTCCGCATATGATCCACATATCTTAATGTCGTCTATCATCTGATATCTTCTTCTGCCCCGATCTCTTCTTCCGTTCACCATTCCTTCCAGTGCATCCTTCAGTAGGCAGTTTCTTCTCAGCCAGTGACCCAACCAATTCTCTTTTCTCTTTCTGATCAGTTTCAGCATCATTCTTTCTTCACCAACTCTTTCCAACACAGCTTCGTTTCTTATTCTGTCTGTACACTTCACACACTCCATTCTTTTCCATATCCTCATTTCAAATATTTCTATTCGTTTCTCCTCATTTCGTCGTAATGTCCATGCTTCTGCCCCATACAAGTACACTATCTACCAAAAAGTAATTAGGCACTGTTTTTGTCCCTTTAGAACCTCGTGATACCACCTCTTGTTGCTATAACAGCAGCCACCCTATCAGGCATGCTCTCCACTAGTTTATGTAGGATATCCACTGGAATGCGTCGCCATTCCTCTTGCAACATGGCACTCAGTTGGACAATGGAAGTTGGCCTCATGTTTCGGCGGCTACTATGCAGTGGCATGCAGACAATTATGTTCACCGGTTGGACTGGCCTGCACAGAGTCCTGACCTCAATTCCATTGACCACCTTTGGGACGAATTGGACCCACGATTGAGGTCTCGGGAGATGCGGCCAACTTCCTTTGTCCAACTGAGTGCCATGTTGTAAAAGGAATGGCGACGCATTCCAGTGGATATCCTACACAAACTAGTGGAGAGCATGCCTGACAGGGTGACTGATGTTATAGCAACAAGAGGTGGTACCACGAGGTTCTAAAGGAGGAAAAACAATGCCCATTTACTTTTTGGTAGATAGTGTACTTCACTAGTTCTTTCTCCAGAGGACCCCAGAAGATGCTGCTGTGTACTGTAATAGGAATTTGGGTCATTAACAAATAAGAAAGTACTTAGACTCTATTTTTCTACTTCAAACTTCTCGAACTATGACATACTATTTGAATCATATAAACGTCAAGGGAAATAGGAAATGTATATTTCACGCTGTACTTCTTTCCCTCTTCTTTTCCTACCCTTGCTTCCGAAAGTTCGCATATTCAAGTAGAATTCCTACACTTCGGTGCAATATTGTCTCTGCTTTCATGCTTAAACGACTTCGAAGAGCCCCATGGAATCTCTTTCATATCACTTTTTCTAAAAGAAGTCAAAGCATCAATATAAAACGTACTCAGCAGAGACATCTAGGACAGAAAACTTAAATAAGAGAGAAGAATATCATAAATCTCCATGACTATAGATATTTCCTTCTAGTATACGCTCTTCAGTGCCCTCCCACCACTCCAGGACATCGACGTTCATATATTAAAACAAGTGCCTAATGAAGGCCGCACTTTCTACAACTGCATACACTCGTCTCTCTTTTGTTTCGTGATGCGAGGTGATTCAGTTTTCATGCTTTTAGCGCCGTGCGTATTCATGCACGTTATTAAGGCCTTTGCTCTCTTTCTCCCAGGATGATTGAGTGCATATTGGGCCCTGTTGGGTGCCTCTCGAATTTCCATATTTGTTTTACGAATCCATTTGTCCGTTGTGACGATTCAATGCGGGATTTTCATAAAATCTCTGCTATTGTTTAAGGTCAAAGAATAGAAGGCTTCAGGTCAATGCTTCTAAAGATTAAATACCTGGCCACCTCCTCTTTACAATCTACTGTTATTTCATTCTGCTCCTGTATTGAAGTGTCATTCCACTTATTCCCGTATAATGAATGATTCTTGAATCGGTAGCATGTCGAGCTTCTGTTTCTGATATCTAACTTCTGTTTCCGCCAGTTATTTTTAATATGGGTCTACTGTTGTGATTCCTTGATACGTTATAAAATATTTCTAGTAAAGATGAACAAAATTAACTGCCGCTCTCGTTCGCTGTGTTCGTTGCATTTGTCTTTCGAATCTCGTCTCGTAACTCTAGTGCGCTTCGAGTCTCGCTCATCATTCTCGAAATAGCATTTGGTCGGCGTGGAAAGATTTCGTAACTTTGAATAACATACATAATTGAAATAAATAACATTACAAGTTTTTAATTGAGACAAAAAGACAAAACAAAACAGTATCGTAGTTATCATAATGTTCTGGTTCTATTATCAGATATTACCTAAGATTATATAAATAGAAAAAAGCAATTCTCAAATAAATTTGCATTTCTAAGAAACAAAATATAACGCTAAATAAAGCGTTAATATTTTTTTTTTTTTACTTGAGATTATATATTTGATCTCAAACATACGAAAAGAAAAAATCTAGCCTTTTAATAAGGGCCTAGTAATTACATAAAGATTGGAGAACGGATTATTATACACTGAAAGGTAGAGATGATGTTTCAAATAGGCTAATTGTTTGTTTATACATATTTTCCAAAACTAAAAGTTAGTCTGGTCTGTGAGTATAAACAACTGTGATGATTCAAGGCTGCTTGACGTTCGAGACTCGACAATTCACGAAGTCTTGAAACGCTCACAAGCAGTCATTACGTCAACGATTCGATGTAGTCAATATTGTCGTGCGGGTTTTCGGCTTTACGGGCGCTGTTAGTCTTGCTTTCTCCATCGTTGTTCAACTCTAATTTCTAGCTTTATAGTCTGTTTTTAGTTTTTCCTGTTCTCCATTTTATATCAATGTTGTCTTCATTACATTAATCCGAATTTTCTTTTCTTACATTCTTCCGTCTCTTTGTTTTCTTCCTGTTCATCTTTCTCTTCTTCATTATCTTTTTCTCTATTACTCTTCTTTGATTCTATCTCCTCTTTGCCTAAGTATTCTAATATGCTTTCTTATTACGAGTACATTTTATTCGTTTTCTCTCCTTTCTTCTTTTTCTTCCGTTATTTATTATTCTTGCCAGTTTTTCGTTTTACACTTCTCTTCTTCTTTACATTCTTTCTATTCAAGTTTTATTTTCTTCTCCCTCCCTCTTACTCTTTCTATCACATTCTTCCCTAGTTGTTCCCTCTTGCCTACATTCTCTCATTATCTCTTATTATTTCTCTTCTTTGGCTCTCCGCTACCTCCATCTTCTTTTCTCGTCAGCTGTGTTCTCTATTTTTCTTTCACTTTCAATTTCTTTCGCTTTTTACATATTCGTTTTACCCCTCTTTCTCTTTTTTCTTATATTCCACTTTTCTTGTTCTATCTTTTCTTTTATTCTTCTCTCACCTTATAATTACTATCTCATTTTCTCCTATTTCCTTTTCTACTCTCTTATTTCCTATTTTTCCTCACTTTCTGCCCCTTTATTCTCTTATTTTATTCGTATCTTCTTTCTTTTCCTTTCACATTTCTCCCATTCCAATTTCATACTTCTCTCTTCCTATTTCGCTTTCTCATCTTGTTCCACTTCTCTTTCCGTTTTTCTCTACATTTCTTACCTTTACCGCTTTCCTCTTTTCTCTTTCTATTTTCTTTTTTCCCTCTCTTTCTTCTTTCCTTCCCTTATAAAAATATTGTAAACACAGAAATCAGGTTGCTTCTTTTTACCTCTAACATAAACATATTGTAAACACAGAAATCAGATTGCTTCTATTTAACTTTACTGTATGGTAAGCACAAACACAGAATTCAGATTCATTTCGTTTTAGACACAAAAGAATTCGTATCCATTTTGTTTTAAACACAAACACAGAATTCATATTCATTTTGTTTTAAACACAAACACAGAATTCATATTCATTTTGTTTTAAACATAAACACAATTCAGACTCGTTTTGTTTTGAACACAAACATAATTCTTATTCATTTTGTTTTAAACACAAACACAGAATTCAGATTCATTTTGTTTTAAACACAAACAGAATTCAGATTCATTTTGTTTTAGACACAAACACAGAATTCATATTAATTTTGTTTTAAACATAAACATAATTCAGATTCGTTTTCTTTTAAACATAAACACAGAAACCAGATTGCTTCTGTTTACCTTTAACATAAACATATTGTAAACACAGAAGTCAGATTGCTTCTCTTAAATTTACTGTACGGAAAGCTCAAACGCAGAATTCAGATTCATTTTGTTTCAGACACAAACACAGAATTCATATTCATTTTGTTTTAAACACAAACACAGAATTCATATTCATTTTGTTTTAAACACAAACACAGAATTCAGATTCATTTTGTTTCAAACACAAACACAGAATTCAGATTCATTTTGTTTTAAACATAAATATAATTCAGATTCGTTTTCTTTTAAACATAAACACAGAATCCAGATTCGTTTTCTTTTAAACACAAACAGATAGCCTAATTCATATTCATTTTGTTTTAAACAAAAACGCAATTCAGATTCTTTTGTTTTAAAACAAACAGAGAAGTCATATTAATTTTGTTTTAACCACAAACATATAATTCAGATTCGTTTTATTTTTAACACAAACAGAGAATTCATATTCATTTTGTTTAACTTTCACATTCGTCCGTTCAACTTATTTCAATAAATATTAACTTTTTACTTAGTCTTACAACGGTCGTAGAACTATTAATCGTTAAAACGGTTGTTTACGCTTTTGTAAATAGTAATAATAATAATAATAATAATAATAATAATAATAATAATAATAATAATAATAAATATCAAAACAAAGAAAGTGGATTACAAAGGTTCCACAGTACCGCAATTACACTAAAGGTTAAATAGGATTCCCCGGTGGAAAATGTTTGAGAAACAGTGATCTGTCTAAACCGTTGCCAGGCAACCGGCTGAGTTGTATTTTTTATAGTAAACCTTTCGTTCTACACTTGAAGCTTTCTTTTTCGTCAATTGACACACCTCCATCTGAATGAAGTAGCAAAATATTAATGCCACACATGTATGCGTAGCGTTGAAGCATCCTCGCCCATTATGTCAGCAAGTGTGCTTCAGTCTCGCGGGTAATTTTCTCTCACTTGTGACTCAGCCACATAAAAGAGAAGTGCAGACAGAGCCCACATTCTTTTTACCCGCACGCCCTGTGTGATGATTGCTATGCCACGGTGGCTGTTGAATATTGAACAAGTCGGTGAGATTCCGGTGCTGTTGAAGCACATTCTGCATCACAAACGAACCATGCTATACCCTGAGGGGTTTTGCTTTTTCTGTTCTTGATAAGTATCAGTCAGCCACCATCTTGTTCTTCTTCAAAAATACAGATAAAAGGCGTACAGTTAGGCTGAAAAGCTAGAGTGTTGACTTCTCACCCTGGAGAGCACAGTTCAAATCCCAGTGTATCCAGATGGAATTTTCAGTGGACAAGCACTAATCGCAGTAGGATTTCTAGCTTTGTTGTTCTTCTGTCGTTACTATTTCCGCGTAGTTCAAGATGTACCGGCAGCGCATCTGGCCGCGAAACCAGGTGAACCGGGTTCGAATCCCGGTCGGGGCAAGTTACCTAGTTGAGGTTTTTCCGGGGTTTTCCCTCAACCCAATACGAGCAAATGCTGGGTAACTTTCGGTGCTGGAACCCCGGACTCATTTCACCGGCATTATCACCTTCATTTCTTTCAGACGCTAAATAACCTAGATGTTGATACAGTGTCGTAAAATAACCCAATAAAAAAAGATGTACCGGTGTGATAACAAAGGGAAAATATTGCATCTACCATATAAGATTACGATGCAAAAATCTCGAATGCAAAAATTGCAGGCTTTTTCCACAAGCATTCAACTGGTAATGATATAAAATTGCTGATTTTTAGTTTTAAATTTGTAGCTGTGTTCTGTCCGTACAAAAAATCGACATCAGTAAATGATTATCAGTCCACCTCTATGGAGTAACGGTTAGCCTTCATTATGTTTATATATCTCTGCCATAAAGCCATAATCTATTCTAGATGTGAACATTCTTGGATGTCTTACAAAAATATCTTATTCGTTACTAGATGAGGGATGCATTTCTACAAAATTATTTTCAAAAAAAAAAAAAATATATATATATATATATATATATATATACCGTATTACTCATAAATGAGGAGCTTGGTATCAAAGATGGACAACTCCAATTTTTCTTTTTTTACAGGAGAGGCGAAAAACTAGATACTTGGAAACCAATGTCACCGTTATACGTACAATAGTGGCAAAAAAAACCGCACCGACCCTTGTAGCTGATTTCAGAGCCTTGTTCACTCCAGGACACGATAGACTGGTAACTAAGACTTTCGTGGTTCGAATCCTGCCTGGGAAGGAATTTTTTTTTTTTTTTTTTTGTTTCTTATTCAAATTTATTCCCAATACTTTTCGATTGCAACGATATTTTACTACTTAATTAACTTATTATTCCCAGAACATGAATTTTACCAGCAATCGAAAAGTATTGGGAATATTTTGGGCTTTATGACGAATGTTGTGTACCAACGTGGTACAGTTGACACTCTGGAGAAACCGAGACAACGCATTATCAATGCAGCTGCGCTAATCACTCCACAAATATTATGGAACACTTGGCAGAAGGTTGAGTACCTTTTAGATGTCTTCAGGGTAGCTCGAGGCGCACACATCGAGTTGTACTGACGATTCTCCGAAACTCGGACAGTTTTTACACAAAGTTGTACAAAAAATAATGTTATAAAACCAATATTTATACTTTAAAGTAGCACTTATTTCTTGATCTCTGTAAGCGGAACACGGTGTATATATAATTCAGTATTCATTTTTTTTTTTTTTCAATTTAATAGATTCAATATATAATTTTGCCCATCCGTCTTTTTGTTTTCGATGATTTTAATATGTTTGAGGTCATGTCTATTTATGACATCATTTTATTGTCGCAATATAACAAATGAACTTACTATAAAGATCAGGCCCCTGGGTCGAAATCAGATGCACATAATTTGTATTAGAACACATTGCCGCATGAGGTACAGTGAAGAATAGTGTATTTAACAACGTCTGTAAATTAAATTGTTTTAAAAAATCCGTGACTTTATAATATGAACTAACAAACAGAGTGCAATGCCTTCGACAACAGTGGGAACGATTCTGATACATTTTTTTTAACTGCCGTAGTAGGCCTACGTAGAATTGCCCCACTTCCTAAATCACTCGCTGAATACGCAGTGATGGATTGAAAATGTAACAGAATTGGGTGCGGCATGCTGCCATCTGCCTATGAAATATGGGTACATAAAGCAAATGGAGATTGCCCCACTTTTCACACCTCGTAGAGAACAATAAAGCTTTGCGATAACTGAAATCTGTTCCTACTCTGTCGACCGTGTCCCTGTTTCCTGGAGATCGAAACACCCAAAAGAGAAATAGGTCGTAATAATGCAGAAATTAATAAATAACTGCTTATAACAAACTGATGAAAAACAAGAGAAACTTTATTTACATGTATTTTTTTTTTTCATGTCGAGTTTGCCATGTACCGTACTGAAGTAAATTAGATATTTATCCAGACAATTACTAATTTACAGTTATCTGATTTCATTACGAGTGCGTAAATTGTAAATAATACTCTCACTTATACAACTTGCTATTTTCTAAGGGGATGAATGATATTATTGTGTTAGCAGAATTATCATAGTTAATGTAGCAAGAGTTCTCATCTTGTAGATAATTAGCGAGCGCGTAGAGCGAGTAAATTATTCATTCAAACAGACGAGAACCCGTCATGTTTCAATAAGACTCTTCCGCGAATAATAAAACATAATTCATAAAAAGAAGATAATATAATTGTGTTACTGATAGGAACTATTTAATTTAACTTAATATAGTCTGATCCGTGTGGGTAGGGATAATATTAATTTATTATTATAAAGCTATTATAATAATAGAAAAGATTTCTTGTTGGTTATATTATGATTAAGAGATGTGAGTTTCCATAAGCCTATATGACAATCAAGTATACATAATCTGGAAGGACGAATGAAAATCGTAGATGATTAAAATGGCAACTACAAATCAACAGCGGGCATAATGTGTTCTTTTGTATGCTAAATTTGAGAGAGAGAGAGAGAGAGAGAGAGAGAGTGGGGGTGGGAGTGTGTGTGTGCGTGTGCCCACTTCACTGGCGTGATTCGGGTCCTGCATTCTGCGGATATACAGGGTGTTTCCGAATTGGTGTTACAAACTTTCAGGGATGATGGCGAAGGGTACATGTATCAATTTGAGATAAGGAACCATGGTCCGGAAATGACTGAGTCGAAAGGTATAAGCAAAAATAGTTGTGTGGAAATGGAATTGTAATTTGACACCACGTGCCCTCCTTCCTTCATGGAAAAATGGTATGAACTGGATGTCTTCTACGTGGGTACTTGTAACGATACAATATGTGAGCTTGTCTACTGTTCCCATTGGCTCATCCGTATCCGAAAATCAGGTCTGCTTATTCCGCTCTCGTGTACTCCTCCATTTCACTAGGACTGATCGATTGGACACTGCAACTTGTACACATACACTGCTGTCTACAGACGTGCATGTCAGGACCGAACATGCCGTTACACATTACGCTATCTGCATTGCTTTAGTGTAATTTCCTGTCCCCATTCCTCAGACAGCGCACTGAATGGAATACTGTAAGTAGACAACGTAAACAACGTCAGATGAATACAGTATGTGTAAGATGTACAGATAAATACACATAAATAAAGTGTACAGAGAAATAAAATTATTTCATTTCCACACAACTATTTTTCGACTAAGTCATTTCCGGACCAGGGTTCCTTATCTCAAATTGATAAATGTGCCCTTCTCCATCAACCCTGAAAGTTTGTAACACTAGCCCGGAAACACCCTGTATATACCCGAAAGTCAGGCATGACCGACCTATCAGAGTAGGTGCCCTTTCAGGTTTTGCTGCAGGTATTCCCTGAAAAAGGAACCTGCATGTAGTCCCAGCACACGATAGAATGCCCTAAAGTCTTCTTCTGACGTAATCTGCGTGCAAAGCTAAATTTTTCTGTTAAATGTAAAACGACAGTAATTCTAAATGTAGAAAGGAATAGAAATAAAAAAGACAAAATAGATGGATCTCCAAGTCGGGATCGACCTGTCACAAGAAGTACAATACCTAAAAGACATTTCATACAAGTTGAGAGGATGCGAAGGCATTTATTTTCCCCTCTAATTAACCTGAGTCCTTCAGCGATAGAGAGGTAGCTGCTACCTCTTATACTTGCACCCCCGCCCAAGCTGTACACACGAGAAAATAAAACATTAAATAAAGTACATAAGTAAATATAAAATACAGCTATACAGATGTTTGACAATTACATGTTTCAGTATATTTTAGTGCCTTCCTTACAATATTTTCAAATAATAATTAATTAAATTAAGGGATGTTGGTTTGTATTATGAAGTGAAGGGGAGTGATACAGTGCAGATTGTTCCATTCTGTATGCTTAGAGTAGGAATTAGCGGTGGAGAAAACATTTATCTTCTGCTGTCAGTAGCTTTTTAATGTGGCAGTTGATTTGAACAGCTATAAAAATTAAATACAAACGCTTAGTGTATACTGTATTTTCGAAATATAGATTACTGATAGAAATTTTAAATAATGAATTTTTAACTTTGGTGAAAGCCAATTAGTCGAACATTTGTGAAATGAACAGTAATATCTTTTCCTTCATTGATGGTAGAGAGAGTGAGTAGAGAGGAAAGGCCTATCAACCAAAGTGGAATGGGGATTAATCTCTAAACCATCCCTGCACATAAAAGGGAAGGGAAAAGGAAATATGTCCATGTACTTTTCGCTTACATCACTTCCGAAACAAACACAGTGGTGGATTTTAATCGACCAGCGGGAGCCGAAAGCTATGATACCTTTTATCTATCTATCTATCTATCTATCTATCTATCTATCTATCTATCTATCTATCTATCTATCTATCTATCTATCTATCTATCTATCTATCTATCTATCTATCTATCTATCTATCTATCTATCTATCTATCTATCTATCTATCTATCTATCTATCTATCTATCTATCTATCTATCTATCTATCTATCTATCTATCCATCTATCTCTGTCTGTCTGTCTGTCTGTCTATTTTATTGCTAGTAAGTTTGAAATGAATACAAGTTAATACAATCTAGATAAACTAGCCCACTCCTGAATGAGTAAGACTCGTGCTCAGGAGGGTATTCCAATACAGACAATAATTAAATTAAAATTTCCTTATATAATCCATCACTCAGCAATGCGTGCCTTCCTGGCTACACTTATCGGTCCGTAACATAACTTTCTCTGTCGGAGAAGGTGGAGTGGGGAATTAAGGGTAGTCTACAGTGACTCAATTGAGTTATAACGCCCAGGCCTACTCTAAACTACCGAAACACCCTGCCAGAAATGGACATAAATTGGTCACTATATTAAATAAAGAGGCTGAAATTTTCAAATTTCGTTGTCAATAACTCTATAATGTTTGAACATTGTATGTTTTTTCTTTCTTATAGCCTATTTGTTTTAATACTGTTAAGAACAGTATCTCAAAACCGTATCCTATCTGATAGACGTTAAAAAGTTAGACTATTTCATTTGGATCGGTCGGGGGCAGATGACTGTATCTTACACTCGAATGAACGAAATGGTAGTGAAATTTCGACAGGGGAAATGGTAATATCTCACGAAAATCTGTCACAGTATCTCCTCCATCACTAAATTGTACTTGAGCTCGGCGGGATTTAAATGTGGCACTCTGGAGTAGAAAGTCGATACTCTAACCGTTCGGTTAATCTTGTTCTCACGGAAAGATATATAGACCAATGATAATTCGTACTCGAAGGACAGACTCAACGCAGAACTTCACGAATGCTCTACTGGATTTGTGTGGAGAATTGTGTTTGTTTTCAAACACAACTTGAGTTACAGAACTCCATGAATATTACACACGCTGGAGTAAAGACGAACGAGTAACAGATGAACCTTTACCCCGCCCACTAACAGAAGTTAAGGCAACAGAAACAGTGTTGTTGCCACGTATTTGCTTCTACCTGCATCACAAACAAATCAGTTCTCAGCACAATTCGGAAGCTACAAGTCCGCCAGAAAGTAACATTCCGTTACTGTCTCTCAAGAGATTATACAGGGTGTCGCAGAAGAACGGGAAATTTTTAATTAACGTAAATGGCACGAATAAACACAGTACAAACATTATTTATTGATGGAAGTGATGTACATAATATGCCATTTAAGTTGTCAATGTCACTTGTCATGTTAGTTCCTCAAGATGGCATCGATAAGATGTGCTCCATTTCGGCGTACACATTCTGATAGCCTGGTGTGGAAACTCTGGAATGTTCGGTGTATCATATCTCGAGGAATGCCAATGATTTCACCTTCAATCCTCTGTTTTAGTTCAGCGATGGTTGCAGGACGCGTGCGGTACACATTGCTTTTAAGATGTTCCCACAGAAAGAAATTGCTAACACTGAGATCAGGAGATCTCGCAGGCCATGGAATGCCACCGTTACGTGACATGACGCACCTTCCAAACAATTGGCGAACGGCTTCCATCGATTGTCGAGCAGTATGTTGCTCTGCTTGAAATATTCTTTGCATCGAGACTGCACGATCTTAACATCGAAAACATTGGTTTCAGCAGGACGGAGCCACGTGGCTCAAATATCCTACTGGAAATATATTTTTAGTGACTTCAGAGGTTACGTTTTCAGCTATAAATTTAGTGCCTTCGATACCACCAAAAGGAAGTAATATTTCGTTGCTTTGGCCTCAGAGGTTACGTGCCGTCGATGCCCGACAGGACGTAATATTTCATTACTTTAGTCCAAGAGATTTCGGTTCCAGCTATAAATCCAAGTTCCTTCGACATCACCCTGCAGGAAATAATATTTCGTTACTGTGGCCTCAGAGGTTACATGCCTTCAATATCCAACAGGAAGTAATATTTCACTACTTTGGCTATCAGAGGTTACATTTCCAGCTATAAATCTAGTGCATTTGATACCCAACGGGAAGTAATATTTCGCTACTGTAGTTCCAGAAGTACCATTTCCATCTATAAACCCAGAGCCTTCTATACCGAGAAGGAAGTAATACTACTTTGCCCAGAGTTACATTTCTAGCTATAAATCCAGTTCATTCGATACCCAACAGGAAGTAATATTTCGCTACTGTAGTTCCAGAAGTACCATTTCCATCTATAAACCCAGAGGCTTCCATACCGAGAAGGAAGTAATATTTCACTACTTTGCCCCAGAGTTACATTTCCAGCTATAAATCTGGTGCATTCGATACCCAACAGGAAGTAATATTTCGCTACTGTAGTTCCAGAAGTACCATTTCCATCTATAAACCCAGAGGCTTCCATACCGAGAAGGAAGTAATATTTCACTACTTTGCCCCAAAGTTACCTTTCCAGCTATAAATCTGGTGCATTCGATACCCAACAGGAAGTAATATTTCGCTACTGTAGTTCCTGAAGTACCATTTCCATCTATAAACCCAGAGGCTTCCATACCGAGAAGGAAGTAATACTACTTTGCCCCAGAGTTACATTTCCAGCTATAAATCTGGTGCATTCAATACCCAACAGAAAGCAATATTTCGCTACTGTAGTTCCAGAAGTAGCATTTCCATCTTTAAATTCAGAGCCTTCCATACCGAGAAGGAAGTAATATTTCACTACTTTGCCCCAGAGTTACATTTCCAGCTATAAATCTGGTGCATTCGATACCCAACAGGAAGTAATATTTCGCTACTGTAGTTCCAGAAGTACCATTTCCATCTATAAACCCAGAGGCTTCCATACCGAGAAGGAAGTAATACTACTTTGCCCCAGAGTTACATTTCTAGCTATAAATCTGGTGCATTCAATACCCAACAGAAAGCAATATTTCGCTACTGTAGTTCCAGAAGTAGCATTTCCATCTTTAAATTCAGAGCCTTCCATACCGAGAAGGAAGTAATATTTCACTACTTTGCCCCAGAGTTACATTTCATTCGATACTCAACAGGAAGTAATATTTCGCTAATCTAGTTCCAGAAGTAACATTTCCATCTATAAATCAGAGCCTTCCATACCGAGAAGGAAGTAATATTTCAGTACTTTGCCGCAGAGTTACATTTCCAGCTATAAATCTAGTGCAGTCGATACGCAACAGGAAGTAATATTTCGCTACTGTAGTTCCAGAAGTAATATTTCCATCTGTAAATCCAGAGCCTTCCATACCCAGAAGGAAGTAATATTTCACTACTTTATCCCAGAGTTACATTTCCAGCTATAAATCTAGTGCATTCGATACCCAACAGGAAGTAATATTTCGCTACTGTACTTCCAGAAGTTCCATTTCCAACTGTAAACCCAGAGCCTTCCATACCCAGAAGGAAGTAATATTTCACTACTTTATCCCAGAGTTACATTTCCAGCTATAAATCTAGTGCATTCGATACCCAACAGGAAGTAATATTTCGCTACTGTACTTCCAGAAGTTACATTTCCATCAACAAACTCAGACCCTTCCATACCGAGAAGGAAGTAATATTTCACTTTACCCCAGAGTTACATTTCCAGCTATAAATCTGGTGCATTCGATACCCAACAGGAAGTAATATTTCGCTACTGTAGTTCCAGAAGTACCATTTCCACCTATAAACCCAGAGCCTTCCATACCGAAAAGGAAGTAATACTACTTTGCCCCAGAGTTACAATTTTCAAGTATAAATCTGGTGCATTCGATACCCAGCAGGAAGTAATATTTCGCTACTGTAGTTCCAGAAGTAACATTTCCATCTGTAAATTCAGAGCCTTCCATACCGAGAAGGAAGTAATACTACTTTGCCCCAGAGTTACATTTCCAGCTATAAATCTAGTGCATTCGATACTCAACAGGAAGTAATATTTCGCTAATCTAGTTCCAGAAGTAACATTTCCATCTATAAATCAGAGCCTTCCATACCGAGAAGGAAGTAATATTTCAGTACTTTGCCGCAGAGTTACATTTCCAGCTATAAATCTAGTGCATTCGATACCCAACAGGAAGTAATATTACGCTACTGTAGTTCCAGAAGTAGCATTTCCAGCTGTAAATCCAAAGCCTTCCATACCCAGAAGGAAGTAATATTTCACTACTTTATCCCAGAGTTACATTTCCAGCTATAAATCTAGTGCATTCGATACCCAACAGGAAGTAATATTTCGCTACTGTACTTCCAGAAGTTCCATTTCCAACTGTAAACTCAGAGCCTTCCATACCCAGAAGGAAGTAATATTTCACTACTTTATCCCAGAGTTACAATTCCAGCTATAAATCTAGTGCATTCGATATCCAACAGGAAGTAATATTTCGCTACTGTAGTTCCAGAAATAACATTTCCATCTATAAATCTAGAACCTTCCATACCCAGAAGGAAGTAATATTTTACTACTTTATCCCAGAGTAACATTTACAGCTATAAATCTAATGCATTCGATATTCAACAGGAAGTAATATTTCGCTACTGTACTTCCAGAAGTTTCATTTTCAGCTATAAATTCAGTGCCTTCGATACCAGCAGGAAGTAATATTTTGTTACTGAGGTTCCAGAGAATGTTTGGAGGTATAAAACCAGCAGCTTCGATATCCAACACATTGTTTTTCTTTGCTGTTAATATTGTCTTAAATAATAATAATAATAATAATAATAATAATAATAATAATAATATCATCATCATCATCATCATCATCATCATCTTGTACCCAACAGCTGATAGAACCAACGCTTGCCAACATACTGCTGGCCTAATGTCAACATGAAAAAGCAGATGTGAACGATCATCCAACTAGAATGGTAGCAACATGTGGCTAGCGTAATGATCTCCTCGTCGAACTGGATTTCGCTACTTATTGTAGCTCCTCAAATTCATGACGATGCTGAGTGGACGCCAATGCCATATATTAGCCGAAATTTCATAAGAAAACTTCTTTCCCCATGAAGACTCGAACCAGTGCATATTTAGTATCGCTGGTGCAAGACATGATACCTTAGACCACGACGCTATACCGCGGGGTCTAATGTTATCTGTCACACCGTACATAATATGTCTAATCTTATCTAATGTATCCAATCTTCTACTGTATCCAGTCTTATCTATGTAGCTGATTTTATCTTGTCTAATCTTATCTATGCAATCTTCTATGTCTTTTTGGCTGTCTACCTATCTGCCTACCTAGGCTACCTAATCTAGTCTAGTATCTAACTATACAGGGTGTTTCAGAAGTGTCGGTCAGAAATTTATGGATGGAAAGTACAAACGAAGAGAAGGAAAAGGTTTCAATAAACATTAATCGTTTACGAGATAATGCCGTTTCGTGCTCGTTGGGACCCGCTGAATATTAAGTACTAATTCCAACGAAAGCAGTGATCATTTTATTTAATTTATCAATCTTGGACAGCAAAATTCATAATTTTTGCTTCAAACTACAGAAATGTGATTAAACGTACACAAAAGAAACTTGTTTGTTTGAGCAACGATAAAGTTTGTGGATAATCAAGGTACAGTAAGGTATGAATATGTTAACTGAAGAATTTTACAGCAGGTGTTCAAGATACTGACCATGCACTTGAATGCATCTGTCTAGTCTCCTGCGCTAAGACCCAAAATACTCGAGAGCAATCAAGGCTAATTCTTCATTTACTGGAAGCATCTACAATTCGATGCTGCAATTCTTCAGGTGTAGTAATGTCTGTTGTGTAAACTAGGCTTTTTGCACAACCCCATACACAAAAATCCAAAAAATCCGATAATCTAGGTAGGCCTACAGGTCCTCCTCTACCTGTCCACCTTTCACCATATCGCCTGTTTAGATAACGTCTCACACTTGGAAATGGGATGAGGAAAGTGCGACATAGATAGGAAGCCTGAATGTTACCGCTTTACCGTATCCAGACGCTCGGTTCACTGAAGGCCCCAACCAGCAAGAAAATGACATCTCGTATATGTGCATTGATATTATGATCCACTTCCTCATACCCAATCCTAGCATCTTCCATAGCCGTTTTCATAGTTCGAACTATTCCTTCTGGATGGGGCCGGTTAATATGCGGAGCTATGATTACTGGAACATTCTGCTTCTCTTCGTTTGTACTTCTCATCCCTAAATTTTTTACCATCACTTTTGAAACACCCTGTATAGTATATCTAATCCAATCTACCTTATCTAATCTGTATCTGATGTAATCTATTTGATCTATAGTACCTTACATAGCCCATCTTATTCAGTCTACTTATGCAATCTACCGTATATATATATATATATATATATATATATATATATATATATATATTTATTTATTTATTTATTTATTTATTCATTTATTTATTTATTTATTTATTCATTTATTCATTCACTCATTTATTTATGTATGTATTTATTCATTTATTCATTCACTTATTCATTCACTCGTTTATATATGTATTTATTCATTTATTTATTTATTCATTCATTTATTCATTCGCTCATTTATTTATTTATGTATTTATTCATTTATTCATTCATTTATTTATTCATTCATTCATTTATTCATTTATTCATTTATTTATTTATTTATTTATTTATTTATTTATTTATTTATTTATTTATTTATTTATTTATTTATTTATTTTGCTAATAATTGTGACAAAATATAATATAAACAGAAAAACTTTAGCTCGCCCCTGAAAGAGTAGAACTCGTGCTCAGGGGCGGATTCTTGAATTGAAATTAAGGTGTATATAATACAGTTTGTCTTATGTCTACTATGCAACAAGAATATATAAATTTAAATTTACAATTTTTCAATTTTTATAAAACCCATACATAATTTTTTTAATTTATTTCTAATATAGTCTACCTTACTAATATGTCTGTCTATTCGTCTGCCTACCAACTAACTACACAGACAGCATTATATGTATTTATCGCTAAGTGTAACTGTCGTTCACTTACCTAACTTCTTCCGCCTGCAGAGAACTGGCAGTTCGTTCTGCGACACACTCTCTGAAACAGTGGTGTCCAAAGTGATTGTGAGACAACTTTATCTGAGCCATGCAACTCCCGCCATTCTTATCAATCTTCATTATAGTTGAGTCATTATCACAATATCTGTGAATAGCCTTGGGCTTAAAGGTAATTTAAATAAAATCCCCATTTAATTTGCTTCACCTTCAAGTTAATATCTAAGAATGCAATTTTATTAAAAATATAAGTTACAGTTTTATAGGCCTATTATTACTTCGCCTGTTTACGCAGTTTATCTAAGAATATATTGTAGCGTTTCCTTGTTCTGGTCGGTGAAATAATTGTTATGGGTGAGAAGAGCGTGCTTGAATATTTTCGAGCAATCTTGTTCTTTTTCCTCCAAATCCTATATATTACAACTGTGATTGTCTTCGATACGGAACTTAAGGGCAGCGGGCTGTGAACGCATACAAAATTATGCGAAACATGCGCTGACAATTTTCACAATATCTACCACAATATTTATGATAGCCATACAAGCAAACTCGGTGCCGTTTGTTGATAGAGGAAATCTACTATTGTGCATAAATCTCCTTCCCACTTTAAAAGACTTACGACTTTCAGTACACTTCAGTATATAGGTATGGTTAAAAATGATAAATTGTAGATATTTATGCAAGAGCTAAAATATTAATAATTGTAACCGTTGTCGCCACTGCTTCAACGAGATAGAAACTCTTGCTCACGTTCTTGGATCTTGCCAGCATGGTGAGACATTACGCAATGCCAGGCATCACAAAGTCAGGTCCGAAATCGCTCAAGCTCTTCGCTACAAGGGATATACCACGTATGAAGAAATCCATGGTCTATCGGAAACAGGAAGCTGTCGGCGGGTTGATATATTAGCCTTTAACAACACAACAGGCTATATAATAGATCCTACTATCCGCTTTGAATTGAATACAACTCAACCGGAAGATGTCAACAATGAGAAGAATCAAATTTATGGTCCAACTGTTCCTTATTATTTACATATGTATAAGTTACAAACAATTGAAATTATTGGGTTATTGGTGGGTGCTAGAGGCACAATTACAAAAAAAAATTATTAATTTCTGCAAAGAGTTCAATCTTGAATCCTCTTTGGCCAAGACTGTTTCTTTGATAGCTCTAAAATATTCAACCTTCTAAGAAATCACATATATAAAGTAAAGTAATAACACAATAATAATAATTATATTTCTCACGAAAACATTTACATAAAATTGTACGCATTTACTAATATTTGTATATTTGGTATACTTTGTCCTTCAGGGCAACCCCTATTTTAGAGGAAGTTTATTTATATACATACTTATAAATCATTAGATCATTCGAAAACTTGCTAGATTTTGGTAACAGGAAGACTTTTGAAACTAACAGCCTTAACGTATTCAAATTTAGAAATTAAGCCATTGTCATGTTTTGTCATAGATTCTCTCAAAAATCCTCTTTATCGATCATTTCTCTCTCTCTCTTCTCCACGTGAGTGCGACAATTGACGTAAGTATTGCACTGAATATCTGAATAACTGAAGCGCCTTGATTGATACAAATATGTTGGAATGTGGGCAATGAAACATACTGTTCAGTTTTGAATGGAATTATTAGACACTGCTTGTTGTTTTATGTGATGAAAAAGTGTGTTCAGCCCAAATTGTAAGAGGGAAAGCAGAATCTTCAATGATGTAACTCTCAAGGAGTCAGCAGTATGTTTGTCGTTTGGTGGAAGCAACCTCATTATTTCATCAGTAAAGAGATCATCTACATCTTCGGGTTTCAGACGAGGAAGGCCGAAAATCAACCTAAAAAACTGCCCGTTTCCGACTTCGATAATCACCCACCACTCAAGTGCAGTTGTATTTTCCGATACCAGCTTTGGGCTCTCGGTTAATTAATTCCCTCAAAGTTACGACATCTCCCTCAACAGTATTGATTTTTGTTAACATTCGAAACTATGGGACCGAGTCAGGTTTACTGAGATACTTTGAGACCGAGATGGGTTGTTTACAAATTATTCCTCATGGTAACAGGACCAAATTATGACGCAGCGACAAAATTAATAATGTCTTTCTTTTTAATGACTAGATGAACCCAATAATCTTTTAACGGGACCACAACTGTGGAGTAACGATCAGCGCGTCTGGCCACGAAACCAGGTGGCCCGGGTTCGAATCCCGGTCGGGACAAGTTACCTGGTTGAGGTTTTTTCGGGGGTTTTCCCTCAACCAATACGAGCAAATGCTGGGTAACTTTCGGTGCTGGACTCCGGACTCATTTCACCGGCATTACCACCTTCATTTCATTCAGACGCTAAATAACCTAGATGTTGATACAGCGTCGTAAAATAACCCAATAAAAAATAAATCTTTTAACGATCTCTCGTAGAATAATTGAATAAATTACCACAAAATAACAGCTATATCTACTTATTCACTTCCCATATCCTTCGCAAGCTATTAATTTCATAAAAACAACTTCGCGCGATAACCAATAAAACATTGTATTCAACTTTTTGAAATTTTACAATTAGTAGGAAATTTAAGAACTACATTGGCGTTTGCGAGTCAAAATGTTATCTCTCTTTACCAAATGCATCGAAATTCAATGTTTTGTCTCGCAAAAAAAAAAAAAAAAAAAAAAGATCGTTGCGAGACGAAATGCTGAATTTGGTGCGCGCCCGGCCTTAGTAGATCAATAATAAACAAGCTGTTATCTTTTTTTTGCGAAGCTCGTAGAAACTCTTACATGTAAAATTACGTCATATAGGTATGTCACATAATAGTATTGCTGACGCCAGCGTTTCTGGCGCGTGTCCTTGAGTATAATGCACAGACTGCGAGCATCTGTTGATATTGTAGCTGAGAATGGTACCACCTCCCATACACGTCATGTCAGAAATCTTCCAACCACAGTTGTCAGTCTTGCTGCCCAGACTGCGGCAAAAGTAAGATACTCGCTCTTAAGTTTCCCTACGCTAGCTTTCCTGCGGTGTGTCCTTGAGTACAGTGTCCAGTCAGTGAGTGACACTCACACTTAAAGTTCCCATTACTTATTTCACATGCCAAAAACGGTTGCGCGGCTATAGTAATGGTATAGCAATTTATTTAACGGTGCTTACGTGTTAGTACAGAGTTCATTCATCGTCGAAATTCAACTGTAGCTTGAACTGACCGACGAATTTTGCCTGGAGCCGTCTATCAGAATCAGCTTTTAATTTTACGTGAAGTCAATATACGACATGGGACTTTCAGATTTTTCTCCCTCCCTGGCAAAGCCATGCTAATAATTTTATCTACCTTTACAATAAATCGACTTCAACAGAGTTCGAATACATGAATTTCAGATCCAGTGTTTAGTATGATTAACACAGGAAGCACATCAAATGCATTAATATGTTCAGTATACACATTCCCAATAACGGACAAGTGTCAACAACGGACATTTGAGTTTATTCCAGGAAGATGACCGCTATTGGGAAGTTTAACTGTATTTCATTTGCTCTCGCTGGTGTCCTCTCTACAAGGGGAATTATTCACAAGTCCCGTCAGATTTCTGACGTCTCTCTAATTGCACTCGCAGAAGGGTCGATCAGAATCCCATCATGTGCGTTGCTGTGACTACATTTGATTGCATACACGTGGATATTATATTAGAGTCTACTGATGTGTCAGAATCTCATTTTGTTTCGCTTTTCACTGATTTAGTCGTACCAACTTTGAATCAATAGTATCTCACTTGGCTGGAATTTTTTCAGCATTACAATCATATACTTATTTATTTTTAGTTACTGTATTGTTAATTTATTTTCATTAAGTTTTAATCATGTACAACATAATATTTTTATTTTATCTAAATCTTGACTTAGTGGTTAACGTTCACGCTTCCTATTCAAGTGGTCCGTTATTCGATTCCAGGCGTGGAAAAAGGACTGAATATTTATACCTTGTCAGAAGCGGACTTTCAGATCGTACACCGTTTCCTGTAACTTAACATTTCGTTTCGAAACTACTAGGTGCGGCAGAGAAATCGGACGATTTTCAATTGGAAATAACTCAGTAGTTATGTCTATTAGGACAAATCTATTACTACCTAAAAATACTGGCTATATATGCCATTTTGTTGACATACATTTAGATTGTCTTGAAAATTATATCCTTCAAATGCTGTCCGTCTCTCTCTCTCTATGCACTGTTCAAGTTTTTCCCTGAAGTTGCGTGTCGCTCTTTCCAACCAACATTTCGTCATCAATGTTGGCAATTTCTTGGTAAATGGCAATCTTCAGGTCATCAGTTGTTTGGGGCCTGTTTACATGCACTTTGGACTTCAGGTAACCCCACAGAAAGTAGTCGCAGACGGTAAGGTCAGGCGAGCAGGGAGACCAGGGAATGTCGCCACGCCGAAAAATGATGTGCCCTGGAAACATGCGGCGCAGAACTGTCATTGAATTTTCTGCTGTATGAGTCGTGGCATCTTGCTGAAACCATACAATTTGTCTATCAATCCCACGTAGACGTTTACGAAGTTCAGGTTGAAGAAATGTCCTCAGCATTCACTATTCACTGTCACAATGTTCCCGATCTCTTAAAAAAAATGCGGACCTATGACGCAGTATCTAGACACAGCACACCAAACTAACCTTTGCACAGTGAAGCGAACACTGTGTAGTTCGTTAGGATTTTCGGGGGCCAGTATATAAAGTTGTGCTTATTAACATAACCATTTAAATGGAAATGTGTCTCGTCACTCATGAACATAACAACTTCGTCAGCCAAAATTTCCACCATTCTCTCGGCGAATGTCCTGCGTTGGACATAGTCTCCCTCATTCAATTGCTGAACAATCATAAGTTTATATGGATGAAACTTAAGACCTGAATGCAATATTTGGCGCACAGAACGTTCTGAAAGTCGCAGTGCTATAGCCTGCAGTCTAGCTGATCGATGTTGACTTCTCGTAACAGCCACTCTTACTCGCTCAATGTTATCTGGCGTTCTTATACTTCGAACGTGTCCTGGTGGTTTCTTCTTGCAAGCTGATGCTGATAAATCAAACGTTTTGTACTCGTCTCAATATGGTATTGCGAGCAGGAACCGCTCCGTGGCAGCCAACATTAAATTGGAGACGTTGGGTTTTCACAACTGAATCACCACTCTTGAAAAATGTCTCGATAACGAAAGCACGATGCTCCGGGCTCCATACTTCCATGATTACACAAAATGGCATAAAAAATGCTAACAAACGACGCTCGATCGATATCCATAACCCCTCATGTTGCTCAGTAAACGGCCTTCTAAAACCATCCGATTCCTTTGCCGCACCTTGTATAAGCAGGTCGGGGCAAATCAGTACGACCTGAAAGACACGTTATATTTGGCTAGTCGAAATAATTATTTTTACTGAGCTGAAATATATTATTTATTGTGAACATAAAGTACACAAGTTCCAGAACTTGTGTGGAACAATCAAAAGAACATTGAAAAATAAAGTTAGAAAAGAAACATTACTTAAATTCTACAAAACAATGGCTTTACCTGTATTAATATATGGTTCAGAAAATTGGACAATGAATATAAAAAATAAGATAATGGTTGAAACATCGGAAATGAAATTCTTGCGTTATGTAGCTGGATTACCCTAAGAGACCAAGTACGGAATGTTGTTATACGAGATAAGCTGCATATAATTGACTTAATTAGTATGATTCGAGAAAGTAAAAAAATGGTTCCAACATATACAAAGAATGACACTATCAAGACCAGCTAGATGCCTTTATGAATACAAACCAAAAGGAAAACGAAGTACTGGTCGACCACGACTACAATGGGAAGACGACCCCTGAGTCGGAACGAATCGGAATCGGTCCACCTTGAAGTAGATGATGATTTTTATGTTTTATGTTATATGTATTGTACATTCATATTACAATTTATGTTTATGTTTTACTTTGGTGTCTCGTAATGGAAGCAGTAGAGTGGAATCATTGCTGATCCACGAAAATCGATTCGATAAATTAGGGATGATCTAGAGCAGCACCATGGACTGAACCTACATGTCTCTACTGTGAAACGTCGCCTAGTAGCTAGCGATTTAAATGGTAGACAACCATCACGAAAATCACTCATAAATCCAAAAAGTAGGAAGGCCAGGTAAGACTTTGCAAAAATTTAACAAACATGAAACACTACAGACTGGTATAAGGTGTTAATGGATTGATGAGAGTAAATTTAATTTATTTTCTTCTGATATTGTGCAGTATGTACGTGGACCAAAAAACCAAAGAGACAACCAAAAATACCAGGTACCGACCATTAAGCACAGTGGTGGTAGCATCATGGTATGGGGATGTTTTTCTAGAAGTGGAGTTGGTCCTCTAGTCCAAATAGAAGGGAATATGGATCGTTTCATGTATAGCGACATTTTAGAAAAGAAAGTCCCATTGAACATCTCTGTGGTGAATTGGATCTACGTGTTCGTCGTAGAAGTTACTCAAATAAGGATCAGTTCTTTGCTGTTTTATTGGAAGAATGGTCACAACTTCCACTCGAGCGATTGCAAAACCTTGTGGATTCAATGCCAAACAGATGTGCTGCTGTGATCAAAGCTCGGGGGTATGCAACGAAATACTGATTTTTTATACATCTTGATTACACAACTTTTAACACTGTATCACTTCGGAATATGTATGATAAGAACTTTCTTGTGTTAAATTTTAACGTACCTTGTTAACACGTTTCGACCTATTTTCGGTCATCTTCAGAACTGGTCGTTGTTGGTCTTGGCGCCTCTTTGTTTCCTGTGTGGGTGCGTTCGTAGTGTAGAGTCAAAGAGTATATGTGTTTCGAAATTGAGTTGTGTGTTGAGAATATCGTTGGGGTGTGTTTTCGTGTGTCTATATATTTCATATTGTTCTAGTGTGTTGAGTTTCTGGCTTTTTGTTTGGATGTGCAGTATTTCCATGTCTGTGTTGATGTCTCTGTAGGTGTAGTTGGCATTTGTGATGTGTTCTGCATATGTGGAGTTGTTTTGTAATTTTGTTATGGCTGTGATGTGTTCTTTGTAATGTGTTTGAAATGATCTGCCTGTCTGTCCTATGTAGAAGTTATTGCAGGTGTTACATTTGAGTTTGTATACGCCTGTGTGGTTGTATTTGTTTGTTTGTGTTGTTTGTGTGTTGAGATGTTTTTGTAGAATGTTATTTGTTCTGTATGCGATGTTGCAGTTTAATTTCTTGAATGAGGTTGCAATTTTATGTGTGTTTTTGTTTTCGTATGTTAGTGTGATGTACTTTTTGTGTTCTTGTGTTTGTGTTATATTCTTCTGTTTTGTTGTGATTTTCTTTTGTCTTGCGTATTATGTTGCCTATTATGTTGGGGTTGTATCCTTTTTCTTGTGCTACGTATTTGATTGTGTTTAGTTCTTCGTAGTAATCTTGTTGGTTCATTGGTATGTTGAGTAGTCTGTGTACCATTGTTCGGAATGCAGCTTGTTTGTGTCGTGTGGGGTGGTTGGATGTGTTGTGTATGTGTGTTGTTGTTGTTGTTGTTGGTTTTCTGTATTCTTTGAATGTGTTTGTTGTCTACTTTTGTTATTGTGGTGTCTAGAAAATTGCGATTTTTTCCTTAGAGTTCAGAATATTTTTGTTTTATTACTATATACTTGGACCTACAAATTACTTTTGACCTAGAAGAATACTCAATTATTTTTTACGCAAAATAACTGTTTAAACTAAGTGTATGTTGGTACTAAATGGATTAAAAAGACATACTTTTCAATTATCCACTGGCATTTTTTCTATTCAATAGTTATCTTTATGTAATGTTGATATGTTTTCTACAAAATACTTTTGAGCGCTACTGTATCTAGGAGATATGCAAAGCTGGACGAGTGGGCGACGAGTTCACGGTAGATCTACTTGTGCTAGATAACCATTACCGGCGCTCTGTTTGATTGTTGATCTTCTGCGATGTGTTTGATATTGAATAAGCAGCACAGACCGCCCGCAGACCAATTGTCCAGAATCGGTTTCTGCTCGAGGTAATGCAATAACATGAGCATTTCAGACTGGCAGATACAGATACTACTAGCGGAGAGAGATTAAGCGGAGTGCAACAATGATCTCACTGCCTTTTCCTCAATAGGCCTAATAAATACGTTGTTACCTCACTTTGAAGACTGAATTCCTTGAAAATGAAAAAATGCATTGCAATCTTCTAATGTACATTGATTGCAAATCTGTGGTGTTTGGGTAAATGGGGATGTCATTTTTTGTGCAGATGAAATTTTGTTCCCCAGATGAACACACAAGTTAAATTATACAAATGAGTGTACAAAAATCAAAGAATACCATCAGTTGATGTGCTTTATTTGTGTAGAAAACTATTTGCAATAAGGGTTCCAAGTTTAATTTTCATTTTTCTCCAAACTCATTTTTATGACTTATCTCTCTTTACCCAAACACCACAGAAATAATGTTGGTCCACACATATAAACACAGTGCAGTACCTCTGTTGGAAACTACTGTTTTGGAAACTTCTAATTTGAAAAACTAGCTGACGCCCCCATTGCAGGAACACTACTCAATACGCTATTGATAAGGCGATCGCTTTGCTCATGCTCGACGTTGGCATCAAAAGTTACAGTAAAGAAGAAGAAAGAAATCTATTTAAACTTATACATGAAAATATTACTTACTGGCCTTTAAGGAACCCGGAGGTTCATTGCCGCCCTCACATAAGCCCGCCATTGGTCCCTATCCTGAGCAAGATTAATCCAGTCTCTACCATCATATCCCACACAAACTTAAATAAGAATTATTTTAGCATCTAAATTTGTACACATACAGATATAAGGAGAAGATTTTAATAACACATACAAATATAAGAATAAGTAATTACAGTGGTAACTCCTCTAAATAAAATGAGTGTTTTAACGTTACAAAAATATTTTAAGTCATTTAGACTGATACCCTTTCATAATATGAGTACATGTACTCAGACAAAAATTAAGTTGAAACTTGTAGGGAATCTGCTGCGTGGTGTTTCCAACGCTTAGAGACAAGTATTTACAGTGTTTGTACTCACACTGCTGTTTACACCACGTTCTCTATCTACCAGTCACTGAGATCATCGTTTGGCAGTGGTTACATCGTCTAGGTAGGGGCAGGCACAAAAGACCAATAATGTAATACACCGTACATACAAACGTATAAAATGACCTTTGATTGGCTAATAATTTTTACCCGCATGTATAAACAACGAAGGAACTCCACTGTATACATACTTTGTCCACTGTGCGGAGAAAAGGACTCCTGGAAACATATTTTATTACAGTGTGTCGAATTGGAACATATCCGGAAAAAAATATCTACCACCCTCGATGCTAAGTCAGAATAGGAGTTCGCTTGCATGTCTTGACCTCATGGGGAATAGAGAATGGGAACAAAACACTGGATTGTTCCTCTTGAAGGGGAGACAGATTAGAACTCCAGCTGTTGCAGTTTGTGATGCGAACTGACGAAGGGATACTCAATTATACACTTTTATGCCTGTTTAGGTTAGGATATATTATATAATGTGTTTTGTTTGTGTCATTTTTATTTTAATCTGTGTGTTCTTTTGGAAAGTGGTTGGATCTAACTATAGGTGAGGGGGGTGAAACCTACAAAGTAGGACTTGTTTTAGGTACAAAACACATACGTCAGAAGACCCCTGCATTGGATTTAAGAGGTAATTATGATAATATAACATCTATACGTATAATATTATTCAATAAATGTATCTATCTATCTATCTATCTATCTATCTATCTATCTATCTATCTATCTATCTATCTATCTATCTATCTATCTATCTATCTATCTATCTACCTATCTATCTATCCATCTGCCTGCCTGCCTGCCTCTCTGTCTGTCTATATATATATATATATATATATATATATATATATATATATATATGTCTGTCTGTCCATCCATTCATCCACCTACCTACCTATCTACATACTGTTATAACGGTTTAAATGTTTGTGATTCAGAGACATTTTATATTTACACACGGGCTACATAGGTCGCAGAGGACCCACAGAGTAGACTCCCACATCGCTGGACTTAAATTTACTTGACTCTGTTTTCCGGGATTTTCTTAAGGAACCATCCACGAACGCGGATCGAGGAAAAGTGTCGTGAAATTACCGTCGACTTACTGCACCGCGTTGTAATTATCGTGACGTTTCGTCTCCAGACATGTTTGGAAGTCGGAGAGGGTCATATTGAACATATTTTATCATTTAGCCTATGATGCGCGACTTGTCGGACACTCTGTATGTCATTCCCAACGAATTATAAGGACAGTAAAGAAAGCATTAATAAACTACGACGAGAAATAATTATTAGGTTTTCTAAACAGCTGTTAGTCGATTACCACAAACTACTGGAGTCAAATGATGCACACCACACTATGTAAAGAGTTGGCAGAATGTGACTTAACCCCAGTTGTTTGGAGTAGTGGGCCCGACAGAGTAGGTGACACTTCAGATCACACCTATTTGCTAAGAATTTTGAACATGTACTGTACGTAGTTCTGAAACGCTGGCGATATTAAGTTCCAGCACACAGTGGAATGCCCAAAAGGCTACTTCAGAATACAATCACAGGCAGGCCTAAATCACGTGTCATATTGTTTCCACGGCAGGCTTACGGCTAATTTGATACATTCAGCGCCTCGCACACAAAAAGCTGCGAACTGTATATTCTGAACAATTACACAGGTCATCACATTCGGAACGGAAAAACAGGCATGCCGTAGGCGGGATTCAAAAACAAATTATCAAAGCTGTATCACTGTCACGTTACAATTATCATTTTTCGCCAGTAGTAAAAGACGTGTTTACTGCATTTATGGTCTTAACGTCAAAGTAGTTTCTATATTATTTTATTCATTTAGCTAGCTAGTAAGCAAAGTGAGTACAAATTAAAATTATAAAACAAAAATAAAATATCACATGTGAATTTAGGAAGTGTGCCACGTGCACCAAACAAAAGACCAGAAACACTCCACTGACTAGTGGGAATGTTATATTTCTCACTTAGATAAGGGATGCAGGACTCATAAATGGATTTCTTCTCCTCATCAACGTGTTGTGCCTGCAGGGCATCCCTCTCAAACCGGATTGTAGGATCAATAACTAATCCCTTAGATTGAGTCCTGCGGATGGCTACAATACCTGTTCTTCTGTTCGAATCTAAAAATGAAACGCAGTAGATCTCCTCGTATACTTCCCATCCACGACGCTTGAGGACATCAGCAATACCGGTCCTGGCCTTATGGTGTCGATTGTTGAGCAGCAGCTCCGTTTTTCGACAGAATCCCAACACGTGACCAAGAGTTTCCGTCTCGTTGCAGCCGGGATGGCAACAACGGGTTGTGTTGAAACTTCTTAGTGAACTTTTTCGCCCTTATTGTGGGCATCATAATTTTCCAATAAATTTTATGTGTAACCTTGTCAAGCATTTTCAATTATTTATTTTTAATTGGTGGTTATTTTAAACTTTTTAAACTTGTTTATTGCAATATGTTTAACATAGATTCACTTACTTTTATATAGGTATCTACTTATCAGCCTGATGATGCCCATAATAAGGGCGAAAACGTTCACTAATATGAATTAGTAAAAATAACTTTTTGATATTTTTGCTATAATTAATAAGTCAAAGAATGAACAATTAAATCTTCACATTTTCGTATTAGAATTTTGTTGTACTCTATTCAAGTAATAAGCTGTCAAAATCTGCACAGCCTTATTATTTCCATCCTGTATATGAAATGGAAATAAATTTCAACTTCCCTACTGGAATCGATATTTTGTCCGTTTCGTTTGCAGCATATTTTCTCTCGGAAAGACGATGGCTACATACTAACTAGACAGCGCTAATCAAGCATTCCGCCAGCAAGTAACAACAGCGAGACAGAGGGAGGAAGTAACTTACTAAAGCTGAGCAACTTGAATAAGCAGAGAGAAGGAAATATAGGAAATGAAGCACTGCCGGCGTTCATCTTCATCTTTATTCATCGGATTTAGTAATTCATCATCAGAATCCGGCGTCATTATGCGCCCTCTTGCCAAAACCAGTCCCACACCAACACAAACAAGAACTTGTTAGAAGCTGGGTGAAAAACTGACATCCAGGTCAGCAAAGCAATTTTTCACTCAGATAGGAGACTTCCGTCATCCAGCTGACACCCATTATTAGACACTATGCTACTCGTGTGCTAACGAATCGTTTGAAAATCCAGAACAGGCGTCTTCAAATGGCAGACTCCGGTCCGGATCCGGCCTATTCTATTAATTATTCAATTTCATTCACGTAATATAAATTTTATAGGCTACAATTAGGTTAGGTTACCTATAGGCGCGGGAAATACAGGTGGTGGGGTAGCTAGTTTTTAAAAAATCGCTAGCCGACCAATGTCAGCTATGCCTTATTTCGAGCATTACTCCTTGCTAAAGGAAAGCATTTTCCATAGCTCGACAAACGCATTACACATTTCTCGCTGTAGTGTGCCACGGGCCTAAGAAAGCATCAATCTTAATCCGGCACTTTTTTTTAATTCTTATTTTTTTAAACTTATGTAGGCCTATACTTATAAAACTTACACAAAACTTCAATTCAAAATAGCCTATTTATTATTCTCTAAACTTTATAAACAATAGGTATACTTCAAATTCAGCAATTATCTCTAAATTTCACACTTACGAGTATTAAACTTTTTCAGGTTGACATCTATGATATACTAAAACTACATAAGCAAAACAGGCAGTTGTCGTGACTACCATTCTCAATTATATTAGTTGATTAATTTCAGTTACAATAGGCCTATCTCATTGATGTTTTCTGAATTACATAGCCGACTCTTTCTAAATTACAATGGAAGTTTTCTGAAATACAATTGATCTTTTCTGAATTTCAGTTGTACAATCCGAATTATACATGTGCTGTATTCCGAAATTCATTTAATTAAATCTGATATAAAATTGACGCTTTCGGAAAGACTACTGATCTTTTCTGAATTACATCTCGAAAAGGTATAGTAGGATAGATATATTAATCACTTTTTCTAGGTATCATTTTATTTTGTCACAATTTTAATTCCTGCTTACTTTAATCTCGTTTTTTGTGTATTTTTAAAGTTATTTTAACGCACCCAAAAAATATTTTCAGCTCTTCAACAGTTTTCTTGCAAATTAAATAAAAAGGTTGTCGTGTTTCCTGCCATTAGGAAATCTGGTAACCCTACTATAGTGCCTAAGGGTACGTGCAAAACGGAGCCTGGTTGATACTTGGTTTGATATAACTTTAATATGAATGTGGTTGAAACTTGACTGCGGATTAAGATTTCGGCCAAAATTATATCTGTGAAACGGCTCTTATATCATGCTTTGTTATCGTTTATTAATTAAGAAGTTTGAAGGAAATTATTCAGTTCATAATATACTGTAAAATGAAATCGGGAAGACCAAGAATTAGTGATAGGCCTATTCAGGTTGTGGGAGTTCTTCAGGCAAACGAATATCTAGCTTCTATGTCTTTTATATCTGGACAATGTATTTAAAAATAGGCTTAAGGACTTTACTAATAGACGCTAATTATACACAGTATTTAAAGGGTGTTATTCAAGTGTTGTATTAGTGAAGAATTATGTTGTGTCAGTGAAGTGTGTAGTGTAAGTGAAACGTATTCCTGTCAGTGAAGCTTTATAGTTTATAGTGGCAGTGCAAAGTATTTGAACAGTGAAATGTTTTTGAAGTGTTAGTGAAATCAGGATAGAATCAGTGAAATGTGTCGTAGTTCCAGTGCAGTGAGTGAGTTGACAGCGAAATGAGTGTAATGTTGAAAGGTAATTGTGCAGATAAGAACATATCATACTCGTGGGTTTTAGTTCGATCTTAGGTTTAAGATACAAATTAGATTTATTTCAAATGTTATTTTAAGTGATCGTTTCATTTAATTTAGGATATTCCCTGTTGTTGTTGTTGTTGTATTTATTATTATTATTATTATTATTATTATAAATTATTGTTTATATTAATTATTAGTATTATTATTAATTGTATTTTAATTAATAAGTTTATTATTGTCATTATTGAGTGTAATTAGTTACCACTGCCACCGGGTATATACCCATTGCAGTGTGAATAAATACATACATACAAAGTTATGATTAATACTACAAATGGAGTATTTTCTGGAATACAGAAGGTACTAAATCAACGTTTGACTGATGTTGATTATGCAGATGCTGTATATATGTATGTCTTTAAATCACAGATTTAACGAAAATTACATACATTAAAAGATGAAGCAGAAAAGACAAATTAAAGTAAACGAAAAAAAAAAAACAAAAAAAAAATAAATAAAAAACAAAACAAAAAACCGCGGATCAGTAATAAAAATAAACAACTATAAAGAATCGATAATACGTTTATCTATTCGGGTGTAACAGTGGAAAATGACGGGAGAAAGGATACAATTCAGTATACAGGTTAAACCACGAATAATGTCATTAATTTCAGTGGGTTATTCTTTAAGAGATTTCAAACAAAAAAAAAGTTTAATACAAATTTGCTCGTTTTTGCATCCTTTGCGAGATAAAAATTGTTATATATGAAACATTTCAAAGCGTGTTTTAGGGAAGACGTTGATTTAATTCCCAATCTGCTCAGTCAATTTAAGAGAGCAGTTTATTACGATAGTAGATTATTGAAAGAATTTTAGTTTTGTCCTTTAAATGTGCATAAATTTGATCCGAACAATTTTAAAATGTTACATTTGTTCGCACCAAATTCCGACCATTTAAAGGACAAAACTAAAATTCTTTCAATAATTTATTATCGTAATACACTGCTCATGATAGAAGAACTGAAATGTAAAACAGATGAAACGTATAGGGGAGAGTCGGGTAGTATCGGACATCGGGTAATATCGGACAGTGCGTTTCTTTCATCTACCACCATATGGTAGTACCTGAATGACATGGTTACGTTTCTCTATGCGACATCACAGAAACGTAACCATGTCGATCAGGTACTGTCATCGTGTGGTAGATGAAAGAAACTCACTGTCCGATATTACCCGCTGTTCGATACTACCCGACTTTCCCCTAATAAGATGTCTTTCACGACATCCATTGCCTTTAATTTTATAGTCTTCACCGACGTTTCAACTTTGCTTCTAAATATTTTAATAAACATTAGTACTATGCATAATAATGCTAGGGTCCAATATTAGCCTGTGTAATGACCTGTAAATAACTTTGGTAGGCCAGTGCATAATTCTGTGGGATCATTACGCCTGTTTCTAGTTGGTTGCATAGCTTAAATTACATTTTGTGGTTTATAATATTCGTAATGAAAATTATAATGTCAAAGGTTACGTACATTCATCGCCTAATAATTCATATACACATTTTTGTAGATGGTACTGTATAATTTCCTATCGAACGGACTAGGTTTCAGTTCCCTTCACATCTTACGAGACGTACTATCGAGAACTGTTTACCATGTTAATCTCATTTGACCACAGGACTATATCATGTATCTCATTATCTCATCGTATTTCGATGTTTTGCACATAAACTATGATTCTGTAGTGCGTTGATACTCATTCGTTCATAATATTCTGCCCAAGGGCAGGTCTTTCACTGCAAATCCAGCATTCTACAGTCTTTCCTATTTCCTGCCTTCCTCTTTGTTTCCTCACACGATCTATTATTTTAATGTTGTCTATCATCTGATATCTTCTTCTGCCACGAACTCACCCGTTCACCATTCCTTCCAGTGCATCCTTCAGTAGACAGTTTCTTCTCAATCAGTGACCCAGCCAATTCTTTTTCCTCTTTCTGATCAGTTTGAGCATCATTCTTTCTTCATCCACTCTTTCCAACACAATTTCGTTTCTTACTCTGTCTGTCCATTTCACATGCTCCATCCTTCTCATTATCCACATTTCAATAATGCTTCTATTCGCTTATCTTCGCTTCGTCGTAATGTCCATGTTTCTGGCCCATACAATGCTACACTCCACACAAAGCACTTCACTAGTCTCTTCCTTAGTCCTGTCTCCAGAGATAAGCAGAAGATGCTCTTTTTTCTATTAAAAGCTTCATTTGCCATTGCTATTCTCCTTTTGACTTCTTGGCAGCAGCTCATGTTACAGCTCATCCCAAGTATTTGAAGCTGTCCACTTGCTCTACTGCCTCATTTATAATTCGTAAGTATGCCTTCTTTACTTTTCTTCCTGTGACCATGGTCTTCGTCTTGTTTGCATTTATCTTCATTCCATACTGCTCACTGCTGTCATTTAGCTCCAGTAGCAATTCCCTTAGTATCATCTCCTCTTCTGTTAACAACGTCATATCAACAGCAAATCTTACACACTTTATTCTTCTTCCTTCTACTATCACTACTCCCATGTTCTTAAAACAATTCTCCACTAAATCCTCCAAGTAGATGTTGAACAGCGTAGGTGATAAAGGGCATCCTTGTCGTACTCCTTCCCTATTTCACTTCCTTCTGACATTTCTCCTACTATTCTCACTTTGACTCGTTGTTTCATATAAAGGTTACTGAACAGCCTCCTCTCTTTCCAATCCACGCCAATTTTCTTTAGGATCTCCATTAATTTATTCCAATCCACTCTGTCAAACGCCTTTTCTAAATCCACAAATTCTATATACCCTTCTTTATCCTTCTCTAGGTAGCGTTAATACCTTGAAATATAATATGAAGAAAACGTTTCATGAGCATAGTAAATATTTTAGAGGGTAGTAGTATGGCTGTTGCGAGTAAGAAAGTTTATATAAACATGTGTCCAATTTTCTACCGGTGTGGAGATACAGCTGTTTGAATGTTACGCATAGAAAGCCTTACAGAAGGTATGAATGAATAAGAGACAAATTATTACTTACTTGTTGCATTTAATGCTTGATTGAAGGCCTTACAAAGTTATGAAGAAAATAAAAGTGACTTATGATTGCATTTATTATTTTATTCAACATTTACTTATAAAGTTATATTTTAATAACTGAAATCAACTTACTAAAGTAACACTTTAACATTAAGGAGGGATAAAGTATCACTTTAACCACTGTATGAGTAAAGTACAAACACTACATTTAGCTATAATATTTATTATAGTTATTAAGGGGATACTCCGCTGAAAATCATGAAAATTTTCCGAAAAAAATTATGGCTATTTCACTTCTTTAGGATGTATATTTTCATATCCCAAATGGGTTTAGTTCAATTCCGATCACAAATATGTTTAATTTTGTTTTTATTAAGGCTGTAAGAGCTTTAAAGTGCTGTGAAGATTTATTTTTCATCAAAGAATTCTTTTTTACAAATTTCTCATTACGAATGTAGTAACTTTTTGTTCTAAAATTTGCTCCCTGAAGTTACTGGATGAATGTAGCGTAGGAGGATTTAAATAGGTATGTGTTACATAAATATTCATTAGGATATTTTCACATCCATTTTCCCGTAATTTTATTTTTCTTGATTCAACACCAACTTTTTTTATGCCAAATATTAATCAATCTGGATGAAATTTTTACTGCCAGTATTTATGAGGTAGCTTCATGTTTCTATGCAGTTATTTTGTAAGAAACGCAGCTAGTTTATTATATTAACATTTCTTTCATGATTTATAGAAAAAAACAATATTTTAAAACAATGTTTGAAAGTGAATCAATGAGATATTTTATAAAATGAATGCATATAAATATTTCTTTATGATTTGTGAATGTAACCTAAACAAAGGAAGCATAAAAATTGAGATTTTCTACTAAAAACTTGGGTTTGAAAATAGTTCTAAAAATGAAAAAAAAAATAAAAATCAAAAGCCAAAATTATTTGGCAGTTCAAAATTTTGATTTTGTTAGCCCTTTACAAAGTAAACTTGCTTTCAAAATTTGGTGGAAAAAAGAATGATTAGGGAAAAAGTTTTTCATTTTTAGTGAAGTGTCCCCTTAAATTTAGTTGAATTTAAAAACTGTGAAATGTAAATAAACATTATCTTTGCCCATAATCATACACATTTATATTAATATTGCAACTTGTATTACCATTCAAACGACAAAAGGGAACACCAGTTTCTTCAAGGCCGCGCCCAATAATGTTGCAACTTGCGCCGAACTGCCAGCAGCAACTTCTTTTGATGCAGCATTAACAGATATCTTCCTACATGTTCCTACTTTATTTGTAATGGATTCTTCAATGTAGCTTTCTGCTACACAAGACGATTTCCACCCGCAGTGTCTCTTAATTGTCAATAAATCAGCCCCAGAATTAGCCAACAAACTCGCCGTTGAACGTCGAAAACAGTGCCCTGTATAAGATTCTGGAAGAGGGAGTTTTAAGAATTCCACTATAAGCTTGGGCATCTTTCACAACGTATTTATCCCAACAGGTTATACTGTACATTTTTCACCATGATAGCAGATGAAAAATTTATTGCCCGCTACATTAGATGGGCGAAAACTTCTGTATTCTCTACATATTTTCAATGGATTTACATTAAATCTTTCGTCAATGATTGTGAAAGACCCTGAGAGGATAAAAAGAAAGGAGGGAGCATTCGAAGAAAATATGCTTGATATCGGTGCGACGAATATGACGTCAAACTACACCTTTTATGCTCCATAACCCTACGCCAAATACCGACAATCGCCAAATATGCAAATGCTACTATCGGTTTCGGTCAAACGTAAACGGTTTAGAATGGATGTGGAGGTAACAGGAGTATTAGCAGATTATTGTATAAATGTAAATTTCACTGTATATTTATTAAAAGTGTTACGGTTGTGACATGGATTGAACATTTCATTTCCACATTCTTTCTTTTATCAAGAAGGATGTTGGCACTCCTTCACATGTAAAAGCATAGGGGGACATATTCCACAGTTGAGCCGAACAGAATATTAGCTTATTTAAAAAAAGTAACAGTTGCTGAACTTGGCTGCATTTTTTAAATATTCACAACAACATGAAACAATTTGTAATCGTAATAATACGAACAAAACAGCTGATAAACACAACGGAAAAAGGGATGAACTATGGGTAATTTGACGACCATACTAGTACGCATCTTTGGTTCCACTGTTTCAACTTTATGGCCCAGGGTTGGAAAGACTCCCCTTTGTTTCTGTTAATGGAATTCTGACTACCATAATGTAACCTCTGTCTTCAACGTCATTAACCTTCATTTTGTATAACTCATCAATTTTAGATTCACCTGCTACACCCATGAATGCCACAACTTTCATTAAAAAATATATCTCATTGGGAGCATCAGCCAAGAATATGTTTACATTCTCTCTCTAAAAAAATTTTGGATATCTTTGGTTTAGTCGACTTGGTTGGCGAGTTGGTATAGCGCTGGCCTTTTATGCCCAAGGTTGCGGGTTCGATCCCGGGCCAGGTCGATGGCATTTAAGTGTGCTTAAATGCGACAGGCTCATGTCAGTAGATTTACTGGCATGTAAAAGAACTCCTGCGGGTCAAAAGTCCGGGACATCCGGCGACGCTGATAAACCTCTGCAGTTGCGAGCGTCGTTAAATAAAACATAACTTTAACTCTTTGGTTTATATCCTACGGACTTCCTTTTAAGAAAGCTAGAACTTTAGCAATCTTCGATATATCGACATTTTCTTTTAGCGATAATGTCGCTTTCAGCATAGAATAATATGACCATAAGCTTGAAACGCTTACCTTCTGAGATTTTTCAGAAAAATACACCAAAACAATATCTTCATTCACATCTCTGATTTCATTGCCTCTTCTCCAATCACAGAACACGTCATACTCCTTTTCGTATGTAGATTTAGATTTAGTTGATATAACACACTTGGCTTCCTTCAGAACTTTACCTGGTATAAATGCCTTCTCTTCTTCTCTACGATAGTACCGTTAAACATTTTCCTAAATATTATTAATGAATCAATTACCGTATCATTCAAACTACAGCAGCAATGAAAACAGTTACCTAGAAATGATTAGCCTACATCGATTATCTCACATTACGTATTACGATGTTTGTGACATACATATCCACACAGCCGTGCTCTAAATATATACCATGAATGAATTACTAATAGTTTACAAGTATAATATTCTATTAACCCTTCTCCGGGCAACCAGGGTCCGTCGGACCCTGGCACTACTATTTTTGTGAATAAAATTAAAACTATAATTTCTACCTACTTGAAATTTCATGACTTTGTTAATTTCTGTGTTTTTTATAGTTAGGGAGAAGGAAAATATTGTAGTATTTTGCACACATGTTCTAGAACACTTTTACTTCTTTAAAGTCTTAACCGGGCATGCAGGGTCTATTGGACCATAGTATATTTTATTGGTTTTTCTCACTTCGTAACGAGGTTTCACTGTTTCAAACCATTCAGTGATAATCTGACGGCAATGGAATGTTGGTAAAATTATTTCCGAAGCTCAACAACAATGACATTTTAAAAAATGGACCAATTATGTATTATAATAAATATAAATAAGTCATTGTGAAGTTATGCTAGCCATAATACGGTGTAGTTTATAATAGAAAGAGTGACAATCTCTCACCTTTACAGTATTTTTATATGGGTGTAATTGTTATGGAAAAGCCAAAGAAAGTCAAAGAAACAAAGGTACGGTCTTTAGATGTTACAGTATATTTGAATGCATCTTAGTTATACTGAAGAGTTGTAATTAGGTCAAATATTCTGACAGACTCAGCGTAAGTACTTGTGTGAAGAATCCATTCAGGATTTACTTAGGGAACCTGACCTAAGAAAAGACATTCTAGCTACGAGCCAGACGATAACGCCGATAATAGCAAATCTGATCATCAGAGTGAAGCATCAGAAGTTAGTAATCATCATTTAGAGCCACCATATGACCCTGAAACCCTCATGATGAGGATCTATCTATCAATGAGAAAAGCAGTTATCGCCAATGTGATCCACAAGAGGTTAGTGTCGACCGTCTAGAACTAGGATATGGCGGGAAGCATTTGTTCAAACTGCTAATTTCTTTGGTAAAGATGGCACCACGTGGAACTCTCAGCCTAGGGCTCACAATATTATCAAAGGGTCAATAAATAAATTCACTCTTTCACCTGGGAAATCTATTGATGCCTTCAATCTTTATACTGTTTCAGTTATAAATGACATAGATAAATAATCAAAAGGCTAAGCGGCTGTATTTAGAAAGAAATGTTGCACACCCATGGAAGTGTTGTAACGACACTGAATTGCGGCCATTTTTCGGTCTACTAGTAACTGCAGAACACCTGAAGGCAAATTACACTAATTATGACATTCCATGGAGCAGCTTGTATGGTGTTCCAGTATTTAGAGCGACCATGGGTCTCAAGATATTCAAATCTTTGCTAGCGTTTACTTGCTTTGATGACAAAGCAACAGGATCCATTTGCCGTGAGAAGGATAAGTTTGCCCTGGTTATAGATGTCTGGGAAAATGTGAATTCGAATTAAAAAAAATATTAGGCCTATATTCCTTGTACTGATATAACGGTTGATGAGCAACTTATTCCATTCCGTGGTACATATCCTTTCAAGGAATACATGCCATCAAAACCTGACAAATATGGCATGAAGGTATGGTGGACTTGTGACTCCAAAACCTTCTATCCCCTAAATGGTCTGCCATACACCGGAAAAGAAAACTGTGTAAGGATACACTCTGGAGTAGGTCGAAGGGTTGTAAAAACGCTGTCTTATCAAAGAACAAACAGAAATGTAACTTGCGATAACTACTTTACTGACAAAGAACTCGCTGAGAATCTCCTCAGTAATGGTCTCACCTTAGTTGGAACAGTACACAAAAAAAATATGTATATTCATCTCTCCTGAGTTCCAGCCAAATAAAAGACGGCCAGAGTGTTCATCCATCTTCGGATTTACAAAATATGTAACCTTCGTTTCAATGTACCAAAACCAAATAAGGCAGGAATTTATTCTTTCTGCAATGCACCACACACAAACCATTTCGGAAGAAGAAAAGAAACCACAAATTATTCTTCACTGTAATAGCACAAAAGAAGATACTGACACACTCGATCATTAGTGAATGCATATGTGTGCAAGAGACGTACAAATCGCTGGCCATTTGCATTTTTATGAATCTTTTATATATGTGGAATTACTGCATTTGTTGTGTGGATGAACCTTCATCCTTCGTGAAATCTTGTAAAACAGAACAATAGGAGGTTGTTCCTTGTAGCTGTTGCTGAAAGTCTCATCCAACCTCAAATTGAAAGAATACCTAGAGTAGGACTTCAGAAAAAACTGTAATCGCCATTGGTCCTTTCATGCCAAGTGCTAGTAGGCCTCTCCATCAACTGCGCCCCAACTACAGGAGAGCACTAAAAGGTGTCATATGTATCAGTATGAAAAAAGTCGCAAACAAAAACAAAGCTATGATAATTGTGGCCAATCTGTGTGTGATGAGAACAGTGAAGTGACCCGCGTGTGTAAAAACTGTAAGAATGATGATGAGTGATGACGTGTGAGAGTGATGACGTGTGAGTGTGAGAGTGATGACGTGTGAGTGTGTGAGAGTAATGACGTGTAAGTGTGAGTGTGGTGATGTGAGAGTGTGAGTGATAATGTGTGAGCATGTGAGAATGATGACGTGTGAGAGTGATGACGGGTGAGTGTGTGAAAGTAATGACGTGTGGGAGTGTGTGTGTGTGTGTGTGTGTGCTAGAAATGAGAAAATCTAAAATTTGTGTAAATGTGTGTGCGTTTTACGACGAAAGTAAAAAAAAAAATTGTAGATCATACACTAAACATGTTTCTTTTATCGCATGAAAAACCTATTAAAATTATATCATTTATGTATATTATCATTGGATACATTGGTCACTATAATAATATCATTATTAAACAAGATTAATATTGTGTACAATAAAATGATTTTCTTCTGTCAATGTATTAAAATGGCATGTGGATCCGACGGACCCTCCTTGCCTATCAACGTTACAGAAGTAGGTTGCCCGGAAAAGAGGATGCGAAGAAGTATCTTTAACTTTATGTGTTGAATAAAATATTGTACGGTAAAAGAGAATCAAGACACATTTATACACTCGCGGGAATTAACACGCTCGAATGACTTGTCGCGTGTCAATCCTTCCGCTCGTGGATGAAATACGTCTTGATTCTTTAGTACCATAAATAACTATTAAATGATGTTATTAATTTTCAACAGTTTAAAGTAGTTATTCAAAAATAACACCACCGACTTCAAAGTACTCTTCAACTTCTAGACAATAGTACTTGTTCTTCTGAAGTCGACTTGAATAATTTTTGTTATGAGAACAGAAGTATTTATAATGCGAAACAACTGTCCGAACACAGGTTTGAACCTCTTAAGTAACCAATAAGGCATCACTCATGAGACAATAGGTCAGGAGATAACGGAGTAGGGTGGCCAGTTCCTTCCCCCCTCCAATGCATGCATCGCCGATTAGCTACATAATCCACTAATCAGACTTCAGATGCATACAAACAATTGTCTTCCTCTGACACATATCAGGTGAGATGTACTGCCTGATAATAGATATACTTATCAGTCAGAACCTCAATCAGAGGTAAACATCTCTAGTGTTTAATTTTTTCTTTCCAGACCTCGCTTTTTACTAATCTCCAGAGAAAATAAATCAAAGAATTAAGGTCCGGGGACCTTGGTGGCCATGAACACGATCACCTTGGCCGATCCATCGTCCAGGGGATGTTAGACTTAGATGATGTGTCACGTGAGGGCTGTAAATATTAAGGGGTTTCGTCATTCTGAAAGACTATGCACAAATACTACTCGTTGCAGCCAATGGATTCTTCTCCAATAATAGTGGAAACTCCTTTTGTGGAAAGTCTGTGAGACGATTTGGTAACACAGGAGGCCCAGTCAATTGATTGTCGATCATATCACACCACACATTAACAGAGAAGCGATGTTGAGAACTTATAAGAAAGTCAGTAAATCAATAAATGCTATAAATCAGTCATTTGTCTCTCCTAAGGTAGTTCGTGCGTGATATTCAAACGGCTATATCTCCACACTAATTGGAAAGTGGATACATGTTTACAAGAACTTTTTCACTTGAAATAGTCTGTACTACCATTTCCCGAAATATTTACTATTCCTCCTGAAACACCCGGTATATAGTGCAAGTTTCCCCAAATTCCTTACATTTCACTATCGTCATCGCATAGTATCTGTAGCTGGAACAGAAATTTGATGTTGAACTATTTCACTTGCTTATGAAAATCTTGTGCATTGAAGGATTGAAATTTGAAAGTCATTCCTTTTCCAGCCATGTGATCATTTCGAACCAAAACTAGATATTTACAAGTTGAGGAACTCTCTTGCCATGTTGTCAGCATCGCACAAATTAACCCTTAAGAATGTGCAGAACAATCATAAAATAAATTCACAACTTATGGCAATGGGAATAAACCTTCATTTCAGTGCTGAAAGTAGAACATAATTCCTTTTAATTTGCAATCCGAAACACAACAGTTTGCGTTCTGGTGGAGAATACGTAATAATTAACTGTGATATTAATTTTCTTTCTTATTCTTCTTAACCTCCCGACTTACCACCGCGGATAGGAGAGGGAGATTCATCTGCTCGTACACTAGACATCTCACGAATGCGGGCCTTCCTTGTCATGGGATCGATATGACGCAGAGCCACCGCTGAGACATCACAAGACAACGGACGAATACCCAGTCTCATGGACAGAAAATAAATGTATTCCACATCCTACTACGGGAATCATCCCGTGCCGTGGCGTCGCGGTCTAAGGCATCCTGCCTAGGACTCGCGTTACGGAATGCTGGTTCGAGTCCTCATGGGGAAAGAAATTTTCTCATGAAATTTCGGCCAGTGTATGGGACCGGTGCCCACCCAGCATCGTGTTGCACTTGGGGAGCTACGATAGGTAGCGAAATCCGGTTGCGAATGCCAGCTATAACGGCTGGGGGGGATCATCGTGCTGACCACACGATACCTCCATTCTGGTTGGATGATCGTCCACCTTTGCTTCGACATGTGGGCGTGAGGCCAGCAGCCTGCTGGTCGGTCTAGGCCCTTCACGGGCTGTAGCGCCACGGATTATTATATTATTACTACGGGAATCGAACATCGAACTATTTATGCAAATCTGCCTTTTAAGTAAACCTCCCTGTGAAGCAGACTTGAATAATTTCAAGGGAAAATTGTTCCGGGGCCGGGTGTCGATCCAGGGACCCTTCGCTTAGCGCACGAATGCTCTACCGACTGAGCTACCCAGGAACTACACCCGACAGCGTCCCAATTTTTTCCCTTTATATTCATACAACTCAAGTGGGCTGACAGAAAACTACACTTCAAGTCACACAGAGTTTGTGTGCACTTAATGTTTGGTTTCTGACGTCTTGTCAGCCCACTTGAGTTGTGTGGATATAAAGGGAAAAATTGGGACGCTGTTGGGTGTAGTTCCTGGGTAACTCAGTCTGTTAGAGTATTCGTGCGCTAAACAAAGGGTCTCCTGGAACGATCCATTTGTTTGAGAAGAGCATACACTATCCGCATAGACACAGCGGCAGACGTGATATTAATTCCTCTATAAATTTAAAGAATTCGTAGTAATTAGCCATGATAAAAATTAATCTGTAAATTAAAAAACTTAAATGTCTTTAATATTGCTGTTCCAGGTGACCAGAAGATTAGGCAAGAAGGTCATAATTGAATTTCTGATGGTGCTACAAATATCATATTCTGCATGTGTTTAAGGCAGACAGCAAAGTAAGGTAAGGGAATACAAGTTTTATGCCTTGCATTACAACCAAGAATTGGGTTTATGACTTTTATTCTAGGTCTCAACATGCAATGTTTCTTTACTGGACGTTTCTACCAAAAGTTCTTGCCCTATTTCAGCCTCAGTCGATGTTTATATCGCACACAGTTCTCCATTGCTTATGATTCAATTTCAACATCAATATGTAGACCCATTTGGTGTTGATTAGCTGGGGATTTCTAGCTGCGATTCATTTGTACACTGCTCGTCTTACGCGCCTCGTCAGAAGTGCATAATTAGCTCGCACTTGTTTCCATTAAAACTTTTCAGCATGAACGTACTTATCCGTTCTCCGTTGGTGCCCGCTAGTCTTACACGAGATAAATTAAACTGTAACCACTTTATAAAATACTTGATATTGTGCGCATAGTACATACTTAATTTATTTTATGCTCGACCATGCCGAAATGTAGTAATTATACACCTGGTAGCAGTCCTTTAATGCATGTCATTAAAGTACACCTAGTCATTAAAGTTCTGGTTTTCGTTTATTCTCGGATATGCAATCGAAAGACAACTAGCAAAACGTCATGCAGGCTGGAAATCCAATACTGTCGCAGAAGATTATGTTCTGTTACTATAATAATTAGCGTTAATTGTAAATAATATTCAAATAAATTCAACTTGTCATCTCGTTTTCCAATGTCGAATTCAATTTCAAGGTTATATCAAGTTCAACGTTTATCTTACTAGATTATATCAAGGTCGTCGACATTCGTTGCCCGGAAAAAATCAATACTTTCGCGTCTGCGCACATCTCACAATTTACGAGATTAAACAAGGTCAGTTCGCTCCCCAGTCACATAACCATAATATGAATACTTTCAAATTTCAAATTAGAAATATGGTCGAGCATAAAAAGTCGTATGAAATTTGCTATAATGGTAATTAAGTTGCTGGTATGAAAATTATGAAACTCGCTTGCGCTCGTTTCATAAACATCCTCGCGTCTTAATTACTATCATTATAGGCTTGTTGCATAATGTACTATTAATAAAATCACTTACAGCGTCCTTAAGGGGAGTGACGGGTGAAATTTTGGTCGTTTTCTGGTAAAAATACGAATCAGCAATATTTTATTTATAATATGTTGATCAAGTTTCAATGCTCTATGGCGCTCGAAACTATAAAAATTACGCAATATATAAATGGCTGCACCTTTCAATTTCAATTCAATGCAAATTTTACAAACTCTTTTCTCACACTTTTTTTCAGCACGTTTCGTCAGGTTCGAAGTGTAAAGGCTCGTACAATTTTGATGCTAGGAACATGAAATTTTTACTACATGTTCTTTACACTATGGCCAACAAAATAGCGCATGGGGTTTATGATTAAATTAATGTTTTTTTAAAATAAAAATGAAATATTTATAGTGGCAATGAAAATGTTATATTTTTAGGTATGCAATACTTGTACGTTTTTCCCCTTTTGTAGTAAAGATACAGGAAAAGTGTTGCGTGATATTTTTGTAAATATGCCATTGGTCTTGCAACAAAAAAATTCAAAACTCCACAGAAATGAAACTTCACCACATGATTATCTATCAAATCGTGATTATGTGTACAAGAAATCAAGGACGTAGCTTGAAAAATGCAGAAAATAGAAATTTCACCCATCACAACTTTTGCAGTAGGCTAATTCGCATAGTCAATAATTTATCATTAAATGTGCCCTTGACTAGAAAACCTCCCATTAAGTTACAAGTCCTAATTTTTTACGAGAGCGAAAGGAAGTGATTCGGGTCAAAAATAACGATTTTGAGTTTTGAATGCCATGAATTCTTGAACTACACATAAATTAATTTGCTCAAAATATTGCAGAGCTAAAAACATATGAAAGTGATTCTTTAATATAACCCTAGAAGTCATTATGCCGCAATGTACTAATTCTGAATAATAAACTTTAATTGCTTATAAATCATTAATTTCTTTACATAGAGAGCATTCTTTTCTTTAAACACCGAAAATTGTATGCTACTCGTAAATCACAATCCTTCATAAACAGAAAAGATAATTATACTCGTGCTGTAACTATGAAGTTAAAATCTATTAATATATTTGTGAGATTGATGAATAATATGAATTTTTAGCTATGTTTGGAGTATAAGAGATTTTAAGTGTCTTAATAAATAAATTACTTCTGGAAGTTTCATACACAAAAAATTTATACGATGTTCCCATGTCAATTTGGTGTCCAATTTATTGACTTGTGTTTGAGTGCCCTCAATAGTAATATCCCGTAATGAGAACAATATGTTCTGTGATTTGTTGACATTTAAACGGAAACACTGAGCCTGAAATCACTTCGCTGCTCACGATATACATTTTTCATTGTTCCGATTAACAGATTTATGTCTTGATTTGAAGAATAGAGAGTCGTACATCCGAAAATGACATTGAATTATCAGGTAAATCATTTACCATGATCAAGTATAAGAAAGGACCTAAAATAGACCCCTGAGGCACACCACTTTTAATTTACACAGTTTTAGAATATGCACCATTGTAGAAAATCTTTTTAGATCGTTCTGAAAGGTGAGGACTTATTAATTTTCTAATCTGGTGACACCATATAAATGCAGATTTGAAATAAGAATCTCATGAGATATGCAATCAAAGACTTTAGATAAGTAACACAAATTCGTGCTTTATGTCTACAATTTTTTGAAGCAGTTAACACTTCACGAAATTTTCTTCTAGAGTTGCAAGCGTCATGGGAATAAAGGACATAAATTTTAGCAGCATATAATAAATCCTTTATCACATAATTTGAACAAGCAATTCTCTATTTTTAGCTAGATACGTATGTATAATTGCATTTTCATGGAGTTTCTTACAGAATATATTTACAGCTTTTAGGAATTGCTTCGTGAAATAGGTCTCAGCTATGGACATCACATGTACTGGTCTCTAGGGCTCATGAATTATTCCCCCAAGTTTCCATTTAGCAGTTAGTTTCATGAAGAATGCATGCCGGATCGTGTGCGGAATACCAGCGGGGCTTGACGAGCGTCTAACTGCCCAGAATCAGAAATTTTGTACTGCTGTCGAGAGTTTCCTTCTCTCAAGCAAGAATTCAATTCACTTCACAGCGGTTAAACTATAGTATTCGCAAGCAACTTTGCGCCTTTTTTGAAAATTATTTTTGTTATTATCAATATTATCATTAATCATTATTATTATTATTATTATTATTATTATTATTATTATTATTATTATTATTAAATTCCTAACCGCTACTTTGTACATTAATAGATGTACGATGAAATCATAATAGCAATAAGGATTGAGGATAAAATATCTGAATAGAATTAATTAGGTGAGGAGTAAAGGCCCATTCACAATGAAAATTAAACATAACCGTAACATAAACACAGAAGTTTGCGCCCAGGCTACCAAATGGGATCATTCACAATGATTCACATAAGCATTGACATAAACATTATCGTAAGACATTAACATGAAAGTTTGCAAACTCCAAACTTTCATGCTTATGCTTACGTGATTTGCAAACAGAACACAATCGTGGAGCGCTGAAGTATACGACAGAATATGAGGAAATGGCGTCGTTGTTATGTTTCCATGGTTACCAAGTATGTTCGCGGTTATGTTTATGTTCCCATCGTGAATGGTGGTATGACTTCTTGATTTTATCGTAACGTTTATATTCTTAAGTTAACGCTTACGTTATGTTTAATTTTCATTGTGAATGAGCCTTAACTTACAACAAGGTCATACACTTTCACCATTACTTTTAAAAAGTTATATTAATGAAAGTACGAGACAGTCAAAGACAACCATTAACTATGAAATAGAAATAAATCAAAGAACTAAATTAAGCACATAATTTTTTCCGACGATCATATTTAGTAGCAGCATCTGAAGATGAACTACAGAAATCAATTAAAACTTTGAATGATATACTTAAAAGAATAAATGAAATGAATATTATAATATATATAATTTATTTCCAAGAAATAGTCTGTTCAGGCATCCTGGGTAGGTAAGACTAAATCGCGGCATTTAAAGGCGAACACTCCATTCGTAGCGAATCAGTAATTAATAGCATTTTAGAACGGTATGTATCGTTAAATATTATATCAATAAGTTTACAGTGGTTCAAAATACTAGAATAAAGCGCTACATTGTATTACCCAAACCAAGTCTCCTTATTTGGAATAAAAGCATGGGCTTTCAAGCTGCAACATTTAAAAGTCTACAGAAAACCCACAACAACAACAACACATCCAGTCACCCAACCACAACAACAACAACACATCCAGTCACCCAACACAACACAAATTGCATTCCGAAAAATAGTACACAGACTACTCAACATACCAATGAACCAACATGACTACAAAGAAGAGCTAAAAACAATCAAATACATAGCACAAGAAAACGGATACAATGCCAACATAATAGACAACATAATAAGAAAGGCAAAACATAATCACAAAAAGCATAAGAATACAATACAAACACATGAACACAAAAAATACATCACACTAACATACTAAAACAAAAACACACACAAGATTGCAACCTCATTCAAGAAATTAAATTACAACATCGCATACAGAACAAATAATACACTACATAAGCATCTCAACATACAAACAAACAAATACAACCATACAAGCGTATACAAACTCAAATGCAACACCTGCAACAACTTCTGCATAGGACAGAAGGCAGATCATTTCAAACACGTTACAAAGAACATATCACAGCCATAACAAAACTACAAAACACTTCCACATACGCAAAACACATCACAAATGCTAACCACACCTACAGAGACATCAACACAGACATGGAAATTCTACACATTCAACCAAAAAGCCAGAAACTAAACACAGTAGAACAATACGAAATATATAGACACACAAAAACACATCCAAATGAAATTCTCAACACACAACTCAATTTCAGAATACACACACACTCTTTGACTTCACATTACACTCTACAAACACACCCCCACAGGAAAAACAAAAAAAGGCGCCAAGACCAGCAACAACCAGTTCTGAAGATGGCCGAAAACAGGCTGAAACATGTTAATGAGCTAATGTAAAAATTTAACACGAGAAAGACACATAATACGATTTCCGATTTAAAAAGAATTATAGTTGCAGAAATGAGCTTCATGAGGAAAACTGCAGAATATAAGTTATGGGATAGAAAATAAACTTAGAGATATTAAACAATTTGAACATTACTGCCATGTTAGAACATCTTCAAAATTACAGGACAAAATGATTTGAACATATTAATAGAAGGAAAAATAAAGATTACAGAAACAAATAATTATAACTTACCAAGCACATGGAAAAAGAATATTGGGAAAACCTAAAAATCATAGCATGAGGGAACAGTCCATTTGACCTTTCTCTGACGGAAAGACGGCAAGGACGATTATTATTAGATATAGCTTCATAATGTTCTTCTCTTCTTTTTCAACATACAAAGCATAATTTCTCGGTTAGTTATAAGGCGGTGTTAGGTTCACTTCAGGTTAAAATCAAGTTTCCTCAAGAGAAGTTCCGGAGTGTGCGATTTTCTCCTTTAATAGTTTACGACAGCGGTGCATATTCAAGTCCGGAAGGGTTGAAGCACGCGGCGAGCAGAATGCACTGCACGCAGGTCAACTTTCTTCCCCTACTCGAACGCACCGAAAGAGAGTGCGCAAAGGTTGTCCATGCATACGTTAAGTAGAGCAGTGATGGATAGAACAAGGAGGAGATATATGTGGAAAACATTGCATTCTTAAGAAATGAAGTATTCCGAAACGCTAAATGGAAATGATTCAACACAAATTTTATTAGAGCTCTTCTGTCGCCTCCATTCCGCAAATCTAGGAAATTTTCCTCTAGAATTGTAGCTAAAATGAATTAATCTTTCACATACTGCACTGCTGAAATGTACGTATAATGATAAAGACTTCTTTAACTTTTACAATTCTTTGAACTATGAACTATGTTCATGGATCCGTAAATTTGCAGCGAAATTTATTCTATTACGATTTTCACCAGCACCAGGTTTTCATGAACCTAAAGAATCCAAGATTAAGAGCCAAGCTATTCAATCGTGATTCCTATAGCAGTTATAACACTGATTATTGAATTTTTAAAAAATTTAATTTAATTTTAATGTAGGCTACACTGGCGTTCATTGGAAATCCCAGTAAATTTTTATATTGTTTAACAAGACTTCAGGAAACATGGCAGGATCAAATTTAATTAATTATGATATATTATCAGGATTGTTATTGGATTTCATTCTAATTTTATGTTAATTATTAATTTTTTTTTTTGTTTTTCATATTTTATTTCATGATATTTAATAAGAGTTCGACATACAAGAGAAACATCAACTAAAGATACCAAACAGTAACAATAAAAATAAGAAATTAAACGTTACTTTCAATTTTTTATGTAACAAATTACCATAACTTACTTACTTACTTATGGCTTTTAGAGAACCCAGAGGTTCCTGAGCAAGATTAATCCAATCCCTACCATTATATCCCACTTCCCTTAAATCCATTTTAATGTCATTCTCCCATCTACGTCTCGCCCATTCCAAAGATCTTTTTCCCACAGGTCTCCCAACTAACACTCTGTATACATTTCTGGGTTCACCCATACCTGCTACATGTCCTGCACGTCTTAAACATCTGAATTTAATGTCCTTAATTGTGTTAAGTGAAGAATACAATCCGTGCAGTTCTGCATTGTGTTTCTCTATTCTCCTCTAACTTCATCCCCCTTAGCCTCAAATATTTTTCTAAGTACCTTATTCTCGAACACCCTTAACCTCTGTGCCTCTCTCAAAGTGAGACTCCAAGTTTCACAGTCATACAGAGCAACGGACAATAAAACTGTTTTTATTAATTTTAACTTTCAGTTTTTTTTTAGAGCAAACTGGATAACAAAAGCTTCAGCAGTCATTTCCCATATTTATTCTACGTTTAATTTCCTTTCGAGTGTCATATTATATTACATTTGTTACTGTTGCTCTAAGCTATTGGAAACAAATTACCATGGTTGAGCAAAATAAGATTCACTAAAATATTATTAAATTGAAATAATGGTGTAATTTAACTAAGAATTTGAGTGGACAATAAATGTCAGCGGATGTCAACTAAACATTTTGAACAGTATAAAATGTTCAATATTGGTCTTTCTTTTGTTTATTTAACAAAATCCACATGAAACGATAACAATTACTGAGATTTCTAATGATCGCCAATGTTCAATGCTGAATCCTACAGTACAGTATATTAGTGAAGATAATACTATTTTGCGCGCTATAATTCATGTTTCTACACTTTCGAGAAAGATGCGTTAAAATGTTCATTATTAATTGGACTTTGTTCTTTCATAATGAAAATGGAAGTACTGTACGTATAAGTTAAATTTTAACTCAGCTACGTATTTTACATACAAACTTGATATCGACATTTAATTGGGTATATTGCTGGCCATTATTACTAGCAAAACAAAAACGAAGGTTAAGGTTTCCAAGGCTACGAAAACAATAAACAACCAATCTCAATTTACTGAACGCTTGCACAATGAAACGAACGGAGGTTATGCTAAAATGAAAACAGACTGCTATAAACTGAACAAAAGTTGTAGGGAAGGGAAGCCACCATTAATTGAATCAGAACGTTGTTTTATTTGTGCTTTGTGAAGGGAGACAGACAGCTGAGAATTTTACACAGAGTCACTTTGTACAATGGGTAATGTAGCAGTGATATAGAAACACGTTTTTCTCCCACTAAAAGTAATTTTCGCTTGCCTGTATAGTGCCATTCTCGAATACTGAGGCGTGCGTCGGTTTCAACTTCAAGGATTCCTGTGGTTACATCTTTAATAAATCGTCTACCATAAGGATTCCATGAAATCGTCCTCACCTGTCAACTGGTTAGCATTCTTTCCTTAGATTCGAGGTTACCAAGATAAAACTTGATTGAGAATATTGGCTCCTTAAGGCGGTAAAAAACTTGGCCTGTGTCTAATGAAAATAATTCAATAAATAAATAAGCTAGGTAGGTATTCTTTGGTTAGCTGTCATTTTATTTTTTAAGTTAGTAGGTCATTAAATTATAGACTATTTCAGAAGCAAAATGTAACGTATTGTTTGTAATTGCATCGTTAGTCATTTTAAAATTTTTCATTCAGAGTGAGGTATCGTTATCGGCTATAATCAGTGGCAGGCTTTCACGAGAGATGGCACCACTATCATTGTCAAATGTAATGCAAAATGGCATAAACGTGTTCTTTGTGGGCCTGAATCGGTATAACAAATCAGTAATATTATTATAGGCGTTATTTATTAATAACGGTGTTCCACAGGGGACTATCCTCGGTCCAATTTTGTTTTAATATATAGCCTATATATTAATGATTTATTGGCAATTAATTTTAAAAAAATTCAGTGATGAGGTATTTTCGTATGCGGCTGACACAGTTGTTATTTTTGCAGGTAAAACTGACAACCCACCGATTTTCCACCTTTTTGTCCCTGTTTCCTTCAACATACTTTCGATCTCTGGATGAGATAGGGTACCATTACGGCACAATTGCGAACTCTGAATGTGGTTGTAAGGGTATGAGCAAACAGCGCGTCCCAACCTTTGTTTTATTCGATTCTTTTACCTTACCAGTACTTTTTACTCAATGTGGAAGATGATTACAATTTTGAAACACCTTGTACCGCGTATCTCTTCTCAGAATTATTATTCTGGTTTCCTCATTAAAGAAAACTCTTATTCCGAAATTAAATATGAAAAATATGTGACTCGTATAATGTTATGAAAAGGACAGATCCAGAAACCATTTATTTTATGTTTAAGTTTGAATCTTGGAGTCTTGTTAATCCCTATATTCCTTCCCCAAGTCGACATTTTAAAAGGAGTCAGAAAATAATACAATACGACAGAAGTAATGTTGAAAGTTGGTAACAAAAAATACAGACCAACAAATCTGAAACTCACAAAAGGAAATGCAGAAAGAGGTTGAAAAGAGGAGAGCGGGTTTAGAAAGAAGCTCGCTGGTAATAGTGAGAGAACGAGAGACTGGAGTCCAACCTGTGTAAATGAATTGAATTATTGTTTTCGAAGGATAGTGAGAAAGTCTACAAAAAGCAATCTCGACTACCTCTTACTTTGAACTTAACATCCGGTGGAAACGAAAACGAATTCAATATAAAACGTTCCAATTAAATGACACGACATATCTCTTTCTACTTAACCGTCTTTTACACAAAGTCTAAGAACTAGACGCTTTTGACAGTGGATGAACTTATGAGTTTATGGTAATAGTGATGAGCGTGTAAGTGATACAAGAAGTCTAAATATTCGAAAAAAATACTTCACATCTGTTTTTTGTAATGCAAATATAAACGAAGAGGCTATGAGGTTTGAATTTTGCATTCTGGGAATTAAGAGCTCTTTGATAGTCTCTGTCTACAGTATTGGTACTATTTCTTTTTATCTTCTTTTCTACAAGTAAATTCTAGATATAATTTAAATTACATTTAGGGTGAAGAATAAACTTCTACATATATCAGATTTGTTTTTTTTTTTTTTTTTGTTTTACACGCCTATGAATATTTAAATTTAACACCAATACTAATTCCACAATTTGGGATACCTGGCTGACATCTACGGCTGACCACTAGGATCCAGAATACAAAACAGAGGTTAATTTAAAAAGTAAAATACAGTATGATATGCGGAGAGAATACAAAACAATGATAAATTTTAAAATAAACTACAATTTGATTTCGGAGAAACATGAGATGAAAGTACAATGAAGAATAATGAAAAGAAGTAAATAATATTACGTAGTATTATACAAGTGATTGTGAAATGGTTAATGGATCTTTCAATATCATTAAACAAATTTTGTTAATGTCCTCATTAGAAAATTTAAGAGAAAGAAGAATGGTTTTGGTTAACTTAAATGAAGTTCCCCTAGCCCCAAAAAGAAGTCCTTTCACTTCCCATGTATCAATATTCATTTGGTATCTCTCACTGAAGTGAGGAATACATGGATTTTAAATAGACTTCTTTCCATCGTTAACGTTATTGGCTTGTTGATCATCCTTCTCAAAATGGACTGTATGATTCGTACCAATCGTGTATTTATTCACTCTTGCCATCCCTCTTGTGGCATAAGAGGGTAATAGCAGCGTTGCACGCGAGCCAGACTATTTGCACGGCGAGCGCCTCTCACACAGCGGGCTCATATTGACATGACTATCTTTAAAAAACTCTATATGCTGTCTTATACTTGGACACCCGGTATAACATCGTCTTTATGTTCTTTCTCTAACATTTTATACGAATAGATTTCTGTGCCGTTCTATTAAACCAACACAGAATTTAATGGCGGTCTTTTGCTGAACAGATTGAATACCGCATCTTCAAGAACGTAAAATCCTAGCTATATGCAGTCGTTTTGTGGTGAAGTCAGCAATCCCCCTACTTCCGGAATGTGCCTCGTAAAATCAGTGCAACATTGAGATGGTAGTATACATTTTATTGATTATAAATTAAATACAAGAAATAAAATATAAGTAGTAATACGTAAATATAAAACCCATCAGCGATCAATCTCGCCAAATACGAGATCCATCGTGCCAACCAAGGCCACAATATCTGCCAACATAAGTTTTGGCGCCAATTTAGCCATGTAGGCCAGGTGCGCAAATCCCGGAGCCTTGATCTTACAGCGGTATGGCCTGGAACTGCCGTCTGACACGAGATACACTCCCAACTCGCCCTTGGGAGATTCTATCGCCGTGTAAGTTTCGCCGGGAGGCACGCAGAAGCCCTGCGTGAAGTGTTTGAAGTGGTGTATGAGGGCCTCCATCGAAGTCTTCATATCGGCGCGGGGAGGCGGCGAGATCTTGTAGTCGTCGACGTGCACCTCTCCGCACGGCATGTCGTTGATGCATTGCTCTATGATCCTTATAGACTGCCTCATTTCTTCCATGCGAACCAGGTACCTGCCGCGTACATTTAAACGAAGGTCACGTCTTTAATTAAAACACAGCAGAACACTGGATTTGCCCCTGACAACGGGGCTAAAGCAAAGAAAAGCTGCAATACAAGTATAATTTTGCCGCTGTCTTTAACAGGGTTTTCAATCCTTGTTCATAAGCACTTACATTTTGTACTTCATCATTATAGGAGCATAGTAAAAACATTATAATGTTATCATAATGCAAAAGTTACTGTACAATGTACTGTACAGATGCGGAAATAAAATTTGGAGCTCCCTTATTGTATATTTCGTCTCGTTTCTCTTATCTATACTCTAACCACGACGTAAATACCAGATCACATATCTGTGGCTCGTTAAGTATACCTCTCCATAGAACATCTTGTTATTTATCACCTTTTACAGTATTCACCTCCCGACAATGGAATTCCTTGTCACAAAGTATAAGGGGCTGAAAGATAAATATTTTTTTAAATAACTTAAGGGGTTAGCTACAGCTTACAGCAGTAAAATTTTGGAAATATTCAACATTTTTTTCCTTCACTACTGTATTTTGTACAATAATGAAAATTAGTGGGCCTATGTATAAAACATTGTCCTTCTGCTATATGATATATATATATATATATATATATATATATATATATATATATATATATTTACGGTTTAAAAAAATTATTATTTACATTTTTTTTTTTTTTTTTTTTTCAAAATTCAGTTCGCTGTGCAGTGATTAAGCGTTTCCCATATAACTCAAAAACTATCCAACATTCTGTGATGAAATTTTTTGTGTATATTTATGCATGTTATATCTACAATATGATGCAAGAACACTTTTCTACCTTTGATAGAGTGTCTGATAAAAAATAAATTCATTTTAAAATGGTCAAATATCAGTATTTCCTCCTAACTTAAATAAAAAAAATTATTTAATATGTAATGTAGTTAAAAGAGCATGATATTGTAAATATAAAAGCGAGAGAACATGAAAAAGTTACCAAGTTTGTGAGTTATGAGGGAAACGCTTCATCACTGCACAGTGAACTGCTACCATTCTGAATTTTGAAAAAAAAAAAAAATATATATATATATATATATATATATATATATATAATATGTTTTTTTCATATAGCAGAAGGACAGTTTTTTACACGTACCAATTTTTATTATCATATAATATACAGTAATGGAGGAAAAAATGTTAAATATTTCCAAAAATTTTACTCCTGTAAGCTATACCTAACCACTTAAAGGATAACCTTCTTAGTAATACATTCTATTTATACTGACTTAAACGGTCACTGACTATATGGTAAGTCCTTTCTTTAGACATCCATCCTGAGAGCTCTGTATTTTCAAAATTGTCTCATAAAAAGTTTAAATAATAATAATAAAATCCGCCTGTTATAACAGGTGACCATATAGGTCCGGAAAACAATTAAAAAAAATGCATATATGGAATAGAGAGAAAATCAATATAGTAGGTAGCAATCATAGTACAATATGCAATTTAGAAAGTTTAAAAGATTATTATATTTTTCTATTATCTAACATATAAATTCTGTGTATTTTAGTTTAATTCTGCTACACAGTTTGTATTTTATTGTTTAATTAATAGTTCATAGTATTTTACGGTTTAATTCATAAGTAACTCTTGTATACACGTAACTTTTATCTAAATCAAATTGTTGTATTCTTTGTAGCTTGTAAGTTCATACATATGTATGTATACTTTTTGCTGGTTGAGTGGAAGAGAAGGCCTTACGGTCTTAACTCTGCCAGCTAAAATAAATTATTATTATTATTATTATTATTATTATTATTATTATTATTATATCGCTTAAAACACACTCCACATGTGCAGTAAACAAGAGTCCCTGTAAATATTATCGTCGTTGTTTTTTTTGAAACCTCCTATGACACAGTACACAAAAATAACTTTTCAGAAGGACAAAAAAAGAATTAAAATTCAGTGGGCGTACATAAGAATGTGAAATAATTCGGTAGAAAACGTTGGTGAATATGATGAACATAAGAAGAGTCCAGGGGAAAAAGGGGGGATGTCCACTTTTAAACAATTCTCAGAAATCAATTTTAAAATTTGAAACTCTATCATTCCGAAAATAATACTGATAATTAACCAGTAGTTATTCGGTAACTGAGAACTTTCTTCCCCTTTTCTAAGTGTAGAATGAATACACTTCATATGAAGTATATAAGCGAATGGAAATCTGAATTTTACCTGAAAGTGGACATCCCCCCTTTTTCCCCTGGACTCTAATAACATCATCAAGGATCAGTGCAGACCTGTTAATATTTAATTAATTTTTCTTCTTCCTCAAAAATTATTTTCTGTACTGTCACATAGGAGGTTTCATAAAAACAACGACGATGTGCTACTTGTGGACAGTGGTGTGAAATTGTTGCCTACACACAGGTGGACTCCTATCAAGACTCTCTCCAAATTTAAATTCCATATCTGTACATTGATCTAGAATATTTTATTGTAATCTAGCATCATTTTTATCAAATAAGGCATGATTTTAGTTAATAGAGTGGGCAACTCTGCCTACAATAGCCTACCACTTACAAACCCAGTGGCATTATTTATACCAGAATGAGGGTATTCTTTCATTGTTTAGATCTATAACTTTAGCTAGTTGGAATATTAACTTTTGGTACATAATAGTAATATGCGTTACAAGTGCGGTATGTTGAAGTTTTCATGTTCGAGAATTCAAAGAAAACATACCGCTCGTGTATCGTATATTATTTTGTGCGAAGATCGTTTATTACATACCTGAAAGAGGAATTTCTAATTAGTTGCAATGAAATCTCCATCTTGGTTTCTGTTCAATGACGGCAAATTTGCAAAACAAAAATACCTATCTTCAACATTGTTGCTTTAAAATGTTTTCTGTGTTTACTATATTTCAGCAGACCGTGATATACGTCTGTCTTTTTTTCCCCAGTCTATAAATGCGAACTTAAAACAAACGGTAAGGTTATCTAATTATTTATTTTTCATTTTAATATTTTAACAATATTATTTATATAACATATTGCAGTAATAACATCCGCATCTGGAATCTTGTTGATTTTTTCACGGCTTCCTTAATGTTACTTGCATCACGAATGCAGTAACTTTAGTGGAGTTGTAGAGTTTACTTAATTTTTGCAAATATTTAAAAACAATAATTAACGGTGGAATTTAGGTGAAATTGCAGTGGTAAGTTTCCAATTTATAATTATTACTATATTGAACGTCTCTAAAAATAATATGTTAAAAGCCTAAAGCAGTAAAATCAATATGTCACTTAAGCGGTAAGAAGAGGGAAATTGTTATGTGTGTTAGGTTGGGAATATTGAATGTGGAATTTTAGACTTTCCGCGGTTTGGTTTTGTGCGGAAACCAAGCAAATACGCACGATCTCGCACAAAAATCCGTTCCCTAGTTTTAATCCTTAACAATAAGCAGTGTTTTGCTTTTCTTTTATTAAACAGACAGCAAAAGCCGTTCAATTTTAGTTCAGCTGCACCTTGAAAACAGGTGAATATATTCCCTCCCTCTGATATTTGTGAATCCTTCACATACTAACCTGTCATACATGTCTCCGTGTGCCCCTACAGGGATGTCGAACTCAAGTTGTTCGTACATCTCGTAGGGCTGTGCCTTGCGCAGATCCCACTTGATCCCTGACCCCCGCAATATGACACCACTGCATCCGTAGTGTATCGCCTCCTCGGCGGTAATGACACCCAAGTCTTTAGTGCGTTGTATCCATATTCTGTTGGAAGTGATCACTTCCTCCACGTCATCCAAGCGTTGTCCGAATTGGTCAAAGAAATAGTGCATGTCGTCCAGAAATCCTAGCGGAATGTCTCTTGCGACCCCTCCCGGTCTAAAATAAGCCGGATGCAACCTGTAGGGATTTTATTCCATGATTAGACGCTATTGTTTTATTTTTATTGTCCGCGTCACCGTTTTTGGCGTGTGAAAAATGCAATTGGAACGTTAAACGTGAGTGTTTTACATTTACCGCAGTCAGTCTGACAACTGTGTTTGACAAATGGCTGATGTGACTTGTATAGGAAGTGGTACTGTTCTCAGCTGCACTAGCAACATGTTCACAAGTTGGGCACCATATATCTAGGACACACGCCAAAATCGCTGGCGCCAGCTGTACCACCAACTTATAACATCTGAGCGCGTTTCCTTTTCGCATTAGGCCTAGTGACACTGAGATTTTGTCAAAGCGCGTGAGGGAGAGGGGTAATGCTGTGTCCCAAAGAAAAAATGTCCATGAAATATCAGACTATAGTAAGTTCAAGATGTGAATAAAGGAACCTCAACATTGCTGTCGTAATCTTAACAGTATTCGAGCGCTGTAAATGGCTAGTTGAGAGGGACATCAATGCCCGCGTAAGTTCACTTCACCCGTGCTCGTGACAGCGATACACAGTTTTGCTTTGTGTTAGTGGACATAATTCGTACAGAAGTTTTACAAGGGTCGTACTGAAAGTCATGAGCAACCCATTATTATAGATCTTAATTTTTATTTTTTAGACAAACCAGGTGTATCACTTTAATCCACAGACTTTTCTGTCACTTTTCAACATAGCCTCCATTTCTTTGCACGCATCTTTCCACCGTTCTGTAAGTTCGAAAATTTCCTTGCGGTAGAAATCCATTCCAGCTTCCTGAAGACATTGACTTCGCAGCTGTTCCTTTAGAGACCCGAAAAGATGGTAGTCGGAGGGTGCCAATTCGGGACTGTAGGGAGGCCGCGGAAGAGTTTTCCGCCCAACTGTTCTGATTTTCTCCATGGTGACACGAACAATGTAAGGCCGCGCGTTATCGTGTTGCAGGATTATCTTCTTTGCAGGTTGTTTCTCGCGCAATGCACGACGGAACATCAAAAGTATCTGGATATATTGGGCAGTATTTATGGTCTCTCCAGGTTCAGGAAATTCAACCAGAATGCATCCCAGAACTCGTCAACTCTTTCCTTGTTGCGTTCCGTGAAGGCAGTTCGAGGGCAACTGCTACAGGCTCATCTTGGATGCTCTTGTTCCCGTCTTTGAAATGTTTCACCCATCTCCTAACACTGCTGGCGCCCATGCACACATCTCCGTATACATGCTGAAGCTTGGGGTGAATTTCAGCAGATGATTCTTTCTCTTTAATAAGGAATTCAATGACAGCACGCTGTCGAAACGAACCATCGTTGACGACTATTTTACAGATATTACCTGTGATCGCGTGTTAGAAGCTAGTGAAGTCACAATATGTCAGTACATAGTGTAAAGTCTGTAGATTATGATCATATAGTTGTTTTTGTTGCATTGCTGAAATTGAATTATAGTAATGGGTTGCTCATGCTCAGTACGACCCTCTGTACATCGAATTTACCGTGCTCGTGACAGCGATACACAGCGATAACGCGACAGATACGATATTTGAATAACTGACACTAACATGTAGTTACAGTACCACGAACGATGTCTAGTGAAGAGAGATTTTCTCTTCTGTTTGGATGTCCTCTATTCACATCTGGAATATACTATAATGTAAATCGTACTAAGTAGACTAGTAGTGTACTCAGATATGTTAGGTGTAGATATCTTCAGAAATTTGTCCAGTATTCACTTGAAAACAAACACTCAAATAACTGCTTTTCTAGTTCAGTTGAAAGAATATTGGCTTACGATGACTGTTGTTCCGATTTCGAATCCCAGTGGCGGTAGAGTCGTATTTATTGTGGACGAAGTCACGGGGCTTTCCCGTTTCGCTCTCTCATACCACCATCACTCTCTATTTTGAATATTTATTATCATTACAGTGACATTACCAAAAATGGTATCGGTGTGATGTAGTATTGTGACTGGCGTACAGATGGCATCTGTCTGAGAAGGCGTAATAAGCTTTCGGGATGGTTGGATGGCACTGTAGTGGGACTCTAACGCAACCGTTAAGATAAGAAAGCTGAATCGATAGATGCCACCACATAGCTGAGAAACGGGATATCTACAAGAGCTAACCATTCGACTCTTCAACATCATTCCTATGAAAGGACGGATAAGGCACAATAAGTCCATTAGAGGCTGCGGAACTAGCCTTCGGGGCATTCCTTTGTAACAAAAAAACTCGGAACTAAACTGATTTCTTGCTTTAATTTGACATTAACTGACTTGAAAAGTTAGTAATTGCAAATGAAATTGTAATGTATAAAACATGTCTTGATAAAAAAAACGTAATTGCTTACGTATTTCTCATACCTTATAGTCATTATACAGTGTGAGGCATATGTAACTTACCGGTATTACAACCGATCGTAGCGAGAGTGTTTAGTGCGGAGATGCAACCGCTCTCTCGCACGGGAGGAAAATGAATCGGCGATGAATGGTGGTGATTTAAGTCTATAGTTTCGTACCAATAATTCACCCGTAAGAGGTAATAAGAAAAGGTTGGGGGTCCAACGCTGTGGAGTAACGGTTAGCACGCCTGACCACGAAATAAGCGGGCCCGGGTTGATATCCTGATTGGGACAAGTTACCTGGTTGAGGTTTTTCGGAGTTTTTCCATAACGCATTAAGAGCAAATCTGGGTAACTTTCGTCGCTGGACCCAGGACTCATTTCGCCGCCATTATCACCATAATAATAATAATACTAATAATAATAATAATAATAATTATTATTATTATTATTATTATTATTATTATTATTTATACTGGCAGAGTTAAAGTCATAGGGCCTTCTCTTACACTCTACCAGGTCACAAAGTGTACAAGCAGTGAAAATTTAACACAAAAGGTACAGAACAGAATACTAACAAGCATCATATCATTCAGACGCTAGATAAGCATCGCAGTTGATAAAGCGTCGTAAAATAACACTAAAAAAACGTTATATTGATCTTGCATTTTATCAACGCATAATACGAGTATGTTGAAAATGGAAGTATTATTTTTAGAGACGTTTTAATTTGCAGTCAATTAACTTTCACTGTTTTGATGACCTGAAGCAGGTTGAAAGCTAGCCAGATGGAAAAATAACGAATTTGTTTTAGTAAATTACATTAGCCCCAGTGACATATTTTCTGGCAAGCAACACAGCTGTACAGAAATTGACGCGTTCACTGAAAGCTGTTAGAAGTGGTCTAGATTATTCCTGCTCACTCAAAATGTGCTGTACCAGGACTTCTTCATCCTTAGCTACTATGTCATGTAATACATCCTTCATCATCTCAGAGGAAAAATTCGATCGGTGTCAAATCAGGTGACTAGCTTCAAACATGTCTCACAAATGTAGCATTAAAAATGACACATGCCTCTCCGTAACGAAACATTTGCCTATCATCTTTTTTTTTCACCCTAAAATGTTCTATAAATAATTTTTCCATATTCTGTAGATTAGAAATCGTCAAATCGTTGCCCCAAAGGACAGATAGATCGTTCTCGTACTCTCTTGGTACAACATTGCAATTAGATGATTACATAATTCAATTTATTGATAGTTAATTAATTTGTCCGCCTCAATCGCTTAATGGGTAATGCGTGAGCTTCCTACTCAAGCGGTTTATGGCTCGATTCCAGACATGGGCGAAGTTCTTTTTCAATTACACAAGCTTGGGTGTTTGTCCCTTGTGTTTTCCTTGTCCTGTATCGTCTCCTGGTGGCCTTGTGTCATGCTCATTACACGGTCAGGGAGGATCGCATTGTGAGAGTCTAGTATTGGTCCAAAGAAACCCTCTCCTACACAATATTGAATTATAAGTCGGTGAAAAGAAGGAGATTAATTAATAAGATAAAGAAGTCCCCCGATATGATTCGAGTAGTAGCACTTCTTGCTGTTAATTATGCAGCTGATCTGGTTTGAATATCGACAGCTAAGTAGAGGTGTATTTCCATCTAACAGGAACTAAGTGAATGTCCTTTTTATATGTTTGTCTTTTGTTGTTTTAAGCGATGGTATTGCTACTTCAACAAACAAAATTTGATAACACAATCTCAAGGGAAAAAATGGATCTCTCTGCATCATAATCCACAGTTAATTCCCGATTTACCACGAAAATCGTCTGTAGCTGCATTTAGATTGGCAACAGGCCATGATTGTTTGGCCAAACACCTGCATAGAATTGGAATAGGGTAAACTAGGTAGTTATTGACCAGTATACGGTGATTGACCGCTTCCTTTTTTCAAGTATATTGTGAATAAACCACGATCGTGATTTCACTTTTTGCTGCATATACTTCTAGTAACAACCCTTATTTGTGGCTAGTTGCCACTGTTCATCCCACTGAGTTAGTTTCTGTTGTCTGAGAGGACTGAAATCGATTGGAAATGCAATTGAACCTAAACAAGTGTAAGTAACTAGAGTAATTGCTAAGAATAAAGCACGTAATAATTTATTTATTCTGCAAAGAGTACATAAATTCTCGTGCTCGTTTTTACACTCATAGTGTGAGAAAAGGTATAAGGCTTCCGTCCACAGAATATTATTTTGTAAAAGTTTTTATACGACATAAAAATGCCCCGTGGTCAATCACTATAAAATGAATGTCCGCAAACTACAGTGATTGGTCGTTTATAAATTATTTGTTAGAATAACGACCAATTTGCTCAAATTCTATAACATATTCGGTTAAATGATGAGGATTTTTACAGGACTGATACTATATTACAATGCCTAAGCCAGGTAAAGTGCATTATACAGAGGAAGCTTTACGAAACGCTATATAACCTATCCGCAGTGGAATTGATTTAAATGAAGCTGCCAAGAAGTTTGGTGTCCTAAAAGCAACCTTAGCGTTCAGAAACAAATATCCCGTTGAAGGAAAAGTGTCCTTTAGTCCTCGCCCAGTGCTGGGTGAAGCCATTTGTAATAACATCAGAGAAATGACACACACTTGCTTCTTATAAGGCACAAAAGAGAAAAATGGAAGAAGAGGCAAGAGAAGAAAGGAAGCAAATAAAAAATGAAAGAAAAGGCAGCGAGAAGAGTTCTTTTTTTATTATTTTTAACTTGGTTATTTAACGACGCTGTATCAACTACGAGGTTATTTAGCGTCGATGGGATTGATGATCGCGAGATGGTATTTGGCGAGATGATGCCGAGGATTCGCCATAGATTACTTGACATTTGCCTTACGGTTGGGCAAAACCTCGTAAAAAACCCAACCAGGTAATCAGCCCAAGCAGGAATTGAACTCGCGCCCGAACGAAACTCCGTATCGGCAGGCAAATACCTTAGCCAACAGAGCTACGCCGGTGGCGAAGAGTTCTTAATGAGAAAGATCAGAACAAGAGAAACGAAACAGACAAGAAAAAAAAGTGAAAACCGTGAAAATGTGTTGTTCAATCACTAATAAGTGAGTATTCAATAACCGTGCAGTATACGGTCAATCACTAATAAGTGTGTGGTCAATAACTGTGCAGTAGACGGTCAATCACTAATAAATGTGTGGTCAATAACTGTGCAGTAGACGGTCAATCACTAATAAGTGTGTGGTCAATAACTGTGCAGTAGACGGTCAATCACTAATAAGTGTGTGGTCAATAACCGTGCAGTAGACGGTCAATCACTAATAAGTGTGTGGTCAATAACTGTGCAGTAGACGGTCAATCACTAATAAGTGTGTGGTTAATAACTGTGCAGTAGACGGTCAATCACTAATAAGTGTGTGGTCAATAACTGTGCAGTAGACGGTCAATCACTAATAAGTGTGTGGTCAATAACTGTGCAGTAAACGGTCAATCACTAATAAGTGTGTGGTCAATAACCGTGCAGTAGACGGTCAATCACTAATAAGTGTGTGGTCAATAACTGTGCAATAGACGGTCAATCACTAATAAGTGTGTGGTCAATAACTGTGCAGTAGACGGTCAATCACTAATAAGTGTGTGGTCAATAACTGTGCAGTAGACGGTCAATCACTAATAAGTGTGTGGTCAATAACTGTGCAGTAGACGGTCAATCACTAATAAGTGTGTGGTTAATAACTGTGCAGTAGAAGGTCAATAACGGTAAAAGTGGACTTGTTGTGTTTATTTAATTTACCTTTGCATTAAAATTTTATTTTTCTTTTGTTTATTGATTTTGATTTGTTTCTGAATCTTCACTTGACTCAATGCCTTTAAAATTCTCTCAATAAATTATCACTGTTTTCCGCTATTTCATTGTTTTATTACTCATTAGCTTAAGTGGTCAATCACTATACAGTTTATCCTATATCAGTTCCCTAGCTGCCCATTGTGCAACTCAAACCAAGAAATGGATTCGGAACACCTCAAAATCTGTGCTTCAGTGGCTGACCATGATAATATCTCTGAAACATATTGGAGTGCAAGAGGTCAAATGACTTTATTGTCAACAACAACAACAACAACTTGTGAATGTTGGTTCGTAATGTTCACAAGAATTAGGACGTTAAGGCCAAATGACTTTATGATTTCTATGACTTATTTATTATTTACGAAAAGTTACGTGGGCTGAAGTACTGCGAAGACTTGTAACAAGATTTTGTACTTCAGACCACAGCCCATCATATTTTGTGGTCAGTCTTCGTACAAGCAACTATACTGGAATTCTATGAATTTCTACGCTCTGCCATAGACTGTGCAACACATCGCAGTTTTTACTTCATTTTTAACATGTTACTTACATAACAGTTTATACATGCATAATATTTTATCGATGTTTTTAAATTTTATATTTTAAATTTTATATTTGTATTGACTCATAACAGATGCTTGCACTTTGTTTAATTTTATTAGTGTTTCACATTGCATTGGATCACACACATGTACATTATTGCTGCAAAAGGATATCTGTCGGATACAGGGGGAGAGTCATTAATCCTTCCCATTGAAGGCTTTAAGGAACCAGCCTGTACAAATACCCAAATACCCACTACCTTCCCATGGTGCAACTGTTAGTAAGCATAATTTTACAAGCTGAACTAAAGGGAGGGGCTACTTATCAATTAGCACTGGTCAGCTTGATGAGTTAATGACCGAATTTGATATAATTTTTCTCTATTCAATACCTAATCCCCTCTTTACCCTTTCCTATCCAGTCCTTTGACTGAACTCTTACTTTCTTCGACCACAACGGCTTTAGAGCATTCGAGGCCTAGGGGTTCATTTCACTTTCCTTCCTCCTCTTCCTACTTTTCTGTTCCTAGTGCTGACCTGCTATGGCACTAAAATCGTCCTCCAGTGGCTTAAGGAGGGAAAGCTGATCAACAAGATTTCCCAGCTAGGTCCAATGGACCCGTCGACCAACAGCAGGTGTGGTCCTCCAGACACTCTGGGGGTTGTGTGTGAATGAAGTAGCCACGAAAACGTTAAAATATGGTGTTCACTTAAATCGGCTACAACTTGCCATTTTTTGATAATCTCTTTGAAAAATATTGGGGTGCAAGAGGTCAAATGACTTTATTGTCAAACGCCTGGCATTAGAAAACAATAACAACAACATTATATATTTTAAACCAATGTACTTATGTATTCGTTGGCACAATTTCTGAAGATGACTCAGTTGAGTCGAAAACATTAAATATTCATTAAACAGAAGTGTACAAGTAACTTCTAATTAATTCTTTCAAACAGATAAGCATAACGGACCTCGCGTTTAACTTATAAAAAGAAATTAGGTAGGCCTAGTAGAAACACTGATTCACAATAGAACCATTCCGTGAATACGTGTTTCGTTTTGTGGCATTTTAAGTAGCGTATTACCCCTGGACCGATACCAATAATAAATTATAGACCTACTGTATATTTAGTACTCATAGGTTTCTCTAGTTTAATTCCATTTTCATACGTTGATACTTCTTAACAACATAATGACGATATGGAACTATTATATTTATAAATATAATGAGCCACCGGTGTGGCTCAGTCGGTTAAGGCGCTTGCCTGCCGGTCTGAAGTTGCGTTCGGGCGCGGGTTCGATCCCCGCTTGGGCTGATTACCTGGTTGAGTTTTTTTTCGGAGGTTTTCCCCACCGTAATGTGAATGCAAGATAATCTATGGCAAATCCTCGGCCTCACCTCGCCAAATATCATCTCGCTATCACCAATCTCATCGACGCTAAATAACCTAATAGTTGATACAGCGTCGTTAAATGACCAACTAAAATAGATATAATGATATTATGTCACTTTCACAGATTGCAGATTTTTATCGCTAACATAAATTATTTTGACTTTTACCTGGCGCCACTGGCTCTTTCATAAAACTCCATCATTTTCTCTCTTTCTTCGAACAACCAAAACAGGGGTGTGAGAGCCCCGACGTCAAGAATGTGAGTCGTAACAGCTAGACAGTGGTTCATGATTCTTGTAAGCTCGGAGAACATTGTCCTGATGTACTTGGCTCTGACAGGCACTTCAATGTTGAGGAGTTTCTCGACCGCCAGACAGTAGACTAACTCGTTACTCATTGCAGATACATAGTCTAATCGGTCGAAATACGGGAGCGCCTGTATGTATGTCTTGTGTTCGATAAGCTTTTCGGTACCTCGATGGAGTAGCCCAACGTGGGGGTCACAGCGCACCACAGTTTCCCCCTCCAGCTCTAGTATCAGCCTCAGAACACCATGTGCTGCCGGATGTTGTGGCCCAAAATTTATCTCCATGTTCTTTATCGTCCTCTCTGGCGGAAATTTTACGTTCTTACATCTTGCATGCATCTTCAGCATATCCTCATCTGCATACATAACAGGTCCAGCAAACTGCTTCAAAAAATCTGCATCCACCGCCCATCTCTTCACGCATCGTATAAGTAGGCGTGTATTAAAATGTGTCTTACATTCTGGACTTAAAGACCGTCGAAATATCTGTAGCATTGTTTCAAATATCTCATACGTTATTCTTTTAAAATACTTCAGAAAATAATATTTTTTTTTACAAATGTATATCGAGCTTCATTAACAACATTGCTTTTCAGCTGTTATTTAATAGCGAAGTCGTAACCAACTAAAAACAAAAGAATTCGGCGATAAATCGATTGAGTTTTTAGGGAGCTTTCAGAAACTTACCACAACACATATTTTATTTATGTAAAGATAGGCGCCCACTTACCGGTATTAATCCGTACGCCGCGTTCGGATTTTTATTCTTTGCATTATTTTAAATGGAGCATCGTTCACTTGGCCGATCGCTTCTGACCGCATGACCGGATTCCGATCAGAATTCTTGCCAGAGAATTCTAAATGGATTTCCTATGGTCCAAGATCGAAATATAGAATGTCATGGCAAATTTATCGATTGCAAGGTCTCCAATCGCGGTAATATCACAGTCTGGTATATACAGTCACGTCCACACCTGTGGAGTAACGGTCAGCGCGTCTGGCTGCGAAACCAGGTGGTCCGGGTTCGAATCCCGGTCGGGGCAAGTTACCTGGTTGAGGTTTTTTCCGGGGTTTTCCCTCAACCCAATACGAGCAAATGCTGGGTAACTTACGGTGTTGGACCCCCGACTCATTTCACCGGCATTATCACCTTCATATCATTCAGACGTTAATTAACCTAGATTTTGATACAGCGTCGTAAAATAACCCAATAAAATAAAATATACAGTCACGAAGCTGAATACATAGTAAATATGCACCCATAGATAGTTGCTAACAACTAGGATCGCTGCTATCGCCCCATTACATACAATGCGAAATAGTACCGGCACAGTCGATTGTTCCTGGCACCCTCACAACTCAAGCTTCGTGACTGTATATACTAGACTGTGGTTATATTGAAGGTTATTTTATTAAGTTCAACAGTATGAAGAGCTTTATATTTTATGAAATTATATTTAAAGCAATGTAATATGAAGAAAGACCATAAGGGATGAGATTGTGAAAATACTAAATTAACCAGGTCCTTCATAGTTTGTTACAGAGCTATTCATTTTATTTCCAGGTTCAGTTCAGAACACTACAACACTGTTTGATTATTCATTCGGAAATGCAGACAATGAGCGATACTATAATAAAAATCCGAACGCAAAGAACGAATTTTTTTTCCGGCAAGTGAGCACCTACCTTAATAAAACGGGTCTATGTCGTTGCTTACATTATAATTACAGTTCAAAATAGACAGAAAAATATACCGAAGCTATAAACAGTCGCTTTTTTGCCGATAGGAACGTTTATCTTACACTTAGTCGCAAAATTTTATTACTTTTCTTTAGTATTTTTGTTCCCTGTCTCGAGAGTATGGTTAACTCTGAAACCTGATGACTCTTTACTTCCTTCCGCATCGAGTAGTATCACAGTCTAGTATATACAGTCACGAAGCTCAGTGCGTAGGGAATATGCATCTATGGATAGTTGCTAACCACTAGGATCGCTACTATCGCCTTATTACAGACAATGCGAAATAGTACCGCCACAGTCTATTGTTACTAGTATCCTCAACAACTCAAACTTCGTGAGTGTATATACTAGACTGTGATAGTATGTCATTGTTGAATATATTATTTCTGCGTGTAATACTGACATAGAAAGAGTAAATTAGAAACCTTATACGCCGGAGACTTTTTTTTTTATTTTTTTTTTTTTTACACTTTTTTTTTTTTTTTTTATTGCAACACAAAATTATATACAACTATAGCAATAACAAAACATTTCAAACAGAACAATACTTAATAAAATAATGGTCCCATATCAATGTTGAATAATCTGAGTGAGATTTTCCTAGTACAACAAAGGCAAATATTTCTGTACACATGATAGAATTATTATACTCCTACATACAAAAAGAACATTGTGACATTTTAAGAGTACATGCATTACTTTAACATTCAGTTCAAAAGTATTTCAATTCCTCTGCTTAATATTATTAGTTATCACATAATTAAGTACAAAAAATAAGTCTCAAAAAGTTAGAGAATCTTAAGTACTTGTTAAAAATAAGAAATAATTATAATAATCATAACAATAATAACAATGATATACCCCCAAAATATATTCAGTGATCATATTATCAGTCAAACAACAACAATTATTGCACTGATAAAGAAAATGAAACCTTTCCTACATACTACAATTTTATGAATTGATATTTTTATTACAATATTTCCATATAAATGTGTGGACATTGCTTTAACATTTTAATCCAATATTGTTTCCATACAAAGTGCTAATCGCTTCACAATAGCTGCCTGTGTTGTCTTGGGTTTATAATAAAAACTTGGCTTGAGTATAAAGTTTAATTCTATGTATGTTACAGGGATATGCGCGATGTCACTAATATCCTGAATTGTAGTTTCCCAATATTGTTTAGTCCTCGGGCACTCAAGAAAGCGATGTTGAAGATTGTCCTCTTCTTGACAATAGGGGCAGAATGATGTCCGGGCTAATCGGATATGGTATAATTTACTGTTAGTTGGAAAAATATCATTGACCACTCGAAACCATAGGTCTTGCTGTTTAAAGGTCAAAACACTGTTTCGTATATTCTTCCAGATCCGTTTCCAATTATACACAGGAAAACGGCACACAATTTTAGGAGCTGGCAAACTTCTATTCATATACTTATAAATATGTTTGGCCGTGACAGAATTTAGGATATTTTGTGGTATGTAACTGATTTCCTGTTTGAAAGTGCGTATTTGTGGTGCATGACTTGGCAGACCTCGTAAATCCGGTGGATTCTCTAACTTGGTTATGGAGACCCATTTAGAGAAGAATGTGAAGGAGAAGTCATCTCCCTGTCCTTGGACGTGAAGAAGATTCCGGTAGACGAACAGACTGAGTGATTTAGTGTAAGGGTCAAAAACTCCTAAGCCTCCTTGAGATTTTGCCAGGGTTAACTGATCTCTTGGTACTCGCAAGATCTGTCGGTTCCACAAAAACCACCCTGTAGCAGAACGCAATTTCTTACCAATTAGACTTGGAATGGGTAGAATTTGCGCCATATACCAAGCTTTCGACAAAGCATATGTATTGATATATTGCGCTCTCTTCACCAAGTCAGCGAATCGAAATTTTTGTGCAGACAAGACGTGACGAACAGCATTAGTGACCGAATTCCAGTTATATCGTATTGTTTGACTCAGATCGTTGAAGAAAGTGACGCCTAGGATTTTAATGGACGAGTGAATGCTGAGCCAACTAGGAAGTGGAATCTTGTCTTCTTTTCCGATGTACATAGCCTTCGTTTTCTTTTCATTTAATTGAGCTCCCGTTTCTCGACTATACTGTTGTATACATTGATACATTCTTGGCAATATGGTAGCATCAACTGCAATTATAGTGACATCATCGGCATAAGCTCGAATAATAGTGTCCGTATTCATAGGGTAAATACAAGAAATATTCTGTAACAGAGGATCCAAAGTGAGAGCAAAGAGATGCATAGACAGAGGGCAACCTTGCCGCACTGATCTTTCCACAGGGAAGGCTTGTGTAAGATGTCCATTTACTAACAGTTTTGAATTACTAACAGCCATTATATTGCGTAGGCAAGCTATAAATGCTGGGTCTATGTTTAACTCCATCATTCGTTGTAGTAGATAATTATGACGTACTCTATCAAATGCATGGTCAAAATCAAGGGAAATAAGCATATGACTTTGTTTATTTTGTTTTGCGACACTGATGCTATCACGAATCGCACATGTGGCATTGAGAATATTTCGGCCAGCCACTAAACATTGCTGATGAGGTCCTATTATATGTGGAAAAATTGTACTCAAACGTGTCTTCATACACCTCATAAATATCTTGTAATCGCTGTTCAGGAGAGTAATGGGACGGTAGTCTAGAGCTGTCTTCGGGCAAGCAATCTTGGGTATAAGTACCATTATTCCCAAACAAATATCACTGGGAATAACAGGAGATGTCATAAGGGCGTTCATTATTTCTACCATTTCCCTCTCGATTATACTCCAAAACGCAATGTAGAACTCGACTGGAATTCCATCCGCTCCTGGTGACTTATTCAATGGACTAGCTTTAATAGCTGCCAATATATTTTGTGTTGTTAAAGGCGTTGTGAGTGTAGCTGATGGCGGGTTATTCTGACTGGCTTGTATATTGATACTTGGCGCAGCAACTGGTTCGGTATATAGATTCTTGTAATACTCGTACAAAACAGAACGTATTGATGGTTGTGCTGTGTGTATTACTCCATCAGCAGTAGTAATCATGCTAATATATTTTCTTTTCCCCCTCTTCGTCTCTCGAATGACATCATACATGGAAGTTGACTCCCCTGACATACTGTTGGACCGGGCTCGTATTTGTGTACCTCTATCTCGATCATGTTGAATTTTGAGGATACTTGCTTTAACTTTTTTCAGTAAAGTGGTTAATCGAGGTTCTGTTGAAGACGAAGCATATATGTCCCTCAGTAATCCATACAAATATTCTTCTTGTCCTTTTATTTCCTGTTGTCGAAGAATGCTATAGTATTTCATCCATTTTCCTAATTTTTGTTTCGTATTGACCCACCATTCTAAAATATTTGGATACCTCGACTTCTGGCGTTGATATATTCTCCACTTGTGTTCCAAATCCTCTTTGAAATCCTCTTCCTTCAATATGCTTGTGTTAAGCTTCCATATTCCTCTGCCAAATGGAGTGGGTAGACGTGGAATTCGTAGGGTTATTATATAACCACAATGATCAGAGAAAGCGACCGGGCATATGTCTGTACCTCGAAGATTGGACTTCAGGTTCTGTGTCATATATATTCTATCTAACCTTGAAGCGCAATTATGACTTTTATATGTGTAAAGGGAATTTCGGCGTGTCTGTAATTTCCATGAATCCAATAGTTTTAGACCATCGATTATATTTTGGAGTTCCGGGCAAGGATGATATTCTCCGGAAGTGTCGGAGGCGTGCAATACACAGTTAAAATCTCCTCCTAATAATAATTGTTCATTTTTACGTGCTAAAAGCGGTGTTATATCAGTCGTAAAAAACTTCTGACGTTCACGTCGTTTCTGAGAGCCTGAGGGGGCATACACATTCACAATATGGATATTATCTACTCGGAGTGCTATTCCCCTTCCATCGGGAAGTTTAGTTACGTCTGTATATGGAATGTGATCTTGAATCACTACAGCTGTTCCTCTCTCATCAGGTAGAACGTTGGATTCTATATTATAACCAAATATGCTGTGAAGGTCCGAAGTCCCGACCTCCTGCAGTAAGCCAATCTGGATGTCCATATTGCGAAGACACTGTGATAATAACTTAATTTTACGGGGAGAGGAGATATTATTGACATTTAAGGTAAGAATATTAATGACATCCGTCATGAACGAGAAATAAATATAGAAAGGGATTAAAGAAAGGAAAAATATGTTTGATAATCCAAAGGAGTGAGCTTTCTTAAACCAGAATGGATTGAAATAAGACATGATTAAATGTGTCAAACTGAATAAGCATTTATCTTAGGTATGTCAATATAATAACAAGTGAAAGATATTAATCTGTTACTCGCAGAGGAGGAAACCCCAACTTGCTGCCTTCATGCTTATATGGGTGTAGCCTACCCGCTCTGTTGCCTCCTTTGCTTGTCTTCTGCGCGGCTATGTCCTTGTGTTGAATAGCAGAAGTTGACCTGTGGCTGGTGTCGTCTGCGTCCATCATCTCATTCCATGTCTGCTCCGCTTCAAGTTGTGTAGGTATATGTGTACTAGATTGCTTCTCCAATGAAGATGATGTACTACCGCCTTCTAAGTCATTCTTAACAGCTGACGTGTTACTTGATGTCTTACGTTTGTTATCGCACACAGAAGTCAGCTCAGATTGAAGACGCGCGCCGTCTCCTGACTTTTGTTGATCGGAATCTACACGGGTTCCCTCAATTTCATCTGCAGAATCAGTTTCAGAATTCACCGGATTTTGCTCTGCCTCTTCATGGTCACGAGTACTATGTTCCCGATGTTGTTCAGTCGTTGACCCATTAACTCCGTCCCCTCTAGACTGCTTGTGTTTGTCAATTTGGTGTTCCGTCTCCATAATGTCCGATGGACGTGATATGACGTCATCATTCCCATTAAGGTTATCGGAAGCTTCACTCTCCTTTTGTTGACTAGAATGACTTCTGAGTGCAACTGTTGATCTCGACGTCGATTCGGCATTTTTAAACAAATCACTCATAGTGAAGACAGTTCTAGGGGCAACAGTGACTTTCGCTTTTAAGTTTCTGTTAGGACATGTATTCCGCAGATGGGATAATCCGCCACATATGAAGCATGATTGTTCCTGGCCTGGATACGTCACATACGCCTCGTATGTAGCTACTACAATGGTGGATGGGATCGGTTTGTCAATGACTATATTAACTAGCCTTATTCCGGTATCTACATGAAATCGATATCGCGGCGACCATTTTTCACTATCTATTTGTTTTACTTTCCCATAATTTTGGAAAACGTTATGTAATCGTTCATTGGGCACCTCGGGGGGGATATTTAACACTCTTACGACAGTACTTTCTTCTTCCGCTGGGGAAAGCGTAACGTCAACTCTGTCTCCACTCTGTAAGGTTAAGGTTGATGACCCTTCGTAACGTTGCAGGTAATTCTCATACACTGTAGACGTTTTAAATTTCAAATAAACAGCATGTTGTTTACTTACAAGTTGAATTGTTTGTAGGTCGTCTTCTTGTACATTTAACTCGTCTGCTATCCATTGATGAAATTATTTTAAATGGAGCATCGTTCACTTGGCCGATCGCTTCTGACCGCATGACCGGATTCCGATCAGAATTCTTGCCAGAGAATTCTAAATGGATTTCCTATGGTCCAAGATCGAAATATAGAATGTCATGGCAAATTTATCGATTGCAAGGTCTCCAATCGCGGTAATATCACAGTCTGGTATATACAGTCACGTCCACACCTGTGGAGTAACGGTCAGCGCGTCTGGCTGCGAAACCAGGTGGTCCGGGTTCGAATCCCGGTCGGGGCAAGTTACCTGGTTGAGGTTTTTTCCGGGGTTTTCCCTCAACCCAATACGAGCAAATGCTGGGTAACTTACGGTGTTGGACCCCCGACTCATTTCACCGGCATTATCACCTTCATATCATTCAGACGTTAATTAACCTAGATTTTGATACAGCGTCGTAAAATAACCCAATAAAATAAAATATACAGTCACGAAGCTGAATACATAGTAAATATGCACCCATAGATAGTTGCTAACAACTAGGATCGCTGCTATCGCCCCATTACATACAATGCGAAATAGTACCGGCACAGTCGATTGTTCCTGGCACCCTCACAACTCAAGCTTCGTGACTGTATATACTAGACTGTGGTTATATTGAAGGTTATTTTATTAAGTTCAACAGTATGAAGAGCTTTATATTTTATGAAATTATATTTAAAGCAATGTAATATGAAGAAAGACCATAAGGGATGAGATTGTGAAAATACTAAATTAACCAGGTCCTTCATAGTTTGTTACAGAGCTATTCATTTTATTTCCAGGTTCAGTTCAGAACACTACAACACTGTTTGATTATTCATTCGGAAATGCAGACAATGAGCGATACTATAATAAAAATCCGAACGCAAAGAACGAATTTTTTTTCCGGCAAGTGAGCACCTACCTTAATAAAACGGGTCTATGTCGTTGCTTACATTATAATTACAGTTCAAAATAGACAGAAAAATATACCGAAGCTATAAACAGTCGCTTTTTTGCCGATAGGAACGTTTATCTTACACTTAGTCGCAAAATTTTATTACTTTTCTTTAGTATTTTTGTTCCCTGTCTCGAGAGTATGGTTAACTCTGAAACCTGATGACTCTTTACTTCCTTCCGCATCGAGTAGTATCACAGTCTAGTATATACAGTCACGAAGCTCAGTGCGTAGGGAATATGCATCTATGGATAGTTGCTAACCACTAGGATCGCTACTATCGCCTTATTACAGACAATGCGAAATAGTACCGCCACAGTCTATTGTTACTAGTATCCTCAACAACTCAAACTTCGTGAGTGTATATACTAGACTGTGATAGTATGTCATTGTTGAATATATTATTTCTGCGTGTAATACTGACATAGAAAGAGTAAATTAGAAACCTTATACGCCGGAGACTGAATGGAGCCGAGCATTGTTATGTAATGCTCGCAGCGAGCAAATGTTACATTAACCCGGCAAGGCGAACTTCCGACTTGGCCTTGCAGATCAAGGCGCTGCAATCGACTAGATCTCTGTTTATGTTACGATATGATGACGTCATAGCGTTGTAGTTTCACATATTTTCCGGGTTGGAAGTTGTCAGGTAGTACAAAGTGATGTCAGCGAGGCGAATTCTCGGCTCAGAAGTGTTCCTGATACTTTGTTAATAATTCTCGTTGAGACATCGGACATAGAAGTCACAATTGAACTTTATGCATTTACACAATTGGTACCAGAAACTTTGATTATGACCGTTAATATCCTTAAAGTTACTAATTTTTTAAACATTGTACAGTTCATCTGGTAACCCTATCAACTTCCTAAATCATAATATCGAAGCTTTCTACAAGCGAAATCAGAAATCATATTGCACAAAGTAATTCATGCTTGTTTTTCTAGTTGTTTTGGAAATTCAACGAAATCTACTTCGGTGTTGCTTCCCTTATTATTTGAACAAAAGGCCTACTGTCCTTTTTCCACTCTCTTCTTAAAATATGAGTATTTCCTCTGATCACATATAACAGATTCATCAGCTTAATACATTTTCAAGACAACAACTCGTATTAATTTATGTATGTTGCTATCTTACGACTGCAAAAGAAGTCACGTTATAACCCTGATGGAATTGCATAGAGTAATAGCTTGCAGCTATTCTTCCACCTAGAGGTCGTTGCCAAAAATTCATTTTCGACGGTGAAGATCCTAGCCATCGTTCTCTTTTGTATGTTCGTTTGTATGACATGGGACTGGCCGAACGAGAGAAAGTCAAAAAGTAACCTTAAGAATTGTTTTATTAATTTAATATGTACAATAAGACTACAAACACTTTATCACTTTTCAACATAGTCCCAATTACGTTCAATGCAAGTATTTCTGTTATACTATGTTAAAAGTGATTAAATGTTTGCAGTCTTATTGTATATATTCAAGTAATAAAACAATATTATTAAGATTACTTTTTGACTCTGCCTCGTATATATGATCAGGGGTATTTCTTTTTAAGTACGTATATTATAAACGCCATTGAAGCTGTCTGCTTTTGTAGTTATAGACACCCGCCGCTAGGTTCGTTATAAGTATGCGCGCGGATATCCCGTACGATGAAAAAGACGCTGGAGTATCCCTAATGTTCAGCGTTGTCAACCATACGATAAATTATCGCGTTATGTGATAATTTTAACTCTGATTATGCGATAACATTTATAGCATAATGCGATAATTTTCGTTAATCATTTCTCAGAATTCATTCAACTTTGCTTTCCATGGGAAGAAATTATCAACAGTAATCTCACTAGAGGTTTTGATTTATCTAGAGAAAATCAAAACTCGAATGGGATTTAATTGACTATTACACGATTAGAAGAAAGTATATAAAGATTATAAGTAACAAAGTATTCCAGTACAATAAAATATTAATTGACTTACGAAAATAAACCTGTCTTCAAATGTATTATTGCACCATTACGCTAGATGGCAGTTGTGCCAACTATGGAATCTTCATTGAACCCTGTAGACGGTTACTAGTCAAGAAGGCTTTGTTGATTCAGTTTCGTTTTTTTTAAACATTTGCATTCCACTTCAATCGTCCGGATCCCAGTAATCAACGTCACTTGACAGACGATTTTCAATAAATCTCAGTATTAAACAATCTATGATACGTGACTATCCATAATATCATATAGCAGAAGCTATAACATAACCTAACTAATATACTGTACACAAGTGTTAGAAAAGTTTTAATTAACGACGATGACATAAAAAATAAACATGAATAATTTTAAAAGGAATAGTTATTGAATGTACAATTTTCAAATTTGAATGTGGTTGGTGGTTCAATTGATGTTATATTGGACGTGTGCGTAATAGAAGTGGAACTCGTTGATTTAGGCCTACATGGTGTATTCAACTTATTCAGGATTTCCGAATGAATAATTTTAAAGGGAATAATTATTGAATGTACAATTTTCAAATTTGAATGTGGTTGGTGGTTCAATTGATGTTATATTGGACGTGTGCGTAATAGAAGTGGAACTCGTTGATTTAGGCCTACATGGTGTATTCAACTTATTCAGGATTTCCGAATGATGCTCCTCATTTATTTGTAAATAGGATTTCAGAAGATGCATAGGTATGATCAGTGATTTTTATTAATTCTTGTTCTTGAATGCCAATGCGAGTCATATTTGAAACTGCTGTGCATCGACTGGAGTGGTTTGTAATTATATATATATTTTTTTGACGTCCAGACCAGCGCAGTTTCAAATGTTGGCAAACAAAGAAACAAATGCTAGGGACGCGATAAAATTGTGCGATAAGCAGCCATGATTGGTTGAAATACGTCCTTTCGTACCGTTTTATTGGTCAAAAGTAGTATGACGTAGTAAGAGTGTAATAGTCACATTAATAAAACACATTTGAGTTTATTTTATTCCTTTGGTACTCTCTGGATAATCAGCACTTGGCACAGTGGCGTATGCAGAACTTTATAAAGAAGAGGCAATTATTAAAATTGTTTTCAATTTACATTATCGGTATTTTAAATGTTGTGTATTATTATTATTATTATTATTATTATTATTATTATTATTATTATTATTATTATTTTACGGTACATTTATGTACATTTATGCTAATGTTTTATAGATCTGTTTTAATCTGTTCCATTCATCTAGTGTTTTGTGTTTTAACATATTATGAAGTGACATTGTACAATCAACAGCTGAATGTGGACACAGTAATCACAAGTTCGTGTAATTATGATTTCGTTGTTTGTTAGTTATGTGTTACATTTAACCATTGTGGCATAATATTAAGCATGTGTAAAGACAATTTTTAAGATCTGAAGATGGCATAAATATGCCGAAAACGTTCATCATTAAAATGTAACATATTAATACTACAGTGTAAGATAAGCAATAGACGGCCCCATTCATTCCAAACCTATTATTTTTTCTGTTTTCTTCATAAGCTTATTTTGACATCAGCTGATATAAGTAGCTAGTCTACTGCCATTCGCATCCAAGGTAAAAGACTGAATTTCAGTTGACGATTCCTTTACCACGATGGGAAAGTCGTGCTGTGCAAAGTGTGTGACAAACGCTTTGGGTGCTCCATGAACTCACAATTAGAACAGCATTTAAAAACTGAACTTCATGTGAGAAATAAAAAACGTGCTTCGTCGAAAAGGAACAAGTTCTTCTTACACAAGTGGTGCTGAAACATTCTTCGTCTTCTGCCATTGAATTTAATATAAATTTGTGCATGGCAATGATTGCTGCAAACATACCATGGTATAAACTTGGAGTTCCAAAGTTTCAAGCATTCCTACGTAAATACTGCAACTTCAATATTTCGCATGAATCAACACTCCGGAAAAATTATTTGAATTCCTGCTACACTGACACAATGGAAACGATTAGAGCTGAACTTGATGATTCCTATGTATGGGTTGCCATTGACGAGACGATCAATGACAGCAGAAAATATGGAAAAATATTTAATTATTAATTGCGCCTCTAAACATTAATTAAATGAGATTGAATCACATGTGCACCTGTAATTTTTTATTAGTGTGCAGAAATATATCTAATAAAGCTTAGATTTTAAATTACAAATTTTTTATTTATTACATATTTATCTACATATTTTGCCATTTTTGGCTACATATTTATATACATACTTCTCTAGTAATCACAATAGTCTATTCGTAGCTGCGGTTGGTACTTCTGTACGAGAAGTGACTGAAAGTTTATGAAGTATTGAGTAAAGTTTTGATAGCATGATATTATTATTATTAATATTGTATGTTTGTGGTAATTTTGTGAAAAAAAAAAATCCCATAATTTTTAGACTACAATTCCATAATTTTGTGTTTGAAGGTTGGTAACGCTGCTACTGTTTAAAAACGTATTCTGTGCTACTATCATTACGATTCCTCTCGCTGCACATCCCACACTCTGCATACAAACAACCGCCATCATGCTAGAAGCGGCACGGCACGATCTCCAATCGGTAATCAGAAGTTGCTTCCCGCCCCGCATAATGCGTATAGCTTCATATTTGTATGAAAACTTCCACCTCGAAAACGTCCGTAACGGTCGGTCTGCTGCCGACAATGGAATCGCTCCGGTGCTGCAGTGTACGATACAAGTGCAGTTGATTGCTTAGCTGCTGGACGACAGATAATTAGGCGGGGCAAGGCGAGGCGTTCTCTTCCACAAGGGCTTCTTCGAGTTGCTCTTTGATGGCTGAGGCTGAAGCCAGTCCTCGTCGTCAAAGAGGCCACAACGGAAGACAGTCCGACAGTCAAACATCTTGCATTAAAGCGGATGCCACAGAATGGGCCATGATTTCCATTTTGGATTGTTTACTACATAGTCTATCGCTTTAAAACTAGGGTTTGCAAACTGTGGGTAGAGGACGTTCAATAAAATGAAATGAAAATGATAATACGAGGGAGAGTCAAGACGTAACCTTAATAATTTTTTTATTAATTGAATTTGTACAATAAGACTAGTTCGATTAATTAAAATGTGTCTCAGTGAAACGTACAGTAGAGTCCGCATAGGTCAGTTTCTGTCAGATGCGTTTCCAATTCACTGCGGGCTAAAGCAAGGAGATGCACTATCACCTTTACTTTTTAACTTTGCTCTAGAAGTCTAGAGCATGCCATTAGGAAGGTTCAGGATAACAGAGAAGGTTTGGAATTGAACGGGTTACATCAGCTGCTTGTCTATGCGGATGACGTGAATATGTCAGGAGAAAATCCACAAACGATTAGAGAAAATACGGGAATTTTACTTGAAGCAAGTAAAGAGGTAGGTTTGGAAGTAAATCCCGAAAAGACAAAGTATATGTTTATATCTCGTGACGAGAATATTGTACGAAATAGAAATATAAAAATTGGAAATTTATCCTTTGAGGAAGTGGAACAATTCAAATACCTGGAAGCAACAGTAACAAATATAAATGATACTCGAGAGGAAATTAAACACAGAATAAATATGGGAAATGCCTATCATTATTCCGTTGAGAAGCTATCATCATCCAGTCTGTTGTCAAAATATCTTAAAGTTAGAATTTATAAAACGGTTATATTACCGGTTGCTCTTTATGGTTGTGAAACTTGGACTCTCACTTTGAGAGAGGAATATAGGTTAAGGGTGTTTGAGAATAAGGTGCTTAGGAAAATATTTGAGGCTAAGAGAGATGAAGTTACAGGTGAATGGAGAAAGTTACACAACGCAGAACTGCACGCATTGTATTCTTAACCTGACATAATTAGGAACATTAAATCGATACGTTTGAGATGGGCAGGGCATGTAGCACATATGGGCGAATCCAGAAATGCTTGTAGAGTGTTAATTGGGAGACCGGAGGGAAAATGACCTTTGGGGATGCCGAGACGTAGATGGGAAGATAATATTAAAATGGATTTGAGGGAAGTGGGATAGTAGAGACTGGATTAATCTTGCTCAGGACAGAGACCAATGGCGGGCTTATGTGAGGGCGGCAATGAACCTCCGGGTTCCTTAAAAGCCAGTAAGTAAGTATTATTATTATTATTATTATTATTATTATTATTATTATTATTATTACTGGCTACTAAGTATATGTTTCTATAATTCTTCTGTAAGTGCATGACTATTGATATTTTTAGATCTTCTCCCTAGAAGGATAAAATTATTAGGTTTTATCTCAATTTTAATAATAATATTGTAGGAAAACTGACTCAATATTATGTGCCAACGAACTGTTAAACGCCAGGAATTCACATGTCTTAAATCATAGCCAGAAAGAGAAAGATGACATAAATAAATGTAAGGAAGTCAGTTACCTAATGGGGTTTGAAATATTTCGTGCTCTGAAACCTTTTAATAGAACAGAATTTCTCAAAAGAGTAATGATTAAAATAGCTTAAATAACTTGTCCACGAGGAGTTTTTAATCTTGAAAAACTACGAATTTCTCGAACAAGTATCGAGAGAAGAATTTAGAAAATTCCTGATTATATTCTAGATGAAGGTTAAAAAAAGAAGCAAGAAAAGTCGTATATTATTGACTGGCTCTTGATGACAGCAGTGACATTACTGATACAGCAAAAGGTTGAGATTCTTATACACGGGATTGATCAAGATGTTAGTGCAGGAACCACCACTGGTTGTAGTTTTCATGCCAAGTACAGTACGATTATTCAGTCCTGACAGTCGCCAGCGATATGCGCCTGGGTCAGGCGAGTCCATTTACTTACGCCAAGGGGTGTATGGGTTATTTACTCGCTTGCCTTCGGAGCGATCGGATGTCATGCGAGCGGTAGAGCGGTATGTTTCCAGTACAATTAAGCTGTACTGCATTCTTTTACCGACCGCTCGCCCTTATCTCTACTGCAGAACTCTCCCCACAACTCCTTTTACTTCCCCTCTTTCGCGTTGCTGAGTTGTCAGGACTAAATCGGTTTGTACCTTTCCTCCATCTCCTTACTTCATAGGCTGTCTGTCGCATGTAATCACTGCAGCTCGAGTTTTGATTACCGCTGTACTAAATCCTAAAAAGTTTGCACCACGTTGAATACCGTAAAGGTCATGAGTCATGTTTGCAAAGGTAATGTGCTTAATGCGCATACTTCCCTATACGTATTGACCTTTCAGTATTGGATATTAATCATAATTGTCAAATAATTCAAGAGGGAATGTTGTGCACGGACGAATAGGGGAAAAAAGGGCATATTGTCAGGGATACTGCCAACGTACCGTACATGTCAGAGATTTTTTTTTTTTTTTCATTAATATAATACTTTGTGCCTTGTTGTAAAAATATGGTTGAAACTGGGATTGGAGTGAGTTGAAGTGTTTTCCACTGTAATTCCTATTAGCAGTGTTCTTGTACGAAGAGAGCAAACTGAATCCAGGCAAGATTCGGGACCTGACAGATTGTCGGGATTACTTAAGGATTCCGAGCAGGTCAGACACATGTGCTCGCTGCGGGTCGGACCGTAATCCTGGAGGTTCATTGCGGCGAGAATGAGGCCCCTAGATGCTGCGGATCCTGAGGAGCTGTGACGCATGCACAGTTACGAAATAGCAAAGCAAATATTTTGCCACGGGCTTTGTCAAACACAGCTACCATACCTAGTGTAGTCAATATCCATGATTATTATTATTATTATTATTATTATTATTATTATTATTATTATTATTATTATTATTATTGTTATTGTTATTTATTTATTTATTTATTTATTTATTTATTCTGGTGTAGTTAAGGCCATCAGGCCTTCTCTTCCACAACACCAGGAATACAAATACAATAATAATAATAAACAGAAAAAAATACACTATATACAAAGTAAAGCTGCACAAGAAATGAAGAGAGAGAGAGAAAAAAACACTATAAACAAAGTAAAGCCACACAAAAATATACAAAGGTTGCAGTCACACAAACTTTAAATGATTAATTAATTGTATCCTAACTAATTAACTAACATAAACAACAAACATGCAATTTTAATCTAGATTAAAAAAGAAAAAAAAACATAAATCAATACTTCTAGCAATACCTAAAAACATTAACTAAGACAAAATTTTCCAATTTAATTTTGAATTGTGATTAAGTCCGGCAGTCCCTGACGTCATTAGGTAACGAATTCCAGAGGCGAGGTATTTCTACAGTGTAGGAAGATGAGTATAAAGACGTTCTATGATGAGGGATAGAAAGAAGTGCTTGATGTCGGTTTCGAAGAGTTGTAAGTTAAGAAGAAAACGTTTGGGGTCCACTGCTGTACAGTAACGGTTAGCATCCCTGACCATGAAATAAGCGGGCCGGGTTCAAATCCTGATTGGGACAAGTTACCTGGTTGAGGTTTTTTTCAGGGTTTTCCCTCAACCCATTAAGAGCAACTGCTGTGTAACTTTCGTCGCTAGACCCTGGACTCATTTCGCTGGGATTATCACCACAGCAGTTGATAAAGCGTCGTAAAATAACACACTAAAACACGTTATGTTGATCTTGTATCTTATCAACGCATAATATGTTGAAAATAGAAGTATTATTTTTACAGACTTTTAATCTACAGTCAGTTAACTTTCACTGTTTTGATGACCTGAAGCATGTTGAAAGCTAGCCAGATGGAAAAATAACGAATTTATTTTAGCGAACACAGTGATATCAAAAACTTTTCCGTACATTTTTATTGTACCTTGTTTTTTTGAATATATCATGTAGGCTTTGCTTAATGATAAGTTTTAGTTGCCGTGGTAATATAGGTACAATCAGGACATATCAATATCCATTATTATTATTATTATTATTATTATTATTATTATTATTATTATTACTATTATTATTATTATTATTATTATTATTATTATTATTATTATTGTCATCATCATCATCGTCGTCGCTATCATCGTCATTAAGGTTTGATTAAATTCGTAATTTGTTGCAAAAATGGTGGCGTTTGTGGGCAGAATTTCAGAGAAACATTTTTCTATCCATCGAGGACACGATCGGAAATCATTCTTCACTGCGACCAATCCATCTACTCGTATTGTACTTGCTTACTTACTTGCTTACAAATGACTTTAAGTAGTGTTGTGGGATTTAATCGATTAATCGATCAATTTCTGTTGTAAGATAAATCGATCAAAAATATTTAATCGAATAATCGAGTCGATTAAAATTAATCGGTTGTAGTTGATATTAATTATTATTTTGTTGATACAAACTCATACTAAAAATTCCCTCAATATTTCTCTCTCAGAAATTGCTTACTTAAAAGCACAATAGTACTATTATTTTATAACTGTAAACCAGGTAGCGTAGAGAAAATCATTGCACAAATACTTCAGAAAGAGATGGAGATATGAGAACAGTGACCTAGTCTACCTCTATTGAAAGTTGAAACAATGCGAAACCTTATTAAGTTTTATGGTTTTCCAAGAAAACTTCCACCTTGTCAGCTCATCTTCCTAGCATATAAAATACATACTTTTCTGGGATTCGTCCTCCTCATTCCTTATAAAATAGTCATTCTACACTGCGTGCAAGTAAGAGCGTAACTACTTCTTTTTCTAAAATGTAGTAATTCGGATTGCAATAGGGGTCAGTCTTCTGTTTCAACCGCTGTACTTTTGCAGGTGCTTGCAGTTTCTATACTGAGTTTGTATATGACGGTTGTGTGTTTAGTTTGATAAAAAAAAAATCAATTTTCTGTGGTCTGTGAAAAGTGTAAATTCCATTATGTCATATGAAAATTTGAGAGGTAAACTCGGTGAAACGTTTGGATTTAAATTGAATGACCGTGGAGAAGAGCTTGACAGAAAAAAAGTTTTTTTCGTGTTTAGTGATGCAGGAAACATTGTTACTAAACGTAGAACGGCACTTAATTCGGAGCATGTGAATGGACTCGCATGTTTAAAATCATGGATGAAGCAATATTAACTAGGTGAGTTTTCATACTCCTTGTTATTTATGTTTGTCTCAAAAATTTCCGGAGAAATTGGCACAATAAATTATAAGCCTCATAATGAATATGTTAGTAAGTAATTTAAATAGTTGTTTTGTAATATATTGATAGCCTACAATATATGCAGATATACAACATTTAATACTCATGCTTATCACCGAACACAAGTTAAATTTAACAATAATTGTGTATTGCAGTATATTAAAACATTTTTAACTCGATTAAAACTCGATTAATCTATCGACTAAATTCAAATAGTTAATCGATTAAATATTTTGATCGATCGACAGCACTAATTTTTTCTATTTATCGAGGACACGATCGGAAATCCTTCTCCACTGCGACCAATCCATCTACTCGTATTGTACTTGCTTCCAAATGGCTTTTAAGGAACCCGGAGGTTCATTGTTGCCCACCATCAGTCCCTATCTTGAACAAGATTAATCCAGTCTCTACCATCATATTCCCCTTACCTCAAATCCATTTTAATATTGTCCTTCCATTTACGTCTCGTTCTCCCAAAAGGTTTTTTCCCTCCGGCCTCCCAACTAACACTCTATATCCATTTCTAGATTCACTTATATGTGCCAGAAGTAAAGTTTAAATTGGACGTTTAAATTGTAAATGCATTTATTTTCAGATGTGTATTGCAAAAATAAACTAATTTCATATTTTAATTAACTTAATGTTTGAAAGCATGTTTAAAATCGAATATAATTATATTCAACTATTTCAATAAATATATGGAGGTAGTTCGCATTAATCACTGGTGCGAAAAAATACCATCTTCCATTCAATGTAGCCTAATACTGTATAATAATATGAATACTTAGAAGTTTGTATCTTTAGAGATAGATATTCTTAGTTGTTATCATGCATCCATTCATTACAGTGGACCACAATGTGTCTCTTACATAAACAAGTACGTCTTCATTGGCATCTTTTAAATACCCCTTCCATATTTTCGTTTTACTTGGCACGCTTCTTTTTGTATATTTCTCCATGAAACTTTTGAAACATGGATTTTTGTAATTTATGTAATGGAATATCAACCCTACTACCCGTACCATTATGTGGCATAAGTCTGAAAAAATTCGGAACGTGTGCTTGTAGAGGGCATTATTCCCTCACGTTCGTTTGAACCCTAGATCATATGTAACAGATAACTCATCGCTATGTTAAAATCCATAGCACTTTGAAGATAACAACCGCCAGGATCGACACCCGTCCGCCGTAAACGAACACGAGATGGCAGTACAGTCGCTAATGCAATTCAAATGGGAATTATGACGTGACTCCATATGTAACAACTAGATGGCAGCGTAGTAAACCTGACAAAAGTTGTTAACGTCAAAGCCTATAAGGCCGACCTATCTGTTACATATATGATCTAGGGTTTGAACCAAACAACTGAATTTGTTGAAGATGTCTTTTATCACGGCAGTGCTGTTCAGTATTAATTGCTTTGTTCCATATTATTTCTGAATTACACAGTTTGCATTCTATCATATACTTACTTACAAATGGCTTTTAAGGAACCCGGAGGCTCATTGCCTCCATTCTCTATCATCATATCCCACCTTCCTCAAATCCATTTCAATATTATCCTCCCATCTACGTCTCGGCCTCCCCATAGGTCTTTTCTCCTCTGGCCTCCCAACTAACACTCTATATGCATTTCTGGATTCGCCCATACGTGATACATGCCCTCCCATCTCTAACGTCTGGCTTTAATGTTCCTAATTATGTCAGGTGAAGAATACAGTACGTGCAGTTCTGCGTTGTGTAACTTTCTCCATTCTCCTGTAACTTCATCCCTCTTAGCCACAGATTATTTTCCTAAGAACCTTATTCTCAAACACCCTTAATCTCTGTTCCTCTCTCAAAGCGAGAGTCCAAGTTTCAGAATCATACAGAACAACCGGTAATGCAACTGTTTTATAAATTTTAACTTTAAGGCTTTTTGACGTATTCTATCTTATAACGCCGTTAATAGAGGAATAATTAGGACCGAATTTCTAAACATATTGCTGTATTGTTTTACATTTTGATTTGTAGTTCTGCTTACACATTTGAACTTTCACTGCCACTAGAGTACGAGACACGGAAGAACCTTCACTTGAGAACAGCAGCTTAATATTTGATTGCAAACGTCAGACTGTGCAAGGAGAGGGGGTTGTTTGTAGCTGTAGCTATTTCTCTGTGTATGGTCCAGTAACAACACAACTTCATATCCTATCATTCTGTATTTAGTGCTTAAGAATCCCAAAGGCTGGTTATCAATTATTATTGTGGTGAACTGGTGACGTACAGTACAGTAAAAACTGTGTAAGTTGACCGTGTCTGGTTCCGACCACACCTGGTCAGCATACATAGGTGGTCAACTTACAGAAATTATTATGTTATCTGTGATGGTTATCTACGTAATTAACACTTCATGTACTGTACACGGAAACTAACGGTGATGGACAAAATTGTACAGTGGGCAAAGTTGTACAAATAAATAATGTACAATTGTACAGTAAAGTAAGTACAGTACAGTATTTTACTGTACAGTATTATTATTCAGACTATGTACTGTACGTATAATATAAGTTTGCATAAGTGTTAAAACAAATCAAAAATTGATTGCTCTTTTAAACTACACAGTACAATACCTGTTCACTGAAAGAAGTCTGTAATATGCACTTGTTTACTGGTTACAATTTTAGAACGAAGCATCTTCATTTCAATGTCCGTATAATATAAGCTGAAAAATCCTTCCACAGCACTTGTATTGTCCACTGAAATCTTAAGGGAACCTGAGAATTCACGTCAAAGAAAAGAACCGTTAACCTTCCACCAGCCCAGACTTCCCGGAAGACCATTAGGGTAGGAGAATGACCTTCAAAAGGTGTGCCAATAGCCATCGCTATTCATAAAAATAGATTTACTACATTAGGAATTTTTTGTACAGCACCACACAAAATTTTGTGCTGTTATACAGCATGATACAAAACATCATGGTCACGTTACACAGGAGGAAAAGAGTTCCAAGCACATGAAATTCAAGTCAAGATTCAATTTAGACAGATGGTCAACTTACGGTGTCTATTTATTGTACAGTACAAGTAGGAATCAGCCGGTTCCTTAAAAAGCTGATCATAATGGTAACAATGTTAATGATGGAGATGAAAATGAGGATGATGGTAGTGGTAATAATGGTGTGTGTGTGTGATTATAGTGGTGATGATAATGATGATATAGAGATGAAAACGAAGGGGAATACAATGGTGAAGAAGGAAGGAAGGAAGGAAGGGGATTTTATAATAATTAATATAATTATTATTTTTAAGAATGTACTCCAAGCTATTCAATCATTTTGTGCAAGTTTCAAATTTCATATGTTCGAAGGGGAATTGGAAGAACGATAAAAAAATTCCCGTTTCGGTATAAAAGCAATCTCATAGTCAATATTTTATTAGAGTAAAGTGGAAATGCTTCGGTTTCTGTGCCGGAGCTGTAATGGCGAGATAGCAACACAAAAAATGCCCTTGCGGTTGACGTATGTCACGACCACGCCACAACAAACACTCGAATATCGCCAGAATAACAGAGCCCGTATCTGGGCTTCATCAGACCAGGAAGGAAGGGCTTTACGCCACTTCAGGAAGTGGCAGGAAGGAAGGGGTTAAAGCCACTTTAGGAAATGATTCCAGCAACAAATCCAAACATCGAAAAAAGAAATAACGATTGTACGATAACAGTCTACTGGATCACTTCGTGTTTCAGCATTTACTGCTGCTAGTTTGGTCAGTATTCCTAATAAGACATGCCAGTTTTCTTTACAAGATAAATGAAGTCTTATTTTATAGTGTCTGTCACTGTTTTACTAGGTTCTAATAAGTCCGGGTCCGAGAGTCGGTTAGGCCGGGGATTTTCGTGACACTTATGGCGAACAAAGTTGCAACATTATTCCTTCCGAATGACGTTCATTTATCATAGTTGGGCTAAGAATTGTATGCTGTTACATTGCGCTTCATCCGCCTCTGACTTTAGGTACCGGTACGTAATTGCGTTGGGGTGGGGATTTCAGTGTGTTTCGTTCAGCATGAACTTTATACCGTATCCACTCTTAAAATGATCCGCGTCAAAACAAACCAATGTGACCAACTCACGTTTCATTGGTTATGACATCGAAGTACAATGTATAAGCAATAAGCGAGCGAAAAAAAGTAGATCCCTTCATTGAATTAAAAATATGTCCCCTGAATATACTTGTTATTCTTCCGTAATTTAAATAATAATATGCAAAACATAGAAATTATTATAAAATGTACCTAATCACTCCGAGATCAATAATTACAATTTAAAATAGTTTATTACATACCCATGACGCATTTAAGGACCGCAGCACTTAAGTCGCTTCTGATGCAACAAAATGGCTGAAGGTGCTGAGTCTTCTATCGCTGTGTCGCCGACTAAATTTGTAAAACACAAGTCAGCCTAGGGCGGCAGATTTGAGAGGGCGGCTTTTAAGCTATTAACTTACTGCTAATTTTTCTATATATTTTTTTAATTTTATTCATAACTCTTTAAAAGAGTACATGAACTTAAACGCACAATGAAAAGGATATGAATAACATTGACAACAATCACTTCAAATTTAATCAATGGTCTGCCAACGGAAAAAAGAACAGTTTTTCAATAATAGTGACACAATGCGATCATAGCACTTTTTTCAATGTTATGTCCTCTCACCGTGTATATAATATACTGTATAATTGATGCTTAAACTACTAATTGTGCTGCTAAAACTTACCAACTTATTATTAATACTTACTTACTTACTTACAAATGGCTTTTAAGGAACCCGAAGGTTCATTGCCGCCCTCACATAAGCCCGCCGTCGGTCCCTATCCTGTGCAAGATTAATCCAGTCTCTATCATCACACCCCACCTCCCTCAAATCCATTTAATGTTATCCTCCCATCTACGTCTCGGCCTCCCTAAAGGTCTTTTTCCCTCCGGTCTCCCAACTAACACTCTATATGCATTTCTGGATTCGCCCATACATGCTACATGCCCTGCCCATCTCAAACGTCTGGATTTTAAGTTCCTAATTATGTTAGGTGAAGAATACAATGCGTGCAGTTCTGTGTTGTGTAACTCTCTCCATTCTCCTGTAACTTCATCCCGCTTAGCCCCAAATATTTTTCTAAGCACCTTATTCTCAAACACCCTTAACCTATGTTCCTCTCTCAGAGTGAGAGTCCAAGTTTCACAACCATACAGAAGAACCGGTAATATAACTGTTTTATAAATTCTAACTTTCAGATTTTTGGACAGCAGACTGGATGATAAGAGCTTCTCAACCGAATAATAACACGCATTTCCCATATTTATTCTGCGTTTAATTTCCTCCCGAGTGTCATTTATATTTGTTACTGTTGCTCCAAGATATTTGAATTTTTCCACCTCTTCGAAGGATAAATCTTCAATTTTTATATTTCCATTTCGTACAATATTCTGGTCACGAGACATAATCATATACTTTGTCTTTTCGGGATTTACTTCCAAACCGATCACTTTACTTGCTTCAAGTAAAATTTCCGTGTTTTCCCTAATCGTTTGTCTATTTTCTGCTAACATATTCACGTCATCTGCATAGACAAGAAGCTGATGTAACCCGTTCAATTCCAAGCCCTGCCTGTTATCCTGAACTTTCCTAATGGCATATTAATACTATTAATAGTAACTAATTCTATATAGAGTACGTATGTTACTTCGTTTATTACACTAATATACTGCGTACTGTACTTATATCACATGCCATTAAATGTACTTCACACGTGCTCCCTGTCAATGTGACAGTAATTGCGGCGCGAATGGCGGAAGGATACAATTGGGGTTTGTTTATGTTAGGATCACTTTAAGAGTGGATGGACTTTAGTTAATCGGTTACATTACGACCGAATAATGTCATTCGTAACAAGCAGCATTCAACATCTTGTAGAGAAGAATAATAGCAAGATGCCCAGGACGAAATTTGTGACTTAATTTCAAATAAGGAAATTTGTAATAATGATACAGATTTTGAGATAAATAACGCTTGTGTAAAATATTTCAAATATGCCCCTCTACAGAAGTGGAATGAAGTTTCTCTAGATATAAAGCTGTGTTTTCTAGCAACAGGCAATCATTCTCCTTTGAAAATTTGAAAATGTGGTTTGTTATTCACTGCAATAATATATGAAATGAAAAATTATGTAAAACAAAAACGCAAGACACCATCATATTAACATAGTGAAATAATAAGGCTGATATTTGTCAATGTTATATTAGGTGTATTTTCTACAGACAGAAAATATTGTCAATGATATTGTGACGAAACCGAATAGTTGAAACACGAAATAGGAAAAAATGTAGCAAACAAGACGAAAAAAATACTGGATAAACATTATAGACATTTAGCTCTATGTAAAATTTCTGACTTAATTCCAAATCAGGAAATTTATTAATAATGATACATATTTTGAGGTAGATAATACTTATGTAAAATATTTCAATTTTGTCCTTATTGTTTCTGCAGAAGTGAACGAAGTTTTTCTATATGTAAGGCTGTTTTTTCTAGCAACATGTAATCATTCTCCTTTAAGTTTGAAAATGTGGTTTGTTATTCACTGCAACAATATATGAAATGAAAAATTATGTAAAACAAAAAAAGTAATACACCATCATATTAACGTAGTGAAATAAAAAGGCTGATACTTGTCAATGTTATATTAGGTGTATTTTCTACAGACAGAAAATAAAATGTCTTTAAAATACCTAGTGCAACTTTTCTTTAACAAAGAAAATGATGTCTTTAAATTTTTCTTTGGCAGATAGTTATGTTTCGAAGTCAAAGTAGCGGCTTTCAACCACCCAAATGCTGAGGACTAACTTACCGTGATGATAAGCACGAGTTCAATCGAACGAAAGACACTGCGTTAACTCACCCCAACTCTGAGACGTACTCAAAAAGTTAAAGGCGCACGAAGCGCACTGGTAGTATAACGGCATATATTTCTCAGGCCTAATCATAGCATTGGGGGTAGGCAAAAATAACCGGTTATTTTCATATGGCTGATCGGTTATTTATGCTTGGCGGTTTAATCTGATAACCGGTTATTTTCCACAACAACCGAATGACCGGTTATTTTTTAAAATACACACCGAATCAAATGTTTTCTTTTATTATTTTGTACTCTATGTAATCAACCCTATATACAAATTGTCTCGTGGGCCATTCGTAGATGGGGTATGGGTTATTACTTTACTTACTTCATCTGTCCATAGATGGCAAATTGAAATTCAACTTTGATTCAATGTGAATAATAAATGCCTATCTTAATCGCTGACTTTCTATGATTGGCTGACCTTGACTTCAGTATGTATTGGTTAGAGGAGAATAGAGTGCTCGTCGAAATGTACCACAATTGTAGAAAATATGAAATTTGTGTTAGTGTTTATTTATCTTACCTATAACGCTAATGTGAGTGATGTAACTAGCTAAATGCCATTTCATATCCTTTTATTAATTTTTATATTTTGTTTAGCGACGTTATTTGTGATCTTCACAATCTAATGACGTTCCTTTAACTCTCTTCTGGTTGGTTTACATTTGGTTGCAAATTGTTTTTTTGATTTCTATTGCAAATGACCTTTCATTTTGTTTTCCTGACTAATTTGCTGACTTTAAAATGTAAAAAATAACCGGTTATTCTTGATCCAGTAATTTTTGCGCTTCCTCCAGAGAATACTGATCTACCAAATATTGCTGGATTAATTTTTGTGACTAATGAATGTGTGAGAAATGGTTACGAACAGCAATCCAAAATGGTACAAGTAAAGTCTTTCTAGAGGGCTTGTTTTGCTGGCGTAGGGCACTGTATTGCAATTGTGATTCATCAGGGAAGAGAAGGTGATATATTTAATTAGATCACAGTGAGGGCTTAATTTGGTTCCCCCTTGTCTGCCATGCACAACATACCAGCCATTTGCTCTACCAGCTGAGGGATGAAACTAATATGAATTTTAAAATAGTAAATTTAATAACAAGGAATAATAGATCAAAACCTAGGAATCCAGTTCCAAGACGTTATCTCAAAGGACGTAACGGTGCAAAAGATGGAAATTCCTGAGGTAGATGGAAGATTAATATAGAAAGTAACAAGATATTTCCTAATTGATTTATTTTCAATCCAGCGTAACCAAATATAAGAACGCATACCTCCCAGATGAATTTCACTAGCTTGTATCTTTCTTTCACTTCATCTTCTAAAAATAAATATTTCTAACTCAAACATCAGAGGAAAGGAAAATGTGCTCTTCACAAATATGCCTGTATTAATCTTTGTAGCAGTGCGTAGAAGTCATGTCAATGCCTACAGAATACCGCCTATGGGAACGAAGAAAAAGAGATGGGATGCGAGAAATCCAGCCTCTTCGATTTGTGACATGCAGTCATGCTGTTAAACTTTACAAGACACATCGCCGCTGGGCGTCTCTTTGTAACTTGTTTAACAGTCTGCTAGAGCTCTCTGTGTACGATATCCTGCCCTCGATTCCTGTGGGAACTCTTCCTGGAAGCTGCTACAGAGAAAGGGACGTACGAGAAATTGCCAGGGTAATCCAGAGTCCCCTTCGGATTTCTTTTCGTTCTTCCCATTTATTGACATCCAGTACTGCGTCGGACATAACACTTTAAGAAAAGAGACAATACTCAGCTTTGACATGAAACTTTCAATGCTGCAAATCCTTCCTGGATTTGTTGAATGTTCGGAACTGGAAAAGAGAGAAGACGTGCGAGTTGTGCAATAAATTTTCTCTCTGGGGAAAGCCAGAGGCGGAGAAGAATCAAAATATGTAATTTTGGAGATTATATATATATATATATATATATATATATATATATATATATATATATTGCACTGAGAAGTTTAGGCCTAGGATTTCCATCTCGAAACACCCATGTTAAAATGCCGTTCAATTTAAGTTGTTATGATTAATTATATCAATGTTGAGACAAATTTGCTTTGGGATTTATGTTTTCCTTGTCATAACCTCACCATTTTTCATAATCTTTCCCTGGTTCATGGAAGTAGGCCTTAGATCTATTTCCTTTTTTCCTTTCTTTCTTTCCCGTAGTTTAACCTCTCCCTTTTAGGTTCATTTATACGACCCACGCCACACGGGCCTTAGAAGGCCGCGACCTGTCGGGAGAGGAATCAATCTATTGGATCACATACATACTTTTTTGGCCACACAAGGGCATGGAGGGCCTCCCCGGATGAGGAATCAGCTCAATGCCGGGGCCACCTCCGATACAACATAAACAGTTAAGACATTACACTACACCTGTGGAGTAACGGTCAGCGCGTCTGGTCTCGAAACCAGGTGGCCCGGATTCGAATCCCGGTCGGGAGAAGTTACCTGGTTGAGGATTTTTTTCGGGGTTTTCCCTCAACCCATTACGAGCAAATGCTGGGTAACTTTCGATGCTGGACCCCGGACTCATTTCACCGGCATTATCACCTCCATTTCATTCAGACGCTAAATAACCTAGATGTTGATACAGCGTCGTAAAATAACCCAATGAAATAAAATAAAAGACATTACACAGCATTCACTCACACATATGAAAGGATTAAGGGAAGGATTGCCGTCCATGGCCGGACTTTCAAGAGGTACAATCCCGGCATTTGTCTGGAAATAACTGAGGAAACCATGAAAAACCTCAGTTAGGATTGTCGGCCCCTGGGATTGAACTCCAGACCTCCCGAACACAACCCAGCCCTCTACCATGCCGCTAGCCCGCTCGGTTAGATCTATTTCCACATCAGTTAATTGTATCTTTTCATCGTGTTGATGAATACTGAAAATTTCATCATCCTTTGGATTTATAAAGAAATAGTGTAATTCTTTATGTTTTGTACCAGCTAGCTCTGGTATTCTTTGCACTATCTTTAATATACTTTACTTAGTTTCTCATATAGGCTACAGTAAAACCTGGGTTCTACGTAATTGAAGGGAAATTATTCAAATAACGTATAAGTAAGGTGTAAATAAAAGATATTTTGGAATGACTAGGAGTCAATTTAACAGAACGTATACTCCGTGTCTAGATTCTGTAGAGTTAGTCGGCGCATTTGAGTGGAGACGGAGAGAAGAGAATAGGCGGAGATTAGCAGTGCGGGAGTGTGTTGCGGACAGCATCGTCTCGCTCCCGGTAAGGGATAAGATGCGCATGGCAGAAGATGATAATGTGACATCTTAACGTAGTTGAGTTCAGATAGAAATGATCCTCTCTCTGTAGTCGCTCGCTCCCTTCAAGCAATGTCTTCACCCCAGATCAGTCATTGGTCTAATTTCCACCACTCACCACTCGTTCAAAGGACTTATTTCGTCTGCTACACTCTACAGTTTCCAGACACGGAGTTATAGAGATCTTGGAGCACATAAGAATTCTTTTAACTCGCCCAAGTGGGTTTTAATCAATAGAAAGTGACTAGAATTTTAGTGTTTGATGTAAATGTACTATTGTACGTATATTTACTATGAACATTTTTCTTCAATCATGAAATCCAACTTTATGATATCTTAATTTGTCTATTATTTTTATATTACACGTTTTTATTACAAACCTCTTCCAATTTCAGTTGTTGTTTTGTTGGGATTTGCCCCCAACTTATGCTACAAATCTGACTTTGCCTTCTAGCGAGTAGCTCTTCCTGTTACTACCACACATGAGTGCTAGACAGATACTGAATGACCTATAACTGTTTTCAAATGTTTGGAACATGTCTTATGGGAAAGAAGATAAGCTAGCATGTACAGGCGGAGCATGCCGGCTCTGTATTCGCCTGGGCTATGTGAGTTGGCTGTTGCTACGAGCCCAGTAACCTTGAGATCATTGATGTGAAGACACAGCGTGTTCGCTGCCACATAACTTGTGTTTTCCCCGTATCCCGCGGCTAACCTTGAGGATAGTGGGAAATGATTAAAATGTATTCAAAGTCATAGTCATAAGATGAATTATGTGAAGTTAAAATGAAACTTTATTATGTACAAATCGAACAAAAATACGTATAATTCAAACTGATTTTAAACTAAGTACTGCTTACAAGTGCGAATTACATAAAAATAAATTATGTACAATTCATAATTAATTTATATGTGAGAAGCTTGATATCAAAGTTGGACAACTCCACTTTAGCTTTTTTCACAGGAAAGGCGAAAACTAGATCCTTGGAAACCAATGCCACCGTTATACGTACATTTTTTTAACATTCTCACGGGTCATAGAAATATTTTTTCAATATCAAAATCTGATTAAAATTAATATTCAAGTCGAAATTGAAGTCTAAAAAGTGGAGTTGTCCATCTCTGAAACTAAGTCATGGAGTTGTCTGTTTTTGAAACCAAATGAGGCCATATTTAAAGTGAAGTTGTCCACTTTTGAATCTAAGTCCTTTATAACTCGGTTTCAAAGCAAATTTACGTAAAACAGTACTTATTCATCCACAAACCGATTATATAAACAATCAGCCATGTTGGATTCGCGATACGTGATGAGGAAAAAGTGGTATGAATCTAGACTTCTCATTGGCTACCGAAGGAAGTGTCCTAATTTGAAACCAAGCCAGAGTGGAGTTGTCTAAATTTTGGTTCTAAAGCGCACAATTAAGTGCTGTTTTCGCTCTGTTCTGTCCCTTTTTTGAACCTAAACAGTTACAGAATCGCATTCAGCACACACAATTCTATGAGAAACAATCAATACCTCGAAAACACAAAAAATGGAGTTGTCTAACTTTGATACTGTGCTTCTAATGTAATAAAATGTAATTTTGACAGAACCTGTGCATAATTGGAGGGGTGATAGGAAAAATAGCCCATTACAAAAAAAAAACACTTTTTCAGGGGAGAGAAAAAACATGATATGTTGTTATGTTGAAAGGATAAAAAACTGAAACTATAGGTATAAATACCATAATGCTTTATAAATATATTGCTTGTACTGTGTTTAGTTAAATATTATTTTTCAAGTTATTGTGCATTTTTGGGGACTTTGCATTGACATGGGTTCTTTTTCCTAGAAAAAATAATAAAACAGAACAATAATATGAACATAAAAAAGAATGAATGAATGAATTAATTAATTAATTAATTAATTAATGTGAACATATATTCACGCTAATATATTTTTACAACTTTTTCCAACATTTTGAAAAATTAATTTCTCACTAACAACAATTTTAGAACTAAGACATTATTATTGATATTATATATATCACTCTTTTCTTTCATTCCTATTCCAGTCCTGCTTTTTAGTCATTATCACCACTACTGTTGTCTGAAAGATCAACATCAGCATCATTTTCAAGCTGAACATCTGGAACAGGAGTTTCAAGTGATTTGTAAAATGACACACTATTGGGCTTCAACACACCATACAGTTTTTTTTTTTTTCAAATCTCGGAGTTCTTCTGAATTTAGAGGAATAGGATCTGTGTAGAGCTTTGATAGTATACCAGTTCTTTTGGCAGTTTCCTCATTTCTTATGGCACATGACTCCACGCCCTATTATAAGTATCTCTGATTTCAAAGAATGCATGTTCCTGAGTTATTTTGAACATCCTAGCATTCTTAAGTTTAAGTGCTGTCCGGAGAGTCTTCAGAAAAAACTGGACAAATGGGATGTGTGTGGATTGTCAAGAAGAGAGTAATGTGATTGTCTACATTTGAAAGATTTATTGTGATCTTGTACAAGAACTTATATTTCTTTAGGCTTTAGGCAATTGGTTTGGCCTAGTATCATATTTAACTCTGCGTTCTAGGGTTGCCTTTCCAGTGGTTATGAGTGATGATTGAATAGTTCTCAGCCTGCTTCTATTTATTCCAAGAATGCTCATGGTTGTTTACATCTCAATGTCAATGCTGCCACGATTTTTCCGTGAAAAACAATCCATGTCAAATGACAAAGGTTATTCTTATAAAATTGGTCTTGACATAGGTTGTTTTTCCAGAACCACCTACATTTTCCAAGGCTATAGTCTTTGACAGAGGCTGTTCTTTCATAATCCATAAGCATACACAGACGCCACATGCTTTTAGCTTTCCATTACTATCCATAACTCATTTTCGACTAAAATTGACATGGGTTCTTTTCCTATCAACTTTTCAATTACGTACAAACCCTAACTACGTATGACTGGGTTATGCGTAGCCTAGGTTCTGTTGTATTCTTAATCTCTTCTAATACAGAGTGGCCCAAAGAAATAGGATATTTTGAAAACTTGTTTGTCAGTCCTGGAGATGAGTAGAACAGAAAGACATAAAATCAACTTTTCGAATATTGCCGTTTACTTGTCGTGGATGGCTAAATTGGTGCTCAACTTGTATTTACGATCAAAGCATTTTACAATAACAAGGACAGTATGCAGGTTGCGTGTAGAGAATTTAGATGTCGCTTGAAATTAGGACGTCGTGATCGTGTCCCGTCAGCACATGCAATAACAGATGGGTACAGAATTTTGATGAAACAGATTCAGCTCTGAAAGAGGAAGCTGTAGATAGTGTGCGAGGTGCTCGTATGCCAGATAATATAGAGACTGTTCGAGTGGAGCCTGTTTCATAACAGTATAGTAAAAATCTAATAGTTTACTATAGTAAATTTAGATTTCTACCTAAGTTCATTTTCATGTTTCATAAACTTTTTATTACCTTAGTAAAATGTTTACTCTAGTAGAACATAGCCTACTCGATACTTATGAATAGACTATCTACTCGTAATAGGATGATATGTACAGTAAATATAATAGGAAGCCATGATTATTATTGATTCTGAACGTATGGAGCTATGTTTCCTGGTACCATTTGAAATTTGACCTGAAAGGTTCACTGAATTCCTAAGTACGAAGGTAATTTCATAAATAATGGACTGGTTGGCAGAACTGTGAAATTGATGACGCAATACCAATAAAAATTACGTCAGTTGCAGTTGAAGGTTTGAGGAAGAAGCACGCGTGTTCGTTTCGTCCATGGCATACTCTGTGTTTAAGTAACGAGAGCTAGAAATGGAGCCTACACTTGTCTCGGATACTGTGAATCTTTAAGTGTGTGTCAGCAAGTTTGCAATGTCCAGGCATTTCTGCTTCTGTGTGTTCCTCACTGCTTCAGGAACACATCGCGCAGAAATGTTTCTCTTCTTCAAATTCTTTGTTAAAATACAGCATACTGAATTTGGTGAAATCCCCGTAGCTTCTGAAAGTTCCTCACACGTTGCCCGATGATCTTGAAGAGCATCAGCTACAAGTAGGAAGAACACGAGGAGGAGTATGAGTAGGAGTAAGAATATGAGAAGGAGTGTGAATGGAAGGAGTAGAAATTCAGTAAGAGGAGTAGGAGGAGTTTGAGTATGAGTAGTAGGAGGAGTAGCAATATCAGTAAGAGGAGTAGGAATATGAGTAGAAGGAGTTTGAGTATGAGTAGTAGGAAGAGCAGGAATATCAGTAAGAGGAGTAGGAGGAGTTTGAGAATGAGTAGTAAGAAGAGTAGCAATATCAGTAAGAGGAATAGGAGTAGAAGGAGTTTGAGTATGAGTAGTAGGAAGAGTAGCAATATCAGTAAGAGGAGTAGGAGGAGTTTGAGTATGAGTAGTAGGAAGAGTAGCAATATCAGTAAGAGGAGTAGGAGTATGAGTAGGAGGAGTTTGAGAATGAATAGTAGGAAGAGTAGCAATATCAGTAAGAGGAGTAGGAGTATGAGTAGGAGGAGTGTGAGAATGAGTAGTAGGAAGAGTAGCAATATCAGTAAGAGGAGTATGAGTAGGAGGAGTTTGAGAATGAGTAGTAGGAAGAGTAGCAATATCAGTAAGAGGAGTATGGAGTATGAGTAGGAGGAGTTTGAGAATGAGTAGTAGGAAGAGTAGCAATATCAGTAAGAGGAGTAGGAGTGTGAATAGGAGGAGTTTGAGTATGAGTAGTAGGAAGAGTAGCAATATCAGTAAGAGGAGTAGGAGTGTGAGTAGGAAGAGTTTGAGTATGAGTAGTAGGAAGAGTAGCAATATCAGTAAAAGGAGTAGGAGTATGAGTAGGAGGAGTTTGAGAATGAGTAGTAGGAAGAGTAGCAATATCAGTAAGAGGAGTAGGAGTATGAGTAGGAGGTGTTTGAGAATGAGTAGTAGGAAGAGTAGCAATATCAGTAAGAGGAGTAGGAGTATGAGTAGGAGGAGTTTGAGAATGAGTAGTAGGAAGAGTAGCAATATCAGTAAGAGGAGTATGAGTAGGAGGAGTTTGAGTATGAGTAGTAGGAAGAGTAGCAATATCAGTAAGAGGAGTAGGAGGAGTTTGAGTATGAGTAGTAGTAAGAGTAGCAATATTAGTAAGAGGAGTAGGAGTATGAGTAGGAGGAGTTTGAGAATGAATAGTAGGAAGAGTAGCAATATCAGTAAGAGGAGTAGGAGTATGAGTAGGAGGAGTGTGAGAATGAGTAGTAGGAAGAGTAGCAATATCAGTAAGAGGAGTATGAGTAGGAGGAGTTTGAGAATGAGTAGTAGGAAGAGTAGCAATATCAGTAAGAGGAGTAGGAGTATGAGTAGGAGGAGTTTGAGAATGAGTAGTAGGAAGAGTAGCAATATCAGTAAGAGGAGTAGGAGTGTGAATAGGAGGAGTTTGAGTATGAGTAGTAGGAAGAGTAGCAATATCAGTAAGAGGAGTAGGAGTGTGAGTAGGAAGAGTTTGAGTATGAGTAGTAGGAAGAGTAGCAATATCAGTAAAAGGAGTAGGAGTATGAGTAGGAGGAGTTTGAGAATGATAGTAGGAAGAGTAGCAATATCAGTAAGAGGAGTAGGAGTATGAGTGGGAGGAGTTTGAGAATGAGTAGTAGGAAGAGTAGAAATATCAGTAAGAGGAGTAGGAGTATGAGTAGGAGGAGTTTGAGAATGAGTAGTAGGAAGAGTAGAAATATCAGTAAGAGGAGTAGGAGTATGAGTAGGAGGAGTTTGAGTATGAGTAGTAGGAAGAGTAGCAATATCAGAGGAGTATGAGTATGAGTAGGAGGAGTTTGAGTATGAGTAGTAGGAAGAGTAGCAATATCAGTAAGAGGGGTAGGAGCATGAGTAGAAGAAGTTTGAGAATGAGTAGTAGGAAGAGTAGCAATATCAGTAAGAGGAGTAGGAGTATGAGTAGGAGGAGTTTGAGTATGAGTAGTAGGAAGAGTAGCAATATCAGTAAGAGGAGTAGGAGTATGAGTAGGAGGAGTTTGAGAATGAGTAGTAGGAAGAGTAGCAATATCAGTAAGAGGAGTAGGAGTATGAGTAGGAGTTTGAGTATGAGTAGTAGCAGGAGTAGGAGTAGGAGTATGAGTATAAGTAGGATATGAGAAAAAGTAGTAGTAGTAGTAGTAGTAGTAGTAGTAGTAGTAGTAGTAGTGCTCGGGCGCGGATTCGATTCCTACTTGGACTGATTACTTGGTTGGGTTTTTTCCGACGTTTTCCCGAACCATAAGCCAAATGTCAGATACTCTATTATGTAACCTCGGTCTCATCTCGCCAAATACAGTCTCACTGTCACCTATCTCACCGACGTTAAATAACTTTGTGGTTGATACAGCGTTGTTAAATAACCAAGTGAAAAACAGTACTAATATTAGTTTTAGTCCTAGTAGTAATAATAGTGGTAGTGGTAGTAATCTTAAGAGTACTAATTAACAGTGATAACATTGCTAATATTATTAATGGTGGTGGTGGTGGTAACTGTATTGCCACAATCTGAGCCACCTGTAAGACACTTTATAAAACTAAAATTGCACTACGCACTATTCCCCATGGCACTTTGGAACAGTTTTCCGTCACCCTAAACTGGTATATCGTTTCACTTCCGCCTTCCTCGTCGCTTCTTTTTCACATCCATTATTAATGTCCTGAGAGCTCACAATTCTTTTCAATATTGCATCACGGCATGCTTTCTTTGCAAAACACGATTCGTGGAATCTCTACACATAACGCACATATCGCTGCCAATTTTGCACACATGGAAATTAATCATTGGCATTAAATGTCACATTATTAGGTACATTATGTTTCATAGGTAATTTAAAATCGTCCGTATAGATTAAAAGCATATATTTGTTGCATTTTTATATTAATGAAGAGTGTAAACAATATAGTTTGCAAGAGCCATTTTTGTCATTTATAAGTGATTGGAAGTCCGATAACCTACAAAAGTCATAAGTTTAAATTCGAAATGGAAATAGACCCTAGTTAATGTGTACACAATCACAGTAGTTGTCACCAGGCTACTATGATTTGGATGGAGAACAATGTCTCTCCTGAAAAATTTTATTCCGTGCACTTGCAGCCTTTGTTGTTTACACTCTTAATTTATTTTTGTAACTTTGGCTCCTGGGGAGTAAATTATCTACAAACCACGAAAATGGCAACTAAACTGTCGGACAGATGCGTTTCCACGTGCTTGTTACGGATATCTACAGTATACCTTAGACATTAATAGTTTTCAAAGAAGACTTCGAGAAGAGTAACTCAGTTCGCAAGAAACAAAAATTGGCGGATGCTCCCCGCGCATGCGCGTGACTTTGAAGCCGCTGTCAGGTGTTTGTATCCTTCGATTATACTTTTTTTAGATATTAACTAAAGTTCTAAGTTCTATACTCCATTTTTTTTCTTTTTGCTTGTCCAACTTTTCCTAGAGGATACTCCATATCCAGAAAACTTTAATAAAAATAATCATTATTAACCTTATTCTTTTGCTTTGATCGTGCCACAGAATCAGTCTCATTCCGAGGCTTATTGTAAAGTTTCGTAACAAGATGTTTTTTACGGTGATGGGTTGTTAGCCCTTCGCCCAACCCCCTAGCTGGAGGACCACCCCTTATCGGCTGTCCACGACTTCTTAAAACAATTACGGAAAACACGGAACTTTTACTTGAAGCAAGAAAAGAGATAGGTTTGGAAGTAAACCCCGCAAAGACGCAGTATCTGATTATGTCTCGTGACCAGAATATTGTACGAAATGGAAACATAAAAATTGGAGATTTATTCTTCGAAGACGTGGAAAAATTCGAATATCTTGGAGCAACAGTAACAAATATAAATGGCACTCGGGAGGAAATTAAACGCAGAATAAATATGTTATTATTCGGTTGAAATGCTTTTGTCATCTAGTCTGCTGTCAAGAAATCTGAAAGTTAGAATTTATAAAACAGTAACTTAATATTACCGGTTATTCTTTATGGTTGTGAAACTTGGACTCTCACTTTGAGAGAAGAACAGAGGTTAAGGGTGTTTGAGAATAAGGTTCTTAGGAAAAATGTTTGGGGCTAAAAGGGATGAAGTTACAGAAGAATAGAGAAAGTTACACAATGCAGAACTGCACGCATTGTATTCTTTACCTTACATAATTAGGAACATTAAATCCAGACGTTTGAGATGGGCAGGGCATGTAGCACGTATGGGCCAATCCAGAAATGCATGTAGAGTGTTCGTTGGGAGGCCGGAAGGAAAAATACCTTTGAGGAGGCCGAGATATAGATGGGAGGATAATATTAAAATGGATTTGAGGGAGGTGGGATATGATGATAGAGATTGGATTAATCTTGAAAGAGGTTAGGGACCGATGGCGGGCTTATGTGAGGGCGGCAATGAACCTCCGGGTTCCTTAAAAACCATTTGTAAGTTGTAATCATTATTAAACTATAAGGTGTCACTTAAAAATATCGATGACGTCATAACTCGTATAACAGTAACCGCATAATTTTTTTCCCATAAAAATTTTCGTTTCTAAATTCTGGGTTTGGACATGTCTGGGCGCTTAGTCCAAAAATCTTCTCATTCCATTTTAATTGCAATTATACGTTACTTTTGAAAAATGCTGTATCGATCTGATATATAATATTAAACACAGTTATAAAAATGTTCGAAATCGGCTAACTGTAAGAGCTTACGTCCAATGAAAGCAGCTTAGAATGACAGGTTCAACACTGCTCATACAGCTGTCTGCGTTTAATGTACGAAAACTGTCTCCGCCACAACTACAGCTATTGTTAGGGCTGCCGGTTCAGCTAGAGTGTATTGTTTGGAATTATATTTTGCAAGAAAACAATGTCTTTATTGTTAGACACTCATTGACATGGAATAATAACATCACAATTACCTGTCTATTTTCTACATGAGTGAGGTCGTTTATAGCCAAATAATTGCAACAAGGTACAATAAAGCTGTAGCAATTGGACAAGTAGGTTCAACACGTTGATTACTGTGCACTTAACATAACCTAAAAAGTGAACATTCTCTATTCTTTTATCATAAGCTAGAAATAATGATGCAACACACACGCGGTAAAAACTGTAACAAGACGACGGCAAGGAAATTCAGACTTGGCAAAGCCTAACACGTTCCCAAACTACTTCCGCCCCCGTAGACTTTAGCCATGGCGCTCAGTGAATAGGAATAGGAGTACCAGTAATGGAACAAGCGTTGTCCGTGAGTGAAGTGCGTTCACAGCGGCTGGAGAAAGTTTCCTGTCAGAGTATTGGAGATGTTATTTGTATGGTCCACTGATCAGCGTTGTACGATATTTGTCAGTAATTGAAAATATTTCGCTTCGCAGTTGTGGTTATTACTTAAGTATTCTAGACTGCATTATTTATTTATTTATTTATCTATCCAATTATCCTTATAATTATTTATTTATATTTTTATTTACTTAGTGACTGAGTAGCTGACTAATTGATTGATTGATTGATTTAGTTAGTTAGTTAGTGACTGACTGAGTGATTGAGCGACTAACTAAATGATTGATCAACTGAGTGATTGGTTTAGTGACTGATTAATTCATTCACTGACTGATTGATTTAGTGTCTGATTGACTGAATTAATAACTAAATGACCAATTGATTGACTCAGTGACTAAGTCAGTGAATTATCTGTCTGTCTGTCTGTCTGACAGTCTGCCTGTCTATATATCTACTTATCTATCTATCTATCTATCTATCTATCTATCTATCTATCTATCTATCTATCTATCTATCTATCTATCTATCTATCTATCTATCTATCTATCTATCTATCTATCTATCTATCTATCTATCTATCTATCTGTCTATCTATCTATCTATCTATCTGCCTATTTGTCCATCCTATCTACCTAACTACTTACCTATTTATTTATTTATCAACTAATTGATTGATTGATTGGCTGACTGGCTGATTGACTATGGGCGAGACTAATTTAATATTAGAGTGATTGATTGAGAGTGATTGAGCGACTAATTTGAATGACTGAGAAACTCACTAAGTGACTTAGTGACTGAGTGACTAATTGACTTAGTGACAGAAGTTAACAGCGTAACTGATTGTGTGGCTGAATGATTGCTGGATTTCTGGGTCATGACGACCTTGCACGTACTGTAGATCATTTTCTGGTCCATTGCTGTTAGGCGCATTCTCACTCAACACCAGTCGACTGTGCTAAGGCTTCATATGTATACAATATACATGCATAACGCTAGACCAGTCTCCTCCGTACTTCATAGACCGGTAGTCAAAGATATATTGGTGAATATAATAAGGTAGTGACGAAATGATGTCGATATCTATTGAGGAAATGGGAGAAAAATCCCAACTGAATTACAGAAACCACAGACAAGCTCCATATTTTTCATTTTTAACAAAAAAAAAATGTGGGATGAGTTTACACTAAAGGCAACTGACCTCGCTGCTTTCATATAACGGTTTAGAGCAATATAAAAGTTTGGTCACTGTTTGTCTGCATGCTTGTCTCTTGAGCCGAGTTAGTTGAAGCGTGAGTTTCAAAATGAGTGATGCTCTTTCTCCTCTACCACTTCTAAAAGTAAACACACACTGTGCTGTCTCCGATTCTTTGTTGTTGTTTGTGGCTGTTGACATTAGCAGTTCCGGGAATGAGAGCCCTTGCTGTTACTGTGTACGTGAGTGCATAATTTATTACAAGCGCTGTACTGTGGAGCTGGAAACCTATCGCAGCACTGCTTCCATAAAACCCACAGTATACTCGTAGCTGTGAATCCTGTACGAGGATTGATCCCTATGCTGTAGCTCTGATCTATTTCTAATTGAACCAAAATTTATATTTTGAGGCACACAAATGACTGAAATATGTTATGGCTATATGCCAAGTTGCAAGACTGTACATATCCGCGTTGGGTCATAGTAGGTGTTCGAGTGGCCGAAAATGCTGCGTCAGTAGAGGATTTAGCTTGTCGAGCAAAGAACTCTGATTAAAAACCTGCAAAAGAAGATAATGTCTTTATCTCAAATTAATCAAGATATAACAGATACCTTGGGAGAATCTACTGTATCTTATGATATGGTAAAAAGGTGGTGTCGAATGTTTAAGTGTGGGAGAATATCGTGTAAGATGAACATGGTGACGGCCCTTCGAGAACTGTCACAACACCAGAAAACGTAAATAAAGTGCATGATTTAGTGTTGCAAGATCTACGAGTCATCATCAGGAATATAGTAGAGGAAACAGGCTTCTAATACATAGTCTGCACAGTATTTTGGTAAACTAATTGGGCATGAATAAAATAACTGCAGGGTGAGTGCCTCGAATGTTAACGCCAACGCAAAAACGATAAAAAGCAGTGCTCTGCGAGCAGCATTTAACTAATTTTAGAGCAAACAAAAAAAAAATCTTGAACGATATATGACTATATATGAGATGAGGGTTCACCACTGTTAAATGTCAGAAATTTAGGTAGACATGCAAGTCAAAAGACGTTCTGTGAAATTCTGTTTCTGAAAAGTCTGAGATAAACAGTATTCCAACAAGTTGAGAAAAAACCAGAAAACATGATACGATACAGTTAAGCTCAAATAAAGTACTGTTTGAAACACATCTCCCTTACTCGTATGCCTTTTCAATCACTTGCGTACCATAAGTGATCCGCGGACCAAAGATTGGAAACAGATGGTCTAAAGCAGCGGTGACCAAATCGGGTGTCATGATTACATCGTGTAATCACAGACATTCAAACGGGTACGAGGAGATTCCTGTACATTTCTGTGTGTTTCATTCACGTACTGAAGGAAAGCAGTATCATGTCGCTCTACTCGTACAAACTGTCTCTACAAGCAGTAAGAGGTGGTTTCGTAAAGAATGAGGAGAACTTCATGTTGTTCTGTCGAACAAAATGTAATATGTCTAAGTACTTTGCTCAACGGTTCAATTAGGAGTATATAGAAACATTAATTACCATGCTGAATAATGTATTATTATTATTATTATTATTATTATTATTATTATTATTATTATTATTATTATTATTATTATTGACCACTAATATGTGTTTCTGTAATTCTTCTGTACATCCATGAATATTGATATTTTTAGATCTTCTCCCTAAAAGGATAAAATTATTAGGTTTTATCTCAATTTTAATCTTCTTAATCTTTAGATGAGGGTAACTATTTATTAGTTATTCATTTAATACTAATATTGTAGAAGAACTAATTCAATATTATGTGCCAACGAATTGTTAACAGCCAGGAATTGACATGTCTTAAATCATAGCCAGGAAGAGAAAGATGAGATACATAAAGTAAGGAAGTCAGCTACCTAATGGGGTTTGAAATATCTCGTGCTCTGAAGCCTTTTAATAGAACGGAATTTCTCAAAAGAGTAATGATTAAAATAGCTTAAATAAATTGTCCATAAGAAGTTTTTAATTTTGAAAAACTACGAATTTCTCGACCAAGTATCGAGAGAAGAATTTAGAAAATTCCTGATTATATTCAAGAGGAAGGTTTAAAAAAAGAAGCAAGAAAATCGTATATTATTCACTGACTCTTGATGACAGCAGTGACATTACTGATACAGCAAAGTTTGAGATTTTTATCCGCGGGATTGATCAAGATGTTAGTACAGGAACCACCACTGGTTGTAGTTTTCATGCCAAGTACCTTTCCTCCGTCTCCTTACTTCATAGGCTGTCTGTCGTATGTAATCACTGCAGCTCAAATTTTGGTCACCGCTGGTCTATAGTATCTAAAGCATTAATGTTTATCCATTGCCAATGCAATGTCTTGTTTTGTCTTTGATAAAACCCGGTTGTCATGTCAATTCCACGTCACAAAGTCCCACTGTATGCCGTCTGTACTCAAAATGGGTTTATGATAAATCCCGAAAAGAGCATGAAAATGTACCGCAAATAGTCGATTTGCTGTTTACGTCGACCGATTTATGTACTACGTATAATATAATTTGACTCGTGTAGTCATATTCCTATCATCCGTTATAACCCCCATGTTTAATTTTGCATGGGGGCTTCCGGCACTTGTTTCAATATATCCATGAGGTGATAACGGAGCGAATTTAATCCCCAAGGCATAGATAAATTATGTAGGTCGTGTCTGTTGATATTGGATACTGCTATTTTGTTTTGTTAACAAATGAATGCAGCCGTGTATTATAAACAAGAAATAAATGTAATCCATTTTATTACAACCATACTTCTTTTTTTTAATATTTTTAAGGGTGAAATGAAAGTTATAATAGGCCTAGAGCATTACGAATTTATTCTTGATACTTACTTCCAAGCAGGAATTTTAGTTGAAGAGCAGTATCGTTATGATGTTAATCATTGCCACAATTCCAGCAACTTCCTCGACGAAACTTCTCAGAATTGTTAACGGTAAATTCATTATTGTTTTTTGTTCACGTGACAAAATAATATGTTTATAAACACGGACATACTAAAAAAATTAAAATACAATGTGCAAAACTCAGGTATTCTGAAGTACAACTGATTATTAAATCAGTAAAATCGTCAGTGTTTGGTCAGGATCGGCAAACAAAACCTATGACGTCGTGAACGTAAATCAAGTGCCGAAGGTTCCCATTTAAAATTGAACATGGGTTGTTGCAGAATCACTTACATTTGGACCGGCAACACTGTAAAGAACTGTTAAACGGAGGCCTACGACACAAAAGCATGTGTTTGTGTTAATGTTGATTTTCAAAGTAAATTAATTGTATAAGCAATGTCTGACCAAGCATCGAGCACAGAGAGGACAATTCTGGTTAGATTTTTGCATCAATTAAACAAAATCACAATGTACTATACATTTTAATACTATGGAAATGTTGCACATGGTGAAGTGAGACATAAAAGTAGTGTACAATAGAAAATAAACAATTATTCTCAAAAAACAAAACAAAATCTCCGGTGTGCAATCAGATTTCTCACAGCATAAAGTTTACAATTACACTGTTCTACAAGGGTCATTTTTCTTATATGAAAATATGTGATTCCAAAGGTTTTTTATATGGAAAATTCAAATCTGAAAACAGAAATTCGCTATCAGGCACATTTTTTTAGTTATACGACAATATACGTCTCATTTAACTTACATTTTAAGTTTGTGATAAAGATGGTGAACTTTGCTTAACAACAGTTGCCTACAGTTAATTTTGTTCTTAATTAGTTTTCATTTTCAAATTGTGGCATTCCTGTTGCTAGTAAAATTTTATGTTAATAAGCAAGTCGTTGTCACAGGATTTAAAATTGAGTTAAACTGGCATTATTTGGAGACATTCCTTATCATGTGAGTAAATATTCACTTTAATCGTAATATTCCGACATCTGTGGTATAAAAAAATATGTAAAACTTTACATATTTCTCTTTTACAGAAACCTCCTAAATCATATAAGTAAAATAGAAAGATTCTAACAGAGAGAGAGAGAGAGAGAAATCTTGAGTTTAACCTGAAATTCTTGTTAGAGAAAGTGAGTATTGTTTATTTACATGAAATATTGTTTCTGCATATGCACAATTCAACTCATGATGACATTCTGCAATGATGTTTGTGACCTAATGAATACTTTGAACTTCAAATACGAGCCACAGGAGTGGAGACTTTTTATAGATGCCTCAAAATACAGTCTAAAGGGAGTTCTCCTCCCCAATGGGAACATAATGCCTTCTGTCCCAGCTGCCTATGCAAGTATGACTAAAGAGTCATATGATATTTTGAAAAATATACTGAGATTAATCAAACATAATTAGCACAAGTGGAAAATAGGTGGTGGTTTGAAAATAGTTGCCATGATATTAGGTATGCAACAAGGCTACACCAAATATGGATATTTTCTGTGAGTGGGATAGTCGCGATAGGAATTCCCATTATAAAAGAGAGATTTGGCCTGAACTTAAGTGGAAAGTTGGAGAAAAAATGTACTGAATGAGAAACTGGTAGCCAGTGAAGATGTTCTGCTGCCCCCTCTTCACATCAAGATAGGCCTTATTAAACAATTTGTTAAGGCCATGGACACAGCTGGAAGAGGATTTACGTACATTTAAAAAAAGTTTCCTCGTTTTTCTGCAGCAAAAATAAAAGAGGGCGTGTTTGTGGGTTCCCAAATTAGAGACCTTCAGAAGGATTCAGATTTTGAACAATGCCTTGTACCAAAAGAAAGAAGAGCGTGGTCTTGTTTCAAGAATGTAACGCAAAATTTTCTGGGAAGAAAAAGACTTAACGACCTCGAACAATTGGTTCAACAAATGATAAATGCATATAGAGATCTAGGATGTCACATGTCTTTAAAAGTGTATTTCCAAGATTCTCATCTACATCATTTTCCTGAGAGCTCCAGTGATGTCTCCGACAAACATGGTGAAAGGTTCCATAAATATATAATATCCATGGAAAAGCGGTGTGGAGGGAAATAGATGCCTGCGATGGTTGCTGACTACTGCTGGAACATTATTAGAGACTGCAAAATTGAACACAGGAGAAAAAGATAAGATTTTTAAATTCTTAGGGAAAAGTGTATTTTGTTCATATTTTCTAACACTAAATAAGTTTTTCCATATAATATAATTATTATATTAAGGCTTGTATTTATTTTTTTGTTTTATAATGCATAAAATGTTTGTAAATAGTTTTGTAAGTGACTAAAATATTAATAGTTACATATTTTGCCTACATAAATACATAGCGTGGAAACGAAAATTATTAAAAAAATTAAATTGCATATAACTTGAAAACTATGCGTAACACAGAGAAACTAATTACAGATTTGAATTCAGGAGGTAAATTTCCATGTTAATCAAGAATGTTATACCCAGAAAAATGAATTTCATTTTTTTTTTGTAGAAAAGTGTTAATGTTCAAAGAGATGGCCATTTGCATCGCCAAACCTCTACGCACGCTCAATCACTGATCGACTCACTTCTGTCAGTGTTTCTGGTGTTATTGCAGTACATGCAGCGGCCTAATACATTCTTTCATGTTTTCCACTGTTGTTGGAACCTGCTGATACACAACATTTTTCAAATATCTCCAGAGAAAAAATCTAACGGGGTGAGGTCAGGCGACCGCGCTGGAAATCTCTGAACAGGACTACCTCGTCCTATCCATCGATTGGGTGACATTCAAACAGTCGGTAAAGTAGTCAGCTGTTATTGGACAGAGCTAATGCAACATTTGCAATACAAAACATAGTTGATTCCCATTTAAAACAAGAAAGTTGGCTCTAATATCTTGAAAATTATTTCATGTACAGGGACATCATTTTATTTTTACTTCAGTTTTTCTTGTACCTGAATTTTTTAATGTACTTTACTCCCACTCCCTCTATTAGTAAACTTCCAACCGTCCTTCACATAGAACCAAGGCCGCGTAGCAGTCAAAGTCGCCTTACGGCCATAGTAAACAGTAGGGGTACTGAATTAGTGAGTATAGTACGTTCCAGAAATATGTTCGCGTTTTCCAGTGACGAAAGAGTTTTCAATATTGAATCATATTTTCGCACAGGTACTGTCGTCCGTTTGCCTACGTCGCATCCCGGTTTCTCCCACACGCTTCTGTTCGCCCTCTGTAAAGTCTAGTGGCTGGGCTGTCTTAGCTCTTTTCTGAAAACAATAATTTCTGTTAGGAATTGAACGTCTACGTAATATTATACAACTGTTTAAAAGAACTTAAATAAAAGGGCCTCGTTAAGTAATTAATTGTCACGTGATTGCCCTCCTTTCAACGACGCTGCGACAAAACCACTTGGATGGACAGTAGATAGAATCTCTGAGTAATTTTATCTTTTTGGGTCGGGCAGAAGTGAAGATTGAATTTAGAGTACGTAAGGTACTCTTTTATAGAGTAGGTACAGAATTATTTGAACATGTGTTACTAGTACGAAAGACGAAACTGGTAATTGGAATTAGGTACAATAGACTATAGTGCGATAATATGCAGAAAAGAATTGAAACCTGTATCGAAATGAACGGCCACCATTTTCAAAAATGTATTTAAATAGCCATATTATGATTATTTTTCAATTTAACTTCATTCTCTATATTGTACGTTAATATGCTGTAGACAGTATAGTAGACACTGCATAATGAATACATCCGAATGAATAGCTCAATTCATAAGTAAAAACACTTATTGTTAATTCAGTACTGTATTTTGATTAAACAAAAACCTAATGAAAATTATGAAACTCAAAGTGTGATATTTCCTAGTTTACGTAAATGGATGAACTAGGTACTTTTCTTCCCTCCTATACCTAGTAAAGTGATTTGTTTGTATTTTACACCAATATCATGGAACTCCAGTCGTGGAAGTGGGTAGTAAACGGTGTTTCCGGTTCTCAACCATTAATCCAAATGTATATCCAGGTTAGAAATGTTAGTAAAATAAAATGATGTCCCTGTGGAAAAAATACATTACGTGTATTAGATGTCTCCTTCGATATAATTTAACTTGTAATTGTCGGTTTGTGTTATCCTAAACATTTCACACGCTATTGGAGGTGAGTTAGGTGGGTCACCCTGTATATGAGAGAAATAGAAAATAGAACGATGCAGATTAAGAAAAACTTAACTGCGCGATAAGATAGGCCTACTGAGCAAGGAAATTGCTGTCTGGAATTTTCGCCCATGAATCCGGGTCGACTGAAGAAGTCTGTACTGAGATATAAAATCGCTAGCACTCGGTTAAGCACTTCATTTTATTGCAATCGAATTATTGTTAATGGGGTTAGTGATTCCACGCCCCGGCAGGTATCGTACAACCACCTTCTACGGGGTAATAAATCGGCATTTATGCTTCTAGTCGAGTTTTACTACAGTTTCATGTAAGATTCTTGCAATATGCTATATCCGGGTTTCTATGCACGTCCATAGTCTAACTACTCTCTAATGTACAGAGCGTAGTAACAGAGATTTAGCCTGAAATATTTGCCGCAGTTGGAAAACATTCAGAATCAACGGCATCATAAAGATTTGCGCTATACGAAGTTAATCTTGTAACCTGAATTCCTGTGGCTCATGTCTGGGAGTCGATCACCAGCCATTCTTGAGAGACAGTGACAATGTGATCCCTTGAAGTTCTTACTTCAAAAATTTGTGAATGAGTACTGGTATCTATTTAAATGAGAAATAGAAATTTGACCTACAGGGCTATTACAATTGATCTCCCCGATGTCAGTTTCATATTGTACGCATGATATGAGATTTGTAACAATTAACCCTTAAGAAGTCGCGCCGGCTGTCAACACCCTACACCCCAGTCACATATTACGGAGCTGTTAACTACATATTGAGTAAGCCTATACTTCTGAAACTTTCAGTACCTTTCTCAGAATTGGTAAGGCAACAATAACTGTAAACATATTTGAAATCGGAATTCGCATTCTCGAGATAAAACGGTTTAAGTGGTGTGGCGTGGTTAGGCGCGACTGCTTAAGAGTTTTAAATACACTGGGTTTTCGAGTGAATTTGTTATAAATTTTGAGCCGTAATAGGGTTTATGTTGTCAAAAAGAAAATTATTGTGCTAGTAAACCCATACGTAATTACGCTTCAGAACGACACCACATTTCTTAAAAGCATCGCAACTCTTTTAGCGTTATTCTTAAAACTGGATCTCACAAAGAGGATGCTCATTCTTGGCCCCCATGCTCTCCAGACTTCTACGCTTTCTCTTAGAATCTTATTGGAAGTCTAATCTATGGATTACAGATGAACATCGTGAAATAGGAAATAGCTATGTAAAAACATTGAAACACAAAGAGATAAGAGATAACTGAAAGATTGATTTTAATAAAAATTGAAAGTAGACTCCGTGTATCCCACAATCCGAACGAGTAAAAGAATCATTGTGTAACGGCCAGCCATGAAAATATTCTGTAGTGTAACAATGAAACGCCGTTGTGTACGGATTAATTATTAGTAAAATTTATTCCTTTCCATATGTACTCTCACTTGGCAAAGTCTGTAACAAATTCACTCGAACATCCTATATAGAGCGATCAAAAGAGTAACTCACCATTTTTTTGTCTTTTTTTAAGCTACAAATGTACGATCTTCGCTCCTCGGTAATTTATTCCCACACACGACGGACCATATCCCGTTCAATGTTAGCCACAGCCAGTACTTCAGATCTTCGTATGTATATAATGTATGTAATGTAGGCTATGTTTGTATGTATTTAATGTACCGGTATGTATGTAATGTGTGTAAGTATGTATGTAATGTATTGTATGTCTGTAATGTAATGTATGTATGTATGTATGTAATATTTATATGTAATGTACAGGGTTGTTTCCGATCTCTGATAACGAATTTGAATGACATAATGTGCGTCAGGAGTCACACGACAGCTGATTAGAAACAACCCTGTAATGTATGTATGTGTTGTACAACGCTAAGAAGAGGCAGGTTTACAGAGAGAGAAAATTAGCCTATGTAGAAAAGAAGAATTTGGAGAGAAAAATAGAAATTACATTTGATGTTTGTCAAAATAATGTCATATTGGAACTATGATTTGAGTTTCCTGGTATCTTCTGTATCTCAGGTCTCTTGACCTGTCGAAATTCCAAGGAGACCTATACAGTCTTCCGTACCACAAGTTCTTCGAGTCATCTATAAGTCACATTGCCACATACTTGCCTTTGGATGTATCACAAGAATACCCGTGTTGCAGCAGATGAACGAGCAAGGTAGCAAGCGACACATAAAGAAATATCGTAATTTAAAACCGGATATGTAAAAAGGGGGATTGTGGAGATGTTGGTGAAATGATGAGGGGAAAACAGGAGAACCCGGAGAAAAACCCTCTGTACCTCGGCTTCGTACACCACGAGTGTCATGTTCGCTGAATTCGGATACTGAACCGAGACCCCATGTCGTGAGTTAGGCGCAATTCACACAGAGAAGACGTAGACAGGACGCGGCTCGGACGTCGGGCGGAGACATGACGCGGACATAGCATACTGAAGAGTCAAAAACCCTTGCGACACTTGCGCGTCGCACAGCTTTCTTCAGACGATGAGAATGCCCTGGCTCTCATAGAACTGGATAATATTAAAAAACAGATAAGATTTTGTGTGCACCCTTAGTGGTTGAAAAAAGGAAGAATGTATGTCATATCTTATTTATTTAATTTATTTTATTTGGCCCGGGTTGGAATCCGAGTCGGGGCAAGTCACCTGGTTGAGCTTTTTTCCGGGGTTTTCCTTCAACCTAATACGAGCAAATGTTGGGTAACTTTCGGTGCTGTACCCCGGACTCATTTTATCCGGCATTATCATCTTCATATCATTCAGACGCTAAATAACCTGAGATGTTAATACAGCGTCGTAAAATAACCCAATTTTTTATTTCTTTCATTTATTTATTTATGCATTTTTATTTATTTATTTATTTATTTATTTATTTATGCAAGTATTTATTTATTTATTCATTTATTTATGCACTTATGCACATATTTATGCATAATTGTTTACAATGTATATCCTATTGCCACTTTATAATATATATAAATGACAATTTATACAAATATATAGAATAACCTATTAAATTTGGTTAACACTCATAAATCAATTTCATGTACAAGTATGTAATTTTAATTCTTAATTTAAATTGATTAACTGTTCGGCAATCCCTGACATAACGAGGTAAGGAGTTCCATAGGGAACAAACTGACACAGTGAAAGAGGATGAATAGAAAAAGGTACAGTGACGAGGAATAGATAATAAAGTCTGATGTTGATTCTGCAAAGTTGTAAGATCTTCAAAGCGAGTTCTTAGATATTTTGGATTAAAAGCTGTGACGAAAGAATTGAACATGTATCCTGACCGTTTCCAGAATTGTTATATAATGTCCCAACAATGTTTGTATACCATATTAACGGTTAGCGCATCTGGCCGCGAAACCAGATGGCCCGGGTTCGATTCCCGGTAGGGGCAAGTTACCTGGTTGAGGTTTTCTCCAGGGTTTTCCCTCAACCCATTATGGGCAAATGCTGGGTAACTTTCGGTGCTGGACCCCGGACTCATTTCACCGGTATTATCACCTTCATTTCATTCAGACGCTAAATAACCTAAGGTGTTAATAAAGCGTCGTAAAACAACCTACTAAAATAAAAAGTAAAATATACCATATTACACTATCTCTTCACAAAATTGAATATCAAATTCAAAATCGTCGCGAATTTTCTTTTACAGTCAGACGCCACGTGTCACTTTGAAGGGCCACTCGTGACTCGAAAGAGGCGAAACGCTGACTTCGAAGTGGCGTGCCCCCATCCCGTCCTCTCTGTGTGCATTGACACATTTGTTTACATGGGAGAGACTCGAAAAGTCATCATATCTCCGCCCCATGTCCGAGCCACGTCTTCTCTGTGTGAATTGCGCCTTACAAAGGTGTATACGAGATTATGGACACATAGTAGATAGGCAAACATAAAGGAAATAGGTTAATTTTTGTAGGAAGGGAGATGAACGTTTCCAGGAAACGAATATTATTGCACCACAAAATGTAGCTCTCGATTCTCATGTTATCCATCAACTGTTTGTTTTAGTCTGAAAGGAAGAAATGGCAGACGATATCAATGCGCTACGATAAATCTCAATGAAAGCGGGGGCGAAATCGTTGGCTAGAACTTCATGTCAATCCCCGAGGACAGTACGATTGCAGGATTTCCGTTCCCTTCACTCGCCAGTCATTTTTCTTGATTTCCTCAATTCCTTGGAGATGTCTTTCCCGTGTCTTCCTCCGCAAGATTGTGAGGTTCACCTTAAATAGGGCCCTGTGAAATTGATGCGTAGTAATCTGTCATCCGGAATGTTTTTAATAGAAAGTTACATCCTATCAGTTGTTTATTTTTTCTACTCTGTCAGAATTGGGTCAAGCTGAAAGACCATTTATCTGTTAGAACATTTACTTTGGTACACATTTAATTAGTTGGGGCTTTATCTTTCCCACACCCTTATACAGGGTGTGTATGGTATTGCACATTTGTTAGTTTGAAATAATTACAGTGACGGTGCATATATTTAAAAAAATAAAAGCACTTTTGAGGTGGTGTCATAGATGACTTGAACTTCTTTCTTATGTTATCAAAACATATACTTTTCTTTAAAACTTATTAACTTTATACATTTAAATTGTCTCAAAATTTTGTTTTCATTGGATTGATGATGTAATATGAAAAATATAATACTGTTGAAATTTGATCATTAATACTGACGGTATTCTTTAAAATGGTAGTAATATTAGACTATACGGGATTTCGGAAGGCTGTTAGCTGCTATATGCGCCGTAGCATTTCTGGTATGTGACGTCACAAGCTTGTACAGTAGAACCAATCGGAATCAGTCTATAACTAGTACTTCCCGAGTTCGTTTGTTCACGTGTGAGTGTTTCAATTCATTGAAAAAGTAAAACTAACATTCACTGTGTATGTGGAAGGTAAATAATTGGAAAAAGAGACTGTAAAAAGACAAGTATTCCACAGGCAGGTGCGGAAAATAGTGTTTAAGGTGTATAATTATTTTAAAAACATTGACGAGCAGAACTCTGCCGGCCATCCTGATGCTGACTGCAACGTTGCCAACGCGCAAGAAACGGCTGCAGAAGCATGTGGTGTGGAACTGAGAACCGTGCAAAGAATATTGTTAGTGAAGGAAAGAGGGTTTGTTTGTTGTCATCTTAGTAATCTACGGCTAGGTCATTATTGTCTTTTGATTATTTAAATTCTCTCCTGCGCTATTTGTATTGCACGTGCGCGTGAAGTACGATGTGGTACTGTTGTACGCAGCCTTCCTCTCTCTATGTGTGTCTCTCGACGCAAACGCTAGCAGACTACCGCCTTCCGAATTTCCGTCGATTCTAAACATGTATAGATCATACTGATGGAGTAATAGTTTGCAAGATTCATGCTGCTATCTGATGAGAAAATCGGATATTGTACGCCAATATTTGCGATATTGCTGACAATACTAACATTGTGATGTGAATATTGATCGTGTTTTGTTACTATACATCACTGAGAAAATGGAGGCCATAAATCAAGGAGGCTAGGGTTATGCTGAGCTTTTTATCTTGGCATGCGTTAGGTTAAATTTGACATTTAACTAGTGCTTGACAACGTTTATTTTTATATTAACATATTTTGTATGTCAATGAGAATATTCTGGTACTTGCTGATTCTGTGAGGACAGTCATGAAAATTATTTTATGATGAGAATTTTCCCTTTGCCGACGATCCTCTGCAACCGAACAATACAAAATATCCCGTACTCTATAAAAGTATAAAACTACAGTATAAATTTACTTACTTACTAAATTTATGGACTTTAAGGAAGCCGAAGGTTCATTGCCGCCCTCATATAAGCCCGCCATTGGTCCCTATCTTGAGCAAAATTAATCCAGTCCCTTCAATCATATCCCGCCTCCCTCAAATCAATTTTAATATTATCCTTCCATCTACGTCTCGGCCTCCCCAATGATCCTTTCCCCTCCAGTCTCCCAACTAACACATTAGCCTATATGCATTTCTGGATTCGCCCATACGTGCTACATGTCCTGCCCATCTCAAACGTCTGGATTTAATGTTCCTAATTATATAAGATGAAGAATGCAGTGCATGCAGTTCTGCGTTTTGTAACTTTCTCCATTTTCCTCTAATTTCATCCCTTCCTATGTTAGGGTTTCGTAACAAGCTTTTTTTTACGGTGTTAGGTTGTAAGCTCTTTGCCCAACCCCCAATCTGGAGGACCAGCAGACTGTCCGCGCTGCTTATTCAATATATTCGCAAGAGGCCGTCTCCTCTATCCGCAACTTGAGGATGCGCCATGCCGTGGTGATAGGGACCCATAAACCATAGACAATATAAATGTTCATTACAAAATGCAAATAGAGAATAATTTCATTCGCCCTTGGTTTTTTAAATGTTCTTCGACACATTGCTCCACCAAACCTCTCAATGGAATGTTGTACACTGTGGAGTGAAGTAATTGCTGGTCGTTCTTGTCATCTTCTCCCATTCACTTCCTATTCATATATCACTGTAAGTATCCTTAAATTCCCCATTCTCCTCACATGATTGTACTATGGGAATCATCTTTGTTTGATTACGTAATGAAAGTATTTTATTGTCAGTGTTATTGATCGTGTGAGGTCATCTTTACCTTGCATTTGAATCGGTTTTCTATACTTAATTTTTACTGTCACAGTCGTCCTGGGTAACGCAGTTGGTAGAGTACTGGCCTTCTGTGCCCGAGGTTGCGGTTCGATCCCGGCCCACGTGGATGGCAGGATGCTCTTGCCAGTAGATTTACTGGCATGTAAACAAAATTGTTCGGCACACCGGCGCGCTGATAAACCTCGGCAATTGCGAGCGTCGTTGAATAAAACATAATTTAAATTTAATTTACTGTCAAAGTATTAGCAGAACGTTTAGAATAGAAAGTGCGGTAACTCGGCAAGGGTCTAACGGGACTTTTAAACCCCCTAGTGTCGTCACGGCAACTGAGCGAAACATTGGCGTGGCGATCGTTTTAAGACTGCAGTTTTCCTCTTAATACTGTGGACAGAAGAGATAGAACTCGCTCTGGTATGAAATTAAACAGATATTTCTTGTGGTGTTCGCGTGATTTTTATTGTGCCGTTTATGTGAGCGAGTAGTAATATGCCTAATTACTTTGTTCTTGGTGTAAATCCGTTTATATAATCTGTAAGAAAGTAAGACGTTTCTTTTTTCCACCCAAAGACTAGGCTATTTTTCAGAAGTGATGTGGAGAAATTCCACGGAGACAGAAAACTGTATGCTCGTTCTTATATCTGTAACATCCATTTTTTGCGGTTTTGATAGTAGACTAATAGCAGATAAATTTATTATTGATGGTAAAGAGGTGATAGGACTTCCACAGAAGAACTGGTGACCAAAACCGGGTGCCATGCCACATATTTTCCCGAATTTGCCACGATACCTTAAAAAATTAAAAGAAGAGAAAATCTGCACCCAATCCTTTCTCATAACAATGCACCCTTACCAAATACCATCTGGCTATGACCAATTCCATCGACGCTAAATAACCCAGTAGTTGATACAGCATCGTTAAATAACCAAGTAAAAAAAGAATTGGACGTGACACCCGAAAATCAGAACAACACCTTAGATGATCTTGCGCTTGTGTGCATGTATGCGCCAATACTCCACACCTGATGTCCAAAATTCTCTAGTTACTTTCACCGTAATCTCTTCCAGTAAATGAACGACATACCAGCATTTCAGCTGTTTAGTGCGAGTTTTTCAAAATCGATATATTTTTTAGAGCCATAAACTGTGATGGGTTCGAGAGAAGTGAAAATACAAAATAATTCATAAGGTGAATGAACGACCTTGCAGATAAAATGAACTGAAAGACTCCCTCCTCTTCCCTGTACGAAAGCATTACACGATTTTATAAAATATATTACACGTAATTGTCAATACAAAGAACACGTTTGCCTAAGAAAGAACCCTTGAATTATTTAGAGTGACAATTCAGAGCACTCACGAAATATATTTCTTCTTGTGGGATAGCAGATTTAAATATATTCTGACAGAAAAAAAAATTAACCAGGATCCTCTAAAGCGACATTTCGAAATTAGAAAATGATTATCTTATGATGATCACCATAGACTTTCTGCATCTGAACATTTTTCAGTCTCTGTGCCGGTTAAAAAAATGTACTGTACGCAAGTGCTAATTGTGAACCCCTAATTGAACCCAAGCACCTAGCTTCTACTTCATTAAATGTACATATTTAATTATTAATTACTTTGTTTTTAATAACAGCACTTCAGTAGTAATTAACGAAAAAGTTATTTCAGTAACAAAAATACAGTATAATGCTGCTTTGTATGTAGGTTACAGCTTAATCTGATTTACAATTTTACTACATTTGTTTATTACGTTTCCACTTCGTAAGAGATTTCTGATCAAGCATATGAGAAAGTAATAGGTCTCATGGAAAAGTCGTTAATTTAATATTCTCCAATAAGCAGCATACAACTACTAATACAGTGCTACTAAATTGTTTTAAGTTTACAAAACACAAAATAACCTAGATATTTCAAAAGATCAAAACTTGCATTATCATAGATATAATATCGAAGCTTAATTTGTAAGTCTGAGTTGCAGTAATATTGCTTGTTCCCCCTGAATTACGTATAAACCCACCACGGTATAAACCAGATACAACTGCAACTAATGGGTAAATAGTAGATAAAAACTGTTGGTGAAAATGAAGTGTCTCCTTTATTATATTACATTCTTTCTTGTGTTACAAAAACATAATTTGGCAATGCGTACTTTATAATGCCATAAAATGTTCATTTTTGCGAAGCTATACTTCTTTTTGCGTACTTCTGGTTGAAGCCGGCACAATGTTCCAATTTTCGGTTAATTATTATATTTACTACTCAGGGATGTATTATATAGCTCACAATTTGTTAATGTAGTAATATTACATTTTTTTTAAATAAGTAAAATATTGTGACAAAGTACTCTACAATACATTGTTATCTAACAGGTTATTTTTAAAACCTTTTGCATTCGCTCAAATAGCGATTCTGAAACTGCGGTCGAAGAACAAAGCTAGTGCCACTCGGCGACAAACCACTGAACTAGAGGAAGTTGCGTCACTTTCTCTTCTGGTATTAGCATTATTTTGTTCTAGAATTTGAGGTTAATATTCAACATTTATTTCTCCAACGCGATATTTGTTCATTAAGTTTGTTATACACTACAAGTCAATACTATGAGCAGTGTTTCCATAAGTAAAATAAAAATCATTATTATATAATGTAAAATTCAAAATAATACAAAAATGTCGTTGGTATATCTAGTCGCGACACTGCTATTCCCGGCGTGACTCCTCCTCTTTGCTTACATCTTAGGAAGTCAAGGCTCTATAAAATCTAGGTAGGTAGTATCGTTCGCCATTTTTGCTCTTTCGTTGCCGCGCTACCAGACGAGGGATCTATTTGCCACACCGTTAAACATTATCATGTCGTAGCTCCTATGATAATAAATCAAACGCACTGTAATTCAGCAAATAATTGAGCGGCAAATAAAGTCCTCGTGTGCTTTCTGCGAAAGCAAACGAAAGAGCCAAAATGGCGGGCGATTATATTAATTATTTATCGAGCCTTAGGAAATTCATAACTTCATCATAAGCGAATCACAAGACGCACACGTTTAAGTGTAGCCGACCTGTAACGTGATTGGCTGCCGGAAATTAGAGCGAAGGGACTATAGTGGTAGTGGTGTAGACAAATACATTAGATGACCTTCAGTTTAATGTACAAGATCGAGACACTGTTGAAATTATAGGTGAATGTTTATTGCCACTGGTGGCAAAAATCTGAACTACATCGCTTATTACACAGTCCGATCGGATTTAGAGGGACTTAGAGGGATAAATCACTCACAACTCACAACATCTAATCACTGACCAATGTTACTAACATCGTTACTTTGTCACCGACTAAAGTTATAATTCAGCTATATAAAAAGATAATTTTATACCTCAATAACAATAGAACTGACAAATTCTACAGGTATCGGTAATGGGTTTTGATATCTGTTTAAAATGGTCAGTTTGACAACTCATAACTAGTTTTTTCCTATCATTCACATTGCAACACAGCTAGCAACACTCCGGCACCATTGCAGCAAAATGACGAACTAAAAGTTAACACCCCCTCTCCCGTTGGCGCTGTGATGACGACTACACTGCCTGCTTATGCTTTGGAAGCTATGTAACAAATTTCTCTCACGTTGATCTAGTTCCGCCCCGATTATCTCTCTATTCAGGAGACTGGGGCGAAGCGTTTTGACACTAGAGTGGGGAGGATGTCTAGAAAAGAGGCGCCGCGACGCCGCTAAGCAACAGACAAATACGACGTCTTCATCAATCAGCAGGGCTAAGACTCAAATTCCTTCACCCTCGAAAGCACTCCGCAGCAAGTTCCCGGAAGACTGAATGTGTAGATTTTCCTTGTCTTTACACAGCGAAAGCACTTCATTTTGGACGTATTTTTTTCCAGCTGGGAGCTTAAAAGATAAAAAAATTATGGTTTATTTAACGACGCTCGCAACTACGGAGGTTATATCAGCGTCGCCGGTGTGTCGGAATTTTGTCCCGCGGTAGTTCTTTTATATGCTAGTAAATCTACTGACATGAACCTGTCGCATTTAAGCACACTTAAATGCCATCGACCTGAGCCGGGATCGAACCCGGAACCTCCAGCACACAAGACCAGCACTATACCAGCTACGCTATCGAGGCCGACCTTAAAAGATATGGTTTCTTCTTTCATAAGGCCGGTTTTATCAATTTTCACTGATTTCTGTGTGCAAATTGTCAAATCGACAGTTGCTATTTTTCTAATATCTTATTTCACAGGTTTGGCTTCAAGGATATTCATGTCAGGCTTACAAGTGTTAAATAAGATGTTAGACTCTAGATTTTTCATTGAAAACGTAAAAAAAAAAAAAAATATTATTAAGTTTCTGATATCGTATTTTACATGTTTGGGATTGATGACTTTCATCAAATTTCTATTTTAGAAACATTAATTCAATTATTTTCATTATTTTAAAGCCCTTTTCTGTCCGTCCAATTTTGTAAGCTTTAGCCATATTTCTATTGCAAAACGTTACATTATAGTTCATTTTAACGTATATTTTTACACTATCATTTAATACAATTCGTAATTATCTAATACGCTATCTTGTTTTTTCCGCGAGACTTCATCAACATTCTGCAGATTTTTCTTTCAAAATATCATATTATCAGTCTTTAATATTTGAACATTTTTGCACACGCCCTGTTTGAACGAACTTCCACCAGTTATCTACTTCAAAATGCCAAATTAAGAACACATACTTCTTATTATTGAACAAATTAAAGTTTTATTAATATTCGACATTTTCCTCCTTTTTTTTTTTAGTAGGTTATTTTACGACGCTTTTTCAACATCTTTGGTTATTTAGCGTCTGAATGAGATGAAGGTGATAATGCCGGTGAAATGAGTCCGGGGTCCAGCACCGAAAGTTACCCAGCATTTGCTCATATTGGGTTGAGGGAAAACCCCGGAAAAAACCTCAACCAGGTAACTTGCCCCGACCGGGAATCGAACCCGGGCCACCTGGTTTCGCAGCCAGACGCGCTGACCGTTACTCCACAGGTGTGGACATTTTCCTCCTTAAAAATGTAAAATTATATTTATTTTCTAGTTGTGATGGTAATGGTTGTGGTAAGATTAGGATTAGTAGTAGTTGTGATGATGGTGGGATTAGAAGTTAGTAAGTAGTGGTGATGATTGAATATGGAGTAACGACATTCGCGATGGTGGTTTTAGGTTTAGCAGTTAATATAGTTGTGATGGTGGTGGTTGTGCTAAGATTAGGAGTATTAGTGGTGGTGTTGGTAAGATTAGGATTAGTAGTAGTGGTGATAATGGTGGGATTAGAAGTTAGTAAGTAGTGGTGATGATTGAATATGGAATAACGATATTCGCGATGGTGGTTTTAGGTTTAGCAGATGATGTTAAGGGTACTAGATAGAGCTGTTAACAGTATTTTAGCATATAAATATTAATTTATAATTTTTTCTTCCTTTTCTATCAAACACGGACTAATGTCCTTTGCACCAACAAATGTTGGTGAGTTGTGAGTTGGCCACAGAAACAAATTATCTTTCATTTTTTAATGTAGGAATGGCAGAAAAAAAGAGTATTGAAAAAAAATTATTTTATATTCAGGAACAATTTACTCAGAAACTACTTAAGATAAAGCGCTGAAATTTTTTATGCTAATGTAAACTATATAGTTCTTCAAAATGAATGGATTAATATTTTAAAATATTTAATTCAACTAGTAAAAATGTGGAGAGACATGTCATAATTTTAAAGGACAAAATAAACGTATGGGGATTTATCATATTGTGCATGTAATATTGAAAAAGTACTATTTTTATTGCACTCATTTTCTCAAATAATATGTTTTTGACATGATTCTCAATTTTTTAGGCCATTACACATATAGTAATAGGCTTCGTCACAGATACATTGAAAAACACAAATGTAATTGAATTGAAATAATGACGCAATATTTTGATACTATAAAATTAATTAATACACTTCACACTTAATGTATTAATTGTAACAAAATGTAAATAAATATACTTATTGAAAAACAATTTCATGCAAATTTGTGTTTAAAAAAACCACCTACACAGTCAATTATAAAACCTAGTTTTAAAGCTATTGATTGGTAACTCATAATATTGACTGGGAAGATTATTATCTAATTTCATCCCTGTAACAGGAAAGCTTGTGTTGGTCTTATGTAATCTACAGTATGGAGTATTAATTTGTTCATACTTTTCTAATTTCGTGATCATGTATATTGGCCACTAATGAGTAAATGTCGATATTATGTCGAGTGTAAAGTATTAGATCGTGCATAGCCCTATATATATATATATGGCTCAGTCCACACCTGTGGAGTAACGATCAGCGCGTCTGGCCGCGAAACCAGGTGGCCCGGGTTCGATTCCCGGTCGGGACAAGTTACCTGGTTGAGGTTTTTTCCGGGGTTTTCCCTCAACCCAAGATGAGCAAATGCTGGGTAGCTTTCGGTGCTGGGCCCCGGACTCATTTCACCGGCATTATCACCTTCATCTCATTCAGACGCTAAATAACCTAAGCTGTTGATAAAGCGTCGTAAAATAACCTACTAAAATAAAAAATATATGGCTCATATCTCAACAGATATTTGTTTCCGGACACATGTTTATAGGAACTTTTTTTTTCTAGTTTCGGCCTATGCTAAGTCCTGTAAAAATATGCTATACTCTTTTAACAACCTGTAATATTCATATTTATAAGCGAAAATACTGCAAATAGCACAGTATGAAAAACAATTATTTTAGAAATGTTTCCCGAGTTAAGTTGTACTATTTATATATTCATAGTCTCAGGCATTGAAATATATATGATGTCATTCACCTCTTCGTTTATAAATATCCATCTGTATACGAGGCTTAATTAAAAATAGAGGATAATGACAAAAGGACAATTAAATGCCTGACCATGAGGGTTTTCATGAATGTGGCGGCTTCCAATGTAGCTCATTATACACAGAGCTGCCCTCGAAGAGATAAATGAAAGAGAAAACTTGTCCAGTTGTTATTAATGTGTTAATTCTGGTAATTATGTGAACACCTGGATTTGCAGACATGAGGGATGCGTTGATACCGCACTGACATGTTAGTAGCACATGTTCGATGTCATAGTCACGTATACGCAAATCGCACAGGCTTACAGCGCAGGTTAAATGTACATGACACTTCCAGTTATGAAGTACAATTCAGAGCTTTATTAAATTCCAGGACCTCGTATGTGCAAAACATCAGCATCATATTTACTGGGCTTGTTTTCCCAAATGAAAACAAATTTCACAAGAGATACATCCGCACTCAGAGCTGTTTGAAAATTATCTGAATTGATGCCATATGCAAATGACTGAGTATCTCTAGGTTGACGACACGTTAAATGGCTTAACAAGCGCTGAGTTATCACTGAATTATAATCACTGCTCTCAAACTGAAAATGGATGTGACACTGACGTAAGAAAGAGGGCGCTGTTGTCACCATCAAGGTATGCTTAAAAGGAGTTCCTGCATTACTTTACTGGTTTATTAGATTTACTTGAATTTGTGAAAATTTTGGGAGCACGATCCTAACGTCCGTCCGTTTCTGAAACAGAGAGGACTTCTGCTTCTTCAACTAACCCCCAAACTCTCCAGATCTCAACCCTGTTAAGCACATGTGGGGACGCTGTTGCCACCATCAAGGGATGCTGAAAAGGTGTTTCTACATTAGTTGACACTGGTTTATTAGATTTACTTGAATTTATGAATATTTTGGGAGCACGACACTAATGTCCGTCCGTTTCTGAAACAGAGAGGACTTCTGTCTCTTCAATTAACCTCCAAACTCTCCAGATCTCAACCCTGTTAAGCACATGTGGGGACGCTATTGCCACCATCAAGGGATGCTGAAAAGGTGTTTCTACATTAGTTGACACTGGTTTATTAGATTTACTTGAATTTATGAACATTTTGGGAGCACGACACTAATGTCCGTCCGTTTCTAAAACAGAGAGGACTTCAATTAACCTCCAAACTCTCCAGATCTCAACCCTATAAAACACATGTGAGGACCCAGATTTGACAGGTAGATACATCACCATTTTCATACTAAAAGTATGAACAGGCACACAGTGTAGTTGAACTCCATGTAGAATCCATGTTACGACGACAGCATGCGGGCAGAAAGGAAGTTCAGAAGGCCTCTAGTATTGGACAGATGGTCATAATTCAGTGGTTATTAAGTGAAGATGTCCACAACATACAGGTGTCCCATTTATCTTGTGCACCTTAAATAACTTTTATGTTTGAAATTGTATTGAAAATATTTTTTTGGAAATTATTTTACAACAAGGAGCTGAAGTAAGTATGAAGATTTTTTCATGTACCAGTAACTGTTTTTTTTGCACAAAATACAAGTGACGTCATCATTTTTTCAAATAGCACCACGTAATTTTTTCATGTTACATTTCATTACACTCCTTCAGACGAATTAAATCTGTAGCTTTAGACCTTTCTGTATCAAGAAATAATGAACTTCTAAAGTGACAATACTAAATGAGCAGGACGTCTTGTACACAGCATACTGTATTGCAAATTACAAAGCATGAATGATATCAAATCAGATGTCGCTTTAGCAGGAAGAAAAGTACCTTAATGGTCCTCCTTTCCGTTTAATTGTTCCAGGTCATCCAAAGAAACTATCTACAATGTCCACATAAATAAGAGAACTGAAACCTAATACATTAGCAACACATTACCTGCTTTTAGAGTCACATTATGATACATTGCTAACTCGTAATTCATTGAACATGGCTAAATTATGTGGTGCTATTTGAAAAAGTAATGACGTCACTTGTATCTTGTGTAAGAATGCAGTTATATGAACCAAATGTCCATACTTACGTTAGCTCCTTCTTGTAAAGTAACTTCCAAAAACAAATATTTTCAATTCCAGCCCAAACATGAAAGCTATTTGAGATGGACAAGATAAATGGGACACTCTGTATATTGTCACCTTCTTGGTACCTTGCTAGCGTGTTCGCGAAACCATTCATGTGTGTATTTTTACACCACTCATAGGCAGCCGTTTTTAATGCTACCGGTACTGTAAATCCTTGGTTGCATAATAAATCGTTTATCTAAACATAGACCGAGAACAACAGATCGGACAAATATAAAATATGAGGCAACACTTTAAATTCTAGTGACATTAAGGAACATTAATATGAGAAATTACAAAAAAATATATATGTAATATCTCCAAAATAGAGATTGTATAATTCTTTGGTACAGAATATGGGAAATATAGGTTCATAATCTTTACTGAAAGGAGCATCTTCTGCGGACCTCTGAAAAAATAATTGAGGAAGAGACTAGTAAAGTGCTTTGTGTGGAGTGTGTTATTGTATGGGGCAGAAACATGGACATTACAACGAAATTTTCCTTCTCATATTACTAATAACTATCTAATTCATCATAATCCGAAAACGAATGAGTGAGTCCAAGTACGAAATGCTTGCTTGCGTCCATCATAATCAGGATGTGTATGCATTGAATAAACACAGCCATCACTAAGGAGGAAGCGTCAGAAAACCAAACCAACTAATATCTGACTGGGTTTATATGAGTTAGGAAATTTCCTAATATATGCACTCCTTTATTCATCGAACAACATTTTGAAGTTAAACACAAAATGGAGACAGGAAATGTGTATGTAAATAGAAAGTCGGATGTCAATAATGATGGTATTAATTTTAAGTATGGTTTTTCTTAGTGTTTGTTCGGAAATAGTCAAAGCTCACTGAAATAATATGTTGATTGTAGAGCACATATCCCTGTGTGTTTTAGGGGACTAGTATCAACAACAAATTTAAACGGTTGTTAAATATTGATGTTACATATCTACGCATTATACTAGGAACTATGTATTCGAATACAAATGTTGTATGTTTGCGAGAATTAAATTTAATTTCAGAATCAAATATAGTTGACTGCTTTCAGTGTAGGCTAAAGCACTTGACAACTAAGTCATTTTCTCTTTGCTACCGGTATTTACTTATTTGATGGAGATTTTCAATTTGTGTGAATCGTACTGTTCGACCGAGTGGTTATGTCACATCTCGATTTCGATTAGATCAATAGAGATAATCTATGAATTCATTTGGAATCGAATCCGCGACCTTCCGTCTTGCAGCGCATCTCTTTAAATGCGATGCTATAGCGTGAAGCGAGAAGTAATTTCACATGAAAATTTAAGAATAAAAATAGATTTTATTCGGAAATTGCAAAATATTATATACCGATATATCATCTTTTTCTTTGTTCTTCACAATCGTCTCCCTCGTTTTCTTACTCCATGCACAATATTATCACAGTCTACTGGGTGTTCATTTCAAAGTGTGTCATGACGTCATTGTTGTAAGTCAGTGATTTGAAGCGAGTTTCAGCTTTTATGTCAGAGAAGTTGCCTATTAATCAAGGCGTTCAATCTGAACTTCAGAACGTGTACGGTATAACTTGAACGTCGTAGCAACAGATGGCGGCCTCTACGGTCTGTGTGCTACCATAACCTCTTTCGAATTGTGTTTTGCGCGGGCAAGTCGTACGCAGGGTATTTGTTATCATCGATTGCGTACGGCAACATTTCACAATACAAAAATCAAATGCTCTGCGTCCATGTTGACAGTCGAAGTTAATGTCAACAAATACGTAAGTAATCGCCTTAACCCTCTCCCCATATCCCGACTCTCAGTACACGTTTCCAAACAGGTCACATTCCTGCCACTACCGGCGTTACCGTACGTATCGGTAAGTACTCTTCAGAATGAACGCCGTACGTGCTAGGCAACTTCTCTGGCACATAGGTAATACGCCTCTGCGGAAGTGTAGGAAGAATGAATTCTCTAGGCTCATCGGCTAGCCACATGACGGCATACAGCGAGCCATGACACATTTTGAACTGAACACCCAGTAGTATATACAGTCACGAAGCTCAATATGTAATAAATATGCATCCATAGATAGTTGCTAACCACTAGGATCGCTACTATCGCCTCATTAGAGACAATGCGAAATAGTACCTGCACAGTCTATTATTCCTAGCACTCTCAAAACTCAAGCTTCGTGATTGTATATACTAGACTGTGATATTATGACAAATAAGAGGGGTTCACAATCAGAGTGGACGAAGTCCTTCTGGAATAATTTTGAGAAATTGAGTCAAAGTTCTTGGCTCATGCTTAACAAACTTCACCTTCCATAGAAAATACTGCCCTCTGTGGAGTAAAAAATGAGTTATGGACTTGGTTTGTTATGGCAATGAATCTAAGTTTTCTTCATTCAAGATTGTAATCCACAAACTGACCACTGATGGACTTGGTCCACTCTGATTGTGAGCCCCTCATATATCATTGTCATTAGAGTTCACTGTATCTTGATTATATTCATAGACTTATTTTTCGAACTGCTTCTTATTTTAGTATTTGTTTTGGCCTTAAGCTGGCATCTATTTTTCCACTCTGACCTTTACAGTTCGCAAGGAAAATATATAGACGTAGATGTTGTTTCTATAGAATGTCCTGTTTTCATTTCTGTTCTGGAAGTACAAGACCAGCTGTTTGTCTCATGAATTTCATCTCCGCTGCTTGTAATCTTTTTTCGTGCGCCCCGCTTCCATATTGCTTTTGAATTAGTTTTGTTACTGTTGTAAATTTAATCCCCTGTGGTGTTCATGTAATGAGGGTTTGAAGACTTGGTTTATGGCTATCAGTACTTCAATTATTATCCTGCTTACCAAAGTTTGCTAGCTTTATCAGTTTACACGCAGCCAGGAGGTGTTCCTCGCTTGTCTAGTGATTATGATGCTTGTCATTATGTTCGAGGTTCCAGGGTTCAAACCTAGTGAAAAGATATGAAAAAACTGTGTTAAAAATCCTTAGCACAACTTTCTATGAAATGGAAGTAGAATTATTCCTAAATGAGTGGACTTCAGGCAAAAATTAACACGTCATTTCTCGAAATGTCGAAGTAACACAATGCACTAACTGGCGTAACTGCGTTTGGACTTGCCCCACCCTCATCCTGTGATATACAGGATTAACCTTTTACAATCCTTCACACACATAACAGATCAAATCAAATAAGACTTTTTCATACGACCAATAGTTTTTGTAATATTTCGAGAAAACGAATGTTGCAACGTTGCAACGTTATAGACAGTAGTTGTGTTTACTTCGCGAGATCATTGCATCCCAGCATACTGAATGCCGCTCTAATAATCTACTTGGCACTGGTTTTGAGAGGATGTACACACATACCGTTTTGTAAACAAAAACATCTGTTGAGAATGCAGTCATATCAAGATTTATGTAATCGTAACATGTTAATTTCATGAACTATGTTATTCATTATCTATGATGAAACGTTCGTTATTGTATCGTTTCAGCACTAAATTTAGTACGAACAAACACGTAGTTTCCGTAACATTTTAAGCCAATTTCATCAATAATAGAGTAGAATGAAAAATTATGCATAAAACAATTAATCCTTTATAAGCCAATTTCATCAATAATAGAGTAGAATGAAAAATTATGCATAAAACAATTAATCCTTTAAATACAGTATTATTTTGCATTGAAGATCACACAGTTGATGTCACTCCAACTCAATTACAATACAATGTGTGAAAAAAAAATAAACAGCTTTGAAACTAAATGAAAATGATACACATTAATGTGAGGCATACTGTTAAATTTTGCACACCATTCTCTACAGTGTCTTTTAAAGGTATTGTTCAAAGTGTCCACCAGTTACGTGTCTACAACTTTCACACTCCTGATCCAGTTATCTGTCACGGTATAAGCGAACAGCTGCAGCGGCATTGTGACCAGTTTCGCCATAAATTAATAACATGTCCATATACTCACGATTAGAAAACTGTATCATCTCGTTTTGTTCAACTGCTTCGAACTGCACGTAGCCTGCAACTAATGACGAAGTGAATGTAAGCGTATCGTCCGCTCCGTACACCTAGCTCGGCCACAGTAAGAAACAGTGTTGCCAGCGTGTCACAGCCCTGTTCCCACGCAATGTGTACACGACTATTCACAGGATTTATTCGAAATCTGTGTCATTTTTCATGCAAATACTACTATAATATGGCAATACATCGCTTACTCTATCATCCTACATGAGATAAAAATCCAATTTTGAGCAGTTTCATGAAACACTTAATCATAATTTCAAGTTACAAAAGACCTTTTTTTTTTTTCGAAAACCTCCCTTCTGGGAACAAAATATTATTAGACTTTCGTGTTTGTCATAATTCGAGATATATCCCAGAAGGATTGTAAAAGGTTACCTTCCACTCTGTATATCATACCGTACGGCGTACGTGCACTAGAGAACTAGATCTTTAAGGGTGATAAATATCCTGACAGTCAGTAGCGAGGCGTAAGGGTAAACAGCGTTTAAGTATATCTCTGAAACATATTTTAATATTATGCTAGTATATTCCTATAAGTAAAGTAGAATGTACAGATCCAGAAACACAATTCATGTGGCCCAAATTTTGTTTCTGTGAATTCTGTTTCTGAGTCTGTACATAATAATAATAATAATAATAATAATAATAATAATAATAATAATAATAACAATAATAATCTTATATTCATTTATTTTACTTTTTTAGTTACATCGATGAAAGTAGAGTCGGTGAGAAAAGAAGACCTGCCGTGCGTCTGAGTGAACCGCGATCCTTTCCCAAATCCTATTGAAAAAGAAACCGATCGGGTACACAAAACTCCTCTCCCTTAATACTGTTATAATAGCAGTTGCTTTATGACATTCAAGAAACGTGTTTGCTGTGATTTCGCTCTTTCCTCCACGGCCCCACCTCTATCTAAAGAATCTGGTCAGTGACAACAAGATCCGTTATATTTCACAAATTTTTGTGTGAACTAGTTGGTTTTGCAATGGAGTGTTTGTTGAATAACAGTTTTTCTACTCTAACACTTGAACAAAAGAACACGTTAAAAGGTAATTAGAGCTGTGCCAGATTCGGTATTGCACTTAGGTTCAATTTCTGGGAGAAAAATACCATATCTTCTTGTAGAATAAGTATTTGACGAGTACTTCGTTTTATTTTCGTGATAATACAGGATGAATCTTCTTATCCTGCAGATTAATAACTAGGCAAGCCTGTACTTTACAGACGATGCTAAATGCAGGTGCTCAGATTGCATTCACCAGCCCGTCCGATAAGGCTACGATGTTGATCTGTGTTAAAGTAATTACGTTAAAACATATGATAGAAGAACTATTACTAATCTCTTCCATGCAAAATTAACCGTTAAATTACTCTAAAGACTACCTTCAGGTGTCAGTACTTGAACGTCAGACCTTCACCGCTAAAGGCTATCGCGTACACACCTGCGTTAGTGGGAAACCAGGTCATGTCATGCCGAGCGGTACGTACCAGTCAATTCGGCCGAAAGTTAGGCTATACGACGCAGGGGACTGTGTTTACAGTATATAAACGCCAGTACTGCATAACTTTTCAATCCGCAGGATGACAAGATTCACCCGACCATTAGTGTCATTGATTTCTGGAGGTTATTCTTTTAGATATTTCGAACAAAAACGTTTAATACAATTTTGCTCGTTTTTGCTTCCTTTTTGAGATAAAAATAGTTTTATATGAAACATTTCATAGTGTGTTTTGGGAAGTCATTGATTTAATTCCCAATATGCTCAGTCAATTTAAGAGAGCAGTGTATTATAATAATAAATTATTGAAAGAATTTTAGTTTTGTACTTTAAATTTGCAGAAATTTGACCCAAATAAATGTAATGTTTCGTTCTGAAGAGGAATTTTAAAATGTTGCGTTTTTTCGGATCAAATTTCTGCGTATTTAAAGAACAAAGCAAAAATTATTTCAATCATTTATTATCATAATACACTGATCTCTCAAACTGACTGAGCATATTGGGAATTAAATCATTGGCTTTCCCAAAACGCTCTATGAAATGTTTCATATAAAATAATTTTTATCTTGTAAAGAAAGCAAAAACGAGAACAATTATAACTTATTAAATTTTTTGTTTCATATGTGTCTCAAGGAATAACCCCCTGAAATTAATAATATTACTTACGGTTTACCCTGTATAAATATATTCTTTAATGAGGCCTAATTACCTCATAAGTGGTGTCTAATTGGTATCACTTGTGAGGTTCAGATCTGTCTTCGGACAGTTGACTAAACAACAGTAACAACAACAAATATACAGTATATATTCATAATGAGATATGTTGGATAATCTATATGTTATTTAAATACATTTCAATTATTTTCTTATTAAGTTGATTCAGGGGAACAGAACAGATTTTCTTACAGTACCTCCCCAACCTACTTTTCCATACTGAATAACCGACTGAATTAAAGCTACGTAAATAGACCGTACTACACTATTGTCGGACCATCGGATCTGTGCCCCCGTAAGATATGCGAACTGAACCCTAATTCCTTCTCAGCCTCGGTAATTCATTTCTCTCCCTGCATTCCTATCTCTCTCCCTTTCTGTCCACCACTACTCACAATTTTGGCCTTCTTGCGGGACAGTTTATTTGCACTTGCAGCCCAGTGTTGTCAACTCAACATGAACATTGTAGCACGGAGTGGCGAAAAAAATATTATTAAGCAAGTACGTAATAGTATTTTGCGATGAAGAGAAACAAACAGGTCAATATCTGTTTCCTATAAATCAGGCAACGAAAAGAGAAGCTGCGATCACAGATGAGGCTTATTTCATTTCAATTGATTACGTAATAATATTACTTAACTAATACTAATAATACATTTTGTGTAATTTATATAGGCAGGTCAGAGCTCCTAATAAAGAAAATCAGGAGATGAAAAGCTGGAATCACCAGAGAAGAACAGACCAAGGGAATCTATAATTCTTGTAGACGATGTGAACCTATGTATTTTAAGAGTAAAGATAAAAGAATTTTATACCGTGCAGAAATAAGTTCCAACATTGAAGAAATTACTGAAAATTGCGAGAGAAGCAATAATTTCCAAGGTTGAAGAGAAACGCTACGGAAAGTGATTTGAGACATGGGATTTAGGTATAACGGTTTCCGGCATGTAAAGTTATTTTGAAATTATTTTCATTCGGGAAAGTTCTGTTTATTTAAAGAAAATTGTATAACGGTTTTGAAAATATATTACGGTTTTTACTTACAACTTCAGGGGAAAAAAATGAACTTTATCCCAAAATCTACGGTTTGTCATTATTGTTTTGCTCGGTTCTTCAGTAAATCAATACCCATTATTGCGTTAATATCCTAAGCACCAAAACCGCCTCTTGGATCCCATCCCGTGCTGCCATGCAGTTAGTATATTTGCCAGACGGGAAACTGTAATATCACGCCTGGGAAATTAAATCCACGCGTATTCTCATTTGCAGCATTTCCTCTTGGGACATTCTCTGCTAAATAAATGAGAATTAATACTGACATGTAACCACATTTCTAGTTTGACGTTTCCAGTGCTGTGCATAAAATTTATTCTGATCTTTGCATTCTCTGCATTTACAAAATGCTCCACTCCTTACAGACAGGAAAAGAAACTTCAAGCCAGAAAATAACTAGAAATTATATAATATAAAATTATTATTATTATTATTACTTACTTACTTACAAATGGCTTTTAAGGACCCGAAGGTTCATTGCCGCCCTCACACAAGCCCGCCATCGGTCCCTATCCTGTGCAAGATCAATCCAGTCTCTATCATAATACCCCACCTCCCTCAAATCCATTTTAATGTTATCCTCCCATCTACGTCTCGGCCTCCCTAAAGGTCTTTTTCCCTCCGATCTCCCAACTAACACTCTATATGCATTTCTGGATTCCCCCATACGTGCTACATGCCCTGCCCATCTCAAACGTCTGGATTTTAAGTTCCTAATTATGTCAGGTGAAGAATACAATGCGTGCAGTTCTGTGTTGTGTAACTTTCTCCATTCTCCTGTAACTTCATCCCGCTTAGCCCCAAATATTTTCCTAAGCACCTTATTCTCAAACACCCTTAACCTATGTTCCTCTCTCAGAGTGAGAGTCCAAGTTTCACAACCATACAGAAGACCCGGTAATATAACTGGTTTATAAATTCTAACTTTCAGATTTTTGGACAACAGACTGGATGATAAGAGCTTCTCAACTGAATAATAATAGGCATTTCCCATATTTATTCTGCGTTTAATTTCCTCCCGAGTGTCATTTATATTTGTTACTGTTGCTCCAAGATATTTGAATTTTTCCATCTCTTCGAAGGATAAATCTTATTATTATTATTATTATTATTATTATTATTATTATTATTATTATTATTATTATTATCTACAATTGTACAATGTAAACATTTTTTTATAAAAAATGTCTGTCTCCTAAATATATATCTGGAAGCTTGTTTAATATTATTATAGTAGATATTTGTATTGCATAAATTATGTAACTGATATCTGTTGCATGTTCTAATACACCATTCAATTATGTAATTTGCTTTTTTGTACCTGAAAATGTGGTATACTATAGTTCCATAGTGTATGTTTTAACTTATTATTGTAATGTGTTACAGTTTTATATATAATTTGTTAACTATATAATAGTCATATCTCAAACATTTTTTGTTCAGTCATTTTAATTTAAAGACGTAGATGTGTTATTGAAGACTCGTACTTAATGCGAACATCGAATTTGTCACGCAATACATTTACCTTGGCCAGACCATATCATTTCAGAACAGCATGGATAAAGAAATTGATAGACGAATAGCATCGGCATGGAGAAAGTTTTCGAGTCTGTCCTTCATCCTAATGGACAAGAGCCAGAAATTGCAGAACAAGAGGCAGATCTACAACAGCTGCATTGCACCTGTACTTCTGTATGGGGCGCAATCCTGGTCACTCACCAAGAAACAGGCATTAAAATTAGGAAGATGTCAAAGAAGAATGGAAAGGAAAATACTCGGAATAAGCCTGAAGGACAGAATCAGAAACGAAGAAGTACGGCGACGAAGCGGCGTAGAGGACGTGGTCACACTCGCTAATAGGATGAAATGGCGCTGGGGAGGACACGTGGTACGAATGCAACCTACCAGATGGGCACACACGGCGACACTGTGGATGCAAGAATTGGCTGAAGAAACCGTGGACGACCGAGAACCAGATGGGGGGACGAGTTCAAGTTGCAGCTAGGAGGACTGTGGACCAGAATAGGACGCCAAAGAACACGGTGGAAGGACGCAGTCAACCAACTTTGAGCGGGGGCAACAACCAGTGCTAGTGAAATTGTGGACAAAGAACTAGGAATGTAAATAGACCATCAGGTCGGCTCTTCTGATGGTCAAGACTTGAGCCACCCCTGCCCAAGCAGGAGGCCTTGCCCCACTGGGGATTTACGGCTTTTTATTATTATTATTATTATTATTATTATTATTATTATTATTATTATTATCATTATTATTACTTGCCTAACTATCGTTGTTTTCAAATTCTGGTATCGTATAAGTGTAGATAGTATACAAGGTGTTACAAAAGTGTCCAATATTTTAGAAGGTACTAGTATGCATCAAAACAAGAAAATAATGTCTAATAAACATGGGTCCTACAACACATACTTTCTGAGATACGAACACTTGTTCATAGGAGGTGCTCAATGTTACGTCCACTCATGGCAATGCATTCATCTGCCATATACATATATACAATTTTTAATATAATTTCTAAACTCAAGTATTTAATATAATATTTTTGTCTTGCACTTGCGACTAGTTTTGTGCAAGACTCATCTCATTTTATATGTTTATACAATTCATTCAGTACTAGCTATTTCATTTATTTTTTTCATTCTAATTTTTTGACCAAAAAAAGATATAGACCTATTTGTCTTTCTAATTGTATATTATTATTATTATTATTATTATTATTATTATTATTATTATTATTATTCATGAGTTTTCTTATAGCTATTTCTTTATTCATTTGTAGGAACTTCCCATTTATAAATTTCATCCGTATTTCTATTGTATCTTGACATTCAAAAACAATATGAATGTCATTTTCCCTGTGTCCACATAATGGACATGTGCCTTGAGATATATTATCTCTATTATTTCTTAATCTCCAAATTCCCAGTCTGAACCAGGCCAGTCCAAATCTTTCTTTCATTTTCATATTATCTATATCTGTACTCCGTCCCCATATCTTGTTTATATTCATTAAAAATATTAGGGAGCGCATTTCATTGATACTGCTGAAATCATTTTGTCTAGTAATATTTTTACATCTTGATTTAATTAAATTTAGGCTTGCTGCGCTGTTTCTAGTAGCCAAGTTATCCCATAACCATCCTAATCCTATATTAAAAATATTATTTTTAATTCTTACGATTGCCATATTTGTCGTATTTTCAATTTGATGTAATAAATATTGTTTAATAAACGTATTTTTGTCACTTTGGATTCTTTTAATTAAATATTTTGTATTTCTCACTAGGATTGTACTCATGATACTGTCCATTCCCATTTCTATTCTAGCTGCAGTATTTGACGAATTTAAACTAATATTTAATACTTTTTTACAATATGTGGCTCTTATTTTATTTAAATTTATCAATGCTTTTTCTTCTAATCCTCATAACTCACATCCGTATAATAATCTATATTCAGCAGTCGTAAAATAAATTCTATTTAGCATATTAACGTTGATATTGGGTAAATTATATATAGTATTATCTATTATATTTACTGTTTCCCTACCTACATTATATATGTTATTTATCTGATTTGATAATTATGAATAATATGTTGGTTCTGAATGTTATTCTACACTATCTGTGTATTAATTAAGTAATACAGTAGACTTATCGGAAATACCATTACAATTAATTTTAACATAACTGGTCTACGCTTCTCGGCATTAACAACATCTCTGACCACGCTGTATAGATTCTGAGCAAATAACGATTATTGAAGGCCCCTCTCATTAAAAAAAAACTTTGAGGCAAATTGTTTTTATCTATTGAAAATTTATTAAAATTGCATGAAATTTACATTCTTGTTACAGTGAGTTGGTAATATTACACAGATGTTTTACTTTTTGTTCGCTTTTTGTTTTTATTTTACTATATTCAGACTTCGTGAATTTTTTTGGAGATTTCAGTTAGTGGTTAAGTGAAATTATATGCGGAGTTATTTTAGTTGATGGTTTTGTCAATAATCCCCCGGTTTATCCCTAGTGGAATCCCCATTTGAAAGAAAGGTAGGTGGGGCGTACAACAATGGGTTGTTTAATCACCCATACTTGACTGTCAATTCGGAGTAGAGTGCTTTACAAACTCGATTATTCGCCGGTAAATTGTCCTTCACTGTTAGAGACGAAGCTCCTGTGTGTGCTGTGTATTGATTACATACAGCAACGGAATATGTGCGTGCTTTGTTTCTTGGGAAATATATCTGTTATTGTTTATACGAATAACTAAAGAATAAATGCTTCCCTTGTTTATTTTCGATTACTTTTATTTATCGTTATTCATATGTTTCACTGAAGCCATAAATTCTTTGTTTCTTGAAAATTATGTTGCGTCTCACTTAAACCTTTCTGTCGTGGTTTCTTAAAGGGAAATGTATTGTTTTATCTGTCATTTTCCTCACTATTCTTACTACAACGTTGATGGTGAGTTGCAAGAACGCATGTATTCCTTCGTTAGCCGCTAACGGACCAAAAGTATCCTGCCAGCCATTTCAAAAGCACTGGAAAGAATCGTACACAGACAAATTACTAACTACATGAACGAACACAAACTATTCGACGAGTATCAGTCAGGTTTCAGAGCTGGACACAACACAAGCACTGCTCTACTTAAAGTGACCGAAGACATTCATGACGCAATCGACTCTAATAAAGTAACAATACTAACACTTCTTGACCTTACCAAAGCTTTCAACTCTGTAAATTTTGACCTGCTCACCATGGACAAAGAAACTCCGTCTTAAAATCAATCCTGGAAAGACACAAGCAATTATATTAGGACACAAACGGCAAACCGACGCCGTAAAACACCTCGACATTTCCCCCGTTAAAGTAAGTACAGTGCATATCCCTTTCAGTTCTTCAGTAAAAAATCTTGGCATTCACGTGGATAATAATCTCAACTGGGACATGCAAATCACAGAAACCTGCAGAAAAGTATATTCTATTATCCATGTGCTAAAAAGGATAAATGTTCATCTCCCCTCTTGCTTAAAAAAGTCCCTTGTGCAGACACTTGTATTTCCCTATTTCGACTATGCGGACATTTTACTGACTGACCTCTCCAGCGACAACAAAATGAAACTTCAACGTGCTCATAATTTGTGTGTACGTTTTGTAAGCAATGTTCGTAAATATGATCATATTACCCCATCCCTGGAAGCAATAGGTTGGCTTAAACTAGATAAGAAAAGAAATTTACATTCACTTCTCTTTCTCTTCGAAATCTTGAACTCTTCTATTCCTTCGTACCTGTCGTCTCGCTTCACTTACCTTTCTTCCCACCATAATCTGAACACACGCTCTCGTCATGAAACAACACTAACAATACCATCCCATCGCACCTTCTCATACTCATTCTCTTTCACAATAGCCATGCTAAGACTCTGGAATTTGCTACCTCCTAGCATAAGGGACTGTCGAAATAAAATTGAATTCAAACGAAAACTTACTAGGCACTTGGTCAGCAATTGATTTCTTGTAAATAGTTTCTTTAATCTATCACAAAATATTTCAATATTCAGTAATTTCATCACTATACAATTTTGTTATTCTAGATTTAATTTGTAATTCAGTAAATATAAAATATTCTTTGTTTCTCTATGATAAATTATCTAGCTTTAATTATTCAGGTAATCTTTTCGTACTTTGATTTTATTGTAATTGTAATTGTAAATTTAATACTACGGCCTTATCTCTACCAGGTTAAATAAATAAATACTGATACTAATAAGTTCGAAAGACTCGTTGCAAGAAACATCTTTAGTGTTATTGGTCCTTTAAATGATTCACTAACTTAGAGATCCTGATTTCCCTTCTATAATAATATTTATTCCTCCGTTAGACAGCCATCTTACGTACATTTTGTGTTTTGGCGAAAAGTATAATAAATTTTGATTCTTTATAATGTTACCTGTGTGAGATTCAGGTATGCGATATTTTGTATAATAGGGCTAAATACACGATATTATAATAATATTGCATATCGATGGCTAAAAAGTGATACCTCATACATATAAATTTGCAAGTAAATAAAAAAAACTTCGAAATTATTTTCTCAAAATAGGCAAACTTCTTATAAGGTACATGTTTCTGCTTTGCAAGATCTCCTCTTCGAGAACAAAATATTAGTAGCCTACACTGTCCAATTTTGTGAACACAATAATAATGTAGTTAATCTAAATAATAATAATAATAATAATAATAATAATAATAATAATAATAATAATAATAATAATAATAATAATAATGTAGTTAAACTAAATTACCACTTTTGTAGATAGAATTATCTCTTCTTAGCCATCGATATACGGTCATTTGAGTAGGCCTACTTATTTATTTATTCATTAATTCTTCGAACAGCGAAGTTATTATTTATTTCTTTATTACAGACTCTAGTTTATCTTCTGATCACGAGGTTATGTGCTCTGCAGTCTGTCTTTTTCTTTCCTATACACTCGTGCGCTACTTTTAACAACTAGGATATTTCTCTCTCTCACTGGAACTTCTGTTCCTCATTTCTTTCTGGCTCGTATTACTCTATTTTTATTACAAATTTTGACAACAATAGAAGCAATACCTCACATCAGTCTAGCAGCCGATGTTAAATTTTTATTCACTCACGTCCTATTGCGTCACTTGTGAAATCCAAAGATGCTTGGTTAACGATCCAACGAATAATGGCCCGTTAAATTCCTCTTCTGCAACCCTACAATCCACTAACTTTAAAGGTCCACTAACTAATGGAGGAATACATTATTTATAGGTCTGTTTTCTTGCAATCCAGCATGAATCTAGTTTTTTCTTAAAATAAATTTGATTTTTTTCATATAATAAGGTTATTAAGAAGTTAGGAAATATATTTTTTTCACAGACTTCAGACTCAATTGTTTCGTCATTGCTGCTGTGACAAATGAAAGTAAATAAACAGTAATTCAATCCATTTTATACTTATTTTGCAAATGCATATCACAAAACGATATTTTTGCAACTAGAAATGCAAATTGGCCTTATTCAGTGTTACAGTACGATTATTTAGTCCTGACAATCGTCGGCAATGTGCACCTGGGTCAGGCGAGTCCATTTAGTTACACCAAGGGGTGCTTGGTTAGTCAGTCGCTTGCCTTCAGAGCGATCGGATGTCATGCGTGCAGTAGGGGGGTATGTTTCTGGTACAATTAAGTTGTACTGCATTTCTTTACTGACCGCTCGCCCTTATCTCTACCCCAGAGCTCTCCACACTACTCCTATTACTTCCCCTCTTCCGCGTCGTCGAGCTGTCAGGTCTAAGTAATCGGTCTGTAACTAAGAAGTTACTCTAATTGAGGAGGTCCAGCGAACTGAGAAGATTAAAAGCTAAATGGATATAGGTGCGGACTAGTGTCCTGCAATGTTCGAACAAGACAGAGGCAACCAAGACATTAAAAACTTCTTCTTATTTATATGAAAAACTAACCGCAAAATCTGTGCTAATCCCGAAATGGTAGAAACGTGACTGGAGAACAGCGAATATTTTTATAGCAAGGTGAAACAAACACGACAGGCTTCCTTCTGCAGAGCGAACATAGGCGAATATCGAAATTCGCCATACTCGACAAACTTGAACCGAACACAGCGCCTGTAATGCACGACGCTAGTGTGGACCCTGCAGTTTGTCGTCATTGTGAAATCTTGTAAAAAAAAAAGTCGAAGTTATTCCGCAATATTTCCTTCTTTATGCTGCTCATTTCTTAGAAGAGAGCCTATCAGTGATAAAGAAGAAAAATGACGATTATATCCGAATATTTTGAAATTGGCTTATACCTGAATAACGCAATTCTTTTATGAACAAAATTATAAATTATTTCTTTTCTTATCTCTGATTGAGGTTCTGGTGATATTTACAGTACATCTATTATCAGGCAGTACATCTCACTTGACGATATGTATCAGAGGAAGAACAATTGTTTTTCATGCATCTGAAGTCTGATTAGTGGAATATGTAGCTAACCGGCGATTGTATGCAATGGAGGGGGAAAGGAACTCCTGGCCTAGTGCCTTACGGGTAATGCCTTATTGGTGTCACTTATGAGGTTCAAACCTGTGTTCGGACAGTTGACTGAACAAAAAAAATATTTTTCTATAAATTTACTTCTTAATCCTTAAATTCGCAATGCATCCTATAGGATACAACAGGTTAATAGGCTATATGCTTTAATTTTAATGGAACAATAGAAAAAAAAATGGTAGGAAAATTAAAATTTCACAATATTGTAATATTGTTCAACATATAAAATATGGACATTGCGATAGTTGTTTTCTTTACAGTCCGACACGGTTTAATAAATTAGTGTGAGAAATTTAAGGGTTAACAAAGTTAGAGGACTTACACGTCTTGTGTGGCTTTTCAATAACTCACTATTTGTCTGAAGTCATAAACATTCTTTATTTCTTACAAAAGGAGTATGCTTTATAAGATTTCACCGTTATCTTCATGTGTTTTAGTGAACCATAAATGTTTTGTTGTAATTTAAAATCGTTTGTTTTGTTTATATTCCTACTCTGCACATCTTTAGTTTTTTGTCACTGTGTTCTATCTTTGTATTATTATATATGGTTATTTTTCCTGTAACTACCACCGAGAAGAAGCCAATTTGTAATTAATAAAATATTAATTCACTCAATTTCTTAATCTTACTGTTATCTTCTTTTTAACTAATTTCCAACTCTTCTTTTGTTCCATATATAATAAGTGGTAGGATAATATGTAGACTTCGTGGAATTGCCACGAGAGTCGTAAGGTTTACTATGCACGCGGTATAGACTGCATGAGAAGGGAACGTGCAACGGATGGAGTATGCCTCTGATGTAAGCACTGAGCAGTATATTGCGGTTACAATAAAACCTGTATCCTGCATTCAAGAAATATAATGAATGATCATTGAAGTAGGAAATGTCTAAACATGTAAAAACACAATTATTTTGTAGTGAGATATATTAACTCTTAAAATTTAATGTAATATACCCACATCATCCTTGAATATGTGCATTGCAGTGAAGAGTTACGTACATTTTGAGCGACTGCAAAGTGAACCTCCTCCTATGGTCACTCAAACAGTTTTTATAATGGGAAAATGTACGTTCAACATCACACGATGTAATAGGTGCATATTTGAAGAACGGAAAGTCACTACTTTTTAGTACACCAACTTCAGACGCCTTGTCGTAACCTGATAATACATCATATTTTATAATACGAAGTTATGATTAGGCAGAATTTTTAGCAATAATGTTCCTCAACTTACATGTCACTTTTTCTGAAATTAGTGAATTGTTATTTTGGATAACGGTTTGTGATACTTTATCCACTATATTAAGGGCTTCTGAGAGCAGTAGTTTAGACGATTCTAACAAGGTGATGCTTTTGGACACGATTTTAAAATTGGAATCAATGAACAGAATATCTTCCAATAGCTGTTCAGAAGGCAATGATTTTACAGCTGCAACAGCGGAACTGTCTGTGCTATCCAATGCATAAATTACCTTCATTATTTTGCCGTAATATTCAGCATAATAATTAACAGCATCAAACCACGTTTTCCAAGGGTCAAGACTGGCTGCGGGGGTAAGGGTATTCCAGGGGCAATTGTTTGGAACAGCAACACTCTCATTGTAGTATGTTTGATTGAATTCTTGTCTGCACTGAACAAATGTTAAGCTTTAACTATTCCAACCACAGTAATGCAAAAACAAGTGCTTACATAGGTATACATCAGCTGTAGCTGCTTCGTCTATTTGGACCGGTCACAACTCTTAACATGAACTGCTTATACTACGAGACCGGTAGGTCGCTCACCTCTTCTATACTACCGTACATCGGCAACCTGATTGCATGCTGCGTGTGGCAATTCAACGAAGTCTAATAATAAGTATATATATTATATATAATAGTGGGGATCATCAGTGCGGTTTTAGGCGTAATAGAACGACTATTGATCAGATTTTTTGTATTCGACAGATAATGCAAAAAAAAAATGGGAGTATAAGGGTACAGTACATCAGTTATTCATAGATTTCAAAAAGGCATATGACTCGGTTAAGAGGGAAGTATTATATGATATTCTTATTCAATTTGGTATTCCCAAGAAACTAGTTCGATTAATTAAAATGTGTCTCAGTGAAACATACAGCAGAGTCCGTATAGGTCAGTTTCTATATGATGCTTTTCCAATTCACTGCGGGCTAAAGCAGGGAGATGCACTATCACCTTTACTTTTTAACTTCGCTCTAGAATATGCCATTAGGAAAGTTCAGGATAACAGGCAGGGTTTGGAATTGAACGGGTTACATCAGCTTCTTGTCTATGCGGATGACGTGAATATATTAGGAGAAAATCCACAAACGATTAGGGAAAACACGGAAATTTTACTTGAAGCAAGTAAAGCGATAGGTTTGGAAGTAAATCCCGAAAAGACAAAGTATATGATTATGTCTCGTGACCAGAATATTGTACGAAATGGAAATATAAAAATTGGAGATTTATCCTTCGAAGTGGTGGAAAAATTCAAATATCTTGGAGGAACAGTAACAAATATAAATGACACTCGGGAGGAAATTAAACGCAGAATAAATATGGGAAATGCGTGTTATTATTCGGTTGATAAGCTTTTGTCATCTAGTCTGCTGTCAAAAAATCTGAAAGTTAGAATTTATAAAACAGTTATATTACCGGTTGTTCTTTATGGTTGTGAAACTTGGACTCTCACTCTGAGAGAGGAACATAGGTTAAGGGTGTTTGAGAATAAGGTGCTTAGGAAAATATTTGGGGCTAAGCGGGATGAAGTTACAGGAGAATGGAGAAAGTTACACAACACAGAACTGCACGCATTGTATTCTTCATCTGACATAATTAGGAACATTAAATCCAGACGTTTGAGATGGGCAGGGCATGTAGCACGTATGGGCGAATCCAGAAATGCATATAGAGTGTTAGTTGGGAGACCGGAGGGAAAAAGACCTTTAGGGAGGCCGAGACGTAGATGGGAGGATAATATTAAAATGGATTTGAGGGAGTGGGATATGATGATAGAGACTGGGTTAATCTTGCACAGGATAGGGAGCGATGGCGGGCTTATGTGAGGGCGGCAATGAACCTTCGGGTTCCTTAAAAGCCATTTGTAAGTAAGTAAGTAAGTAATTAGCACTATCACCTTTACTTTTTAACTTCGCCCTAGAATATGCCATTAGGAAAGTTCAGGATAACACAGAGGGTTTGGAATTGAACGGGTTACATCAGCTTCTTGCCTATGCAGATGACGTGAATATGTTAGGAGAAAATCCACAAACGATTAGGGAAAACGCGGAAATTCTACTTGAAGCAAGTAAAGAGATAAGGTTGGAAGTAAATCCCGAAAAGACTAAGTATATGATTATGTCTCGTGATCAGAATATTGTACGAAATGGAACTATAAAAGTTGGAGATTTATCCTTCAAAGAGGTGGAGAAATTCAAATATCTTGGAGCAACAGTAACAAATGTAAATGATACTCGGGAGGAAATTAAACGCAGAATAAATATGGAAAATGCCTGTTATTATTCGGTTGAGAAGCTCTTGTCATTTGTCTCCTGTCAAAAAATCTGAAAGTTAGAATTTATAAAACATTTATATTACCGGTTGTTCTGTATGGCTGTGAAACTTGGACTCTCACTTTGAGAGAGGGATTTTGAGAATAAGGTTCTTAGGAAAATATTTGGGGCTAAGAGGGATGAAGTTACAGGAGAATGGAGAAAGTTACACAACGCAGAGTTGCACGCATTGTATCCTTCACCTGACATAATTAGGAACATTAAATCCAGACGTTTGAGATGGCCAGGGCATGTAGCACGTATGGGCGAATCCAGAAATGCATATAGAGTGTTAGTTGGGAGGCCAGAGGGGAAAAGACCTTTGGGGAGGCCGAGACGCAGATGGGAAGATAATATTAAAATGGATTTGAGGGAGGTGGGATATGATGGTAGGGACTGGATTGATTTTGCTCAGGATAGGGACCAATGGCGGGCTTATGTAAGGGCGGCAATGAACCTCCGGGTTCCTTAAAAGCCAGTAAGTAAGTAAGTGTATATATATGTATATATATATATATATATATATATATATATATACATATATATGTATTTGTTGTCGTTGTTATAGTCCTTATCTTGGTGAATTTTGAAGCCCTTATCGTGGTACATTTCGTGGTATTTATCGTAATCCTTGATTGTTTTTATTTTTTTATTTTTACACATTTCACTGAAGGCATATGGTCTACTCTTTTTTCTTCAAACCTATTTTGAACTGTTAAAAAATTTTTTGTTTGCTACAATTTTTATTAAAGACAGAAGCTCTCCCGCTGTTCTTTAGAATTCCTTTTAGTATCACATGACATTATTCTCAACCTAAGCTATAAAATCTTTCTCTGAGTCTTAAAACCCATTTTTTATTGTTATGCAATAATGTATCACTTTTATTGAAAATCTTTAAATATTCCTATCATTTTTGTTATCTCTATACTTAATTGGTGCCGTAATATTTCCAATTGTTTCTTAAAAACACATTATTACGATTCCCTCTGTTTTACTTTAGTTTTCAAGTTAGAAGCTCTCTGGTTATTCCTTTTTAGGTTCATATTGTCTTATTATTTTCTACTTATTCTGTAGCCCTAAACTCTTCTGTTTCAAGATAAAATTTGCTTCCCTCAGCAACATTATCGATTCTTGATGACCCCCGGAGTTCTAGGGCTCCGGGGAATGTTCCCAGGGGCGCAACTGCGTGCTTTGTACAGACTTTCATGGCGTTGTTGAACAGACGATGGAGATGGGAAAAATTACCGAGATTTTAACTGCGCAATGTTGGCTGCAGTCGCAATATTACTAAATCCACCTAACATAATCAATATTACGCTTTATCGCGAATAGTTCCATGCCCATAATTTTAATGAGATAGCATGAATTTTTTTGTTCATTTAATTCTCGTTAGAATTAGTTCTCTATGACTTTACAATTTTTTTTTTTTTTTTTTTTTTTTTTTTTTTTTTTTTTTTTTTTTTTTTTTTACTTGACAATAATTATTAAAATAGTCACCTGCAGCCTTCAAAATTGGGAAACAAAACATAAATAAATGTAATAAATTCACGAGGCAAAAATCCTATATTTTGTGGTCATAAAGATGCCGAACCTCTACACTAAATAACAGAAAATCACATTGACAATAAACAAACTTTCACATCTTAGGCGGGATTCAAAGCTAAAATCATAACCTCCCCTCAACGTTAAGTTTTGTTCACAGTATTGTAGACACACTTTGCAGCCCTCTGACCAGAACTAGTCACATTCAATAGTTCTATATTTTATTTCATCGAATTTCTCCTTCATTCGCTTCAGGGTACAAATTAAAGCTGCTGATCTCATAATATCTTTCTCAGTTTACAAATATTTCCATTTTCTCGACAATTACACTCCTTGTGATGCAATATTTTCATGCCCCCATCCAGATGCATAAATACAGTGAAACCTCTCCTTACGGACATCCCCAAGATACGGACACTCCTCGTATACGGATAGATTTTTATGTCCCAACTGAAATAATATAGAAATAATGATAAATTTAACTCTCGTTTATGGACACACTCAGACACGGACACGGACAGCTGTTTCACAGTCCTAAAGCTTGCTTTACCTCCTGACTGCGGACAGAACTTGGATTTCAATACCAAATGCGTTACAAAAATGGAAAATTTAGTTTTGAGAACTGTACAGAAATTCCTTAACATGAAAGAAGACAAGGGGTCTCATAGGCTACCACTAGCCTAGCCGGCTACCTCTTGTTAGCTGGAAGTGGGTGGATAAACAGTCATAAAATTTAACCTGTTTGATGGGTCCAAGATTTCCGATCGTGAAATTGTATTCGACACTTGATAGAGTTAGTAGGATTATTCTCTTCTTCACTTCAATCAGTTGTTCTCTTTCGAGAAACATGGCACCTGAACGTAAAGGTTAAGTTGAAAACTGTAAATTGCAATACTGCATAACTGTACACCTAGAATAAAATTGCACAGCACAGTACTGTATTTTCCTTTTTCGGTCTTATCTACTGTAGTTCAAAGTTGCAAAGAATTTACTGTAGTCCAGTAGACTGTATTTAGAATTAAACTACAGTAATACATTTCATTTAAAGCGTAAAGGGATACATAATGCATATTATAAATTTACTGTTAGATTGGGGAGCCTCCCTTCCAATAAAGGACACCACTCATATGCGGACAGATTGTTACGTCCCTTCGATGTCCGTAAATGAAAGGTTTCGCTGTATTTTAAAGTGAAACATTTATGTGCTTGACATACGAGAATTCTGGTCACATTTTCTGTTAGTACTGTGAAGCCATTACAGTGGGTCTTGGATGACTGAAGTTATGATGTGATTACAACAAAGTATGATCTCCCCGGTCTGAATTGGTTGCCTCATATGTTTCTTGATAGTTGCCCTTGAGTATTTAAATACGATAGGCTCATGTCAGTGGAGTTACTGGCATTTGAAAGAACTCCTGCGGGACAAAACTCTGGGACACCGGCAACGCTGATAAAACCTTGGCAATTGCGAGCGTCGTTAAATAAACCGTAATTTAAAATTTTTAAAAAGAAAAAAAGTGGTAGGTCTAAAATCTTTGAGCAGCATAGGCCAACCATTTCAGTTACCATCATGGCGTCGACGGGTGAACATCGTGGATTTGTTACTGAAGCATAGTTAAGAAATGATGATTCTGTGATAGCAACGCAGCGATAATTTCGTACCCATTTTAGAGTAGGTCGACACGAAAGAATTTAAAATTATTCTATTTAAAAGTATCTAGTAAATTTTAAGATTTTGTACGAAAACAAGTCATCTCCAAATTCTAAAAATATACTTTCATGAAATAATAATAAATATTATTGTTACAAAATTGCGATGGAATATTTAATAACTAGCATGTTCTGATGTGAAACAAAAAGCTCAGTACGTCACATTGATATTGAAAAAAAATTCAGTTTTTTGTCTCTCTTGTAAAATTAGTTTCGGCGGAGATGACTGGTTTTCGAACTCACCGATTCAATTCCTTTATTATTAAAAAAGAAGTGTACAAATTATTTTTGTATGCTGTCATCCAACAGAAAAATGGACTTTTAAGAATATTTCCTGTATTTTTATATTACAATTAATGTTTCAGTTTACTGTTTTATATTTGCATATTATCGGGAAATAAGTTAATTATAAATTACAATTTTAAATTGTATGTAAAAGAGCTCAATAAATTTATTATCTTTTCACTTGGTTATGTAACGACGCTTTAAAAAATTACGAGCTTATTTAGCGTCGATGGGATTGGTGATAGCGAGATGATATTTGGTGAAATGAGGCCGACGATTCGCCATAGATTATCTGACATTTGCCTTACGGTTGGAGAAAACTTCGGAAAAAAACAAACCAGGTAATAAGCCCAAACGGGAATCGAACTCGCGCCCGAGCTCAACTCCGAATCGGCAGGCAAGCGCTTTAGCCGATTGAGCTACGCCGGTGGCTATTATTATTATTATTATTATTATTATTATTATTATTATTATTATTAACTGCACCACTGTGCTGGACTTCTATTGGCCAATGGCTGTTGTCCAGTACATAAATATCAATAAATAAATTATTATTATTATTATTATTATTATTATTATTATTATTATTATTATTATCTTTATCTAGAAAAATAGGACACCTCTTATGTTTTCATGACGCGGAATAGATCGTCCGCCACTGTAGGTGTTTCTCGCAATTTGTCCAGTAGATGACAATGCTAGTGGAGTCTAAACGACTCGAAGTTCTGTATAAGAGACATTGGAGCGCCTTATGTTCGTCCTTATTTGACGGGGACATGATGATTCGTGTTAGATCTGTGAGGTACGGCAGTCTACCATCACTGGTATGGTATATGCCATATGGATTTGATGGGTAAACAGGAATGTATAATCTGGCGGATGGTTGCTCCGGCTTAACCCGGGCCGTACAGTTTTCTAATCTCCTATTTTAATTTGGGTAATAAATAGTATATAAACTGCTTATTCATTCATTCATAGTGTTCTGCCCAAAGACAGGTCTTTCACTGCAAACCCAGCATTCTCCAGTCTTTCCTATTTTCTGCCTTTCTCTTTGTCTCCTCATATGATCCATATATCTTAATGTCGTCTATCATCTGACATCTTTTTCTGCCCCGAATTCTTCTCCCGATCACCATTCCTTCCAGTGCAGCCTTCAGAAGGCAGTTTCTTCTCAACTACTGACCCAGCCACAACTGCTTATATTCTGTAATATTTTACATTAATATTTTGTGGCTTGTCGAATCACCGATTCTGTGTTGTCTCCGTAACCAGCGTCTGAGAGCGCGTCCGCCGATAGTCAAGGTTGTCGTTTTCACGGACAGGAGATAATTTGCTTACTCAGTACTGTCCTCCTTATAAGACGTTTTAAAGAAAACACTGAAAAATAATGGCTATTTTCATTTTCGAATATAGTATTTTTAAATTTCAAGATTACTTAAGATCACATAATGTTGGAGGTACAGTGGTAGCGCACATCGAAATCTGCGAAATAACACGTCTTGAGAACATTTAGAAACTTCTTTTATTTTGGCAAGTTCATCTGAGAAGATAGAGCTGCAAGTCAAAATATTTATAAATAATAAAGAGTCTAAAACCATCTGTTGTACTATTCAATTCATTCTGGCGTAAAATGTACAACAATACGAGTTTCATAAGTTGCAAGAAGTCAAGCTTTGATAAAATAAGAAGCCCTCACCGACCTCTCATTCTGAAAAATAAAGTAATTCCACGAACTTTTCAAGCAGTTCCACTATATTCATTGGTCAGTGACACTGTGTAAGTGGTCATAATATAGATTCTTAAACCTCTTGATATCATTTTTATAAGTTGTGATTCTGAATACCTTCTGAATTACATCCAGACATGTTTTTGTTGGTTCCAAGTTTACTGAAAAGAACAGGAAACAGAATCTAGAAAGCTTTGAAAATTAAATTTGCTTACTGCTAAAGACTTAAAGTAAATCTTATTGGTATTCCTCATATTTTATTGGTACAGGGATAAACATAAAGAAGTGCATAGCATCATAAAATCTTTGATGCTTATCTTGACATCGGTCTTGAAATCACGACAGCCAGCCGATCAGACTGTCTGCACGGTAGGTCCTTAACCTTAAGGCAAGCGATAAAAAAATTTGGTCTTTATGTTGGAAGAGTCGGTAATGTCACTGACAAACAGAGTTCACTTAAAACAGGTCGTAAAAGTGATAAGGATGCCAAACGAGCTGTTACACCGACGCTTCAGGTTCTTCACCCACAGAAGTTCGCCGCACTTGTCCCATAATATCGATAGTTCGATTCAGCCAAAGCAGTACAGTTTATTTCTATTTTGTAATATATAATATACTTAACCTTATTCTTTTGGTTCTTTTGCCACCAACATTGTATTTTTACTCCCCTGAAATTGAGTAGCAACATTAGAAATAATGCGGTTCACCATCATCTTCTTCTTCCTTTTCTAATGACTAATGGCCTGTTACGGCCTCAAACCATCTTTTGTTAGGCATTCCTATTGATATTTTTCATTTGCTTAAGTAATAAAGAACTAAATATAGTACACATAGATAAGATTTCAGCTCACCCATGAAAGAGTAGAACTCGTGTTCAGGGGCATTTGCCTCTAGCCTTTTTCTGTCCCTAGCACAGATGATCCTGGCTTCACTTCCATATGTTAGTATCGAGCGAGGTAGAGTTTATATATTCACGTTAATAATTATTATATTGAAATAATACTAATAATAATAATAATAATAACAATAGCTTCGTGATCTAAGGCCTAAGGCAGACCATTCCTAGTGGGCAGCCACCGGGATGTCGCGTCGCAGCCCTGGGTTCACAGGAGTCGTGCCAAGCCCCGGAGAGAGCGAGTGAGCGGGAAAGGAACGGAATACCGATCGCTGAGAGGGATGCACGCGTGCATGGGGTGGAATGAGCCATGGAGGTGTATGGATGGCACATTTTATGACACATAGAAAGAATTCAAGAATTATAACAATTGGCCTTTACAAAATAATACAACAAAATAAAATTGTTCTCTTTTTCTGTAGTTAGGAAGACAAATGACATTTCTTTGATTTCGCCAACTTAGCTATATCAGGGAAAATTGTTTGAGTAGGATGAATGCGTAACACTGCTTCCAATGCAACATCGAACAAACATGACCTAGTTTTGCTCTTATTCAGGTTCATGGTATGTAGAGCCAAACGTAGCAATTAACTTGCATGTCAATGCGTGGATACGCGGGAACTCTTTTTGTTCCAATTTCTTATAAAACGCAGCGAGGCCGCCTAGAATATTGTAATATTTATCTTTCAAAATTGTGTGACATTGAAGCCTTATCAGTTCTCTTTGGAATTTGACTGAAGCCTGCTCAACATTTACAGAAAAGGTTGTCATAAAAATGTTCGCCAAGTTCCTGTACGCGGCGAGAGATTGTTTGTGGAGATAAACTGATTGACTCAAATAACATCACCAGAAAAGGACACAATATCTCTGAAGTGGAAATCATGCACTCCTTAACAAGCATTCCATCCGTAAAAGGCCGGCTATTTTTGGCGATATTTAGGTGATTTTGTCACACCGATATTTTATATCGATACGTAGCATGAATTACACCGATATTTTGTCACACCGATAAAAATTAGCAGGAAATATTGAAGAGCAGTGAAATATGAATACGATTTCTCTATACACACCATTCATCAGTAATTTAAAATGGAAAAATCCAACAAAGAAATTATGTACATATACCATTAACAAATAAATACTTACCTAACTGAACAGTAACATGTCAAAAGTTAACCTCATGTACCAAGAGGCTATATTATAGATATTGAACCAGTTGATCATTCTTAAATGTAGTTGGGCATGGAGAAATTGAGGTTATACGATTATCCTAATCGTTTAAAAAATTGATCCTTTTTATTGTATATAATATAATGGATAAATTATTTTAAGTCGTGCATTAACATTATAATATTGAGTCATAGAATAAAAATGAATGAAACATAAGTATTCGGAAAAATATTGGAAAATAATTACAAAACAAAACAGTTGTTCAGACAGGATTTTACACAAGATTAAGTACTAGTAACCAATGGTGTTATTATTTAAATCGTGTAATAACTATATAATTTATAATAAGATGGAGAAACTACCACCAGATTGCTGTTATTGTATCATGCGCACGCGCAAACCTACGACGTAGAGGAGAAAATATCAGTCACAGAGTACTGAATACGGAGCAGATTTCGATAGCGATATTTTGTCACATATTTCGCGTCATCAGTCACAGGTTTATCTGTGACAAAAAATACCTGTGACAAAATATCGGTTTGTGAAATATCGGCCATCTCTAATTCTTATTCAAACGATAGTACACCATATTGATGAATGGTTGACTGATGGAACGCACAATTCAACAATGCCTGCAGAATATAATCGAACAGACATGACGAGGGGAACAGTTGATCGCATGCATTCGTACAACACCACAGCCTCAGCGACAGAGAGGAGTGGGAGTCCGCCCTGGGCAGACACAGGGCAGCGTCCGGGCTCCCTAGTGTTGGAATGGTCTGGTCTAAGGCATACCGCCTAGGACTCGCGTTACTAAATGCACGCTGGTTCGAGTCCTCACGGGGAAAGAAATTTTCTTATTAAATTTCGGCCAGTGTATGGAACCGGTGCCCAGCCATCATCGTGATGCACTTGTGGAGCTACGACAGGTAGAAAATTCAGTTACGAAAACCAACTATAACGGCTGGGGGGATCATCGCACTAACTACACGATACGTCCATTCTGGTTGTGTGATCGTCCACCTCTGTTTCGGCGTGTGAACATGATGCCAGCACCCGGCTCGTCGGTCTGGGCCCTTAAATGGCTGTAACGCCACGGATTTAATAACAACCACAGTTAACAACACCAGTGTTCATGAAATTTAAAATTTTCACAATTTTTGTATGAGTACTAAATAATATTGTTCTTTTATTTTAGGTAAATTAAATTACAGAAATTTGAAAATGTTTAATAATAATTTAACTCTGTCAAAAAAGTTATTTATTTATTTATTTATTTATTTATTTATTTATTTATTTATTTATTTATTTATTTATTTATTTATTTATTTATTTATTTATTTACTTATTTATTTATTTACTTATTTATTTATTATTTATTTACTATTTACGTATTTATTTATTTATGTATTTATTTATTTAGAGTACAAATTAAAATTATAAAACAAAAATATTCTAGCCACTACCGTAAGAGCCAGGCTCGTGTACGGTGTGCTCTTAGCCAGTAATATGACATAAAACTTACAAGGACAGTTTACTAAATACAGTAAGTAACTTAATTCAAACCAATAAATAACACACAAGAGCAAAAAAGAAGAAAGAGAAAAAGAGAGAAAAAACACATTTAATATAAAGTGACAATCAGAGAGAAGCCAGTGATATTCAATGAAAACATGAATATAGTCGACAGAAATAGAAGGTAAAAGATACACACATTTGTTAATATTATATATCATGAATAATTTTATAAAATTATTTTTAAAAGCTTCAATTTTAAAATATTTGAAATTTGGAAACTGGTTTGTAATTTTTTTTCTAATTTATTATATTCAAAGTTTGTGATAAATTTCAATAAATCAAGTAAACTTAATATCATAACAATAAATATCTGGGACCTTACACAAATTCTTGAAGTATTATTGAACAGTGGAAGACATGTGACGATCTTTGCACTCGAACCTCATCTGAATGTCGAAGCTACAATCTTCTGATTCCCTTCCGCTTGTGTACGGAACTTAGCAGAACTTCGGTGTTGCAGTCTCGCACATTGCCAGCATGTCGGCTTCTGAATGTGTTGCCTGGATGATTGACATAACAGAATAATAGCAACACGAGACAAGACATGATGTAAAGTGTAAACTATAAACAAGGCCAAGTTAATGTGCGTCGACACGTATACTTCATGTTGCTGTACTATTTACACTGTTTGAACAGTGTTGAATACTAATTAGCATTATGATGCGTGCCATTTTCGGAATGATTTCATGTGGTTTGTGTGCAAAAGGATTTTTTTTACAAAACAGGGCAAAAACTGCATAAAATCTCTCTGTGGAATCATTTAAAACAGTAAAAGAGACATAGCTTTGAACTTTTGTGATTACTTACTTACTTACAAATGGCTTTTATACAACCCGGAGGTTCATTGCCGCCCTCACATAAGACCGCCATAGATTCCTATCCTGAGCAAGATTAATCCAGTCTCTACCATCACATTCCACCTCCCTCAAATCCACTTTAATATTATCCTCCCATCTACGTCACGGTCTCCCCAAAGGTCTTTTCCCCTCCGGTCTCCCAACTAACACTTTATATGCATTTCTGGATTCGCCCATACGTGCTACATGCCCTGCCCATCTCAAACGTCAGGATTTAATGTTCCTAATTATGTCAGGTGAAGAATACAATGAGTGCAGTTATGCGTTGTGTAACTTTCACCTTCTCCTGTAACTTCATCCCTCTTAGCCCCAAATATTTTCTCAAGCACTTTATTCTCGAACACCCATAACTTCTGTTTCTCTCTCAAAGTGAGAGTCCAAGTTTCACAACCATACAAAACAACCGGTAATATAACTATTTTATAAATTCTAACTTTCAGTTATTTTGAAAGAAGACTGGATGACAAAACCTTCTCAGTCGAATAATAACAGTCATTTCCCATATTTATTCTGCGTTTAATTTCCTCTCGAGTGTCATTTGTTACTGTTGCTCCAAGGTTTTTTTTTTATTTTTCTACCTTTTGAAAGGATAAATTTCTAGTTTTTATTTTTCCATTTCGTACTATGTTCTGGTCACGAGACAAAATCATATAGTTTGTTTTTTTCAGGATTTACTTCCAAACCTATCTCTTTACTTGCTTCAAGTAAAATTCCCGTGTTTTACCTAATAGTTTGTGCATTTTCTCCTAACATATTCACATCATCCGCATAAACAAGCAGCTGATGTAACCTGTTCAATTCCAATCTCTGTTTCCGTGGACTTTCCTAATGGAATATTCTAGAGCAAGTTAAAAAGTAAAGGTGATAATGCATCTCCTTGCTTTAGTCCACAGTGAATTGGAAAAACGTCAGACAGAAATTGGCCTATACGAACTCTGCTGTATGTTTCACTGAGACACATAGGCGTACTTTTGTGATTACGCATTTAAATGTATTCTTAGTGTAAAGTAAGCCATACCTACACTGTAAACCGCAACAATGACAATTTTCTTCTCGGTACTTTCATCCAATATTATGAAATAGGGGATATTAATTTAATACAAGGTATAAGAGCTGTAGGCCTACATGTAAGTAAATATTTTTAGAGGTAATCGGGAATATTTATACTGAACCATATTATGTAAAAAAATATTTGTCTTCGAAAGTTATTTTTAGACATGAAAAAATACCATAGCTCCCGGTGTAACTCTGGCGGTAGCGCGTTTCCGTGCTGATACGGAGCTGTGCTTGGACATGGGTTCGATTTTTGCTTGGACTGATTACCTGGTTGTGTTTTTTTCCGAGGTTTTCCCTCATTGTAAGGCGAATGTCAGGTAATCCATGACAAATCCTCCGTTTCATCTAGTCAACTACTATCTCAATATCATGACGCTAAATAATCTATTTTTGATACAGCATCGTTAAATGCCAGACTAAAAAATTACCATGTTGTAGGTTCGTTAATACTTTCAGGACGAAGAGATCCTGTATCTCTGATTCTTCACTGCGCGCTAACGAACACTAGTCTATTTGGAATTTGACTATTTGGAAATCTTTCACGATAGAGTCCCCTTTCCAAGTTGCAGATTCGTCTGCTGTTCCATATCGTCTAATTCAGCATTAGTGGATCTATCCATTACGTCAAATATTGGCGAGTGAGCCTTCTACATGGTTAACAGTGCTTAACTGACTGGGACAGAATGTTTATGCTGGATTACATGTGATTGAAAAATTGTGCATGTAGTTTAAACTGACTGGCGTTTCATTGTACGATCATTCATAAAACGACAGACCGTAAAATACGTGGCATATTTATGGAAAAACTTTAGCGTAGGGGAAAAAGTAAGCAGGGCGTTGTTTCATATGCATTTCTCATGAACAAATATCAACCTATCTGCACTTACACCCCTCAGAGTAAACGATGGTAATTGCTATAACTCGAGTTTTCACTTCAAAATGCAAGTTGCGTACAACATTTTTCACGGTGTTTAAGTAAGTTATTGCTAGATTATTTTTAGATTTAGATTTTATATTTATTTAGTAATAACATGTACATAAAAAGTGCTACATGAAAGTATCTTTTATATGATACTCTTATTGAATTTGGTATTCCCAAGAAACTAGTTCGATTAATTAAAATGTGTCTCAGTGAAATGTACAGCAGAGTTCGTATAGGTCAGTTTCTGTCAGATGCGTTTCCAATTCACTGTGGGCTAAAGCAAGGAGATGCACTATCACCTTTACTTTTTAACTTTGCTCTAGAGTATGTCATTAGGAAAGTCCAGGATAACAGACAGGGTTTGGAATTGAACGGGTTACATCAGCTGCTTGTCTATGCGGCTGACGTGAATATGTTAGAAGAAAATCCATAAACGATTAGGGAAAACACGGGAATTTTCCTGGAAGCAAGTAAAGAGATAGGTTTGGAAGTAAATCCCGAAAAGACAAAGTATATGATTATGTCTCGTGACCAGAATATTGTACGAAATGGAAATATAAAAATTGGAAATTTATCTTTTGAAGAGGTGGAGAAGTTCAAATATCTGGGAGCAACAGTAACAAATATAAATGATACTCGGGAGGAAATTAAACACAGAATAAATATGGGAAATGCCTGTTATTATTCGGTTGAGAAACTTTAATCATCCAGTCTCCTGTCGAAAAATTTGAAAGTTAGAATTTATAAAAACAGTTATATTACCGGTTGTTCTTTATGGTTGTGAAACTTGGACTCTCACTTTGACAGAGGAACATAGGTTAAGGGTGTTTGAGAATAAGGTGTTTAGGAAAATATTTGGGGCTAAGAGGGATGAAGTTACAGGAGAATGGAGAAAGTTACACAACCCAGAACTGCACGCATTGTATTCTTCACCTGACATAATTAGGAACATTAAATCCAGACGTTTGAGATGGGCAGGGCATGTAGCACGTATGGGCGAATCCAGAAATGCATATAGCGTGTTAGTTGGGAGGCCGGAAAGAAAAAGACCTTTGGGGAGGCAGAGATGTAGATGGGAGGATAATATTAAAATGGATTTGAGGGAGGTGGGATATGATGATAGAGAATGGATTAATTTTGCTCAGGATAGGGACCAATGGCGGGCTTATGTGAGGACGGCAATGAACCTCCGGGTTCCTTAAAAGCCAGTAAGTAAGTAAGTACATGAAAGTACCCCAAAAGAGCAACGCTCGTGCTCGGGGACAGTTCCGTTTTGATAGAAATACTTGAAAATGACATATAATTTTACATTGTTCACCAAACATACCTATTTTTCTGAATTAAAATTTAAGATTCTGATTACACAGATTAGGCTATACATACCGGTAATTCACAAAATAGAAATCTCTACTGTTTCTAAAATAAAATTTAAAGTTCTTGCACTAAGATCACATTCTTAAGAAGAGTAGATAGAAAGGTACATAAATATACATACTTTGTAGACAAAATACTTCAGAAAAAAGGTTACATAAAGATGATAATAATACAGTTAGTAATAATAATACTAGTAATAACTGAGTGAAAAAGAGACGATGTTCAGATTGGTGATGGATTAATATTAACTTATTATTAGTAGTATAATTAGTACAGGTCATGTTGATATAGTAACAAAGATGAGATAGAAAAAATTTACTTAGGATAGAAATAAATTTGTTTTACAATACCTGGTAGATATAAAACAGGGAAGTCTGTCACACAAATTTTTAAATTCTGGATCTGAAAATTTCATTGCTTAAAGTAGTCAATTCTGGATGAAATTTTATTATCGAATTATATAGACGTGGACCATAATTTGTACTGTGTAGTAAAGCAGCAGATGTGAAATATTTAGGCTCAATTAAATAAAGAATTTAATTTCGTCTTGTATTATGATCATGTGGCTGAGCTACAAATTTAATTCTATTTTCATGATAGAATTTCATTAAAGAGTATTTATAAATTTGGTCAATTCGAAAAACATTCAATTAGGAATTGATCAAATTTTTTAGATAATCCAGTCGCCTTTTCAAACAAATTTTGGTATTGATTTGTGTTTTTGCTCTGTATTTAAAATTGCAAGTTTGTTTATATTTATTAATAACTTAGCCCTGTTAATTAACTAGGGTACAATTATTATAGCTAATCACCAGACTGCGGCCTATGGTCACCGATTCGCGAGACTGAAGTTTGGGACGCACGGAATATACATGACGTCATGACCCATGGGGTTGGATAGTACTGTGAGAATACAGTTGGTTTCGTAAGAAATTACATTACCTCCTTCCTAATTCTCCTTGGCATGGGTCCTTGCAATCACCACACGTACTTGACATCCTGTGAGTAAACAAGTATATTTTATTTATTTTCATTTATTTATTGAATTATTTATACATGCATATTTGTATTAGTGTTAATTTCGCTGTTTTATAATTCACACTACTCAGGAACATGTCGAATATATTAGCCTAAAAGCACCAAGCGTTCCTTTCACAACGAACTTATTGAGAAGTTCGGAAAGGAATATTTTCGTATTAATGAAAGAAAACCCTGAATTTTGAAAAATTGTTGAAGTATCCACGGCATGGCGCGTCCTCAGGTTGTGGATAGAGGAGACGGCCTCCAGATATGGATAGCTGCGAATATATTGAATAAGCAGTCGTGGACAGCCGATAAGGGGTGGTCCTCCAGCTTGGAGGTTGCGCGAAGGGCTAACAACCCATCACCATAAAAAAAAACAGCTCGTTACGAATCCATACAATAAGCTTCGGAATGGGACTGATTCTCTGGCACTACCACAGCAAAGGAATGGGCGAATCCGGAAATGCATATAGAATGTTAATTGGGAGACCGGGGGGGAAAAGACCTTTGGGGAGGCCGAGACGTAGATGGGAAGTTAATATTAAAATGTATTTGAGGGAGGTGGGATATGATGATAAAGAGTGAATTAATCTTGCACAGGATAAGGACCGATGTCGGGCTTATGTGAGGGCGGCAATGAAATTGCAGGTTCCTTAAAAGCCATTTGTAAGTAAGTTAAAAAAGTATAAGAAGAGATTGTTGATTGATTAAATGGCAAACTTACTAATGTTAATTATATAAGCACGTGTGGCTTACAGCTGTTTCGGTGTATACTGTACACCATCATCAGAGCTTACTAGATCTCGACATCATCTCGACATCGATGCCCGTTGTAGTGGTGCGTTTGCGTGTTGAAAAGTAGAGTCAAATAGTGTGTGTTCTGAAATTGATCTGTGTGTTGAGACTTTGATTAGGGTGTGTTTTAGTGTGTATGTATATTTCACTAAAACACACCCTAATCAAATTCTCAACACACAGATCAATTTCAGAACACACACTATTTGACTCTACTTTTCAACACACAAACGCACCCCTACAACAGGCAGCGATGTCGAGATGACGCCGAGATCTAGTAGGCTCTGATGATGGTGTACAGTATACACCGAAACAGCTGTAAGCCACACGTGCTTATATAAATAACACTAGTAAGTTTGCCATTTAATCAATCAATCATTTATATTTAAGTGTTAAAAGTAGTGTACGCAAGATTAAAAAAAATTGTTATTTAATTCATTCCTCTGAATCTATCAAGAATTAAAATAGTTGTTAATACCTAAGGGCCGTATTCATAGACATTTTTAGCGCTTTCGGTGGATTATCAGTGTTTTTCGTATTCATAAACCAGTGTTAGCGATAGGATATGATTTGAATTCTGTACTAGTAACCAGTGGATAGCCGGGGCTAGCTTAGTACGCTCGTAGCGCGTGCTGCGAAATGTCTATGAATACCACCCTAGGTTTCCATGTATTTTTAGTCCCTTAATATTTTCCGTTGTGAAATTTTCCTGTGAAACATGAAGATAAAATAGTATTTATAAATAATGGAATTCCCGTGTTAAATACCTGCGTAAACTGTGTTACGTACACGGTGTACATATATTACTTTCTTTGTGACATTCATTTTCATTTCTATGCAGAACTATTACGCATATTTCACCATTTGCTTTTGTATACATAACTTGGCTTTAATATTTACAATTGAAATATTTTTTTGTGGCCACCATCCTTATAATTAATGCAGTATGACCAGTTCCATTAAATTGTTGAATATTTGTTTCCGTTGTTGCTTATATGACGTTTCTAAAGGTCATGGTCAAAGGGAACAAAACGTACCAAGTGCCCCGTGTATCCTTGAAAACGTTGGATGTGTAATGGAGTCTAGTGGAAACGATACGCCAGAACTGTAGTGTTATGACAGAGGGAGCAGTTACCGTAATGGATTGTTATTGCGCCCCTCGATGCTGTCTTGTTCCATAGCCTCCTCCTATGATAAACATCCACGCATCGTATTTCAAGGAGAAAGAACTTGTACAACAATAACAAATGCATCTTACGCTCACATTTTGGTACTTAATATTCAATTTTATATTCTCAAAGCGTTTCTCATTGAGCTTTGTGAAACTCTGAACGCTGAAATGATATGCAATTAAGTCTATAACGACAAAATAGAGTCGTCCTTTATATATACACATAATCCGTTTTCTGAAGCTTTCCAACAGTTAAGTCATCAAAGAAATTTTCCTAACTTCACAGCAAATTTTAAGTGATTACGGCATGTTCAAAGACTGTAATAATACGGAATATATCCTTAAGAAACTTGTTAAAAATTTGCATTTAACAACTTCTATATGCTGCAAAAGTTCTTAAAATATACAGAGTGGAAAGAAACTTATGTTTAGCATTAGCGCAAAATCGGTATCTTTTGTCGAAATTTCGTAGCTTTCCTTACCGCAAAAATTGGATATTGATTTCTCTTAAGCTAAATAACTCTTACTTTTTGATCTGGTAAGAGTGCTGGCTGGCTTACTTTTGATGATCAAGTTATCACATTCACCTGAAAACTCGTCTTAGCCGAATGAATTCTCTTTGGTTTTCTACAGGAATGCTTTGCCTAGTAACGCTGTCCCAACGTTTTGATACAGTTTGTTTCTTTTGTATTATTATTATTATTATTGTTATTATTATCATTATTAATTATTTTACTTGGTTATATAACGATGCTCTATCAACTACCGGGTTATTTAGTGTCGATATAATTGTTGATAGCAAAATTGTATTTGGCGAGACCAGCCGAAGGATTCGCTATAGATGTATAGGTACAGATCAGACAGAACCTCAATCAGAGGATACAGTACATTTGGCATTTCATTCATTCATTTAGTGTTGTGCCCAAGGGCACGTCTTTCACTGCAAACCCAGCTTTCTCCAGTTTTTCCTATTTTCTGCCTTCCTCTTCGTTTTCTCATGTGATCCATATATGTATCTTAATGTCGTCTATCATCTGATATCTTCTTCTGCCCCGAACTCTTCTCCGTTCACCATTCCTTCGAGTGCATCCTTCAGTAGGCAGTTTCTTCTCAGCCAGTGACCCAACCAATTCCTTTTCCTCTTCCTCATACAGTTTCAGTATTATTCTTTCTTCCCACACTTTATCCAACACAGCTTCATTTCTTATTCTGTTTGTCCACTTCACATGTTCTATTCTTCTCCATATCCATATTGCAAATGCTTCTATTCGCTTTTCTTCACTTCGTCGTGATGTCCATGTTTTTGCCCCATACTATGCCACACTCCATACAAAGCACTTCACTAGTCTCTTCCTTAGTTATTTTTCCAGAGGTTCGCAAAAGATGCTCCTTTTTCTACTAAAAGCTTCCTTTGCCATTGCTATCCTCCTTTTGACTTCCTGGCAGCAGCTCTTGTTACTGCTTATAGTATTTGAAGCTGTCCACTTGCTCTACTGCCTCATTTAGAATTCGCAATTTACCTTCTTTACTTTTTTTTCTAAGACCATGGTCTTCGTCTTATTTGCATTTATCTTCATCCCATACTGCTCACAGCTGTCATTTAGCTCCAGTAGCATATCCTTTAGTATCATTTCTTCTTCTGCTAACAACGCCATATCGTGTGGAACAAAAGTCTTCAGCAAAACTGTCACCTATTTCTTCGAGTTGAAACAGTGGTAAACCAAAAACTCTTTTGAGAAAAATACGAATTTCGCTGTTATTTTATTTTTTATGTACTGCTTAAACCCAATTGTTGAATTTTCTTCCACTAACTCTGAGCTAAATGGAATCGGCATCCCTTAATATTGACGTTGACCAATTTGAATAGTCTGTTCAAAGTCACAACGTTTGTCTGCATTTCAAGCATTCATTCGCCGTATGTTTAAATAATTCGACATACGTTTGAGACTGTTTATTCGGCAGAAGGAAGAAGACCAGTAGCGTGTAATAATTTTGAACCGTTCGTCCATGCATTGTGAAAATCTGGTGAAATAATTTTGGACTACTTTTAAACGTATCATTCACGAATATAGTATCCAACTTACACAATAATTCCAAATTATTTTTGGTTGTGAAATCAACGATATGACTCTCCCTATCATTAACAAATATAAAATGTTCACCAGTGTTCGTAATAATTTCAAGTGAATCTAGTTCGTCATGAGTTTCTTTTAAACTTTTAGGTAGCTTAGGATGTATCTTACCTCTTGCGTGAAAAATGTTGTTTTTTATCAGAGTGGCGTCATATGATGTCAATGTAGATACATCTGCTTTAATCAACTCTCTGTGTAAAATGTTTATAGGCCACTCACATGGATTATCCATGGATTTTTTTTTCCACAGAGTTACTTAACTTCTGTCTGTTCAATACACTGTCGCTGATTTTGTCATGGTTATGTTGTGGAAAACTGTCTGTCCCTTCCTTTTTTTTTTTTTTTTTTTTTTTTTTTTTTGCATTTACCTTTACGAATCACATTTATCATTACAAGAAGTCCATATCTCAGTTCCATCTGCGAGACATTTTTTGAAAACTGAATTTGAAACCTGAAATCACTAACAAATTTCTTCCACTTTGACTAAACATAACACTGTCCATCATGATAGGTTTCATTTTTGAGTTGTACCACAAGCTCACTCAACTGACGAGTGCCTCAACAAGGTCCACGACCTTCGAGGGGAAGGAGGCTGGAGCGAGTTCATAAACAGTGTAGGACGTCTCAAGAAGGTAAACAACTTCCGCGCGGGACCGACTTCAGTTATCGTTCCTTTCTTACCACCCCTGATCCGGAGCGACTTCGTTAGCAGCCAACAAGATGATGGCCGTTTTAGAGCAAGACATTAATAATAATTTCTCAGTATGTCATTTTGTACAGTACCGGAATGCAATAACAATTCTGAATGTGACACTTTAAAATTATTGTTGTTGTTATTATTATTATTATTATTATTATTATTATTACCAGCATTATCATAATTATCTTTATTATTATCATCATTATACAGGGTGTTAAAGGAGTACTGAATACTTTAGGAGTGCTAGAATGTATCAAAACAAGAAAATAATGTCTAATAAATATGGATTCCACAACACATACTTTCTGAGATCTGAACACTTGTTTGTAGGAGGTGCTCAATGTGACGTCCATTCATGGCAATGCATTCCTCTGCCCTTCAGCGTAAGGAATCACACGCTGTTTGAAATTGACCTGGTTGTTCTTGATAATCAAAAGTCTAGGGGATTTAAGTTTGGGAACGAACAGGCTAAGGTGTGGGACCTCCCCGATCAATCCAGCGGTTCTGAAATGTCAGCGTCAGGTGTTCACGCACATTGCAGAGAAAATGTGCTGATGTGCCATCATGCATGAACCACATCTGTAGTCTTTGCTGACATGGCACATGCTCCACCAAGGTAGGCAGTACGTTAATAAGAAAGTCCTGATAACAAGCCCCAGTTAATCTCTGTGGTAGCACGTATGGCCCTTAACCTATCGCCAAGAACGCCTGCCCATGCGTTGATTGAGAATCGGTGCTGATACCTTATTTCTTCAACTGCATGGAAATTTTCATCAGCCCACGCATGCTGATTACGAAAATTCACAACACCATCTCTGCTGAACCCCGCTCATATCCGCAACGAAACTTTTGTTTTCAGTATTCCTTGCGACGTATCATTATTCCATCAACAACGGTATGATTATTATGATTTTCTGGTATATTGTAGGACAGAGAAATGGACTGCCATAAATGGATGTCACATTGAGCACCTCATATGAACAAGTGTTCAGATCTCAGAAAGTATGTGTTGTAGGACCCACGTTTACTATATTAGACATTTTTTTCTTGTTTTAATGCATCCTATCACCTCCTAAAATGTTGGATACTTTTTAACACAATATATTATTAGAGTATTATTATTATTGTTATTATTATTATCATTATTATTACAAGTACAGTTTCGTTCTGTCATGAGAAAGGTGGTTAAAGAATTATAATTAAAAAATTGGCATTTAAAATAGCGGACATAGTCGTATATACTTTTCTTTTCAAATAAACTTTATCTAATTGTAGCCTAATTAGTTGGAGGCATTTCAACAAGAGAACCGCGGTTCGACTAACAATAGAGTCTGTAAACATTGTCGCGGAATAACGGCCGTAAGATTTCTTCGAGCATTCAGAAGCCCTTTATGTAATCCGATGTACTTCGGAGTGAGACAAATGGCCTATGGCCTTGGAGCTCACATTGCTATGACTTTTACTTCTACTTTACTTCCCATTCATTCATTCATTCATTCATTCATTCCACACTTGAATAGAACCAAGCATACACCGAGAATACCGCAGAAATTCGCAAACCTTCGTGTTGGGTTGACGATAACGCTGGAAGACAAAGGCCATTATCCCGACTTGAGTTTGTCTTTTGTTTGCTCGCCACGAAATGAAGAAAAAAGACGTGATCCAAATTTTTATTGGCTTCGTTCCTTAGAGCGACTCCTCCTACGTGGGTGGGAGAGTTGCATTTGGAGATGATGTTTTCCGCTCCTGGCACTCTGCCTTCTGATACAGTTTTATGCCCCTGAGTATGGTCTACAATTGAATTGAACTGAACGTCAAAGCTAGCTGACGAGGCGAGGTAGCGAGTGGACGGAGAAGGATAAATGAAGTAGGTTCGCTCAGGAGGATAAGGAAGTCCTCGAGGGACGAAGACAGTGAGGACGAGATAAGAAAACCGAGTAGAATAAGGAACATAGTTTTAATTTTATTGTAATCTGTGGTAATGCAGAACGACCACTAGAATCGCGAAATAATTATACTTGCTATCGAGCTAGATGGGTCATACGGTAGTGTTTGAGACTCGCATTCAGGAGGTCCCGTGTTCAAACCCTTTGGCCAACCAATCTGACTGGGGTTTTTCATGGTTTGATTGCAATTAATAAAAATTTATAATCCTAACCTGCCTGTGTATGGTAAATTAAAGTTACATTCATCATTGGAGTATCACTAGTAGTATTGTTATGATAATTATAATTATTATTCATTATCATTATTTTCCTTATGTATTTTTACTTGTAAAATTCACAAGAACGACGTGTGTTTAAATACTAAATATATCTGGGATCAACTATAGTAATAATAATAATAATAATAATAATAATAATAACTTAATAATAATAATCGATCAAGGTTGCACAATGGTAATGTACTAGACTCGTATTCGAGAGGTCCCGGGTTCTAACCTCTCGGCAGGCCAATTTGACTGGGGTTTCTCATGTTTCCTTCAAGCACAAAGGCAAGTGTCGGATTGGAAATTTACATACCACGATTCATCACAATCATCACCACCTTAATTATTATTATCATCATATTCTTTAACAAAAATTGAAATCAGGTAAAATGAATGCAAGCTATATACAGTAAATAATATATAATAGAAACAGAATCATAGCAATACTGGCTTTATGGTCTTAACTCTGCCAGTAGAAATAAATCTACTAAGTAAATAAATAATCTTACATACATGATACAACCTAAATGTTAAAGTGTAGACTGTGTAAATAAATTTAAGAAAATCAATAATAATAATTAGGCCTATTATTATTATTATTATTATTATTATTATTATTATTATTATTATTATTATTATTATTATTATAAGCCTTATTATTAACTTATTGCTGCTACATCTGACGTATTCCGTAGATACGTTTTACTTTAAAATTATACAGGGACATCATTTTATTTTTACTTCAATTTTTATTGTACCTGAGTTTTTGAATGTACTTCACTCCCACCCCTTCTACTAATGAAGTTCCAACTGTCCTCCTCACAGAACCAAGACCGCATATAGTAAGCAGTACTGAGTTAGTGAATATAGTACGTTCCAGAAAAATGTTCGCGTTTTCCAGTGACGAAAGAGTTTTCAATATTGAATCATATTTTCGCACAGGTACTGTTGTCCGTTTGCCCACGTTGCATCCCGATTTCCCTACCTGCTTCCGCTCGCCCTTCTGTAAAGACTAGTAATATTATACAACTATTACGTAACGTAATATTATACAACTATTAAAATAACTTAAATAAAAGGGCCTCGTTAAGTAATTAACTGTCACGTGATTTCCTCCCTTTCTACGATCCTGCGACATAACCACTTGGACGGACAGTAGATAGCATGTTTGAGCAATTTTAGCTGTGCAGGTCGGGCGGAAGTGAAGATTGAATTTACAGTACGTAAGATACTCTTTTATAGAGTAGGTACAGAATTATTGCAACATGAGTTACTAGTACGAAGGACGAAACTTGTAATTGGAATTATGTACAATAGTCTATAGTGTGATAATATGCACAAAAGAACTGAAACCTGTATCGAAATGAACGGCCACCATTTTAAAAAATTTGTTTAAATATCCATATTATGATTATTTTTCAATTTAACTTCATTCTCTATACTGTACGCTGATATGCTGTGGACAGTATAATATACACTGCATAATGAAACGTTCGCATAGATAACTCAGTTCGTGAGTAAAAACACTTATTGTTAATACTGTACTGTATTTTGATTAAAGAAAAACCTAATGAAAATTATCAAACTCAAAATTGCGATATTTCCTAGTTTACGTAAATGGGTGAACTACTTTTCTTACATCCTATACCTAGTAAAGTGATTTGTTTGTATTTTACGCCAGTATCATTGAACTCCAGTCGTGGAAGGGGATAGCAAACTTTATTTCCGGTTCTCAAACGTTAATCCAAAGGTATAGCCAGTTAATATTAAAAATGTTAGTAAAAATAAAATGATGTCCCTGTATAAAATTAAATTACAGCATATAATAAGAAATTGTGACCATGATACATGTTCTGTTCCAGTCTTGTCTCATCTTATATATATATTTACTTATTTGTATTACAAAGTTATTAACCCAATCCATAATAGCCGGTTGATTATAGTAAGCTGTAATTGGCAATGTATGGATAATTCTCTTCGCTACGATAGACACCTTTCAGCTGTCTCAAGATCTGCTGAGGACCCTGAGAATCAAAGTATGTGTCCTCCTACACAGGGAAGTTTACATAGGAAGTCTCCAACGGTCAACAAGGCGGCAAGAATATGTTTTATTATCTTCAGGCCTTCAAGACCTGACGAAGCATCCTTCTCTATAGGGGTTAATTAATACATGGATAATCATGTTTGGGTACTCTGAAGTAGCAACCCTGCCATCGTCGTTGTTCTGTATAGCGCTCGACAGAAGACAAGAATATCTCTATGGGAATACAAGAGAATGTCACTGACCTCGAAGCATAGGTGGAGACTTTTTTTTAAATACTTGGGGGGGGGGGGGGAGGGGGAGCAGGACTCTTTACAAAAGTTCAAGAACACTTAATTGATGTGATGAAGGTTTTCCGAGCTGAGATGTTGTGCAACATCCGACGATATGATCACATATCACCGTCCTTCGCAAGTCTTTCGTGGCTCCGACTTAAAGAACGCAGAACTTTACACTCTTTGTCTTTACTCTTTCGAATTCTGCACACCTCAACACCAAATTACCTTTCGTTTCGTTTCTCTTATCTATACTCTAACCACGACGTAAATACCAGATCACTTATCTGTGGCACGCTAAGTATACCTCTTCATAGAACATCTTGTTATTCATCATCTTTTACAGTATCCACCTCGCGTCAATGGAATTCCTTGTCACAAAGTATTAGGGGCTGCAAGACAATAAACACCTTTAAAAACAGCTTAAAAGATAACCTTATTAGCATTTCACTCCAATCATACTGATTTAAACTATCACTGACTACATTGTTACTTCTTTCTTTAGACATCATACTGTATTTTCAAAATTGTCTCATAATAATCTCTTTCTATTATCTAATATTATTTGAAATATATTAACATTCTATGTATTTTAGCTTAATTCTGCTACACAGTTTATTTCAGTGTTTAATTAATAGTTCATAGTATTTTGTTGTTTAATTCGTAAATAACTCTTGTATATACATGTAACTCTCATCTAAATGAAATTGTTGAATTCTTTGTAAGTTCATGCATATGTATATATACTTTTTGCTGGTTGAGTAGAAGAGAAGGCCTTACGGCCTTAACTCTGCCAGCTAAAATAAATCATTATTATTATTATTATTATTATTATTATTATTATTATTATTATTATTATTATCATCATTATGTCTACTGGTGTTGTTTCTACCAGGCGTTTCGTCTGCTACTGCGTCAGACATCATCAGTGGCGAGTCCTTGGTCGAAGTGTTCTCCTTGGTGCACCTGTGGCAATTGATACCAAGAATGAATGACTGGGGGATGGGAAGAGAAACATTAAGAACGTACACGAAAACGTGTCCTTGAAAGGGAGTTCGGGTCTGATAAACACAACATATGTGAGCTCCAAGCCTGTTGGCCACTTGTCTCACTTCGGGTTTCGCTGCTCCACTGAAAGAAAATTTCGAAGGGGGAAAACCGACAATAAAAGTAACCTATTAGCTACAACATACGGGGGAAGGGGGGGGGGAGCAGCATAACGAGCTGATTACAGGGTCGGAAGAAGAAACGCCACAAGGTGTAAGTTTGCACTTTGAAAATCGCTTGGTCTTTTCGCGGTGCAAGTGGATTCGAGTAAACTCGCTCGTGTAAATATGTTCGTCTGTCATTAGTAGGGTCGGGGGCCGGAGAGCGGTGTTCTGTTGACAGTGCGGTCCGCACTCGCTGAACCATATGGTTTACATTCGTAGTACCGTCGTTGTGTTGTTGTTGATGATCGGGTTTTATATGTGTACGTTGATACCTCATGACTGATGGTGTCCGCCGCAGTAGTAGACGAAACTTCTGGTAGACCACAGCATCTCAGCCCGGAAAATCTTCATCACACAGACACCACCCGTGAAAGCCTACATACTAATACTTAGGACCGATATTATAAACGCCGTTTGAACCTTACGTTCGGTTTAAATTGAAGTTTTTCGTTCTGCTTCGTATAATAATAATAACTTACTTACTTACTGGCTTTTAAGGAATCCGGAGGTTCATTGACGTGCGGATGACGTGAATATGTTAGGAGAAAATCCACAAACAATTAAGGAAAACACGGGAATTTTACTGGAAGCTAGTAAAGTGATAGGTTTGGAATTAAATATCGAAAAGACAAAGTATGCGATTATGTCGCGTGATCAGAATATTGTACGAAATGGAAATATAAAAGTTGGAGATTTATCCTTCGAGAAAGTGGAAAAATTCAAATATCTTGGAGCAACAGTAACAAATATAAATGACACTCGGGAGGAAATTAAACATAGAATAAATATGGGAAATGCCAGTTATTATTCGGTTGAGAAGCTTTTATCATCCAGCCTATTGTCAAAAAATCTGAAAGTTAGAATTTATAAAACAGTTATATTACCGGTTGTTCTTTATGGTTGTGAAACTTGGACTCTCACTTTGAGAGAGGAACATAGGTAAGGGTGTTTGAGAATGCTTAGGAAAATATTTGGGGCTAAGAGGAATGAAGTTATAGGATAATGGAGAAAGTTACACAAACACAGAACTGCACGCATTATATTCTTCACGTGACATAATTAGGAACATTAAATACAGACGTTTGAGATGGGCAAGGCATGTAGCACGTATGGGCGAAACCATAAATGCATATAGAGTGTTAGTTGGGAGGCCGGAGGGAAAAAGACTTTTAGGGAGGCCGAGACGTGGATGGGAAGATAATATTAAAATGGATTTGAGGGAGGTGGGATATGATAATAAAAATAATAATAATAATAATAATCCTTTATTTATACTGGCAGAGTTAAGGCCATAGAGCCTTCTCTTACGCTCTACCAGGTCACAGAGTATGCAATCAGTGAACAATTTAACAAAAAGTTAAAGAACCTAAGTTATAAACCTTAACTACCAGTTAATCTTGAGTTAACTTGAGTTAACTTGAATTTAACTTGATCGGCAGTCCTCTGCCGCTTAAACTGAAGTTCAAGGTTCAACAGTGCAAGATGGCGGTTCCCGTAATAGCCTACACATGGATATTGCAGATGTTTTCCAAGAAGTTGAGTGACGATAAGTGAATGATCAATATTATTGAACGACGATGACGGTCAAGAATTTTTTCGAAATAGAGTGCACCACTTTGAAATATAAATTAATATAAGTTTTAAAACAGATTGAGGCTTTCAAAGCAGACAGTCCTAACCTTCAGAATTAGGCTTTTTAGTCCTAACCTTGTTTCGAAAAAGTGAAACTCGGATACAACATGCAACAGAAAAATGAGAAAGTGCAAAAATATGTTTTAAGGATTGAATTTAAAGATTGTTTGAAAAGATGAATGATATATTTTTTACTTTTGAAAACATTCTGTTGAATCTCTGCATCAATTAGTAGTTGCGCTGCGCTATGTTTCCTCTGGAAGTCCTAGGCATGCTGAAAGCGATGGAAGTTTTCGAAGGTGTCCGTAAATCTTCTATAAACCTATTGAGCATTGTACTGTGTGGCAGACAGTCTCTGGTAAGATTTGCTATGGGGCCTGATTTATAAACACACTAGTAATATTACCTAATTTTACTAGACTCATAAAAATAATTGTATTGTTCGACTGAACTCTGTTTCATAAACATTCTAGACAACACATAAAATACGCACACTAATATTATTATTTCATTACTCAGTTGATTCTGTATGGAGTTGGTCATGCAAGGTTTAGTTTGGTTGCATTGTGTTTGGGAGTATAACGTTGGCAGCCAGCGTTACGAAACTATTTGAGGTTAAGTCTGACAAGCATACTAAAGTACGCGATATTGGTCCTCTATAGGTTTTTTTTATGATACTCTCTCTGATATCGAAGAACAAAGATGTTTCTTAGTGAAGATTCTCCACGAGCGTCGGCTATTTTAAATCAATACTGTAATTAAACGGCTACGATCGTCTTCTTTTCTTTTCTAGCAGTAATACCAATCGTATTCCACTACGGTTTAACTTAACCGAGACTCTGTAATACGGTACGTTGAGTTAAACTCACGGTTAGGTTTAACATAATCTTTAGATTAACCGTATTTATAAAACCGGGCCTTAATTGATGTTTCTAAAAAAATACCCTTACGTATTTTATAGAAAATAATCGTCTAATTTTTCATATTATATTGACGAAAATTATTTAACTCGGGATAGTTAAAAACTGCGGCCCCAATGCACTATCTTTCCCCTTTCACAGCTTTGTTCACACTTCGTTCATCTTGCAGCGATGATGAATATGAGCTATTAGTTTCATTGGCACTATTACAACACAATTTATCATTCTGTTCCCTTTAATTGTAGTTTTATACTGGACAGTTTCCTTTATTAAAAATGTATATATTTTCAATACTTACATCGCAGTCATTGATCACTTTATAAGCACACACCCGCGATGACGATCATCACAAGAAACGATCACTGAAACTGATTGCTGATAAACGTTGTTATTCAAATTTCGTAGAAAATGTAACTGTTTATGAAAAAAATAGAATGAACATTAATAATAATTTGTTAAATGATATTAGCCAAAAATACAGTTGAATATACTATTAATAGTGTTAGTTCGCAATAGTTGATACAATTGAACTTAACTGAAAAATGTAGATCATAAACAAAGAAGTGGAGTGACCATTACATCATGTGTAAGGAGGAGAGAAAGGGAGGGGGCATTGTGAGTTGCGTCAGTAACATGTTCATTGCGGCATATGACCCTCTCTATGGATGTGAAGTAATTATTTTTGGCTTCTTATATCCTAGTTCATCTTTCAAATAATTTGTACTTTTTAACATGAAGAATCTCTCTTCGAATTATTTGGAGGGGTGAGAATTCTCTATTAATTTTATTGGAGTGGCGGCGCCTCTAGCTGTGTAAGTTGAGAGAACAGAAAGTGTCTTGTCCCCCCCCCCAAGATGGCCCCTGTGCCGCAAAATGGGAATTAGCTCACTCATGTTTGTAGAAGAAGAAAAATAAGGTAGCCTATATTTATATTCCGTTTCTTGAAATATTATTTTACGTCATGTTTTTGTTTATTGTTTTGCGGTGTCTCGCCAATGAGTTAGCTTACATAAGATAAAACCCTAGATCATATATACCTACCCAGATTGCTCGACCTTATAGGCTTTGACGGCAACAACTTTTGGCATGTATACTACGCTGCCATCTAGTTGTTACATAAGGAGTCACGTTATAAGTCCCATTTGAATTGCACTAGCGACTGTACTGCCATCCCGTGTTCGTTTACGACGGACGGGTGGCGATCCTGGAGGTTGTTCTCTTCAAAGTGCTGCCGATTTTAACATAGGGATGAGCAATCTGTTACATACAGAATGTTTCCGGGCTGGTGTTACAAACTTTCAGGGATGATAGGGAAGGGCACATGTATCAATTTGAGATAAGGAACCCTGGTCCGGAAATGACTGAGTCGAAAGTTATAAGCAAAAATAGTTGTGTGGTTATTGTGATTTCGCACCACGTGCCCTCCTTCCCTTAACTTGGAACAGTCGTGGAAAGATGGTATGGGCCGGATGTCTCCTACGTGGGTACTTGCCCCGATACAATCTGTGAGCTTGTCTACTGTTCCCATTGGCTCATCCGTATTCGAAAATCAGGTCTGCATATTCCGCTCTCGTGTACTCCTCTATTTCACTAGAACTAATCGACTGGACACTGCAACTTGTACACAGACACTGCTGTCTACAGACGTGCATATCAGGACCGACCATGTCCGTTACACATTAAGCTATCTGCATTGCTTTAGTGTAGTTTCCTATCCCCACACCTCAGACAGCGCACTGAATGGAATACTGTAAGTAGAGAACGTAAACAATGTCAGATGAATACAGTACGGAATGTGTAAGATGTACAGATAAATACACATAAATAAGGTTTACAGAGAAATAAAATTATTTCATTTCCACGCAACTATTTTTGCTTGTAACTTTCGACCCAGTCATTTCCGGACCAGGGTTCCTTATCTCAAATTGATACATGTGCCCTTCCCCATCATCCCTGAAAGTTTGTAACACTAGCCCGGAAACACCCTGTATATGATGATCTAGGATAAAACTTAACGTCGGGTGTGGAATACCTTACATCGCAGCATTGGTCACTTGAATCTATCTATTCCAATTATGACGTTATAAAAACAATTTACGATGCCTAGCAATCAGTAAACAGACTGTGTATATTCGTTACATTCTAACTATAGGAAACTATGGTTTCTCTCTCTATTAAAATAAATTATAGCGCTTAGTGATAATTAGAATACACTTGTCGCTCCTTGCACGGCCTTAATTCCATGGTCATTTATCACCATTTGCTCTCGGTTGACCCTTTGTAAAGAAAGATGGCTCTATTGTAATTGCTGTCAATACGAAATTACTTTAATCGCCACCATTACTCATATTATTGCTAAAACGCCAATTCAGACAAAACAAAATCGATTTTAACGCTTTAATTAATTTAATGATTAAGTTGGGGTCACATGTACCTTCCCTTTGTAATAAACTCGGGCCTGGCTTAATTGCTTCGCGCAGATTGCAATCGGAGGCGGCCCACAGAGTATTTCGTTTCACTGCCTCTGGTCTCCGATTTGAATCCCAGATCTGAAGCATTAGCCATGTGATACACAGATTTTGTGTGATCGAATTCCAATTTAATGTATATTGAGATTTACCCCATATATTGGAAGGCTACTTTTCTCAAAATTATTAGCCTATATATATGTGTGTGTGGGGGGAGGAGGTGGGGTGGATGGGTGTGTGTGTGTGCGTGCGCACAGGGTGGGGGGGACATATGTGCAAATATTTTAATAATGGTTTGAGAAAAATGCAAGTGAAATAACGCCCTATTTACTTTTTTCCTTGCCCTTATAGTTTTTCCATAAATGTGTCACGTATTTTATGACACTCATGTTTACAATATCTAGATATTCTATACCAGGCATACCAAAACCCTGCACATTGTGCAGCTGTCTCTGTGCGATGTGCACTTTCTATTCCCCTACCAGGAGGGAGTGAATCGCCTTGGAGGGGAGCGCGACAGGGTTTTACAGTACCTGCAGCAGCATATCAGCTTTTGTTTAAGTAACACAGTTTCAGTACGGGTGCTGATTTGGCTGTGTCTGTGAATGAGTTATGGTAAATGAAGTGAGGAGCTCACAGATAACGAAGAAGATAAATTACTAGTGCTGTGGGATTTAATCGATCAATTTCTGTTATAAGATTAATCGATAAAAAATATTTAATCGAATAATCGAGTCGATTAAAATTAATCGGCTGCAGTTGATATTAATTATTATTTTTAGTACAAACTCATACTAAAAATTCTGACAATATCAACAGTGTTTCAACGTCTTCAAATTGTTCAAAATAAAATGCTCCGAATAATACATAATTCAGACTGGTACACAACTAATGCAGAAATACACTTTGATCTGGACATGCCATTTCTGAAAGACTCATTACGTGAACAACTTAAGAAGTTTTATAATAGTGCAAATTCTAGTGAAAATTCATTCATCAAGCGTCTTAGCCAATACAATGCAAATTTCTACAGGAAGCACAGACACCAAAATCTTTTTTTTTAAGTGACTAACATGCACTTTTCCACAACCTCCGACTTCCTAACATCTACATTAATGACGCCGTGCCCAATTGTATTGACAGCTGGACATGAACAATACTTGTGCATTATTACTTGAATTTTTACACTAAATATGAAAAGGCAGAAAACATAATATTTGTTTTGGTACTTTATCAATACATTGCTGAATGTGAAAAAAAAAAATTAAAGACAGTTGTATTTTCGTAAGTCAATTTATGTTTTATTGTATTGGAGTATTTCGTTACTTCTATTCTTTATATACATTCTTCTAATCGTGCAATAGTCAATTAAATCCCACTCGAGTTTTGATTTTCTCTAGATAAATCAAAACCTCTAGTGAGATTACAGTTGATAAATTCATTCGCAGATGCGTTGTTCATGAATTTATCACCGAATTAACAGCACTCGTGATATTACCTGTGATAATAAATTTCTCTTTCTGCTCTGCTGAAGTAACTGGTCATATAACAAGAGCCTACCATGTGGCAGAGGAATAGTCAATTCTTGTTTCCTGCGGTACTATTCCACAAATTATTAACGTAATTTAAGCTAGGTCCGAGCTTCGCGGGTTTAAACCCGACCTATGACTATGGACTTTTAACGGCAAAAGAAATTCTTAACTTGGTTTCTTTTGAAAGACAAGTAAAGCTGGGAGACATATACTTACTGCAATAAAGTAACCTGTTCATCAAATACAGAGTCAGAAGCAAAATGTTCTGTCCATTTCTCGATCCAAAAGAGACAACTTGAAAAGGGATGATTAGGCCAGCTCTGAATCTCGGAACAGACTCTGGAAGCCTAAACCTCGATAGGCAAAACAAAGAAGAGGGAACAATCTCAGAGTTTCTTTGTCTGTCGTACAAAATGTTTCAGTGTGATATCCCACTTTTTAATTAGCTATAACTCTGCGTCCATAGGTAACTTTTAAATTGTATATACAGTAGTGGCAAAAAAATCGGACCGACCCTTCTAGCTGATTTCAGAGCCTTGTTCACTCCAGAGCACGATAGACTGGTAACTAAGACTTTCGTGGTTCGAATCCTTCCTGGGAAGGAAACTTTTTTTGTTCCTTATTCACATTTATTCCCAAAAGTTTTCGATTGCAGCGATATTTTACTACTTAATTAATTTATTATTCCGAGAACATGAATTTTACCAGCAATCGAAACGTATTGGGAATAAATTTGAATAAGGAACAAAAAAAAAGTTTCCTTCCCAGGCAGGATTCGAACCACTAAAGCCTTAGTTACCAGTCTATCGTACTCTGGAGTGAACAAGGCTCTGAAATCAGCTACAAGGGTCGGTCCAGTTTGTTTTGTCCCTACTGTACATTCAAATTATGTACGAAATCAGGAGTTTCAGTGAATCGAATAATTTATTTGAATAAAACTTCTCGAATACTTTTATTTTCGAATAACGATTTGATTACTCACCGGCCACCGGCAGGTTCTCAGTTCTCTTATCCTACATCCAGCATGACAGCGATAATAATAGCAGTGACAGCAAGCATAGGAGTACGAGGAGTTTATATATTTTTTATTATTCTACTCACATGCTGTAGCTATCTGCAACTTCTTATGAAGCTGTTGATTCCTGCGTTCCGTAATTAGACGAGAGGATAGAGGTTAGATAGAGACGAACTGGAGCAAGTTTCTATTACACGCAACTACCGCGAGCTTAGCCGAGTGTGTACGATTCGGTGTTCTCGAGAACTTCCTCCTCTACTGTTTCTTTCTGTTCTCATTCTTCACCTTTCACAGCATCTACCATCTGAGCAAAGCATTCGATTACTTGTTCACGATTCAAGATATATCTCGAGAACTTACAAAAATCGAATAATTCATATTTTTATACGAATACTCCCATCACTAGTTATAATGTTCATTGTTGTCACATAGCGATTCATCTCTCAGGCTATGTAAATTCTCAAAACACAATCATGGATTGCGAAACTGCGGTCAGCACCATCCGGCGGCGGGGGGCTAAAATAAGATGATCAGCGCCCAACGTCGTAGGTGGTGAACATTAGAACTACGTGTTGGGTACATTACCCAGAGTTCTCTATTTATCCGTTCGAGATATTGCTCGAGAAGTCGAGATGGCAGACAGAAACTTGCTAATAAGTGAACATAAAGTGATACGTGTGTGTATAAGCAGTGTATGTTAAACATTGAAATTATGGGCGTTGTAAAAATAGTGTTGTTGAATGTATTGTAAAGTAATAGTAATATAATAAATTTAACTGTCTAAGTAGTTCTTGCAGACTTTTCCATTGCGCTGTACAATAAATACCCAAAGAATACAATCCCAATTGTCTAACCTTTTGCTTTATTTTTTGTCTCTGTCTGGTTATATTTTAATCGGGTAGTGTAAAATAGATCGTCTCTTTTATCTTCCTGTTGGCTCCGGTAAGAATTTTCAGTAGAAGATGCTGTGAAGAATAAAAATGTAAATGTTTTATTTTAAATTGTGTTAGTTTTGAATATCGATGAGGGTGGGAGGGAATACTTTCTGCACAGTTTAACATTTTTGTCACCAGGTGCACTGCTAAATGCATGGAGTAATTACTCTTTTCGCCACTTGGTGCGCTGCTAGATGTAATAACGCCCCTCTCCCAACAGGTGGCAGCAAGATCAATTTCTACAATAGCGCCTCTAGTATGTGTTACGGGAAACTCAGTAAGTTTCGCATCCTATTATATATTCATCCATGACACAATGGTATGGACGTCAGAAAATTCTCCTCTGTACCGTGAGACATCCTTCATCCAGAAATAGTTCGAGTATGATGTGCGGTCATAGGATCATTGGCCCAATTTTCTTTGAAGAAAATATAAGTACTGTTGTGTAAAAATATTTTCAAGGACTTCCCGGAGCAGCTAGACGACATCGAATTTATGCGGGGATATTTTCAATAGGATGGCGTCACATGCTATATCTCTAATTAATCCATGGCAGTCATCAGCAGCTTCTTCGAGGACGTGTTATCTCTAAAGGTTTGTGGACTCCAAGGTCACCAGACTTGACGTCAGCGGATTATTTCCTGTGAGGCTTTCTCAAGAAAACAGTCTACAGAAACAAACCACGAACCATCCAGTATCTCCGGACAAACATTACAACCGAAATAAACAAAATCGACGTAGATATGTTGAGGCGTGTATCTGACAACATGGTGAAACGGGCAAAAATATGTCTCCAAGAGGAGGGGGAACACTTGCAGCACATCATATAACTGAAGGTTATTTTCGTAGAGGTAACCTGTCATTTACACTTGGTTACGCTAATTTTTTGTTATTTAATCAAACAATAGATCTATTTAAAAGATAGGATACCGCATTGAAACACTCTGTAGGACTATATGGAAATAAAACTGAAGCCCAAGTACTCATACAAAATCTGCACCACAAACCCTGCGTCGCTCCTAAATCTCACGAGACCTGTCAGGAGTCGATCCACGCCTCCTACGAGCTAGGTTATCAGGTAACCGAGTTGCATCTGAGCCCCATCGAAGCAGAAACGAAGTAATCAAATAAGTGAATGTCAAAACACTACAACTTGGTTATTTTCCGTCCTTGAAGAGCGAAGGATGCTGAGACAAAAGACGTTGAAACTGCCAAGCGCTCCGGCTGCGTCAGGCCTCTTGAGAACAATAGCGAGGCACTCGAGAATTCCCACTTCGAACCTAACCTCATGCAAGTCCCAAGTCCTCGATTAGCTCACGGAAAAATAGGCAGGAACAACAGGAAGAGTTGCACAACTTCAGAACACGAGCAGCTGAGAGCAAAACGAGGAAATAACTGAAAGGAGTGTTGTAGTAACAGTCACAACAACGGCAACAAATGACGTGATAAAAGTGTACGTAGCAGAGCTTCGTTGAAAAATCTAATTCATAAACGCTTCCTGTGATTTTTTTATTCTCTGCTTTGTTTTATTATCCCTTCCATTTTCCTTTTTGCCTACTCCTTCAATTTACATTTATTTTCATCTTGCACTCTTTCGAGCTTATTTTTCTTTCTTTTATGAGTTTGTTACCTTCATTTTACTTTGCTTTCTTATTTCGTTTTTTATATTTATTTTTCTCTTAAATTAATTCGTTTCTTGCTTTCATTTTTCTTTCTTTCAAAATTCCTTATTTACTTTATTTAAGCCTACTCTTCGTTTTTTAAATTCGTATATTTTTCGATTTTTTTCTTTTCTTATTTCGTTTCTTAGTTTCTTTATTCTTTCGTTTTTAAGTTCGTTTCATACTTTCTTTTCTCTTCTTTTCTTAATTCGTTTCTTACGTTCTTTACTTTTCTCTTTTTTACATTTGTTTCTTACTTTCGATTTTCTTTCTTTTCTTATTTCATTTCTCACTTTCTTTACTCTTTCGTTTTCAAATTCGTTTCTTACTTACATTTCTCTTTTCTTTCTTAATTCGTTTGTTACGTTCTTTACTTTTTCCTTTTTTAAGTTTGTTTCTTACTTTCGATTTTCTTTCTTTTCGTAATTTGTTTCTTACTTTCTTTACTCTTTCGTTTTTAAGTTAGATTCTTGCTTTTATTATTTATCTTCTTTTCTTAATTCGTTCCTTATTTATTTTATTTTTAATTTTAAGTTAATTTCTTACTTTAATTTCTTTTTCTTTTCTTACTTCGTTTCTTACTTTCATTTCTCTTTCTTTTCTTAATTCCTTTCTCACTTTCTTTACTCTTCGCTTTTAAGTTTGGTTATTACTTTCATTTCTCTTTCTTTCTTTATTTCGTTTCTTACTTTTTTACTCTTTCATTTTTAAATTTGTTTTTTTATTTAATTTCTCTTTATTTTTTAATTCGTTTCTTACTTTCATTTCTCTCTCTTTTCTTAATTCCTTTCTTACTTCCCTTTACTCTTCGCTTTTAAGTTTGGTTATTATTTTCATTTCTCTTTCTTTCTTTATTTCGTTTCTTACTTCCTTTACGCTTTTGTTGTTTAAGTTTGTTTATACTTTCATTTATCTTTCGTTTTTAATTCGTTTCTTACTTTCTTTTACTCTTCCGTTTTTAAGTTCGTTCTTTCTTTCATTTCCTTTTCTTTTTTACTTCGTTTCTTACTTTCATTTTTCTTCCCTTTCATTATTTTCTTTCTTCATTTTCGTTCCCTTTTCTATTTCTACTTTCCTTTTCTATTTCTGCTTCTTTTCTACCTTACCCGCTTCCTTCTGACTTCCTTCTATTTTATTTCATATTCTTTTCCTTTCTTTAACTTTCCTTCTTTCTTCCTTTTATCCTATCTTCATTTTTATTTATTTCTTCCTCTCTTTAAGTTTCTATTCGTTTCTTTATTTTTTATTTGAATATTTACTTCCCTCCTTTATTTCTTATTTTTTATTATTTCCTGTGAGGTTCGTTTGGAGACTAGAAAGCACGTGAATTTCCTACTAATTGGTCAACCACACTCTCAATTCAACGCGCAACGAAAGTCCAAAGGCACACCAGAATAGAGTCTTACAAAATTGTGGAAGACCGACTCTTATGTAGTAGTGAAGCATGGTCAATTAGGAAAGAGGATGCATAACGACTCACTTCAGTAGAGAGAGATTTCTCAGAAAAGCCGCAGGACACACAATATTACACTGGAAGTCAAAATTAGACATTGTAAAAGAACTCAAAGAATTACATCAGTAACTGACAACGTTAATCAGTACACGGCGAATTGGCGACAGCATATCCATAGTATGGGCAAGACCAGGCTACCTAAAACAACTATCCGATACACCATCAAAAGAAAAACATCCCTTGGAATACCACCAAACTGATGATGGGAAACTAACAAGCCACCGGGTCTTAAATTGGAAAGTAACATGGTGGTGATGAATTTACGACTTAGTTCTCTTTCATATTTCTGAACCTCTTCCGTGCTTACGTTAATTCTCTATTCATTAGTCAATGAATTCCTCAATATTTCACGGCCTGTTATAATAACATAAGCGTAGCTCCTCAGTTTCATCTCAGCAAATACCACCTCACTACCGTCAATTCCACGACGTAAATAACGTAGTAGTTGATACAGTGTCTTTAAATAACCGACTAAACCAAAGGTCCCGGGTTCAATGACCGGCCCCGGAACAATTTTTCCCTCGAAATTATTCAAATCAACTTTACAGGGAGTTAAACCTGAAAGTTTGATTTGCATAATACACGTCACTGTTCGTTAACAGAAAACCACAATTTCAGTCACACAAAGTTAGTGTGCACTCAGTGTTGGTTGCTTGACGGTTGTCAGCCCACTTTGAGGTCTGTGGATATAGAGGGAAAAATTTGATCGGTGTCTGGTAGAGTTCCCGGATAGCTCAGTTGGTAGAGCGTTGGTACGTTTAACCAAAGGTCCCAAGTTCGATGCCCGGCCCCGGAACAATTTCTCCCTCGAAATTATTCACATTGGAATTTTGTCACATATTTCTATAAATAGTTGAAAGCGATGTTCACTATCGTGTAATATGGATTGTGGGTTGTTCTCCTTGTATTCCCCTTTTTCTCCTTGTCTTGCCTTTGTTCTACTTTTATTCGACGGCGGCATTTCCCTCTGGTTAAGGATGCAGCAGAATCAAGCACATGAATTGCGAACAGATGCCATTGAAGACTGCAGAGGAATATCACTGGAAGGCGGAGGTATGGCCTCCTGTCAGACCTAGATTCTGTGGCTGAATCTATACGATGGTACCAAGAAGTGAATCACATGCTGGAAAAAAAGCGAACCTAACGACTTCAAAAATGATCCCAATATAAGGAGGTTGCACAATAAGCCTAAAGGCTGCGGTGCTTACCCAGAGAGCCCTCCTCCGACGGAAAAAACAGGCTAGATTTCCAAAAGCATCGAAAAATTGAAAAGTATCACTCACGGAATAGGTAAATATCATCTGTGACAAAAAAAAATAAACTCAGTGTTATCCGTAAGGAAGTCGTGAAAAAATTTAGTTTTCGTTGTATAAGAACATACTGTCCAAACGCCGACGGAACTTAGGTCTAACTCCTGAAAAAAAAATGGAGGAATATCTTATGATAGAGATGAACAAAACTAACTGCCGCTCTCGCTCGCTGTGTTCGTTGCATTTGTCTTTCGAGTCTCGTCTCGTCATTCTCGTGCACTTCGAGTCTCGCTCATCATTCTCGAAATAGCATTTGGTCGGCGTGGAAAGATTTCGTAACTTTGAATAACATACATCATTGAAATAAATAACATTATAAATGTTTAAATGAGACAAAAAGACAAAACAGAACAGTATCTTAGTTACCAAATGTTCTGGTTCTTTTATATATTACCTATGGTTATATAAATGAAAAAAAAAAATTATTCTCAAATAAATTTGCAAACAAAAAACATAACGTTAATATATTTTTACTTGAGATTGCACGCTTGATATCAAACATATGAAAATAAAATTCCTAGCCTTTTAATAAGGGCCTAGTAATTAAATGAAGACTGGGGAGCGTATTATTATACACTGAAAGGTAGAGATGATGTTTCAAATAGGCTACTTGATTGTTTATACATAGGCCTATATAACAGTTGCCTAAGTAGATAAAAGTTGTCAGGTATAAACAACTGTGGCGATTCAAGGCTGCTTGACGTTCGGGACTTCGGGAGTGATCAATCTTAGCGTCTCGAAACACTCACAAGCAGTCTTTACGTCAACAACGCGACGTATAGAACATTGTCGTGCGGGTTTTCGGTTTTGCGGGCGCTGTTAGTCTTGCTTTGTCGATCGTTGTCCATCTCTACTTGTGACATATTGGTTTTCATGCAATGATAAACTTTACACTGTCTCCAAAACCTGTATCATGACATCATTATATAAATGTGCAATTACTATTAATTTAATATCATTATCTCTATTTGAAATAAAACTATTGTTTTAATAAATAACGACAAATTTTTAACTCCCTGTGTTATTTTGATATTACATAATATTTGGTACATATTTTTTTTTTGTTTTTAGTTACATATTTTTTGGTTTTTAGTTACATATTTATGTACAGATACGGAATTAAAATTTGGAGCGAGTCTTAATGGGAATCCACCTATATGTAGGCAACGGCTTCACACGACTATTCACAAGTGGCATATACTGGGTGTTAAATTCAAAGTGTGTCATGACGTCACTGTTGATGAGTCAGCGATTTGAAGCGAGTTTCAGATTTTATGTCAGAGAAGTTGCCTATTAATCAAGGCGTTCAATCTGAACTTCAGAACGTGTACGGTATAACTTGAACGTCGTAGCAACAGATGGCGGTCTGTACGGTCTGTGTGCTACCATAACCTCTTTCGAACTGTGTTTTGCGCGGCCAGGTCGTACGCAGGGTATTTGTTATCATCGGTTGCGTACGGCAACATTCCACAACACAAATCAAATGTTCCGTGTCCATGTTGACCGTTGAAATTAATGTCAACAAATACGTAAGTAATCGTCTTAACCCTCTCCCCATATCTCGACAGTAAGAAAAAAACTCACCTCAGTACATGTTTCGAAACAGTTCATATTCCTACCACTACCGGCGTTACCGTACGTATCGGTAAGTACTCTTCAGAATGAACGCCGTACTTGCTAGGCAACTTCTCTGGCACATAGATAATACACCTCTGCGGAAATGTAGGAAGATTGAATTCTCTAGGCTCATCGGCTAGCCACATGACGGCATACAGCGAGCCATGACACACTTTGAACTGAACATCCAGTATACAGGGGCTCTGGTTCCAAATTTTGTTTTCGTATTTGTACATATTTTTAGGATCAAAATTACATAAAAATCCGGCCTCTACTAATGACAAGTACGGTGTCCTCTAGGCCACTGAGGACGATTATGGTTCACAAATAATTAGAATAATTTCAAGGGAAAAATTGTTCCGGGGCCGGGTATCGATCCCGGGACCTCTGGTTGAACGTACCAGCGCCCTTACCAACTGAGCTACCCAGGTAGCTTTACAGGGAGCTTTACCTGAAAGACTAGATTTGCACAAATAATTTGTTTGAAGCAAATAATTCGTTTCTGCAACATTTTTAAGCTGTATTCAATATAATTTTGAGAGCAAGGCACAATGTTGGCTATGCTTCGTGAGGTTGTGGATCTGGGTTCTTGAACTGGAGGAGTCGCTGTCTGTCCCACTCATTCAGGGGATCGATAAACAGACATGCGGTGAGTGCATTTGAACTCTGCGGACCACATCTGAAGAGCGGGACCTTCACTAGTCTTAATAATTTGCATTGCATCCATTCTGTAACACTTAGACGTATCAGACACTTCATTTTACGTCTGATTAATTATACAGTATTTATCTAATTTTTTTGGCGTATTGTTCTTGTAAGTTTATTTAGAGACGATAAATCTTTTTCATTCTCACATACAACCACTTTAAGGAAAGTAAATCAAAACTGAGAAAACTCAGTAAATATCTATCTATAACCGCAAAATATATTTCATTATTAGAGCTCAGATTTCTGTGACGTAATAACTCTAGAAATATGCATGCACTTATGCCCTTAAAATATCAAAATATGATATAAGACTTTGGAGATATGACGCAAAACAAATTAAATATTTTACAAAAATTAGTTAGAAAACTCTCATATTCACCATTCTACAAAATTGTTTTTGAACATGAGTTCCTTATATTGAACAAAAAAAAAATAGAAGGGGTGAAGGAGGGGTGTGAAAATGTTCAACGGTTGTCTTTTTTGTCTCTTTCAACAGCTATGTTAATAGGGTCACTGACTGTTTATGATTTACTATCTACAACATTCGGGTTGGAACCTCTTAAACATAACATACGAGCATTTGGGAGAGACGAAGGGGTGAAGGCGAGACCGACCAGTAATAATCTGACCATATTTCCAACATTCTTTTGTACTTCGTGTTTTCACAGCTTACTGCTGACGAATCCAGCTACATTCAAACTTCATCTCACCACAAAATATTTCTAAAGAAAGGAAATCGAAAATAAAAATCCAAACGCAAACAAATATCTGACATTTTTACACAAAACGTGTGAATAATAACTGGAGAACTTTTAAAATGATTACTTGTAATATGACCAAAAATATGCTTTTATTCAATTTCTCAGATACAGCTTTATGCTACAAAGTATAAGATATGCATTTATTATATTACGAATAGAAAAATCGTGTCCTCATGTTCAGAAATGGAATCAGTAATATAAAATACACTAGTGTCATCTGCAAGAAGAGTGGCAGTTCCATGCAAATGAAGAAATTTTATGTCATTGACATAAATAAGAAAGAGAAGAGGACCCAAAATTGATCCTTGCGGCACACCCAATGATGATAAGAGAGTATCACTTTCCAAGTTATTCACTGAAACATATTGATTCACTTAAATAACTCCGAAACCACTGTAAAACAATGCTTCTAAATACCAATAGATTCCAGTTAACCCAACAGAGTTGTGTATCAAATGATTAAAATGTTACGAAAATTCCAACGCAGTTGTTTAGTAACGGCAATTTAATTTATTACGCTTCATCATATATGATACATTTGAAAAACACAAAATAAAAGTAAAAATAATTAAAACAAAACTTAATTTTAAAAATTTACATATGATATATTAATACTAACAAAATGTAACTAAATTTAATTATTAAAACAATTTCATTCTAATTTATGTTTATAAACTCACCAGCAGAGTAAAAAGGATTTTTTGATAACCAATAAATTATAAAACCTAGTTTTAAAACTTCTGATTGGTAAATTATAATATCATTCCCATAACAGAAACGTTTGTGTTAGTCTTTTGCAATCTACAGTATGAAATAATAATTATTTCTCTATTTCTGTTTCCGTGATCATGAATATTGGCCACTAATGAGCAATTATTGTTGACAATTATGTCGAGTGTAAAGGAATGTCTGTAATTATATGAAAATTGCTGGACAATTTTGAAGATTTTATTTACATAAAATTCTGTTATTTAATCACCTGTTAAAAGACAAGTCTGAGCCTTACGAGTGATATCGAGAAGACACCACTTATGAGGCAACTAGGTCAGGAGATAATGGGGCTTTCTTTTGTAAAATGAAAACATTCCCAATTTTGGTACCATTTTCCCAGAAAATTAAGGCATATAAAATTATCAACTGAAAGGAAGAAAAGTAAACCCATCTTAGATAATTTTGAGAAACATATGTCATTAGTTTCTTTAATCCTTAAATTGACAATGTATCCTATAGGATACAACAGGTTAATAGGCTATATGCTATAATTTTAATAGAATAATATAAAAAATTAGTGGGAAAATTAAAATTTCACAATATTATAGTATTGTACAACATATAAAAATATGAACATTGCGATACTTGTTTTCTTTACGGTCCGACAATGTTTAATAAACTAGTGTGAAAAATGAAGCTGTGCCAAGTTAAGGGTTAACAAATATAAAACTCTCGATAACTTTGGCAGTGACTTACGTCACGCTATTCTCCAGTCAGTTGCTTAGCAACGGCACTGAGTTAGCCACACTACTCTGACATCACTTGCTTAGCAAAGAATAATTCAGATGAAATACAGTAGGCCTAATTCCATTGTAAATACTTGTCCACCTTGAGAAGAAGTCGATCTATGAGCCTACAGTCAACTATTTCAAGCTGAAATATGCCTTAATTCACGTTGAGGTATTCGGCTTGCTCATAGGTGCTCGAGGGACTATACCAGCTTTTTTCTAAGAATTTCGACGGCTGTTTGCTCTGCCAACATCTCTGAGGGATGACATTGTGATAACTGTGTTAAAAAAATCCTGCCAAATCCTAATTAATCACATGGTGCAACATTAATAGCAATTGTAATTTTTCACGCCCTTTTCTTTGTTTCCCTTTTTTAAAATTTAATATCTATGTTTACATATGTATATTAATTTTTTGAGGATATTCTGAGTCCGTAAGGGCTACCCTCAATGAGGGGCAGTTCACTATTATTAATATTATATATCGCCTTATCTACAGCCAAATATAAACTCGATTAAATGAAATGACAATAGTGAAGCAATTTTAAAAAAAATAACGATGACACATCGAAATTTTTTGGAGTAAATACACCCATAAATAGATTTCATTACTGTAAGTCTGTATATGCTCCGACTTGAATTTATTTTATTAGAAGACGTCTGTCTTCAGACCGAACAATAGTTTGGTGAATTATCGAAGAAGTGTAGCTATTATTTTATTTCATGTTCAAAAATACGCCCATAAATTTTTAAAGACAAATAAAGTAATATTTTCGATAAGCAACTTTTGTTTTTAGGGTACTATTAAGGCTCGATATTGAACGAGTTTCACATAGCAACCATAAAACAATAAAGTGACGATTTATATGAATTATGAATAATTCCATTCTTATAGCAGCTCTAGTCTGATGGTTTTATTTTATGGTAACTTGCTATAGACAAAGAGCTTCGTCTTCTATTTGCTTTTCCGATCCCATATTTAATATAACCTTCAACTTCACCTTCCTAAGAGACATCTATATAACTTACACAAAGTTGTAATCTATTTCAAGTACACTATAGCTTCGATATTTATATCTCCGTCATCTATCTTAAGTACACTACAGCTCTGACATTTATTTCTCCGTTATAACCTTAAACTTTGAATGAGATTAGTAACTATGATGTTCTTTTATTTTACATTCGTTAGTGCTCAAAATTAATGCCAAAACTAAAAAAAAAATCACTGGAACGTGTCAACCAATGTGAAGTAATGGTTAGCACGTCTGGCCATGAAATGAGCGGGCCCGGGTTCAAATCCTGGTTGGGACAAATTACCTGGTTGAGGTTTTTCGGGGTTTTCCCTCAACCAATTGAAGCAAAATTGCTGGGCGACTTTCAGCGTTTGATCTCGGACTCATTTCGCCATAATTCATTCACATATCATCATCACATCCATACAATAGCCCGGGTTAAGTTCACGGTGCGACGTGCTGTACTTGTACAAGAGCGCAGCCGTTCGGCTAACCAATCATTCACAGAATAGGAGTGGTAAGCACAATAAGCCTCAGGCTGCATTGCAAGCCTTCGGATCCCTTCTCCGTACATGAGAGATAAATCACTGGAATGTCGTTCACATACGGATATAGAGAACTCTATCCTTGATTGAGAAGTTTTTAGCCAGCATTAATGACCAACTGTTTTCGTCTCCATGAAGTTTCCCGTTTTACAATGAAACATTTCAGTAGACTATCACAAATGTTTCGGCATGAAATATCATATATATTGTACTATATGTTATCCAACCTATATTACGTCAACACCATCATCATCTTCACCATCATAATCCTACCATTATCCTCTTCTCCGTAAAAAATTTGCAATTTCGGACATTGTATCCTTTCCACTTGAAGTGCTAAATTGCTCATGCCTGCGTTTCTGGGTCTTCAAACAGTCTTCACATACATAATCAAGAACATGACAGTTTGTACCATTTCTAGAGTTACAAATGCTTACGTCAGAGTTCTGGAGGTATTCCAATAATTCTGCTTTTTTCTGGTTGATAGTCATACTATAGTAGAAAGTACGGTACAGGTAGTTACCTATTCTTCATTCTAAAATACCAAATCGACGTCCTCAATCTGACACCGAGACCGTTCTTTATGCTAGCGATGTTTGCCACCAGGGCGTCCCTCGACTAGCATGAGAAACACACTCTTACGCCAACAGAGTCTTCCTGCATGGCGCCTTTGCACAGTTTAGCGTTTCACAGGTAAAGTAATCTGGCTACCAACATCTGTACCCTATGACACCACAGTTTGTAGGTAATATGAAGTGGTATAAAATGGAAAGAAAGATAAGATGAATTGAGAAGTGGTGGTGGATTGAAATTTGTAATGTTAAGGAAAACGGTGTCCTCTGATTGAGGTTCTGGCTGATATGTACATTTATTATTAAGCAGTACACCTCACTTGACGATATGTGTTAGAGGAAGAACAATTGTTTGTATGCATCAGAAGTCTCACTAGTATAATATGTAGCTAGTCGGCGATGTATACAGTGGAAAGGGGAAGGAATTGGCCAACCTACCCCAGAAGAACTTTCAGAAGCTACGGGAATTCCACCAACTTTAGAATTCACTATTTTGACACATTATTTGAAGAAGAGACAAATTTCTGCGCGAATGGTCCCTTACTACTTGACAGCTTAACAGAAGCAGAAACGCCTGAACATTGCAAACTTGCAGAAACAAAGATATTCGACGTTGAAGATCAAGCAATTTATATGATTGTCGCTATTGATGAAACGTGGATTAGACACTTCGAGCAGGAGTTCAAATCACAGTCAAATGAGTTTTTGCCACGGTAAAGATTCGATCTTTGATCTTCAATCGTCACAGTACCCGAGACACGTGTAGGTTCCATTTCTAACTCTCGCTACCTAAAAACAGAGTATACTGTGAATGAAACAAAGACACGTCCTTCTTTATTAAATCTTCAACTGTAACTGACATAATTTTCATTAGTGTTGATTCATCCATTTCACAGTTATACCACCCTGCGCATTATTTGTGAAATGATCCTCGCATTTTTAAATGACGTTAGGGTATAATATGAATGCTGTTATATGTATGTTTTCTACTATCATTGAATTTAATATTACATTTCACCTCTGAATATAGTTGCTCGGTTGATATATGAATGCATTTGCATTTATTTGTTTGTATTCCGATTTCGTGTCACAAGCTAATATTTTTCTCATGAAAATTTTCATGAGTTGTATAAGCATAAAGTTATACATATTTTAACAAGGTTACAATGCATATTTTAGAATAACTAACTGTTTTAGACCTGATATCTAACTGCGATGTTTCACGAATCATGCATTATTTATGACTACATAGGGTGGTTCAATAATAGAGTGCAAAAATTAATCAGGAAATAGGGGATGTCCTACAGTTCTACACAACATTTTGAAATAGGGAACTTGATGTCTACGAAGTCACATTAAGGAGGTATGAGCTTAAATGTGTATATCGCTGTCGCTTACTATGTTTTCCATATTATCTACGTTCATTATTTACATTTATTATTTATCTACAATTATTTACATTTTAAATTATTTTCATATCAATTTCAAATATGAGTTTACAACTTAATGTACATGTTGTAATTAACTCTTCGAATGGTATGAAAGGGTCTGTTGTTGGCTCTTACCGTGTTTTGTAATGTGAGAATATAAATACAATAGGCAATGGACGATAATTCAACAAACAAAATGTGATAGATCGCCCACATGTAAATAATAAGTATGAAATAGTATACCGGTATTTAAATTTAAATATAAATAGTAAATTATATAATGAGTGTAAATACTAAATTCAGGTGGTCGTCATTTCGAGCACATTTGGTGACTTACATGAATAAAAGAAATAAAAGGAAAAATAAAGCGGAATGGATGTCTGGAGTAGGATAAGACAGAATTCTGAAGTATAAACCAATTTATGTCAACATTGAAAAGAAATAAAGCTTTATGAGTCGACTTGAACCGTTCTATGCCCCTTCATTGTCGATACACAAACTCCTTTAAAAAATGCTCCAGTTTTCATTGAATTTAATTTAAAAACTATAATAGTAAATCTGACTTTCTGTGTAGATGTGTTCAGTAAACTTTATAAAATTGTAATCATGATGCAACGATCTGACAGTGGCAAATGTGGCGTACACATTATAACAGCGTATATACCCATATTGTGAAACATTTGTATCAAACAGTAATAATAATAATGATAATAATAATAATAATAACAATAATAATAATAATAATAATAATAATAATAATTTATTTAATCTGGCAGAGCTAAGGTCAGTAGGCCTTCTCTTCCGCCCAGCCAGACTCTAATGTTATCACCAGAGCTAGGAACCTCGTACCGATCTCGTTATTCAGGGTGCGAGCAGCCAGGAATTGGGCATACAAAACGGGCGACTTATGCGACCAATGGGCGCCTTGGACTGCATCATATTCATGTTAAGATCCCTTACTGCATACAACAGGGTCAAATCGGCAGTATGGAAGACGTTTGAGTAACAACATATTGTTCTACTGCAAATGTGAGCGAGATTCATTCCCTCTTAGTAAACGTTTCAAATGAAATGTATTCTTTTATTATTAACTACTAGCCGTACCCTTGCGCTCCGCTGCACCCGTTAGAAATAAATATAAAGTAATTATATAATTAAAATAGGACATTTGTTCCAGGGAACATTCGTGTTCGATAGAAGGATAAATCGTTTAATATGTTACTTAATTTAAATTGCATCCAAATAATTAAAATGCAATCATTTTGGTCCAGAGACACTCATTTGGTGCAATGACAATTCCTTTAACATGTTTCTTAATTGTTATTACAACCATAGTTTAATGAAGATTGACATCATTTAGATTTAATGTGTATATTTTATTTTACTTGTTATAGGTTTCCATTGAATTATGGTAATAACTTAATTTTAACCCTTTTTTTCTACGTATTCAGTAAATGGCGCTTGGCCCACTATGGTTCTGAACCATTCAAATAACTTAAATTATATTATATTATATTATATTATATTATATTATATTATATTATATTATATTATATTATATTATATTATATTATATTATATTATATTATATTATATTATATTATATTATATTATATTATATTATATTATATTATATTATATTATATTATATTATATTATATTATATCAGAAGTTGCTGTAATAACAATATAGCATTATGTCCATCTAGAGGAACTACACTTTCAAATGGTGAAATAATAATTAATTATACAAATCGGTTAATTTAGCTTCCGATATTACTTCATACAAACAAAGAAACATTCTCTGTAGGCTATCTTTCATACCTTTCGATTGTTGCTGTCCAAGGCCCCTTATAGATGAAGTCATTTGTTTTTTAATTCATTACACGGCCTTAGATGGCAGTTATTTTAATTTTAAAACTCATTTATCTCATTAAATATCAGTCCTATCAAAATTTTTTAAGGAATAAAACTTATCGCAAATTATTTTAAAGAAACTTTTGTTATGTAACATGTTTCACAAAAATCAATAATAAGCGAGATATTTCGATTTATTTAATTCAGACCCCCTTATAACCCCCCCCCTTTAAATAATGTATTTTGAATGCCATATAGCCTAAAATCTAAGTTACAACGAACTTAATTTATATTCCAATTTTCATCGAAATCCGTTCATCCATTATCGCGTGAAAAGGTAACAAACATACAGACAGACAGACATACAAACAAAAATTTCAAAAAAGCGATTTTCGGTTTCAGGGTGGTTAATTATATATGTTAGGACCAATTATTTTTGGAAAATCGAAAATTACCAGAAAAATTTCGGTTACAGATTTATTATTAGTATAGATTATTAACCTATTGTTTTGCATCATTTCTGTAAATGTTACACCCTGTGTTAAATATGTAAAGATTTATGTAGTTGTACATAAATATAATTATGTAATTTAGCTGTGCATTTACCACTGTCCCATAGATCTTTCTTTTCCGGAACGGGGAATATTGCCTTGACGACGAGTTTGTTTTCCTTTCCACTGTACATTCCTATTTCTATGATCAGCTATAGCTGTGTTTTTATGACGTTGCACCTGGCTAGATTTACTCTGCATAGGTCGATAGCGATCGGTACGATGTTCCTAGCTCTCGTTATCACCATGCGAGCTTCGAATATATAGAATGACTGACCAGGTCTGCAATAAACTGAGTGATTACTAAAGAAGTTCGAAAATACAGAGAGCCTACTGGATAACAAGAAGTGCATCGTCGTAAGAAGAGGTCAGTTCGGACGCCTGTTACTAAAGTTTCGACACAGAGTCCCTACAAGTCGAAACGTGTATCTCAGTAACTCAACTTGTCAAAATCAGTAACATACAGGAAGATTCGAAAAGATATGCAGCTTTTTAAGTGCGTTATTTAAGGACGTTCTAATATCTACTACCCTATGTTTCTATTTAGCGTCGATGGAATTGGTGATAACGCAATGGTAGTTAGTGAGATGAGGTCGAGGATTTACCATGGAATTATTGAAATTCATTTTATAGTTGGGGGGGGGGGGGGAAAGCTCGAAAAGAATCAAAGCAGGTATCAGCCCAAGTGGGAATAAAACCCACGGCCGAGCACAGCTCCGGATTAGCAGACAAACACGCTTGGGAGCTCTTTCCATACACAATTAAAACGCAGCAGATAAAGCTAGGACAGCTGATTTCTGCAATTAAAATGTTTGTGAAAACTAATCCTGAAGTACTACAGAATATGTGGGTCAGTGATGATGAGGTTAATTTCCATTTGAATGGGCACAAGCAGATATGCGTGTTTGGGCCACTGAACACGCGCGTACCATAATGAAGATGCCGTTACACGCCCTAAAATGCTAAGTATGGTATGCAGAAACAGCATATTACGGTATTTTTGGACGAAATAGTTTACAGATGCAGTGAATACCGTCAAGTGAGATATACTGCGTGATAATAGGTGTAGGCCTACATATCAGCCAGAACCTCAGTCAGAGGATATTTCTATATTAATCACAAGTAAGAGAAAAAGTCCAAGCTGCACTTCTGAATAATTCACCACTGTTTCCTCTTTCACCCAGAACATCCCTATTGTTGCACCACTTATTATCACTGCTTAACAAATTTTAACTTTTCTTGCGCTGGGCATGTGATACATGTTTTCTGTATACTTTGAGCCTCCTGAATACAAATATGACAATAAAAAACAGTTGTTGGTTACGGGTTTTGAGACATTTTCGAATTTATATCTATTCAAAATACTGCTTTATATAATGACAATAAGGTTAAATATTCACTGTTCAGAAGATTACAGCTTTCTTTTTCTGCATTTTCTTTTATATTGAGCATCAGGTAAATCACGAAATAAAGTTCAACAATAGTCTTTTAGCATATTGGTATTCCACTGTCCTTAGTATCTTTCTTCCATAGTTGAAATTTCTTTATGAAAACGCTTACCATACTCATCACTGAAATCGCCTCAATTCTCGGGGAAAAAGTCGAGATGGGAGTGAAGGAAGTGAATTTTCAGGGATATCGATATGTTACAACCCATAGTTTCATACGCCAACAGTAAATTTTGCGCTAGTTCTTCATAGTTCTCACTTCTACGGTTACCCAGAAAATTTAATACTACCTCCTTGAATGCAATCCAAGCAGCTTTCTCTTTTCCTTCCAACAAAGATTCAAAGTCATTGTCCTTCATTATTTCTGTAATTTGTGTTCAATTTGAAAACTCCCTCTTTTATTTTTGAGTCACTAATAGCAGGAAATATTTCCTGGATATGTTTAAATGCTTCAGTTTTATGATTCATCCCTTTAACTAAATTCTTCATTAACACTAACTTAATGTGTAAAGAGGATAAAATTACTTTACTTTGAGGTACAAGGGGTTGATGTATAACATCTTTCTTCTCTGGCTCTAGTGATGGACGTTTTATTTTATAATTCTTATCTCGAGCGCTGCTGTCCCATTCGCACAGAAAGTAGCAACATTTTGTGTAGCCTAATTGCATTCCAAGAAGCAATGCTACAACCTTCAAATCCGCACATATAAACCATTCGTACTTCGAATATTATCATTAAAACACACTTTAAAGAAATACACGTCTTACACAAAATATTAACACCACGGAATCTCCTGGTAAACTGAAGCGGTTTCATATGGCAAACCTGTTTCTCTCCCTCCAAATGGAACCTAAAAGGGCACTAAAACAATTTCCGCTTCTAGAAGTGGTTTTGACAGAGTGGTCTATTGCAAAATGTAAACTACAGTAATGTAATTAAAGCTCACAGTGAAAGAAATACACATCTCAAGTAAAGTCACGTAAACTCAAGCGAATTCATACCGCGAACTTGTTTCACCCCCTCCAAATCGACTCGTAAAAGGTCAATAAAATAATTTCCGTTTCTACGAGTGCTTCTAACATGGTGCCCTACTTGTACTAATATTGTTTTCACATAATGGGTCGTCACATTTGTAAAACAAAATAGTTACACATAGTTAAATAAAATGCATAGAAAATGAATTATATTGTGCATCTCGAAAACCCGAACTGATGGAACATTTTAATTGTTATTTTTAATTCAGGAAGTCTAAATTAGTAAGAATATTTAGTTTTATGTCTGGCGCAAAATGACTGTTGACCAGTGTTATTCGACGATGTGACCATTTTATTTTGCATCAGGTGTTAACTTACGAAAGCCTACTTCATAATGAGCCTACGATATGCCAAAATTTCTTTGTTAATTAGATTTGTAGGAATCTTATCCTAACTATTTCGGCAGACAAGACTCAACCATTCTCTTATACGCAAAATTAAAACCTACTAAAAGGCTCTGAATGCTTAATATTAATCTTATTTCCTCATTTTTACTGGATATCTTGTTTGTGCCCTAAATATTTCTCTAAATGTTTACCTTGGACGAATTTTCTTTTTCAGTAAAATCCAAAAGCAAAATTACATACATAATTTCTACATAACGGAAATTAAACCGGAAATACGTCACTATATAATACAGCCGCTTGTTCTGTGAAGTTAGAGTAGTCCAGAAAGCTGGCATAATGTTGTGCGGATAACGCAGCAATACGGGAAACCCCGGCCACTTCGCAGAAAGCGTGATATAAAGTGGAATACAACTCGCTAGGAGGGTGAGACTGTATAACATGACGCTCTGTGAACACTGTTTTCCACTTCCGAGAGTTGAATTTATCATCAGTTAGCACTATGTCGCAGAACGCTAAAGCCTTTGGCTTATATGTTCGAGATGAGAACAATACTACAAATGCAGTCTAGTAGTCATCGTACTATCGTACTACGAACGAAGAAGTTCATTGCCATGGCTGTAGACCAGTGTTCCGCAACCTTTTCCTACTCACGGCACACCCTAGACAGGCCTAGACTCAACACGGCACACCAAAATGTTAATCTCCTCAAAAATATATGATGTGACACTCCTAATATAATTACGTAATGTAATCAAATTTATTATTATTATTATTATTATTATTATTATTATTATTATTATTATTATTATTATTATTATTATTATTATTATTAAACAAAAATCGACTTTTGCATTTATTAACAATTTATGAACTTTAATTCACTGTAGAAAATACACATTTCTGTTACTAATATTAAAGTTAATATCTCTACTCATACTTTCAATGTGATAGGCCTGCTTACCTGCACACAGGTGGCTGATCCACGGTAGAATCGTTGACAGTGCAAGCCTAATTTCTTCATCGATGAATTTGTCTCTCTCTCTCTTTAACGTTTTAATTTCAGTTAACGTCGAGACGCCCAGTTCACACATATATTATGTAGTTGAAAATGACAATAACTTATTAATTGTTATCTCAGAGATACCCGGATATTCATTCCTTATTGACAACCAAAATGTTTCCAAAGGCACTTCGAGAAGTTCTAATTTCATAATTTCAGTATTCTGATGTAGGAGGAGTGTAGTGTGCTCTCATCCCATTTACTGACACAAAACAGCAAAGCAGTATACTTGGGACCGCGAATTGATGAAGTTCACTACTTTTTCTACTTCGTCCATCACAATTTTCAGAGGAGATGGCAAAACAACGGCTTCACGGTGAATGAGATCATAGTCACTCGTTTGTTATGATATAGGCCTACTTCACGCCATGAATTCTTTCACTCGGCCTGTCATAGAAGCGGCTCCATCTCCAAAATACTAATGCAATCCTCCCATGTTAATTCATTATGGAGTCTACACCTGTGGAGTAACGGCTAGCTCGTCTGGCCGCGAAACCAGGTGGCCAGGGTTCGATTCCCGGTTGGGGCAAGTTACCTCGTTGAGGTTTTTTCCGGGGTTTTCCCTCAACCCAATATGAGCAAATGCTGGGTAACTTTCGGTGCTGGACCCCGGACTCATTATCACCTTCATCTCATTCAGAGCTAAATAACCTAAGATGTTGATAAAGCGTCGTAAAATAACCTACTAAAAATTCATTTCGGACCACATATTCATTAGTTGTACGAAACATTTCTTTACCGGTTGCTCGCTCGGGCAGTTTGCACACAAAATATTACAATTACATCCCCATCAATGTACCGAATGTAGGAAAGAAGTTGTGCATGACCGCTAATATCGGTGGACTCGTCGATCTGAAGTGAGAACCTCTGATCATAATGTCTTGGATGTCATTGATCATGTCACTGACTGGGCCGTTAATTGCGTCAGCAGAGAGAAGAATTTAATTTTTATTAATTTTATTAATTTCTTACAATAATAGGTAAAAGTTCGCGTCACATCTTTCATTTTGTGGAGGCACACCAGTGTGTCGCGGCACACTGGTTGCGGAACACTGCTTTAGACAGCTGAACATGGTAATCTTGCAAGCAAGCCTGTTTGGGGCTTTCATTTCAACTTCATTCCAGTAATATAGTATTTCTAGCCTTAACTGTCTTATGATGCCTAAGTATATGTTTATTATTATTATTATTATTATTATTATTATTATTATTATTATTATTATTATTATTATTACTATCCTGAAGGGTAAGGGCAAACCCCAGCGCTACATCGTCTGAGAGATCTTTTACGCTGACCCATTTCCAACCCACACTCTGACTACGCTAAGGTTTACTGAGTACCCGAGACTGAAACCAGGACCTCTTGTCTGACATGCTAAACGCCTCGATTACTCAGTCACCTCAGGGAATTGTTTTATGTTTTCTTCTTGTGTTTTGTGCATTGGCCTTGTATCATGCCAACAATTGACTGAAGAGCTCTTCTAGAGAATGCCTAGTATTGATCAATAATTCCGATATAAATAAGGTCGGAGCGGAATTAATTACTGAAATGTTTAAAGAATTTATTATTTTCATTGTTGTTATTATTATCGTCAAATTATTATTAACTTATTACTATTAACTTACTATTATTCACTTACTATTATTACTAGACTAATATTATCATCACCATTAAAATTATTTATTTTTGTTAAGTTTATCTATACACAGTTTGAGATGGGCAGGACATGTAGCACGTATGGGCGAATCCAGAAATGCATATAGAGTGTTAGTTGGGAGGCCAGAGGGAAAAAGACCTTTGGGGAGGCCGAGACGTAGGTGGGAAGATAATATTAAAATGGATTTGAGGGAGGTGGGATATGATGGTAGAGACTGGATTAATCTTGCTCAGGATAGGGACCAATGGCGGGCTTATGTGAGGGCGGCAATGAACCTCCGAGTTCCTTAAAAGCCAGTAAGTAAGTAAGTTATCTATACACAACATCTATGGTCATATCGCGTGTTTAGGATGTGTGTATACCGGTAGGCCGTTGTTACTGTTGTTGAGTTCCTGTTTCTAGGTATGTGTCGTCGATATATATTACAGGTTCTAATTATATTTCTTCCATTACAGCCTTATTACATTTATGATTCCATTTGGTAAGAAGGTGATGATTTGTGTAAATATTTCTTGCAAATTTCAAAAATCCCCTTGCGCATCAGGTTTCTAAGAATTTACATAGAAATTTTATCTCTCAGATTTAATTCGTTCATAGTGTTCTGCCCAAGGGCAGGTCTTGCATTGAAAACCCAGCATTCTCCAGTCTTTCCTATGTTCTGCCTTACTCTTTGTCTCCTCATATGACCCATATATCTTAATGTCGTCTATCATCTGATATCTTCTTCTGCCTCGAACTTTTCTCCCGCTCACCATTTCTTCCAGTGCATTCTTCAGAAGGCATTTTCTTCTCAACCAGTGAAGTTTATGAAACCTAAAAACTAAAAATATAGGAGATTTCGCATGCCCTTTGTAATGCCAATCATATTCAAACATATTCATATTCAAACTCGTAGGGTACACTCCTGAATTTCTTTGTTCATCCAAATTTCGCACGCAAGGCAAATGACACTATAAAATGCCTGCACATTAAATAAATGAATTTCCCATGCTCAAACTATTCCTTATAGCCCCTTGGGAAATTCGTTTAGGCTACACGCTTAACGAAACTGTAGGAGAAGTTGCCGCACAAGCAAGGCGCTCTCTACTTTCAGAATTCGTTCCAGAAATTAATGGGTTTTTCTCTTTCACTTTCTCATTACCGGTACACAAAGTATAAGGACAGAAAACTGGGATGCTGCAAGAAATCTATTCCAGATTTCTACTGAAATACATACTTCAGCTTGCCGAAAAAGTGGCTTTCGTCAGGCCATCCGTTCATTGCGATTTCTCTTAAAATTGTAGACGGACTCGAATCATATTTCGTATCAAAGACAACTCGAGAATTATACGCATGAAAAAATCCCATCAATATGAGGTATCGTGCGACTACGTTGATTTCCTGGCCGCTGAAGCCGGTTTGCTGGGCGTGAAACCTGATATGCAATTAAAACTGGTTTTAAACTTCTCCCTCAGCATCTAAATTAACAAGTTTTTTGTTTAATAATTAATTTCAATTTAAATTATATAGTTATTTAGCCTGGGAAGTTTTGAAATGAAAGTCCTGTATAAATACGCTGTCGATGGAATTGATGGTTGCGAGATGGTATCTGGTGAGATCAGGCCGAAGAGTCATCATAGATTACCTGACATCCTCCTTACGGTTAGAGGAAAACCTCGGGAAAAACGCAGCCAGGTAATGAGCCCAAGCGAGAATCGAACTAACGCCCGAGCGCAGCTCTCCTCTATGTTGAATATTCCGAGTTCTTAACTGTTAATTCTGTTTTTGTTTTGTTTGTATAAATTGCACTGAACCAAAATACAAAATACATGTTTACTTCTGCTTCGTAAAAATTTAAACATGTACGGAATGGGTAGCCTTGGATGCAGTAACGCTGAAAATTGCTTTTAGATGGCTATAGATACTGAAGTTTTGTACGTGATACAAGGCTTTGTAATGGCTGCTGCCACAGCTATTCCAGGTGTTCTTTATACCTGTATATAAAAGAAAGATATCGCTCTATGCAAATGAAACATTGTGTCGTTCTCACGACAATAAATCTAGTGTTCGGAACTTTCCACATAAACAATTGTTCTAAGAATAAGCAATAAAAGTTTTATTCATAGCTCACTGCATACATTGACCTATATGGATAGGGATAAGCGTTTTCTGCAATTCCGGTACTTCGTTTTTGAAAACTCGGAATGCTATACACTTTGGATCCGCATAAGAGGACCGCAGTATAATGGCATACTTGATTGACTGAAAGTAATTAGATTAGATTAGATTAGATTAGATTAGATTAGATTAGATTAGATTAGATTAGATTAGATTAGATTAGATTAAAGTCATGAGTATTATACAAATACTATGGACATAGTCATAGTAAAAAGAAAACAGAGCGAATAAGATTACATTAGAAACGTAAGTTATTAACAGAGGACTCAAAGTATTCACTTACTTACGTACTTACTTACTTACTTACTTACTTACTTACTTACTTACTTACTTACTTACTTACTTACTTACTTACTTACTTACTTACTTACTTACTTACTTACTTACTTACTTACTTACTTACTTACTTACTTACTTACTGGTTTTTAAGGAACCCGGAGGTTCATTGGCGCCCTCACATAAGCCCGCCATTGGTCGCTATCCTGAGCAAGATTAATCCAATCTCTACCATCATATTCCACCTCCCTCAAATCCATTTTTATATTATCTTCACATCTACGTATCGGCCTCCCCAAAGGTATTTTTCCCTCCGGCCTCCCAACTAACACTCTATATGCATTTCTGGATTCGCCCATACGCGTTACATGCCCTGTCCATCTCAAACGTCTGGATTTAATGTTCCTAATTATGTCAGGTGAAGAATACAATGCGTGCAGTTCTGTGTTGTGTAACTTTCTCCATTCTCCTGTAACTTCATCCTTCTTAGCCCCGAATATTTTCCTAAGAACCTTATTCTCAAACACCATTAAACTATGTTCCTCTCTCAAAGTGAGAGTCCAAGTTTCACAACCATAAAGAACAACCGGTAATATAACTGTTTTATAAATTCTAACTTTCAGATTTTTTGACAGCAGACTGGATGATAAAAGCTTCTCAACCGAATAATAACACGCATTTCCCATATTTATTGTGCGTTTAATTTCCTCCCGAGTGTCATTTATATTTGTTACTGTTGCTCCCAGATATTTGAACTTCTCCACCTCTTCAAAAGATAAATTTCCAATTTTTATATTTCCATCTCGTACAATATTCTCGTCACGAGACATAATCATATACTTGGTATTTTCGGGATTTACTTCCAAACCTATCGCTTTACTTGCTTCAAGTAACATTCCCCTGTTTTCCCTAACGTTTGTGGATTTTCTCCTAATATATTCACGTCATCCGCATAGACAAGCAGCTGATGTAACCCGTTCAATTCCAAACCCTCTCTGTTATCCTGTACTTTCCTAATGGCATAGTCTAGAGCAAAGTTAAAAAGTAAAGGTGATAGTGCATCTCCTTGCTTTAGCCCACAGTGAATTGGAAACGCATCTGATAGAAACTGACTTATTCGGACTCTGCTGCACGTTTCACCAAAGTATTCACTAATACTATAAAAGGGGTGATTAATCATCCAGCGTTTTAAAACATTCTTAACAGTATGTGCAGACTTATGTAATCTATTAAACATAGATATTGCAATGGACATATATTTTTGTTAGTTGTTTCCAGTCTAACATTAGATTCAGTCAAGTGAAAATTGTATTTTGTGTTGTAATTATGATGATCAGATCTGTGATAATAATTTGCTAAATTTTTCTTTACCTTCAGCAAAGAAGTGAAGATGCGAAGATTAATAACAGTCAGAATAGCCTCATTTATGAACAATGGCTTACAGTGCGCATCATAAACAGAACCAGTTAAAATACGTAAGGCTTTTTTGTATAAGGAGAACATTAGATACACTAGAACTATTTCCCCATACAGAAATACCATAGGTTGTTATAAGCACTCCTCACACATCTTACACTGGATGGGAATATACAACTTGCATCTATCAAAATTTGAACTAACCTTTCTCATCTATTATTTTCTCCATAATATTATATGGAGAAAATACAAAACATGGGCAAAATCGATTTTCAAAATTGAAGGGAAATGGACTACATGATTCCAGTCCTAACAACACGTTGTAATTTTATTATTTTCATATTTATGTCAACGTGTAGATGATTGGTGGTGGTGGTGGTGGTGGTGGTGGTGGTGGTGGTGGTGGTGGTGGTGGTGGTGGTGGTGGTAGAACTGACGATGAAAAAAAAATTAGACAACAATTTTTCCATGCACCGAAGGCTTCACCTTGTTCTTAAGTTCCATGAAGTATAGCTCGTGAGTTAAAACATATTTATCCACTTTGATTATGTAATGTGGACTTTACATCACTAATAAAAATGTTGTAAACACATTCATTACGAAACCAGTTAGGTAATGACACTTCTATTACGCAACTAGTTAGGTAATGGTACTTATATTACGCAACTAGTTAGGTAATGATACTGTTATTACCTAACTGCTTTTTCATGCAACTTTCTCACTAAAGTATGCCAGCATTACCTTCTCCGACACACTTTCTACATTTTTCTTGCAACACCAACCTACAAATTTTTTATATTCCACTTCATATCTTACGCAGGATTTCGATGGTACTGCAGAATCTTCAATATCCCAATCCTCGTTTGAATTTATTTTAATAATATTTGTTTATTTCTCCTAGTATTGCTGTTCTGTTATAAACAAAAACTTATCGTGTTAAAAACTAATAAAACAAACATGGGCCTAAACTAATCGCCTTTCGCAGAAAGAAACTAATAATAATACAACCGTCTTTCCACAAAAGGCATGTTCAAAAATAATAAAAATAATACAGTTACTGTACTTTTATTTAAAAAAATTAATTATTTATCAAAATGGATAAAGCGTTGTATGATATACTTATCGTAACTTCATATTACAATACTCGACTGGTTATCAAACGAACTTTCCAATTTCGTATTATAATATGAAACGTTACGACGCTCTACTTAGATAGTAGACTGTATTATGTTATATAATGGATATTAATATGTAATTTTTTTTTCAAATATTCGTATAATGAAAAAGTTCTTTAGACCTGTTTAACGTGCCAAGAAACAGACTCGTCTAACAGCTACACAGGCCTATTTCACCAAAGACCAATGCTTTTTTACAATGAAAAACAAAGCAATTATGTTCCCATACCTCACTTTAGCACTCAACCTCCGGTGGAAAATGTCTAAATGCAACAGTGACCTCGCTAAGTAAGGGAGCAACACTTTGAGCCGTAGCTTAATTTGTAATTAAAAGTTTACGGGCGTTATGAGGGGGTCAGGCCCGGTTTTCAACGCAGTCTGAGAAACATTTTCACTTCAAATGTAGTAACAAATTATCAGAATAATTGCTTATGCCTGGAGAAAGGTTTCGCAAATATTTAAATCAGTTTATACTGTATTGTTTCCTGAATTTATGCTCTTCATGTTGTTAGTGATTGTAATATTAGTTTGTATTAAAATATTTTAATATCATATACATGCATTTTTGATGACTAAAATTATATTTCAAGCCTGAAAAGATATTTTAGAACCAATTTTAACGTTTTTGTGGCCTATTTTAGGTATCTAAAATCACGTTTCTTACAGCCTAAAAATTCGAGATGTAACTATAACAGAAATTACAAAATATCATATCAAATATCTTGAAAGCTATTACAGACAGGAACTTCGCTCAAAATCAGGTATATTTCTAATCGGACAACGTAGAACAAAAGCGGGACAATTTAAAATTTAAAAAATCACGTTAACTTTAATAGTTTCTTGTCATATTAATGGAATACATATGTCTATGTGTATCTCTTTACATCAGTAACTCGTGTCTATTTGTCTGTATGCCTGTATATACAGTATTTATTGAATCAGATAAATGTGGCTTTTTTATTATTTTAGCCCATCACTGCACATTCAAAAGACAAAACTAAAATTCTTTCATTCATTTATCATCATAATACACTGATCTTTTAAGTTGACTAAACATATTGGGAATTAAATCAATGGCTTTCCCAAAACACCCTGTGAAATGTTTCGTATAAAACAATTTTTTATCCCGAAAAGAAAGCAAAATGAGCAAAATTGCATTAAACTTTTCGTTTGATATATCTCAAAGTGAACAGGAGAAGTGTTCGGGGAAGACGAAATCAGATGACATATGACATTAAGATATATGGATCATATGCGCAGACTGAGAGGAAGGCAGAAAATAGGAAAGATTGGAGAATGCTGGGTTTGCAGTGAAAGACTTGCCCTTGGGCAGGAAACTATAAATGAATAAATATCTCAAGGAATAACCCTCTTAAATTAAAGACATCACTTACGGTTCATAGTGTATAACAGCGAGTGCTTATATTTCTCATGTACTTAAGAACTCTAGCCGGCAAGTTGAAAGGGATTCTGAGAGAATTTTTTCAAGTACTGTACCAAAATCCTTATTCTTCTAGATTGCACTGTTTAAAAAAGAGAGAGTGTACAAGAAAAATAGTGTAGAAGAAGGCGACATATTCAACTGAGAATATCCTGAAGTTTTCAACACTTGATGTAGAATATTTTAAAATAAATCTGATATTTAATTTGTATTTTTATTGTAATAGAAATTGCTGTTAATCATAAGCGAATGTCCAAGAAATTATTTGAGGTTATGTTCCGGGCTGCATGATGGAAGCCGGACAATGAAAGTGCAATTTAGCGGTAAGAAAATAAGACAGGCACGTTATATATTATCGTAATGGTATTATTTTACAATTTTCCCATATTTCTAAGCTGGTACTCGTAGTGTGGCAGTCACAATATACAATCTGTATTTCTTAATCAAGGCTTTTGTTACACGGCTTACATGTCTCTGACATTTCTCTGTTTATCATATGATATGATATAATTTAGAAGGGGAATTTTTGACCTTTCTTTCTTCGAATGAAATATGTTGGTATAGATCATAGATGGGACTACTACTTCTTGACTCCAATTTCTCGTGATTTCATATTTTTAGGTCGTTGTACGTTGTTTTTCAGCTTCTGTTTTTGATAGGTTATTTGTGTTGGAAATTGCTGTGCCTGTGACATATTTTCTTCTTAGCCCCTCTCTTGCTAAGATATTGTCTGGTTTGTTGCAGTTTATCGTCTTTTCAGTGTGTGTTTGATCCAATATAAAATATTATGTTCACTTTCTAATACGAAAGTTGTTCAACTCTCCAGTACGGAAGGAACGACTAAATAAACTGATATTTATTATTATTATTATTATTATTATTATTATTGTTATTATTATTATTATATATTTATTGGTATTGTATATCATTTTGTTCTTATTAATTTTAATTTATGTCTTTGTTAGTATTGTATTTATTTAATTATTATCTTTGTCATTTTTTAAAATACAAATACAAATATTTACATACGGAATACTAAATAAATTTTACAAGAGAAAGAGTTCATCCAAAGGGCTGGACTCAGGAAGAGTACCCAAAACGTACATTGCATTTCCGCGTTGAATTGCAATACTTAAACGTTGACGCAAATAAGTAGTGCAACGACGATTACCAGTAATGGAGATCAAAATTTGGCCTATTTGAGATACCAGAACTTTAGCGTCATGACTCCAAGGACCGAAGGTCTCCACAGCAAAGGGGACAAAGATATAATTGTTTAATAGATGAGCATATTTATTGACTTTATTTTTCACGCCTAATTCAGCAGCAGATGCTGCGCGTCTGGAGGTATTCGGCAAGTGAGATGGAGCTAGAGTGTCAACGCAAGTGGAGTCCCAAATTAAAGAAAGAATATCATTTATATTCATTGTATTTTATATTAACTTAATATTTTCTACTTTTTGCATTCTTGTCTTTTGTATTGTCTTGTATTGTGCTGAACTTTAATTGGCCTCTGTCTGTTGTTCAGGACATAAATATTAATCATAAATTATTATTATTATTATTATTATTATTATTATTATTATTAGTAGTAGTAGTAGTAGTAGTAGTAGTAGTAGTAGTAGTAGTAGTAGTATTATTAAGCCTATTCCATTCCAAAGATTTGGATTTATACCGTTCCGAATTATTATTATTATTATTATTATTATTATTATTATTATTATTATTATTATTATTATTATTATTATTATTATTAAACCTTTTTCATTCCAAAGATTTGGTTTTATACCGTTCCGAATTATTATTAATATTATTATTATTATTATTATTATTATTATTATTATTATTATTATAAGTTTATTTATACACGCTTAAACATTAGTGGTCATATCGTGTGTTTAGGATCTTTTTGTACATCAGTAGGCCGCTTTTGCTATTGTTGAGTTCCTGTTTATATTTTGTGTTATAGATGGCTTGTATTTATGTAACTGATTTTAGATTTTGAATAATATTGAAGATATTGTTAATTGAGGTGCTGATAAATCATGGTATACATATATCCAATCAGCCTTTGTAGCTGAGGGAAATCATGAAAACCCGTCAGATTGGCCGGCCATGGGGTTTGAACTCGGGGCTTTCCGAATGCGAGTCTCAAACGTTACCATCTCAGCCAACACGCAGAGTTATTATCATTATTATTATTATTATTATTATTATTATTATTATTATTATTATTATTAAGAGAACAAACTCTCTGAATCTTGACTATTATCATCGTTATAATGTCATGACGTTGACGATGGCATTCAGTGACATCCTTCTTCGATTTGGCCCTGGTTTTTATTATATAAGACATTCTTTGTATGTCATATCTCTGAAGAAAACTTTGTTGTCAGAAAATTAAAGTTTCGCGTTCCTCTTTTCCGATATTTTTTGTAGTTCTTATGTTCCCACTGGGTTATAAAACTGCGAGCGATCAATTCAGCTGTTTCAAATGGTCTACGTTCTCTTTTTCTATAGCTGCCTTCGTTCATTTGTTTCTTTATAAGTCAAACCAATTGATTTCAGTAGCGTAAATGCTTTTTTGTTGATTTAATGTATCGTTGAATTTTCTTACACGGTCGTGTTTATCATCATGAAGTTCGTTGAAATACGGGAAACTACTAACTCACATATCAAATGCCGTAAGAGAGGCATTTTCTAGTCTTTCTTGGTGTAGAAAAGCTACTAAGTTTTAGGTGTAAAAGTTGGAAGAAGTTTTTACTAATCCATTTAAGAAATACAAGTATATAACTCTTTGTTCGTTGTTTGTAAGGTAACCTACATAAATTAATTTTGACTTCGCTTTAATTCAAGCATAAGAAGTGGCTTATCATTTTTTACTCAGGAACAAAAATACAGCTATTTTCATAAAATTGAAATTGTATATTTTAAATAAATTATTCTGGATTCTCTCACGTGTCAGGGATATAGATCTTAAGGGTACACTTATGTGATTTTAAAATTTATACAATTTTGATCCAAACTTTATTAATTTTAAACTACATAAACATGTCTACAATAATATCACCTTTACAAAATTTGGTGTCATTAAGGCTAATAGTCTTGAAATTATATTTTTTTTTTAATATATTTTACATTGACATCACTAAAAGGACAAAGTTTTCAAAATTTTTGGTTCATATTGGCTCAAAAGTTCTAAAACAGTCATGGGAATATAAATTAATTAGCTTTTTAAGCTTCATCTAAACAGAGTCACAATAAATTTTGAGTGGATTTTCTTAATTTTTCATCACTATTTCACCATAGTGTCCCCTTAACAAAAAATAAGAAATTATATCTAAAGTAATTTGAGACAATGACGTTAAGAATATTACTTCTATAAAATATTCTATTAACCAAGAGTGGAGGATTAAAATATTAAGAAATTTTGAATTAGAACAACTGGACGTATTGTCTAGAATTGAATTTATAAGTTAAATGTGTTGAACACATGATGAAAACACCAAGAGAAAGTAAAATCTTCTTATTGGAGGAAAAAAAAATATGTTAATGCTGAGAATCTCTCAAATTTCTAGACATATACGACTAACTGTAATATCTTCTTATAGAATAGTTTGGCGTAACTTGTTTTACTCAGTGCAGAAAAACTTCCATGGCTTGCAGGGCTAATAATAACAAATAATAAGCACTGAAAAATACTTAGCCTATATTATTTAGTCACATATGGTTTATGCACAGTGATTCCTAATCTGTGGTCCGTGAATCTCTGGGTTTCGCGAGTGATTTGAAGGTAGTCCAGTATTTTAATTACGCTTAACTTTATCATATTCTTTAATTTATATTAGCCTGTTGGAATATTTTTTGTTAATCTGAGACTTTTGAGACATAGAGTTTAACAGTACTTCTCTTAGCTTGTAAGTCTTGGGTACCTATCCTATTTTTGTAGTTTTTTAAATTCTGATTTTCAAGGTCCAACTTAAACTCTTTTCGTCATTCGGAATAAAACTGAAACAACGATTTTAAAAAGTTAAACTTGCGATCTCACTGAGTTATTAATCGAGAATTCGATTCATTTCCCACTCTTTATGACATTTTTCAACACATGATGATGAACTCTCCCCGATGTATTTAAAAGTATAAAATATACAGTCTGATCCGTTTGGGTATGGATAATATTAATTTATTATTATAAAGCTATTATGATAGTAGAAAAAAGTTCTTGCTGGTTATATTATGATTAAAAGATAGAAGTTTCCATAATCTGAAAGGACAAATGAAAATCGTAGATGATTAAAATGGCTACTACAAATCAATAGTGGGCACAATGTGTTCTTTGGTATGCTAAATTTGAGAGTGTTAAAAGAGTTCAAAGGAAATTTCGATGTGAGTATGGTGTGCGTAATGTACATAAATACGATTCCATAATGTTATGGTATCGAACATTTGTAGAAACAGGTTGTGTTAAAAAAGAAAACATGCAGGAGGTCGCAGCCGAAACCCAGTTCTCTCTGCAGCTACCTCTTGGGTTGGTCCCTAAACTCCCCAGATCTATCCCCTCCTGACTTCTTCGTGTGGGGTTTTGTTAAAGACATTGTCTATTCACAGAAACCCAGGAACATTGATGGTCTGAGAGTAAAAATTACTGTAGCTTTTCAACAAATCACCGCTCTTATGTTACAACGGACATGGGCTGAATTGCATCACTGTTATGAGTTGTGCAGGGTGCGCAATGGGGGTCATGTTGAGCTCTGAGGAATCTCCCATCTTTCAGTGTTGTATGCACAAAGTTTCAACAAATAAAGTCCACTAGTAAATGTTTTACGGTGTTACGGTTTTATCCATACCCAAACGGATCACTCTGTATATTTAATTATTAACATTAGAATTAATTGAATATTATATTTTCTGCAATGGAAAAGACAATTGTACGAAAAATCTATTTTTTCTAACAAATTATAGTTTTGCCGTCAAAAAAGAAGAGGCTGTTACAATTATTGGAAGTATTTTCTGATTCGAGCTTAAACATAGTGTATCCTACAATGTTCCTGTTGCAGTCTTGCATCACCCATATATCTCTGTTTCCTAATGTCGTTTGAATCAGCATGCATGTGTAACAGCACATCTTTTGATCAGGTTTTCTTGAATAACAAATACAGAAGTAGGCCTATACTTAATGTTGATGTAGACTCGCGATTTAGAGTGAGTCAGACTTCACAGAGGAACATCAATCATCCCACTGATAGCCTTGTGATAAGTCTAGGAACTTGTAGCATTTTTTACAGCAAAGACATGATATAACGTAAAATAACTTTGTATTTATGTATTTTCAGATTATATGCAAAAGATAAAATTGAAATTTAATATCGCTGTCATTTTATTAAGGATGATTAACTCGTATATTATGCAAATATATCACTGGTTCTCAGTCAATAAATTAGTATTAAATTGTAACAAAACTAACATAATTCAATTTAAATCTTGTCCACATTCAACCTCGCAAGTTTCAAACGCAATAATTAACAATAGATCCCTATTAGAAACAACAACAACCAAATTTCTTGGCTTAAATATCGATAATGTGTTAAATTGGAAGAATCATATTAAAGAAATTACCCCCAAACTAAATTCAGCATGTTTTGCTATTAGATCTATGCATAAGATAGTAAGTTAAATATCAATACCTTACAAGCAATATACTTTGCATACTTCGGCTCGGTAATGAGTTTTGGAATAATATTCCGGGGAAATTCCACAGATAGTAACAGTACATTCCTACTACAAAAAAGAGTAATTAGAATAATAGTAGGGAATCGTGTAGGACTGTTTTCAAAAAACTAGAAATAATACCCATGGCTTGTCAGTATATTTTTTCATTAATAATCTTCCTCGTATGTAATCGTGAAAACTTTGTAACTAATTCAACAGTTCATAACATAAATACGCGTCAAAAAATTACTTTCATACTCCATCGGCAAGTCTATCATGCTATCAAAAAGGAGTGCGTTATATGGCAGTAAAAATTTTCAATAGCCTCTCTATCGATATAAAAAATGAATGAGATTATTTAGGGCCAAATTAAAAAATCATCTAATTTCTCACGCCTTCTATTCCGTAGGTGAATTCATGGCATTCAACAACGCTTCATGAAATTGATACTAAAACTCTGTGTTGTACTAGTAGACTATATTGTAAACCTTGTCTGTATATATTTCATCTAGACTGTGACTATAAATTAAGACTTTATAGTAGTATTAAGTTTTTTGACTTGTTCCATATTCTAGCTGTGAAGTAATGTATGAATACCATGGAATATTAATAAATACAATACAATAAAATATGTAGAACATGATTACCAGAATAACTTTACAAAAAATGTCTGAGGCCCGCCTAAATGAAACATGAGCTTCAAGAGGTCCGTGGCACTAAAACAAGCAGTTGAGAACCCCTGGGTTATGGCATTTCTGAATTAATATCTGAAATATTTTACAATTTCACATGATCAATTAAAATAGTAAATTATCACTAGCCTATACTGTTTAATTTAAGTTATATATGTTGTCATATTGAGCATTCTTACATTTTCTACGTTTTTTCTTCTTCTGTATTCTTGTGCACTACAAAATAATTTTAGTTATTTTAACACAAATCAAATGGCACTTAGATAAACTTTCGAAAAAACTTAAAACATCGTATTCTCTTTTTTTCTTGTAACTTTAAATTTAGGGCCTATATTTTACGGATGCTTCGTTCATGTTGTATATTCAGTAACATCTAAATCACTGTTATTATTTGATGTTTCATTAAGAGATATTTTGCCAAATGTTACTGTCTAAAAAAAAACATTTCTTTCATTTCTAAAATACTATGCTCATTTACTACTTGGTAGAGATTATACGTTCTTACATCTTCTAAAAGTCCGCTTTGAAGTAGTGGTGCGAAACTAACGGACCCGGGATCGAATCCTGGTGGGAATGTTTCCTGGTTGAGAATTTTCTGGTGCTTTCCCCTCAACCCATTTAGAGAAAATACTGGGTAACTTTCGGAACCAGACCCTGGGCTCACTTCGCTGCCATTATCTCAATCTTCATCTGTCCTGCCTGCGTCCATACTCATGTCATCTTACCATACGGAGCGAACAGAATTCGACCTAATGGGTGTCCCAACTTCAGGGCAGGATTCTTCATCATAATCAAAAAATAGGCAGAGGCGCAAATGGCTAGACGTTGATATACGCGCCATTAGTAAGAAAAATATATCTTATAAAATAGTATTCTTCGGTGTTAGACCCTTTGATTGAGAGATTTATCGTCAAATAAATATTCAGTATCATAAGTATTGAAGAAATTGGGCCTGCATATTTTTATAATAACTTAATATTGAAATTCCCATTTGTTATTTGATTGAGAAGTACTATACCGAATGTTCACTATTGTTAAAATAAAGTTCTGATTTTAATAGAGGTATAGATTGTGAAGTATTATCTTTGAAAACATTTTACTAAACCTTTTCGCACGATCGTGTTTTTGTTGTATTCACAGCTATTGTTGTCAGGCCTTGAAAGTTAGAATAAATTCCCACTCAGAAACTTGTTGCTAGGGAAACCATTCTTCATAACATAAAACTATACTAAAATAGACCCATTACAGTGCACTTATTGTTACTTAGTTACTATTACAGTATAGTTTTGCGAAGGCTTTTGAATAATATTGCTCTAAATTTTCAATGCAAAATATATTGCATTTCAAACTTTAAAAATATGATCATGTAAAAATTTTTGTACAATACACGTTTGTGAAGTGCATTACAAAATCTCGGAAATTGAAAAACGAGCAGAGCGAGTTTTTCAAACTTTTCCTCGATTTTATATAAAGCACTTGTATCGTAATATACTATTGCAATTTGTAAAACAGAGTCTTCATTTCTCGTTCAATTGAGAGAAAGACTACAGAAAGTTTTATTAATATCCTTCAAGTAGACCTAATTAAATATAATTATAATTTCAAAAGGAAATTCTCATTGTTTGTTATTCGTTTCAGAGGTAAACCATTATCTCTGAAGAAATTAAATGGTTTCAAAATTTCTGAAATACATTTTTCAGTTCATAACTTGTTAAAACATAGATTACCAAACGTGTATTATTATTCTTCGTGAAGTTAAACATTTTTATCTCTCCTAAAATAGATTCTAATTTGTTATTTTATCGAGATTTATCTTGCCAAACGTCTACTGTTATCGTTGAAGTTCATATATTTCCATAATTTCTAAAATATTGCTACAATTCAATATTCCACGGAGTTATCGACTTCCACATTTGTACTATTATCTTTGAAGAATTTTATGTTATGTGATTTCTTATATTACGTTCTCTGCATACAGTTGGCATAACCCTTCAGGATTAAAATTTAATAATTTAATAATTTTGAAACATGTACTCACCTCTTGTCTTTTCTCTGCTGTTTCTTTTTCTTGAACGCCTTTTTGACTCTAAGAAGCAAAAACGCTGCTCTGTCGATAGTAAGGACCCCTTCATGCTTCTTTTCTTCGCTACTCATGACTTTATCTTGTTTATATATATTTCTAATATTATTCACAGCCTGTAGTTCTTCACAATATTGCACGATCAACCATGTTGCATAATCTAAACATTTTAATGATTTATCACAATTTATTCACTCGATAATTTTCACACTTATCTCTGCCTTTTTCAGTCGAGTCGATCTGTGTATAGATTTTTCACTCCATTGCACTCTAATGAAAGTTGTCGATTAGTTGACAGTGATGATGACGGCAGAGGGGAAATTTATCGATATTTTCCCTGCCACATAAAGCTGTATAGATTGAATGAATCCACAGACAAGTAATTTACTTTTGACATTCAATTAGTGGAATTGAATCTCTAAACGATGTGGAAACAACGAAAAGGACGGTGTATGTGCATATAGATGACACTAACTGTTTTATCTTCATCATAGTACACGACAATATGTTTATTTGCAGTTTATATTACAGCTGGCTCTTTTTTTTTCACTAAAACTATAACAAAGCTTCCTACACACGCTAAATAAAAGTTTATTAAGCATTTATGAATATCAGTTTAAGGGAGGGACATGTATAATTTGTTGCGACGGAAATTACGTTTCTATTATCAGTTCTGAAGTCGATTAGTTTTACCACTAACAGACGGAATCTCAGCAAACATATACACCCAACATAATTATTAAATCTCTTTAACACGTCATATATATTTGTTTTTATTTAAGATGTTCATTTTTGTGAGGTACGACATCTGGCAATGGCACACAAATTAAAAAAAAATGACAATCTGGTTTTCGCTAAAGGGGACAGCAATATCACGCGCGCGATACGGGCACGGGGAACACAGACGAGCCCCCTGGTGTCGACACTACGAAGCACCCGATTACACTAACGGGAAAGCTGGATGCACGGAGAATTCACAGCCCCTTGGATTCTGTGCGCCTGTCCATTGGCAGGAACAGAATCGATACGAATGTAAGTCACCAATCACAGGTGATATCTGCTCCACCCGCGCCCAATCAGCTCGCTTCTCAACACAAGAACTGTGTGTCTGTGACAACAATACATAGTGAGCCCATGGGTTCTCGGTCGATGTCCTTTTTTCGTTTTTCGTTAGAAATCGATTTATTCAGCCGTAAAAGCTGCTGATCACGTTAATTGACGTTTGTGATGAATTCTGAGTGAGTAAACATTAGTAAGTCGTTTTGCGCCCCAATAACCATACGGCAATTTAAGCCAGCGCAACGTCAGTCCACAGTACGCAATAGAAGGCGGAGAGATGAGACTAGAAGAAGAAACAGGAGAAATATGAGAAGAAGAAAAAATACAGGAATAGTGAGAGAAGATTCTGATAAAGAACAAGTTACTCCGATAGAAAAGAAGAGAATGATTAGGACGAAGATTAAAAGAGATTAATTAGATTCTAATTAAGAAGAAAATTGCTTTTATCGAGAAAAAGTGAATGAGAGAAATTAAGTTGAAAAAGAAAATAAAAAGAAGAAAACGATTTAAAGCAAATAACTGTCACTCAGTTTCGATAAGTAAAATATAATCAAGTTCCTGACATACTGAGCTGCAGCTCACGCGTATAAAATGATGGAAAGTTAAAAAAAAATGGCTTAGCTCAGGCGGAGCTGCGCTCGGATATGGATTCGATTTCCGCTCTTTTTCTATTGTAACAAAAAAAAAGTTTTTGAAACAAATTAAAAGTACTAAATTTCTTGGTCTTTAGGGAATACGGAATACCCTATCCCCGTAATGCTAAATTTGCCTCACTGTATGGCCCATTATCTTAGTATTTACTGTGTGGAAAAAGTCAGAAATATTATCAGATGTTCTAACAGTATATTTCTAATAGCATGTAACTTTATTTAAGTTATGTGAAATAGCTGTAAATTTAATTAAATGCTGCAAATTAATAAGAGAATTACTCAGTTTACATTTTTTAAGCCCCTGTGTTCAAATTGAAAATAATGAGTAAGACTTATATGATAAAAATTGCATTATTCTGTATTTAGTAGAAGCTGAGAAAATAAAGTATAATTTGACATTGAAGAGATAGTGGGTTTCCAACACCATTAAAATTGATAATAACTTGAACATATTGGAAGGAACATAATATCTTACCCACAAATTTTATTCAGTCTGTTACGCTGTTAGGTCAGTGTAATATCTTGCTGCCATTAAAACACTAAAGTTAAGGTATTTTACTTATGTTTTAAGTCACAAGCTGTTAATGATTCTCACGCATTACAGAAACAAAGACAAATAGAGCATTAGATTCATACTTCGGTCATTCAATAATAGTGGCAGCATTTGAATTAACAACAAAGAAAACATTTTTGGAACAGTCACATTGTTGCAGTGCTCAGAAGTAATCTCTTCCAACATGAAGAACCCGCCTCCACACCTCAGGGAGACGACGGATGCCATCCACAGCGTCTTGTTGTACTAATCTTCGAACAGACTGCTCTACTGCTGCTATAATTGCCTGTCTGGTTCTAAAGCGAAATCCTCTAAGTGATAATTTCATTTTCGCGAAAAGGTCCAAATCACATGGGCTCATATCTGGGGAGTATGGAGGATGCTCCAGAATTTCCCAGTTCCATCTGCGAAGTAAATTAACAACGGGGCAGCTATGTGAGAGCGAGCACCATCTTGAAGCACAATAGGATGAGAATTCAGGAGATTTGGACGTTTACGGCGCACAGCTGGTCGTAAATGGTGTTGCAGAAAGTAGGCCTACACCCTACAGTAACTGTAATGTGCACCATTCACATGATTTCCAACAGGAACTGAATGAATGACAAGGACACCATCAAAACCATAAGCAACAATGAACATGACTTTAAGTGGATTCTGTTCTTGCCGATGCTTTTTTTCGTCTAGGGGAATCATTTTGCCGCCACTCATTTGATTGTCTCTTCAATTTTGGTTGATAGCATCGAACGCAGGTTTCATATAAAGTTATGTATGATACGTCGAAGAAAACGCTCGTCTTCACCCCATAGCTTTCTAAGTGCAATCTCGCTGTTTCCATTCTCTGCCACATGTTTTCCTCTTTAAGATTCTGTGGAACCCACCGAGCTCAGATTTTCCTCATCTTTAACTTCTTCTTAATCCCTTACCGCATTCTGGGACAGATATGACACATACCGGTTTTATATTCATATAACTTATGATATAAGTTATAATATTTAAAACTGCATACTGGGACAGATATGGCACACTGTCAATAACTGGATTTGACCATATGTGATATCAGTTGAGAAAGATAGAGCTACTTAAATTATTTGAATATAAAATCGGTGTGTGCAAAACTGTCCTATGCGGTAAGGGGTTAAGTATATGAAGAATCGTACCAGGAGCTATTCCAACTTCGCTTGCTAGTTCAATACAAGTCCAACAACAGTGTACTTCCAGCAGTGCTCTTACAGCGTTCACATGCACATCATCACTTGCCGATTGCGGTCTGCCAGCTCCACGTTTTTTATGAACATCTTCCCTCCCGTTCCGAAATGCATGTGTCCACCAAGCCACGGTACGATATGATGAAGTCTCTCTATCAGAAACTTTCAGTAATGCTGTATGGCATTGTCGAGCATTCTTGCTAGGTTCGCCAATTGTTCGTAGCAATCCAATTGCATCGCTTGTACCTTTTCCTTTCCTGAAGCCAAATTGCTCTTCTTCCAACTGTTCTTCCATCTTAGAGTATAAACGTTGATTCAATATTCGCAGAAGAATTTTCGCCGAGTGCGATATCAGGCTGATAGCCCTGAACTCCTTACATTTCTTGACTTTATTTTTTTTTTTTCAGTATTGGCAGCAACATCGCCTCCGTAAAATCTTCAGGCCATTCGCCTTTCTCATATATTTCATTGCATAGTGATAGAATTTCGTTCTTGTCTACCCCCAAGCATTTTAATAACTCAATGGGGATTCAATCAACTCCTGTTGCTTTCCCATTCTTCATTTTCCTAAGCGCTAATTCAACTTCTTCTCTTAAAATCAGGGATGTAATGGCGATGGCACGCTCCGGCACTGTGTTCGAATGTGGAGCGGAGCTCCGGCACTGATTTGGAATTTTAAAATCTGTTTTGACATCACAATACTTTCCCAGCTAACGATATCTTAGTTAATGTCAGAATATTTAGTGATTATATTTTCTGTACTTCCTTTAGAAAACCGGAACAAGTTCGGAAGTAGAGGGTCGCGAGACCACTAGGATCGTAGACTGTGTGTGTGGTGAGAAATGGGGGAAGAATCAGTGACAGGACAACCACCAAATTAAACTTTAGTGCGCCTGCGCGAAATGATCACATTCCTAATTCACTTTCGGTTTTTATTGTATTTCGTTAGTTTTCGCGGCTTTGTACGATACAGGAGATTGTCTATGGTGTTACTTGCCGAAATGTGTTGTGTTTGTTTCCCAGTTATTTTACGAAGTGAATTTCAAACAGTTAATTTGCTGCCTATAACGTGACTAAAAAGACTGTTTGAAACTTTTGTTTTTGTCTATTGTCCTACAGTAAATATGGAACAAAATAAACATAGACAAAAAAACATTAACTTCTTTCTTTTTTCGTGCCATTGCTGTTACTAGTGGAGTTACAAAAGCTTCCTCTCCTGATATTGTTGAGATCTCAAACCTATCGCTTCTATTTGATGAACCTAGTAATTGAACTAGAGATGCTGTTATAAAAGATACAGTTCCAGTATGACTGCGAAGAATATTCAACGTCATAATGTTCAAAATAGTGAAAGCCAAAATGTCTGCCTGCAAAGTGAGTGGCGGAATGTATGGAATGAAGAAAATATGTGGTCAAGAAAAAAAAAAAAAAAAAAAGCTTATCCGTGGTTTGATTGTGAGCAATGTAAGCTAGGCTGTAAAGTGTGTCATGAAGTAACTACATTAGGTGCATTAAAAAAGGATGTATTTTTGTATCTAATGAATGACGCTCATATTCAGTAAATTACTACAGATCGAACAGTTCAGATCAGATCAGATCAGCTTAAATCACTATGAAAAAAATCGTTGAACACAAGAAATCCAATGCTCAAAATACAGCACAAAAAATTATTGATACGTCTGAAAAGCAATCAATTGAAAATGTTGGCGAATAAACGAGTGCAGCCCACCGTGAAGCAACAGAAGCGAAATTTATATCAGCTTATTACATTACGCAGAATGACCACTCTTATAGTGGCCATTTCGGTTTACTTGAGCTTCAGAAGCTAAATGGAGTAGGTATTGATTGGTGTTGTCTTGCATTCTCTTTACAGTCTTACTTTATGGCATTTCTTTCTTTATCTTTTTTTTTTTGCATCCAAACCTTCCCCCTTGCCCAAAGGTTAAAAAACATAAAGAGCTCCGGCACTGTAAAGTTTGGGACTGCAACCCTGCTTAAAATAGAAAATCCTTTTTCATCTTCTGATACGGTTCTTCGTCTTCTATGGCCAATTTATCTGGACAATTCCCTGTCTCACATAACTCTTCTACATATTTTGTCCATGTGTTCAGTATTTGTTATTTCATATCCTATTTCGTCTTCTATCAGCCACATGGATTTTCTGTTATGGTTGTGTTAATGATTGTCATAATTTTGATTCTGATTATTATAAAAACAAAATTCTGCACTGCAATATAACTTAATTCCATATTTCATAATTTGGGGAAAGTACAATTTAATTCTAAGCGACTCAATTTTTCTTCCTCTGACACATATCGTCAAGTAAGATGTACTGCCTGATAATAGGTATACTGTACATATCAGTCAGGACCTCAATCGGAGGTAATCTTTATGATTATGGTGTTAAATTAGTTATTATGTTGATAGTTAACGCATTCGTGGTTATGATTATGATTACAATTATTGCTATCAGGGTGAAGCTTATGGTCATGTTGGCGATTAAAACAGCGATCTCTTCCCTATCTCAGCATTCTGTGCAGCACAAAGCCCATGACTTGGGTCCTGTCACGCCATGGCTTACTTAGATTTCGCTTCTTATATTTTGTGTTTCAAGCACTGGATTCGTATTCAGTGGAAATAGGTTAGAACCATGATGGTACGTGTTAGTCAATACAATCACGTTGCACAGGAACTGCCGACTGCTGCAATATAGCCATCTCGCATGACGGAAAAATGTTCATTTTCGTCACGATGTTGTCAAATGTCTTCTTTTCTGAAGCGGGAAGCTCCCACAGGAACGTCACGTCCTTCTAGATTTCATGAAGCAATTATTACTTCCATAGAAATTTTGTGTAGTATTTGAATAAAACTGCTACTGATTTCTAAAGTACCTTTTAATTGTTTCTCTGTCCTTATTTACATTCTATAATCTCCATCATTTCACATAATAGTTATGGGAATATTGGATATATCGGTTACGTATATACATGAATAACAAATAGGCTTGTCCATCGTCAGTGGTGGGACATTTTTAGTCATGTTGGAGAAAATAATTGTTAAAATGAAGCTTTGTTTCGTACCACTTATTACACTGCAGTAATTATGCTGTATTATACTTAATTTTCATGTTCTGCACAATTATTAATTAATTCATTCATTCATTCATTCATAGTGTTTTGCCCAAAGGTAGGTCTTTCACTGCAAACCCAGTCTTTCCTATTTTCTGTCTTCCTATTAATCTCCGCATATGATCCATATATCTTAATGTCGTCTATCATTTGATATCTTCTTCTACACCGAACTCTTCTCCCGTTCACCATTCCTTCCAGTGCATCCTTCAGGAGGTAGTTTCTTCTCAACCAGTAACCCCAGCAAATTCCTTTTGCTCTTGCTGATCAGTTCCAGCATCATTCCTTCTTCACCCACGCTTTCCAACACATCTTCGTTTCTTATTCTGTCTGTCCACTTCATACGCTCCAACCTTCTCCATATCCACATTTCAAATGCTTCTAGTCGCTTCTCTTCACTTCGTCCTAATGTTCATGTTTCTGTCTCATACAATACCACACTCCACACAAAGCACTTCACTAGTATCTTCCTTAGTTCTTGCTTCAGAAGTTCGCGGAAGGTGCTCCTTTTTCTAGAAGCTCCCTTTGCCATTGCTATTCTCCTTTTGACTTTTTGGCAGCAGTTGATGTTACTGCTTATAGTACACCCAAGTATTTGAAGCTGTCTACTTGCTCTACTGCTTCATTTAGAATTCGCAAGTTTTCTTTCTTTACTTTTCTTCCTATGAACATTGTCTTCGTCTTAATTTCATTTATCTTCATTCCATACTGCTCACAGCTGTTATTTAGCTCCAGTAGCATGTCCCTTAGTATTGTCTCTTCTTCTGATAACAACGCCATATCATCAGTAAATCTTATACACTTTATTCTTCCTGCTACTATCACTCCTCCCATGTTCTGAAAATAGTTCTTCACTAAGTCTTCCAAATAGATGTTGAACAGGACAGGTAATGAAGAACATCCTTGTCGTACCCCTCTCCCTATTTCGCTTCTTTTGACATTTCTTTTCCTATCCTGACTTTGACTCGTTGTATCATATAAAGGTTACTATAGTGCATTAAATATGGCTTTATATACATGTCAGTGGTGTGACAAAATCTGGAACATTTAAATATAGAACATGCTTGTATTGTATTTCGTTCTTAAACTAAAGGATTATAGTAAACTACTTACTTACTGGCTTTTAAGGAACCCGGAGGTTCATTGCCGCCCTCACATAAGCCCGCCATTGGTCCCTATCCTGAGCAAGATTAATCCAGTCTCTATCATCATATTCCACCTCCCTCAAATCCATTTTAATATTATCTTCCCATCTACGTCTCGGCCTCCCCAACGGTCTATTTCCCTCCGGCCGCCCAACTAACACACTATATACATTTCTGGATTCGCCCATACGTGCTACATGCCCTGCCCATCTCAAACGTGTGGATTTAATGTTCCTAATTATGTCAGGTGAAGAATACAATGCGTGCAGTTCTGCGTTGTGTAACTTTCTCCATTCTCCTGTAACTTCATCCCTCTTAGCCCCAAATATTTTCCTAAGCACCTTATTATCAAACACCCTTAACCTATGTTCCTCTCTCAAAGTGAGAGTCCAAATGTAAAATGAAACATTATTACTGTACTTATTCTACCTCACTGAATAATTACTTTGTGAAAATATACAAAAATTCGAACAAGATTACATACCAAAGTGTCAGTGGTGTGACGTGAGTGGTGTGACTTGTCTTTTTTTTTTCACAATATGGTTACAAACGTTATAAATAAATAGAAAATTTATTTGCAGTTATTGAATATGTACCACCACAATTAATATGATCTTATACTCTTCACTTTAAATAAAGTTTGATTACAAAAGCATTCTTAGGTTATGTGCAGATACTTTGAACGCTTTCTCATGGATAAGCTACAAGTGTTAAAGAAAGTACATATTGTATTGTGTTACTTTAATTCGAGTAAAATACGCAATCATGGGTATTTCCTTAAATCCCCTGTTAATTTTTTTGCTTCGATCATATTCCTATTAAAATTATCTATATGTAGGCCTACGTTATCTGAGTTTAAATAAATAATTAATATTAATATGTACCGGTTATATAATTAATACCTGTTTTAAAGTAATATTACATTTTAAAATTTTAGAAAGAATGTATTCTACTACTTAAAGCGTTAAGTAAAGTGGTTTCTTACATTAGTACAATGAAAATTTAATTGTGTACTTCCTGCGATTCCATCTAATTACCTATAGAGTACAAACAAATCGCATTTTTCTACAGATTTTTCCAGTAGATAACACTTTTAAATTTTCAGAAGTTGCCCGCCATTGAAAAGTTTCATTTTGCTATAATTGATGGTAATAGAATAACACAGATTTTTATTTAAGTAAATAAATTGGTGGCTTAATTTCATTTCTACATTTACGCTAATTACAAAAACAAATTTTACGTTAACAAATATCACGAGAGAGCACTGGCGTAACTGATTTCATTCTTCGGTGGAAGCGTAATAAAAACAAGAGACTGGAAGACAAAATAAACCCGAGTGATTCCAAAAGCGGGAAGATCGGTCATTCCATAACCTTCAAAGAGCTCTCGTACCTTGAGGAGAAAAAAAAGTAATGTATTAGATTGAATCTAAGTAACATCTTCTGCGTTGGTCCACAATCGATACGAATCACGAGTCATTCTCAGAAGGCCTAGGACGCCTAAGTTATTGCCGTTCTTTTCTAGAATTAGATGTCCTTCTGGATTTCTTGGTCACATCAGTTTTAACCAGGTCGCGTCTATCTATTGCCTTTAGTACACGTAATAGTCTGAAATGGCTTTGAGACAAGATGGGTTAATGCATTTTTGTTGCATTTTACGTGCACTATTTTATGTGAAAGTCCATTGCTCAACATAACTTTGTTATGGATGTCATTTCTTCTATAAAAGAAAAAAAATACTCGGTTCTGTCTGTCGTATAACTTCTTCCAATAATGTCTATGTAATATTTCTTAGAATTTATGTGTTTATTAATTACAACAAGCTATATCCTTTTGGACAACCTTAAATTTAAAGGAGCTTCATTGTTATTATAATTGTTACTATTTCCTTTATTATTATTATTATTATTACTATTATTACTATTATTATTATTATTATTATTATTATTAGTGTATTATTAGTCTATTATTATTACTATTATATACTTTTACACAATTAACTTTAAGGTTCGTTAAATTGATCTCACTGAAGCAAATGAATAGTATATTATTAAGCAAAGCACTCCTTATATGCATAGTCTAATCATAAATTAAATCTCCGCCTATACTAAAATGACGGATGTTCCAAACATAAGTAAATGAAGACATTAAGTAAATAAATATCTTAGTGTCATTTTCAAACTTTCTATAAAAATGAGTCATAATTCATAATTAGACTTCGGATTTTAGGTAAAAACCTATTTTAATTCCTAAAAAATAATTCATAAAATTCTCCTCAAATATTAATTAAATATTAATTCATAAAAACTTGCAAGTACATGATTCATATAAAACTTTGCCTAAAATTCTTATTTTAATAGCACCTAAAAATGCCTATTTTGACGATAAAGCCTGTCTTGACCTATTAAATATGTTTTATCTCTAATAGGTAAAACACCCATTCTTATTTCTAATATTTGTATTTCAAATTCCAAATGTATTTCTCTGGTTCTGTTGGAAATAAAGTACGGGATAAACTGGAGCAATTTCTGCAGAGAAATGTAGGACTGAAGGACCTGCGTACTGCTTCAGATATCCTAGCAGCGAACAACACGGATTTACAATGTAACATTCCTGAGCAATTAGTGTCAAAATTGAATTACGCTCCTGTTACTTCAGTGGACGTGAATCGTTCATTTTCAGCATACAAATTTGTGTTCAGTGACAAACGACATGGCTTTTTAATTGCAAGTTTATATACTGAATTTATGTCTAAAACTTATTTTTCACTTTTAATTGTTTATTTTATGTATAACTAGTTACATATTTGTTGTTCTTGTACTTTTAGTAGTAGTGGTGGTAACGGTGTATAAGCATTTAAAATTATTAAATTCTAGAAGTGAATTCCTAATGATTTGGAATATGCTTTAAAGAAAACATTATTTTTTGTTAGAGCCTATTTTCAATTCTTTAGAGACTATTTTAGGCACCTAAAATTACATTTTAACGACCTAAAAATCCGTACCCTACTCATAATATACTCTACGTTGAAGCTATTGACATAAAATGACCCACAAACTATCAAAATCTATTAAATGGATAAAGGAATAAGTCTGGACTGTGATTCTTATTTCATGCCCTCGCATTGAACCAAAATGTAACACCAAAGCAGTTGTAAATCATAGCTCAAATTTTGGCTTAAGATTGTATAATAATTTTATTTCCATTTCTGTCTATAGTGATTGCACACAACGTGTTTTTGACTTAGTTCAAAATATATATTACAAAAATATTATATACCGAGTGTTTTAGACCACTCGTATCAGCCTTTTTTTCTCGAAAACTATAATATGATATTGGTTATTTGTAAAAAAAATTTGATCACCAAAACCTGTGTAAAGAATCGATTAGTGGTAGTACCATTTCCCGTAACAAACCGGGAGTATGGGTAACTGTGGTCAACTTTGAAATTTCAAATGATAACATGGGTCATTGAAGGTATCATTGGAAACTACTTTTAAAAAGAAACAACTTTTACTAAACTTTTTTCTAACTTTTATTGGTATCTTCTGAGAAATACTGTACATTGTTTATGTACGGACGCTCTTCATAGTACTGGCCACCCTACTCCATTATCTCCTGGCCTAGTTGCCTCATAAATGGTGTCTTCGTGGTATCACTTGTGAGGTTCAGACCTGTCTTCGGACAGTTGACTAAACAATGTGTTCAAAATGTCCGCCACCCTGTGCTAAACAACGTTCTGATCTCCTCCTAATATCCGTGATTGCACAAAGCACTTCAGTACATCTGAGAGACCCAAAGACTTCTCTGATTATTTGTTTCATGTCTTCTCTAGTTGTTGGACGCACCTGGTAGAACATGTCTTTAATTCTCCCCCACAAGAAGTTATTTGGAGCGAAGTCAGGAGATCGGACCAGCCAAGCTACTGGTCTTCCACGTCCAAGTCACCGTGGGGGAAATAACCGGTTAATAATTCGCTGAGCTCTACTTGAAAAGTGAGCCGGACAGCCGTCCTTCTGAAGCCACATCATTAATCGAAGTGCAAGGGGAATATCATGAAGCAACTAGTGCAAAATGTTTCGGAGGAAGCGTACAGAAATTATTGATGATTCTCATAGTTTTCTTCTGCAGTTTAAACACTTTGTTAATGTGAGTACTGTTCCCCCACTAAGATAGAGAGAGACCGCTCGGCACGGCAATTTTATTTAAGCAACTTCTGCGTCATCATTCCCATAGCGAGTGAAAGGGGGGAGAGGAACACTGCGACCAGCGAATAGGGATTATAAAGAATGGACACTGAGCGAATTTTCCTGTGTTTTGTTTCTCTGTGCGCCGGCGTTTAGTTCCACTTTAAAGCGCTAGAAGTTAGTGTAATCGAGCATACGCTAAGATAATAATTGAGTATAGAGTTGAGACGCAGGATCCAAACATCGCCTACCTTACTGGATAATCCAGTAACGCTTTGCTTCAAATAAATTCAAGTTAACAGCTTTTCCTTATTTCTCAGTGACAAACTAGTTGTAATAATAATTTTTTATATTTCAGATATAATAAATTATATTATAAAATAATATAATACATTATAAACTTATGTATCAAATTCGTTTAATATTTGTATATAATATAATATAAGTATATGGTTTTACTTCTCATAAGAGTTTTGTTTTTCCATTTTCAGCGCTATCAAATCATTGCATATTTTAATTGTTGTTGGGGTCAACGTCTCAACTCTCATTATAAAGGAACTCTAGAGTCTAGACATTACAGTTAATGATGGATTTATTATTTTATGGATCCAATTTATTTTATTTGAGTGCATAATGTACCTAGATGTATTAATTATATGTGTTATATTTCCGCTGTATCGACTGCTAGCTGGTGTGATGTCAGCGCCAACTCTAGGGAGAAAGCAGAATCTCACGCTCTAGCTGGCTTGAAGGTCATTGAAATCAGTCCGTCTACATCAAAGGTACCGACGCGAAGTGTCCATACTTAGTTACCTATACGCTGCTGCGACCTATTGCGCTAACCATCAGGCTAGGCGCATTCCCAAAAACCTACATCGGCTGACTGCACTAAGGCTCGCTGTGTACTCAGGTTTCGAACAGGCAACCCCACTCGTCCCTAGGCTAATCCCCTCTGTGTTTCGCCAGCCGGCTTTCGGGAAATGCTATGGAAGATGACGAAATGAAGAAATGTTGACGGAATGACATAGATACAAATTGTACTTAGTTTGGAGAAACGAGAGAACCCCGAGAAAAATCCCGATTGCGAGCTTGTCCGCAACAAGTGTTACTTTGGATTTTTCAATGAAAAGTCCCAGGTTTAACCAGGACTCGAACCCGGGCCACCTGCGTGACAGGCTGAAGGTCTAACCATTCAGCCACAGTAAGAGTAAATAATTATGTATTAAACTCCTGAGTAAAAAGATTTAATCCACATGGAAGTTAGTACACTCGGCATGCGTTTTATGTGCTGAAGATTACCGCTCGTGGATGAAATCCACTTTTACTCACTTGCGTAATACATATTATTTTGCGAACTTATTTAATTTTGTTTTAGTAATTCGTATTCTCGTCTTGTAAAACGCATTCACGAATCTCCTTGCTCTCTCTGAACCCAGTTCGAGAAGCACTGTCCTGAAGTCTGGTATTTCTAAGATCTTCGCATTATTGTACGTTGTAAAGCAATTATTTGACCCCAGAGCGTAGTACTGAAGTTGCTTCACAGTTCCCCATTGCTATGGGAACGTTAATTCTAATGTGCGGCTGTAGTGGTCCGCACTAAATTCCGGGTTTATTACCCGATTCACTTGTTTCCCTCTCGCGTACAGGGTTCAACGTTGTCAGGAATCCACGCAAACAATAATCAATCGTAAGAAATTCACAAACAAAGTATACGCAACAAGTACAGTATATTATATAAATATTTTTGTAGACATACTTAGGACTATCTTTATTTCTAAAAAAAAAAAAAAAAAAAAAAAAAACTTAAATTGAGTTCAAAGATAGGCTCACCTATGTAGGCCTGTTACATAAGTTTCATGCAGTGCATCATTTACTCATATTTATTTACTTGATAACTCTTATTTATTTATTTATTTATTTATTTATTTATTTATTTATTTATTTATTTATTTATTTATTTATTTATTTGTTGGTGTAGTACCGCTATATTCACTTTTGTTCGTCATTGTTTCATATTTTTTTTAAAAACCAAGATAACTTAATGTTTATTTCTAGAAAATCTCCCCTTTTTTCGTTTTTCTAGGGGTTTTCAAGTAGATTACGTACCAATACTTTTTTTTACTAAAAATAAAAATCCATACAGAAATAATTACTGCGATTAATTTCTTAACCATATTATTCCTGAAAGCTAAAATTGTCTTCAAATACTGTACAGTGTTTAATTGAACTTTAATATGGACAGATGTTTGTTCGTCGAATACAACGCCTTAAACTGAAGATCTTTTTTTTTTAGGATTTAGATAGACATAGACTACGTGTGGAATTAATTATTGAATTTCCTCTCGGCATACCACCACAGTCTAGTATATACAGTCGCGAAGTTCAATACGTAGTAAATATGCAAACATTAGATAGTTGCTCACCACTAGGATCGCTAATATCGCCTCATTACAGGCAATGCAAAATAGTACCGTCACAGTCTATTGTTTCTAGCACCCTCAAAACTCAAGCTTCGTGACTGTATATAGTAGACTGTGATACCACCAAGTTTTCTGGTGGCGTAAGTTCACGAGTCACGATACGCTGCCATCTATGGAGTAAGTTCTAAACTTTTCAAACATGTTATGCAAAGCGAAGTGTACAGAATTACTGCAACTTCCCAACCCTATCAGAAGGTCAGAAATGTTTAACGTACAAACGGTCTCATTCTATGATGCGTACTATGTACGTACAATTAACACTCGTGTAAGTGCTTAAACATTGTATTTAATTCTTAAATACTTCGTTAAGACATTCTTATGACCATTTAATATTATTCTTTTCACTGTTGTTGTTTAGTCAACTGTCCGAAGACAGGTTTCAACCTCATAAGTAACACCAATAAGGCATCACTCATGACGCAACTAGGCCAGGAGATAATGGAGTAGGGTGGGCAGTTCCTTTCCCCCTCCAATGCATATATCGCCGATTAGCTATATATTCCATTAATCAGACTTCAGATGCATACAAACAATTGCTTTTCCTCTGACACATATCGTCAAGTGAGATGTACTGCCTGATAATAGATATACATATCAGCCAGAACCTCATTCAGAGGTACTTTTCACGGTGTATTTCTTAAATATATTACCAGATATGTATCAGTTATACAGGGTGATTCAGAAGGAATAGTAAATATTTTTATGGTTGGTAACATGGACTGTTCTGAGTAGAAAAAAAAGTGAATATACAACTAGTGCAAGCCTAAAAAATTGTATGAAGGAATGATAAATGATTGCATGCAAAGGAATAATAATAATAATAATAATAATAATAATAATAATAATAATGTTTTATTTTCGCTGGCAGAGTTATGGCCATAAGGCCTTCTCTTCCACTCAACCAGCCTTAATCAATACAATACATAAATTTAAATTACAAATATTTACACTACACTTAAAAGGTTCTCCAGCAATATTCTTCACTACACATTTATTTAAATTTAGATAAATCTATAAGGTAAAGTAGTAACTTAATTTATGAGCTAATTTAATTCAATGAATTATAATTAATTTAATATTTGAGATAGCTAGTAAAATGATGAAAATTAATTTAATATAAGCTTACTAAGACTATGTTACAGCGAGAATATATATATTTCTATTTCTATAATGAGAATATTAATGTAATTGCCATTAGAGGTTTTGTAAATCTATTTAGAGAAATTAATGATAATAATAATAATAAGAATGGACAGATGTTAGTTTCATTATAAGTAACAAATATTAATCAGCAGGGAACGGATTTATATGGACTAAAAATATATGAAATATGTAAATATATATGTAGTTATTTTTACCAAAATATGGAATTAAATATGGATTTTTACCAAAATATGGAATTAAATATGGACTTAAAATTATAAAAAAATGACTATGTACGTTAAATATTGGTACATTTTAATCAAACTAAACAAAAAATATAATGGACGTACCTTATCTTCCAATGTAGTTTCAACAAAACACAATTTTTATTGTCTGTTACCATAACAATAGGTTACAAACATTTCTTTCAAGTGCTGAAAAGTGAATCTTCTTCTATTGTCTCTGAGGATAGATTTATACTGACTAAAAGAGCGTTCGACGTCACAAGAAGTAACTGGTACATAATTCAATTTCACAATGTCTGCTGGGGATAAGTCCAAGTTAATCTTCACTGTTGATTCACCACTCATCACAGCAACAACCTTTTGTAGTTCTTCATATCCAGGGTTTTTTGAAAGTACAGTGTCCACCTTAGCTCTTACTGCATCTGCAACTTTACCTCTACCACGATTCAGTTGTTCCACAGTACTATTTATAATTTCAAAACTTTCAGATAGTGAAAGGTGCCTATTTTGGAAACTTTTGAGCGTTTTTATGATGCATGAAAATGTATGCTGAATGTGAGCTAAGTCATTCTTCACACTTATGTCACAGATAACTGTTTTCGCAGTATCAATTGAGACTGCATCTTCAGAGTCCAATGCAAGGAGAACATTGTTAATAGAGTCTATATGTTCGGCATAATATTCAACTGCTTCTAGCCATGTACCCCATCTAGTTAAAATTGGCTTTGGTGGCAATGGAATTTCAGGGTACATTTCTTTCAACACGTTAACTCTACTGGGAGCTTTGAGAAATACTTTTTTCACTGATGAAATCAACAAATCTACTTTAGGGAAATTGTCTCTGACCACTTTTGCCACACGATGAAATGCATGCGCCACACAAGTAAAATGAGTCAATTTAGGATATACAACAGATAATGCTTGTCCAGCTTTGACCATATAAGGGGCAGCATCGCTAATAAAGAATAACACATTATCGTACATAATACCCTTTGGCCACAGGATACCCATAGCTTCGTTGAACAGTTTAACTATAGTTTTGTTATTGCACTTTTCTAGAACATCACAATGTAAAAGAATTCGTTCAGAATATTGTTCACTTAACAAACCGATAACTACATTACCAACAAGTCTACCTTCTTTGTCGGGAGTCTCATCAATGGAAACCCAAATTGAACTATCTTTAATTTCATCTCTTATCTTCTGTATTGTCTCATCGTAGATGGATGGAGCATACGTCTTCCTAAGTGTTGACTCATCCGGGATTGTATGTTGAGTATATTTTTCAAGGAATTCCCTGAAGACCTTATTCTTTAGTTTGTAGAGAGGAATATCAGCAGAGATGAGAGAACGGCACAGGTCGATGTTAAACTCAGATCTTACATTCGATGTTGTTGGTTGTGTTAAAAACAATTGTCTCTGCTTGGAATTTAGTTGTTTGTTGGCCTGATGTTTACTAGTTGTAATGTGTTGTTGCACCAGGAACTTTTGTGTAGATGATACTGCACACTGACACAAATTACAAAATAATATTTTATTGTCAGTTGATAAACCATCTTCTTTAAATTCTGAAATGTAACTTGTTAGTTTTGATTTTAAATTGACTGAATGACGTACTTTTGGCATATTTACCGTCTTTATAGTATGATTTACAAAACTGAACCTATGTGTACTCTGACTGGCATTTAACTGTTGAGCTGCACAACTGAAGTCTGTTAAAAATTTTAAATTAAATTAATACAGTTTTGTAACTTACTTTCCCATTGTTGATAGGACTGCTAATTTTCAAATAACTCTGATGTTAAAGGGATTACTGAACATGTGTTTAAATCTCTATTGTTGAAATGTATTTTTAAAAGTTAATGGAATTTTGTTTTGTTTTATTGTTAAACCTAATATAATATGGACTGTTTTATATGAAATATGGAAAATATATGGAAATTAACGAAAATATGTACTAAACTCTAAAATATGGAAAAATATGGAAAATAAAAGTAGGATTTTTCAACCCTACACATTGTGAAACATAAAGATAATGCAAAATATAAATTATATTAGCTTTATAAGTAAATATGTATTTACATATAAATCCTTTCCCTGTTAATCAGTAATTCATCTGTTAAGTAAGAATTTATGTAATTTTGACCTAAATGAAGTTATTGTCCAACAACCCCTTATATCACTCGGAATAGCATCTGTAATAGTAAATATTCAGGTTGGGGTGAAATCTTGGGGGTAGTACATGTTCCCGATGTTGATACAGGTGGGACTTAGCGCTCCAGGCCCCTGGGGCTTATCAGGCTACTTGTGTGTGGATGGGACCTGGCTCTTTCAGGGACTGAGGCAGGATGGCCCGCCAGTCAGCGTCGGCTGGCCAGGAAAAGCTTGGAGCTCGGAGCTCCTGCGGCTTATCAGGCTACTTGTCCGCGAATGAGACCTGGCTCTATCAGTGGCTAAAGCAGGATGGCCCACTTGTCAGCACCGGATTCACGAATGCCACTTAGGCCACCTGTTGGACTTAGATAATTATCGTTTATACAGTCCAGGGTGCACAATGGGCCAAAGCATTCCCAAGTGTATGAATGCATCCTGGGTTCATCCCTCAAAAAGCCAAACCAAGATGGAAATGCTGTAGCTGCTCATAGAGATTATCGTGGATGGTTTCCTGATCACAGACTACCCGAATCTATTACCAGGCAGTACATCTCACTTGATGATATGTCAGAGGAAGAACGATTTATTGCTTGTATACATCTGAATTCTGATTAATGTAATACCAGTATATGAGCCTATCAAATGCAAAACTCGCCTTATCCAGATAAAGTGATTTGTCAGAAAACAGGAAAAAAAGTTATGGATATGGACAGTTTTGCATTTGATAGTAGTTTTCTGAGCTCTATGGAAGAGGAATTAGACAAGATTTGCACAAACAGACTATATCAGTAGATAGAGGGCTGCAAGAAGTACAACATCCCATATGTAACTCATTTTTTTTTAATTTTGGATAAGACGAGTTTTGCAATTGATAGTCTCAATGTTACTATACTTCATTCCATAATGTCTGATAGGAGATGTAAACATTGCCGGCAGAGGAGAAAAGAAGTATAATTGCTATTCAACCAATGACAGAGATCTCATTCAATGCTTGGCTTGAAGTTGAGCGGAGGTAGAACGCTTCAGATCGCTCAACTTCAGCTCCACCTTATTTCGAATTTGCACATTTACCTTCCTTACTTTTCTTCCAATAACCATGGTCTTCGTATTGTTTGCATTTATCTTCATACATCCAGCTGTCATTTAGCTCCAGTAGCATATCCCTTAGTATCATCTCCTCGTCTGTTAACAACACCATATCATCAGCAAATTGTATGCACTTTACCAAATACACTCTAACAATAATACTGGAAACTTTTCCTGTTAGCATTGCAATCAGCTGCAAAAAGTGACTGTGCTGTCATCTAGCAGCTTGAAGTGCTAATACAATCCTTGTGGCGTGCTGGGTTATGTGAGGAAATGCGGAGACATGTGCATTTGATGTTAATAAGAAAATGCAAAGCAATAGTATAATTCGGAGTTGCTTTGTTCACAACATTTTTAATTAATAACAAGTTACAAAGTTATTAGAATAGAAATTAATTGGCACAATTCTCATATTTTCAAACGTATATGATTTAGTTGTAAATGACTTAGCAGCTTTCATACGTCACTTACCGGTGTTTCTTTTCCTAACTATATAGTTATCCATTTTATTTTTGAAGTAACAGTTTATTAGTACATTGAAATTATTTATCATTGTAAACGGAAATGTGAACAAGGGGCACTGCCATTTTAAATAGCTCTTTTTTACACCAGTTCTAGTTTTACAATGAACATTAAACGGAAATGTGAACAAGGGGCACTGCCATTTTAAATAGCTCTTTTTTTACACCACTTCTAGTTTTACAATGAACATTAAACAGAAATGTGAACAAGGGGCACTGCCATTTTAAATAACTCCTTTTTTACACCAGTTCTAGTTTTACAATGAACATTAAACGGAAATGTTAACAAGGGGCACTGCCATTTTAAATAGCTCTTTTTTTACACCAGTTCTAGTTTTACAATGAACATTACGGAAATGTGAACAAGGGGCACTGCCATTTTAAAGAGCTCTTTTTATACACCAGTTCTAGTTTTACAATGAACATTAAACGGAAATGTGAACAAGGAGCACTGCCATTTTAAATAGCTCTTTTTTTACACCAGTTCTAGTTTTACAATGAACATTAAACGGAAATGTGAACAAGGGGCACTGCCATTTTAAATAGCTCTTTTTTTACACCAGTTCTAGTTTTACAATGAACATTAAACGGAAATGTGAACAAGGGGCACTGCCATTTTAAATAGCTCTTTTTTTACACCACTTCTAGTTTTACAATGAACATTAAACGGAAATGTGAACAAGGGGCACTGCCATTTTAAATAGCTCTTTTTTTACACCAGTTCTAGTTTTACAATGAACATTAAACGGAAATGTGAACAAGGGGCACTGCCATTTTAAATAGCTCTTTTTTTACACCACTTCTAGTTTTACAATGAACATTAAACAGAAATGTGAACAAGGGGCACTGCCATTTTAAATAACTCCTTTTTTACACCAGTTCTAGTTTTACAATGAACATTAAACGGAAATGTTAACAAGGGGCACTGCCATTTTAAATAGCTCTTTTTTTACACCAGTTCTAGTTTTACAATGAACATTACGGAAATGTGAACAAGGGGCACTGCCATTTTAAAGAGCTCTTTTTATACACCAGTTCTAGTTTTACAATGAACATTAAACGGAAATGTGAACAAGGAGCACTGCCATTTTAAATAGCTCTTTTTTTACACCAGTTCTAGTTTTACAATGAACATTAAACGGAAATGTGAACAAGGGGCACTGCCATTTTAAATAGCTCTTTTTTACACCAGTTCTAGTTTTACAATGAACATTATTCGGAAATGTGAACAAGGGGCTCTGCCATTTTAAATAGCTTTTTTTTTTTACACCAGTTCTAGTTTTACAATGAACATTAAACGGAAATGTGAACAAGGGGCACTGCCATTTTAAATAGCTCCTTTTTTTTACATCACTTCTAGTTTTATAATGAACATTATTAATTAAATAAACATCAAAGCACAATTTTGTCTTAGGAGATAAATATTCTTAGCGAAAATCATTTTTGAATCTTTACAATTTTTTTTTTTTTTTTTTTTTTTGCGATGTATGTGTGTTACTTCATCATTTGGACTATATGAAGAAAAATTTCTTCGACAAATTTCGTGTTTCACTCAGCTATACACCCAACCTGCAGCATAAGTTCTGGCATTCTCTTGCAATAAGTTTCTTTCTTTATTTGTATGCTGTACATTTTTGCCATCATTAACAGTTTCATCCAAATAGGACTACAAAAATTCAGTTTAACTGCCTTTATATCTCCTTTCTTGAGTAAGAAATAACAAATGTCAACTTCACAGTCGTTTATTTCAGGAAAGCTTAGGAAATTATTCGTCCAATTCAAAGTTATTAATCCACCAATAACAATTTCTATATGAGCTACAGAAGAATAAGCAATTAAAGATTTTAAATTAGTCTGACGTATACAGATTAAATTAACAATTACACCACCAACTAATTTAATAGAAATTCAAATATAATTAAATACAGAAAAATTATAGTTGCCTAATTTTAGCTCTTTGAGCAGCCTGAAGTCACGTTGTTTCCATTTTTAGATTAAAAATTATGTTTTAGTGATGTATCTGATTTTGCAACTAAACTCCTCAGATGTATTAAAATGAAATACACCAGTAATATAAAATTAATAAAATAATATCCCAAGAAAAAATAAAGATGTAATCAAGCAATTATTCTGATTTTAAAATTCTCTACATTTTTTTTTCTTTTTAACTGCAAACGTTGTCACTTACTTACTTACAAATGACTTTTAACGAACCCGGAGGTTCATTGCCGCCCTCACATAAGCCCGCCATCAGTCCTTATCCTGTGCAAGATTAATCCAGTCTCTATCATCATATCCCACCTCCCTCAAATCCATTTTAATATTATCCTCCCATCTACGTCTCGGCCTCCTCAAAGGTCTTTTTCCCTCCAGCCTCCCAACTAACACTCTATATGCATTTCTGGATTCGCCCAGACGTGCTGCATGCCCTGTCCATCTCAAACGTCTGGATTTAATGTTTCTAATAATGTCAGGTGAAGAATACAATGCATGCAGTTCTGTGCTGTGTAACTTTCTCCATTCTCCTGTAACTTCATCCCTTTTAGCCCCAAATATTTTCCTAAGAACCTTATTCTCAAACACCCTTAATATCTGTTCCTCTCTCAAAGTGAGAGTCCAAGTTCCACAACCATATAGAACAACCGGTAATATAACTGTTTTATAAATTCTAACTTTCAGATTTTTGACAGCAGACTAGATGACAAAAGCTTCTCAACCGAATAATAACAGTCATTTCCCATATTTATTTGCAAACGTTGTCACTACAGTATATAATTATTTTATTTGACTCTTTTAAGACTTTTATGATTTTCTGACTCTCTGCTATTATTGTATTCTTTGGGGTGTTGCTCATGAGCATGAATCTTTAAGAAGGTTAATAAAATGTAAGAAAAAATTCAGGAAAATTTTATGGTATAGACGCACTTCATTCATATTTATTCATGACCAAAGCTATCTTTTATATGCAGTTAGAATAATCTTTTACCTTTTGGTGAAACTTTCTTAATTTCAAGCGACTAATATTCTAGCTGTTTAGAATATTTCTGTATAATACTGTAATTGTATGGATATCAGCAGATGTAAAACCAGTCACTTACACCAAATTTAGAAGTAGTACAAAGGCTATAACAATCTCATAGAAAGTTATATGACTTTACTTCCTCTCTGATGAAAACCACCTAAACGTCTATCACAAGAAGCTGATTTGAGTTTGCAATACTTGGATCAAGTGGAAAAAATGGTAACTACTAGACAACCATAGATTATACAGATAATTCCAGTAAATATTTAGTAAATGAAAATACTTTATTAGTCTTATCACACAATCCACTCATTCTGCACACAACTCGGGTTTGCATATTATAACGAATATAACAATACATACTTTCATTTGTATGAAGGAACCTTAACATCATTAAACAAGTGTACATAAATAGAATATAAAAATTATTACTTTTTTAGTCATTTCGTAATTTAAATTCTAGTTAACAAGAAATGGAAAGAAAAATATATTAGCAAGTTATGTATGTATAAAACTGTAATACAAGATTGTAAAGAAATAAAGGTGTTGCAAAACATGTGCAGATATAATATATTAAATCACATGATTGTGTAATGCTATGCAACACCTTTTAAAGCTATCTCCATTTTACACTGTCTTCTTTAAGAGAATACTGTTCATTGGCTAGTTTTATGCACGTAGTGATGTCTGTGAGACGCCAGCTGATGGACTAAGACCCCCTAAATATTTGCTGAATGCAGAATATAACACACCAGCACGCTCCACTTCATCAGCCCTGAAACAAAAATAACAGATTGTTATTCAAATCCTTAATTTCTGATAAACAAAGAAGCTGTTGGGACAGGCTTACGCTCGCTCCCATATTTTCTTATATCTTCCACCTTGTTCAGCAAAGGCCTTCAGATCTCATGATGCATGTCATGAAAAGACAAAGTAGAGAACTTAGTGGCAATAGGAACAACCAGCAACTGGTATCTTTTCAATTTGAGACAAAGATCTTTTATGCACTACAAATCTATGAGAAAAGACTCCTGGCTTAATTTACCTTTGAAAGTTAGTTATTCTTATGACTTTTATCGTATCATAAATCCTTTAAAAGAGTTTTAAGTCACAAACTTTGGATTCAATGATAAGCATAATTTTATTACTGAACCAAGAACAACTTGTTTTGCCAACATTTTTATCGCAAAACATTTAAGCGGAACCCTATACAGATAAAATTATTCCATTTTCTTTTAATACTATGACGTCATTTACTGTACATGGAAACTGAACTATAAGTTGTTTTCCACGCAGTCGTCTATCTATTTAATGTGTGATGTTTTACACACAAATCGTGCAGATATTGGGTTATGTATATTATCAAAGAAAATATACTACAGTACAATGTTAAAAAATTATATATTCATATCTGCCAACTTCAGAAATTGAAAATCTAGAGACATTTTTTCGTAGTGTGTATGGAGTCTGAATTATCTACACACTGAAACAATATATTACTAATTTCCAGGCGACGATGGAAAACAAAACATGCAAAAAAAAATTAATAAGGTATATAAACAATTGAATGCTCTTTCATATTTAAGTATAAAAATATGTTGCTGTTGTTTTCTAATACCAGGCATTTGACAATAAAGTAATTTGACCTCTTGCACTCCAATATTTTTCAAAGATATTATCATGGTCAGCCACTGAAGCACAGATTTTGAGGTGTTCCGAATCCATTGCTTGGTTTGAATTGCACAATGGGCAGTTAGGGAACTGATATATTCCAATTCTATGCAGGTATCTGGCCAAACAATCATGGCCTGTTGCCAATCTAAATGCAGCTACAGACGATTTGCGTGGTAAATCGGGAATTAACTGTGGATTTTGATGCAGGGAGTTCCATTTTTTTTCCTTGAGATTGTATTATCAAATTTTGTTTGTTGAAGTCTAAGTATGTAGATTTAATAAATCTTTTCACAGAGGAATACGTAGATTTAGTAACAGGTCTGTAAGTAGCAGTGCTGCCCTTCTTTGCTAAAGCATCCGCACTCTTGTTTCCCAGCATTCCACAATGGGATGGTATCCATTGGAATACAATTCTTTTATTGAGTGATATTAATTGAGAGAGCATTTTAGTTATTTCTGCTGTTTGAGATGAAGGTGTGTGTTTAGAGACTATTGATAGACTAGCTACTTTGGAGTCTGACAATATAACTGCATTTTTAAATTTATTGATGTGGCATAGAAGATTCCTAAGACTTTCACTTATTGCAATGATTTCTCCATCAAAACTTGTTGTTCCATATCCAAGAGATCTATAAAGTGAGAAGAGACAGCATGTAACACCTGCACCGGCACCTTGTTTTCTGGAGATCAAGGATCCGTCAGTGTATAAATGAAGCCAGTTTTGTGGAGATTACCTAATATTAATTATCTCTAAAGACAATTGTTTCATTATTTCAGTGTTTACTTCTGATTTCAGTATTTCTTCTGTTAAATTTAGATTATACTCTATATTTAATAGAGTTAAAGAGTTTGGTTTAATTTGTAAGTTTTCTTTTAAATTCGAGATATTGATTTTCTGTTTTAATTCTTGAACCATGGATATGAAACTTTTTTGAGTTTTTGATCTACAGAGAGGACTGTATGAATGCCAATTGTTTCCTGGTAATCTGATAAGTTTTTCCTATTGAATCATAAAAATATAGGGGTGTCATTTGAAATTTCAAAGTGAGGGAAGCTGGGGGTGGGGGTGAAATCTAAAATTCAATTAAGCCTGGTTTTAGACTTCCCCCTCAATATGTAAATTGATGTGTTTTTTTCTTTAAATTGAATTCAATTTAAATAAGTAGTTATTCATACTGGGAAGTTTTGAAATGAAAGACCTGTATATATAATTCCTAAGAAAACTTTGCTCAGTTGACCAAAAACCTTGCAGGATTTGTCCTGGATTGAACCCGGTCCTATTAAATAGTTGATAAGGCCTGTCCTCGCAACTTGCATAATACCTGACATTCTGTATCTCTCGTTCTCTCTGTGCTAGCAATGTCTGGAGTTTGTCGACCTCCCTGGTGTGCTCCTTCTCTCTGCTCGTCTGCACTGCTGTCAACTCAGTCACTGTCTTCTGAAGATCTTCCAGTTGCCTCTGCAGCTTCTCTGACTCCTGCTTCTTGGCTTCCAGTCGACTAGCACTCTCTGACAATTCAGCTCGAAGACGTTGTGCTGCCACCCGCTCTGTAGACAATTCCTGTAAGTATTGAATAATAATTATGCCTGTTATTATTCGGTTGAGACGCTTTTGTCATCTAGTCTGCTGTCAAAAAATCTGAAAGTTAGAATTTATAAAACAGTTATATTACCAGTTGTTCTGTATGGCTGTGAAACTTGGACTCTCACTTTGAGAGAGGAACAGAGATTGAGGGTTTTTGAGAATAAGGTTCTGAGGAAAATATTTGGGGCTAAAACGGATGAAGTTACAGGAGAATGGAGAAAGTTACACAACGCAGAGCTGCACGCATTATATCCTTCACCTGACATAATTAGGAAGATTAAATCCAGACGTTTGAGATGGGTAGGGCATGTAGCACGTATGGGCGAATCCAGAAATGCATATAGAGTGTTAGTTGGGACGCCAGAGGGGAAAAGACCTTTGGGGAGGCCGAGACGTAGATGGGAAGATAATACAAAAATGGATTTGAGGGAGGTGGGATATGATGATAGAGACTGGATTAATCTTGCTCAGGATAGGGACCAATGGCGGGCTTATGTAAGGGCGGCAATGAACCTCCGGGTTCCTTAAAAGCCAGTAAGTAAGTATCCAACAATAATTCTTATTATTAGCATTTGTGGTTTCTAGCATTTATAATTTTAAAATTTAGCATTTTGTAGCATTTATGATATTCAAATTTAATATATGATAGGATATTGATAGGAAATGCTAAATCAACAATAAGAAGTTATGAAATAATAAATTAAACGAATTTTGAGATAAAATCAAACTATAATTTACACTCATGATCAATTATTTCAAGGAAAAATTGTTCGGGGGCCAGTTATCGTTCCTGGGACCCTTCACTTAGCACACAAATGCTCTCCCAAACAATTTTCCCTTGAAATTATTCAAACCTGCTTTACAGGGAGCTGCTATCTAAAAGCCAGATTTGCATAATATATTCGTTACTGGAGGTACATTAACATCAAGCCACAATTTAAGTCACACAAAATTTGTGTGCACTCAAAGTTGGGTTCTCACATCTTGTCAGCCCATTTGAGTTGTGTGGATATAAAGGAAAAATTGTGACGATGTCGTGTATAGTTCCTGGGATAGCTCAGTCGGGAGAGCATTTGTGCGCTAAGCGAAGGGTCCCAGGATCGATACCCGGCCCCAGAACAATTTTTCCTTGAAATTATTCAAACCTGCTTTACAGGGAGCTACTACCTGAAAGCCAGATTTGCACTCATGATCAATGTTACATTCAGTTCAGGCATTGGAATTAACATTGTGTCTGTTTCGAATGTAACTTTTTTTCACACTAGATCTGTCACAATCACCTTACAATCTTTCAGCATCAACACTATTTGTTGAAGCCCATATACACTTCAAGACTGCAGAGATAAAGGAAAATAGCGTCAGTTTCAGTGTCATTAACATTTGAACACTGTCAATGTTTTTATCATTCCTGATGTTTGCATGTGGAAGGATTCAATTCTCTCTACAAATCCATCTGTTGTTACACTATAAAAAATGGCAACTTATATTTTTCATGCCTAGGAGTGACTTTCGATCAACCACGCTATTCTGCACTGCAATTTCTGGATTAAAGAGTTTGTCCATTTCCTGGAAGAAAATGTTTGTGTTGTTCATAACCATATGTGAATCAAGTTTTGCTGAACACTTTTGCATGACTTAAACCGTAACACAGTCTCATTTAGTCGGCATTTATCATTTATTTGTGATGTAAATCATCCACTGGCACACCTATCCAAATCCGCATGTAATACTGACAGGTAATCCCACAATTTATGTGCGTATGGATAAGATGATCCCTCTAGCATAGTAATCAATTTACAAATTTTTACTAAAATATTTGACACAAACTTGTTTTTAAGTTTGACCAAAGCAAACGTGTTCCTATCTCTACACATACTCAGCGCTGTTTGACAACTGCTATTCAGAGAATTCTCGCCAATGAAGAAATTGAAAGCCATTTTTCCGGCAGAAAATCACAAATTTATTAAAATGAACAATTTCTTTACAATTTATCATTTTATGTCGCAAAAACAAAACTACTCGTATATTGTATTTTCAACATTTTGCAGTTTGTTTCAAATTAAAAAGTACAAAATTGTCAATCTAGAACTTGTGAAATATGAAAATACTAAATGGCATATGTATTGCCCTCAAAAAAGAAATTTATGTAGACCAATTTACCGACAGAGTCATTGCCTACGGTACACCATAGGAGGCTGATCCACACTACACCTGCGATGTGCTGATTATGGAGATATGTTTGGATACCACAGGGGAACCGGAGCTCCCAGAGAAAACATAATCATTATTATTATTATTTCTTGTAGGTAATTTTTATGTTGTCATTTTTGTTAATTTATTATTATCATTATCAGTGCTGTCATTATTGTGATCAATGGATTTAATATGCCAAGCACTTGGAAACAAAGCCATTTTTGACTGGTTTTGATTTAATTAATAATCATTTTCAGTTTACGGTATGCACTTCGTATCCCTTATTACACTAAGAACACTATGAGCCTGTGTGATTTTTAAGTGACAGGTTCCCACTATGTATGAACTATGCATGGAACTTATTTTCCATTCAAAGTGTATCTTTTACTGGGGTGACAGTAGCAGTGGCAATATTTAATTTAATGATGTTTACAACTGTAATAGTTATTGAGTTTCAAAATTCAACAGGGTCAAGAAGTGATGGAAAATTTTGTCTGAAGTTCTTTATTGGGGACAGAGTTCTTTTAGATATTATAAATCTACGACATTAATCTATAGCTTTACTTCCTCAAGGCTGCCATATTAAGGATATTACCGCCCTTTAAAATCAATCATCCTAAGCCAGATTTCAATCCACAAACTTCAGATCCTATAGGTAACAATTAAGAATTCGTTATTTATTTCTCCTTCAAGAACATAAGAGCTATTCCATCTCAAATCGACCGAAATATAGAGAAAATTGACCTTACAATTTCTAAATACAATAAAACTTTTTTTGTACGTAGAGAACTGTGATACAATGCTTTGTGCAAAGTATGAGGCATCAGAACTTCATAGTATTTAAATTAAAAATATTTAAATTTATCGTATTTTCATAAAATTTGCAATTTTAAACTGTTGTAGCTCCGAAACCCTTTCACCCAATGATCAAAATCATGGTTTATTTTGATGCTGAGAAATTAAAGTTTATATTGACATATAAACAGATTTTCTTTTTTTTTATGGAAATGGAGAAATTTAGATTTTTCCTCATTAAGACGCCTTGCCAAGGAAAAAATATTTTAAAAATATATAGTTAGATTCCGCATTGAGAGTGCAAATAAACACATATTTTTTACTGATGGCACGTTGATAAGAAAGTATTGAAAATATCAAATAAAGAAAATAAATAGTATGCGCGTGAACTAACCAGCTGACTGTGAGGCGAGAGCTAGACGAAGTAAGCAAGGCCAGGAGACATAAACACGTGATATGTCGTCTAGCAGTCATGGCTGTGCTAGCTTTATCACAGGTTTTCATAAACACAGGAGTAAAATGACGCCCAATGCTCGCTTATCTTCAGCTCTCGGCCAGTGCGTGCGGTACTGCACTGTTCAAGTCTAGGCGTGTGAAAATAATTTATTTAATACCCTCGAAACTTATTGCTGTACCACTTAGCAAACAATGCCGAATCCCTCTTAATAATGCAAGGTTTTTCTCAATATTTTTTTACATTTTTACAAATTGGCAAAAAGCCTAAAAGTAAGTAAAATCAGATTATCTGTCTCTCTGTATACAATAAAAATAAGATTACTTCTTAACATAACCTACCAAATGTCAGCTTCAAAATGAGCTCTCGTTCAATGTTCTGCAGTAAATGGTTCCAGAGTTCTAAGCGCTGAAAGAGGCTTGTTTTTATAAAATACGCTAAATTTGTCGCTCAATAATACGAAAACCGTTTGACTTTCGATAGTATATTTTTTAAAATGCACTCTCCTCAGCACCTTGTATAAATAGGGAAAAAATTAGAGTATAAAAAAATGCGAGGTTTTTTACTGATCGATTTCATAATAGAATAGCCCATAAGCATATCACATACATTGTAGCGTCTAGGAAGAGCAGCCTACTCTATTAGTCTATTATGTTGGGCCAGTTGTTAGGGCTAAATATGTAAAGAAACCTGCCTCGTGGAGTTGGGAAAGCTTCCTCTGAGGTTCTCCCAGCTCAGCCACCAAAGAGCTGTTCTGCTGCTGCAGTTGGGTCATGGTGGAATGAGATAAAGCCAGTTGCTTCTCCAGGGATGTCTTCTCCTCTCGCAATGAGTTAATTTTCTCTTCATACTGAGCCATTCTTGCAATCTGTATAACACATGAATTACGACTAAGTAAATAATTTTACTAATTTATAAAAGTTAACAAGTGAGTGAGTGCACCAGTCAGTTAGTTAATCAGAGTCATATGACTTGGTTACGAGAGACGTTTTATATAATATTCTTATTGAATTTGATATTCCCAAGAAACTAGTTCGATTAATTAAATGTGTCTCAGTGAAATGTACAGCAGAGTCTGTACAGGCTGGTTTCTGTCAGATGCTTTTCCAATTCACTGTGGGCTAAAGCAAAGAGATGCACGATCACCTTTACTTTTTAACTTCGCTCTCGAATATGTCATTAGGAAAGTTCAGGATAACACAGAAAGTTTGGAATTGAACGGGTTACATCAGGTCTTTGTTTATGCGGATGACGTGAATATGTTAGGAGAAAATCCACAAACTATTAGGGAAAACACGGGAATTTTACTTGAAGCAAGTAACGAGACAGGTTTGGAAGTAAATCCCGAAAAGACACTATTAGGCTGTCACTCTAGCTTGCTAAACATTGGGTTCTTGTATTTCCCGGCCAGTGGGAAGCGATAGCTTATCAGCCAAGTGGGACCCCATCTCAGCTGCAGTGCCGATATATATGGATGACCCAGTACCTCTAATTGAGGTTCTGGCTGATATGTACATTTGAATGTATGTTTATATTGTTACTGTCTATTACACACCTCCCTGGATTTGGCTTGCTGTTGTGCGGATGCCAGGTCATCCTGCCACTGGATGCGCTCTCGGCTCAGCTGTGAACGCAGGTCAGCCATATTGCGCTCCATCTCCTCCTTACTCTGCTCCAATGTCCGCACTTGATTCTGATACTTGGCACGCACTAAGGTCAACTCTACCTCATGCTGACTCAGCTTCTCCTCACACTTCTTCTCAATCTGCACTAACAGCTCCTGGTTTATTTTCCGCTCCTCTTCTAGAGAATCTAGCAGATCAAAAGTTGCAAGACTTAAAATGGTGAAACAACTGAGGAGCAAACTTTCAAAACCAAACGAGTCCATTATCAGAAAATGCTACAAATATGTGTCTCTGTAATAAACAAAAACTTTTCTATGGTAGAATTTTATATGAATCTATAGTAAAACAACAATAATCTTTAACATTTCACCACATAAAATATTTTGTTCATTGCAGAGTTGTAGTTTTTAGGCATCTAAAGTGTATTTTCTGAAAGTGGACATTTCAAGTTTTGAAAGTTTGCTCCTCAGCTTTACTAATAAATATTTTTCCTTGATTGCAATTGTCTCTACTGCAACAGAATTTTATCTCCAACATTTACTCCCCCCTTTCCTCCACAGTGACAGGGCCATTAACTTTGCCAGTATTTGCCTCAACTTCGAAATATAACTCACAGATGTCTCTAGTGCCGAGAAGCATAGAACACTTAGTTCACAGAAACTATCCAGAGTGCACCACTGGAGTACTGTACCTGGAGAACCCTGTATTGCCTGGACCACAGCCTTGCCCAACACAAATTATAAATTTGACTTGGATTTGAACCTGGGACTCTAGCTTATAAGCCCAATGCGCTAGCTTGAACTGTCATGGTGGTTACCTTCAACAACATTACAGGCTCTTTTGGAATATAGTGCCTACGCAGAGTTGAGGAGATTATTATGGGAAAATAAGGGAATGAAGATAAAGAAAAAATTCGGGGAAGGACGAAGTGGGACTAATTGCTTGGTTTAACGGTAACAAACGTGACTCATGCTCCAAAGCTGTGGCAGAGCATAGGTTCGAGTTCCACTTGGACTGATAATCAGGTTGTCAGTGCTAGCATGCTGGACTTATGAGCCAGGGAGCCAGGTTTCAAACCTGGTCGATCCACCCTTAATAGAAGACCTAACATTCTAAATGTGCAAAGTGCCAATTTTTCAAATTTCATTTTATTCAATCTAGAGAGGAACATTCATATGAGAATATCATACTAAACTGTGATTGTCGTAACTCAACTGTAAGTGACTCATTCCTGCGCTAAAAGACGGTGTTGGAGGATTTCAACATGTATTTTTCAGTGTGTTTCTCATCAATATCTCAGAAATTTGTTTTGGCACTTAGCACATTTTAGAATATTAGGTCCTCAAGGAAGGAGAAAGAGCAATTGGCTCTGATTTCTTGTATACATACATTAACGACTGCAAGAAGTAAAGAAATGTAGAATTGAAAGTTTTAAATATGGTAAGTCTCTTTTTAAACCTTGATGTTTCTTGCGAACAGTTTTCAGCGTTTCATTTAGTTGTAAATTCTCAGCTGCCAGTCTTTTCATTTCTTCGAGTTGTGTTGAGACTTCAGTTTCCACTTGTTTTCTGCTGTTGATTTCTGCTGCAAGTTTGAATTCGTATTCCATTATCATTGATCGTATCTCTTCTTCCTTCTCTGCTAATTTCTATAAAAGAAGGGACTTTGTTATTATTATATCCAAAAAATGAAATTCAGACAACTGAAACAAATTTCAAGAAAAAATTGTTCCAGGCCACGTATCGAACCCTAGCGTGCCAACGCTCTACCAACCGAGTTATCCAGCAACTGTACCAGATTCCAGCTCAATTATTTCCCTTATATCCACATACCTCAAGTGGGATAACAGAACATCAGAGCCCAGCATTGAGTGCACACTTTTTGTGTGACTTAAATATGTGCGCTCAGCCAAAGGTCGCGGGTTCGATACCCGGCCTTGAAACAATTTGTCCTTGAAATTATTCAAGTCAGCTTTACAGGGAGCTAGCTATACCTGAAAGCGAGATTTGTATAACTGAAACAAATAGTCGTTGTTCCTGCAATAACTCCTATGTGCAAAATATAACATTTTTCAGTAGGAAGAAAAAACATATTTATTCATCCTATGGCAGCCGTACTTAGGAGACTGTAAATTCTTACATTTTCGAAACAAAGAAATATAATTACATATAGGAGATTTTATAATTTGCTGTATCACCATTTAAGTTATTTAATAGAGCAAAAATCTGAAAATCGATAAATATGTCACATAGGAGTTATTGCAGGAACGATGACGAAATGTTCAATAATAAATAAGGAAAGATTCCAGTAGAGGTTTTATAAACACACAGTATAGATAATATACACACAGATTGCCTTCTTTAAAATTAATTATACAGGGTGGAAAGGGACCAATGCACCAACACTTAAGAAGTGATTCTACATGTTAAATATAACAAAACTTTTATTATGCTTTTCCTTCGATGAAGCACCGTTAAGCAGGAAAAAAATAGTCTTTGCTCAATGTTTACAGTGCTCTATTGTGGTAATGGCCCAAGAGAAATGACTGATTGCTATACAAGCAGATAGGTAAAAACGATCTGAACATTAATGTCTTGAATCTTTTTTTGCAAATTACGCCGTTTAGCCATGAATTTAAATTGAATAATTTCGAAAATCGTTAAAATAAATCTTGCAACGCAGAGCACTGTGATGCGTCGCCAACTGAGTACAGCAGAGAGAGAGGGGAAGATAAGGAGTGCACGCTGCGCTTGCTAGAGTAGCCGTGCTGTTGCCAAATGCTTCATAGAAACATAACGATTTCCTCTAAAACAGTGAATGTTAGAGAAAAAACTTATTTACATTTTTAAAATCTCTCCACATAATCTATTACCAGCTTCATTTTGGTGAAGAGATGATCATCTTTCCTGTATATTTATTTTGTGTTGCCACAAATATCTTCTTCATTCTCTTTTAATGATTTCAGTTTACGTGGCTGATCATGTCTGGAGAATCTAATATGTGTTGAAAGCTTAGTATTCATTTGGAAATAGTGTCTGGGAAGACTGGATTATATAACATGCAACTGCTTATAAACTGCTGGGATACACTGTATTGCAATTTCTCATAACCCACAACGAAATACTGTTGTGTGTCCAAATCTGCCTGTCAGTTTTTCTTGGCACCACATTGAATGAAATAAATTGTGGCAGCAGTCTGTACATACAGAATGTAAACATACTGTACTTAGTGGAAGAAACTAATTTTTGCAGAAGTATCAATCATTGAAGCAGTACATTAAACATATTTAACATTATAGGCTCAATAGGGCTTCAGATATTTTATTAGAATGATTACTACTTATTTTGAAATATTATTTCATATCACTAGAGGGAGGGGGAGGGGAAAGGAATTAGGTTTACCAGTTACAGCAAGATGGAAGTACCGAACATTGCTGTTGGAATGGTTTCGTAAAAAAAGTGGCATGTATATTTCTGTTAAAAATCCATTATTACGGCAAATTGTTCCGGAAATAGCTTTAACGCTAAATAATTGACTTTTAAGGTACCTATACTGAAAGGTTGGATTGATAAATTCAGAAAATGTCATGGACTGAGTTATAATTTATAAAACCGTAAGTGCAAAGGCAAAAAGTGTTTATGTTCACTGATGATTCTATTATTCAGGGGCATCTCGTCCTTTGGGGCTTTCGGAGCCCATCCCCGCATGAAAATTTGCGTAATATATTATTTCAGATATTTACGAACAACTCTCAAATATAGAGGAAGTCTCGTTCTCTTTATAGTCAAGGTTTGGACTTCATCCACGCAGAGGAGATGCTATAGTCTTCTGTTGTAGAAGCGACAGATAAATTCTAGCCCGGAGATGCTAGATCCCCAACACAGACCTTATGAGGAGAGTATGACGTAGTTCCTGGTTTAGCGTGCATGGAGATGCTAGATCCTATAACACAGATGTTGCGAGTGAAAGCGCTGGGAGAGGGACGACTGTTGGGGTTCATTCAGTTCTGCCGCAGTCGTGTTCGTATCGCGGTAAAATAGTGTAATACAAGTGAAGGTAATGTAATTTTATGAGCAATAGTGAAATGACTTTTTAGTTTTAGTACCACTCATGACAAACTATAATCAAATAGCCCTGGATATATTGTAGGCTACGAGATGCCACTGCTATTATTGAATAGTTATCATTTCAGGCATTCCCAAATTATCAATACATACTTTACTCCATTTCCATTATGATTATGTTATAATTCCATTACAAGTTTTGGATTGTCCTTTTAAGATGATTTCCCTCACAAAAAGTTTATGTATTATGCTGGTTCCTTGGAAAAACGTCTTAAGTGGGAATCACTGTAATTCATCTAGTACAGACCGATTTAGTCCTGACAGCTCAGTGACGCGAAAGAGGGGAAGTAATAGGAGTAGTGGGGAGAGTTTGAGAGTAGAGATAAGGGCGAGCAGTCGGTAAAGGAATGCAGTACAGCTTAACTGTACTGGAAACACAAAGCTATACCACATGCGTGACATCCGATTGCTTTGACTGCAGGTGACAGACTAACCTCAACATCCCTTGGCATAACTTAATGGACTCACCTGACCCAGGTGCACATTGTTGGTGACTGTCAGGACTAAATAATCGTACTGTAAAACCATATTATCTCAGAATAGCATATGCAATAGTTGGAAGGGTCTCTATAATTAAAGAACGAGAAGCTACTTGTACCTTTTGGAACTCTTGCTTCTGTTTGTTTCCCTCCTCGACCAGCTGCTCATACATTTTGTCTTTGTCGTCGATTATGTTCTGGAGATTTTCCTTCTTCTCTTGCTGTTCCCTGAGGGTCTTATCCATGGTAGTTAGGCGGTCTTGTAACATGTTGATTGTTGAGGCCCGTTCTGATAACACACTTTCCAGTTGATTGACACGAGATTCACTGTCCCTAGAAATGTGACATACAGTTCAATTTATCATTATTAGCGATCCTATTCTGAGGCAAACAAAAATCTTAAATTCCCATATAAAAATTTGCTTAATTTTTGTATTATTTCACATTTAAAAAATACAACTGACTCTAATGCAAAATAGATTAGTATATATTCCTACAAAGACTAGGCCTAGAGGTCTGTATCAAGAAGGGAATCTTAAGCATCTTTGTATACTTTAACAATACTTATATTTTCTATCGGCACTTGCATGTTGTGTACAGAAATTTGTGTAACAGTCTCCCATCCTGTGTGTAAATAATATAAACTAAGGAGAACCACAAAATATTCAGGCTATTTCTACTTTATATTAAAAATTTATCATTAAACACTGATTTCAGCTTTCAATCTTACCCTTTCTGGATAGGAACTATTTATTGTTACTGAAGAAGGTACAGTTAGTACATAGGTACCGGTATTCCATTACTGATGCTATTGATATTGTGACAGCCGGGAATTGATCACCCGTTCCACAGAACGCAGGGCGCGCGAGAGAACACAGGTGGAACAGCGAAAGGGTAAGGAGGCCGCATCCGCGCAAGTCTGAAGGGGACGGACGTAAGGGGAACGTCTGCATGCCGAGAGGGGAAAGAAACTGACTGCAACGAACGTAAAGGAAGATTGGCCGGCGCAAAGCAAGAGGGGGAAGCTAGAAGTTTCGAAAAGTTACACGAGCTGATTGGTAACGAAACGTCTAGAAATCGAAAAGACGAGAACGTGTAATTTAGTAATAAATACAGGACGCGAAGAGAAGCCAGTTCAGTATTGGACAGCGAGTTCAGCTTGTGAATCAGCAGCGCCCAGGAGTCTAGGATTCAACACGCGAGTGAACTTGAGCAGCGTCCAGGCGGAAGCAACGAGTTGGAAATCTTGAGTTCGAGCGTAGTGGACCGCAGTTGGGGGACCTGAGTTCGAAGTTCAGTGGACTGTCTCTGAAGGTCTGGGGTTCGATATACTGTGAACTTGAGTGACTGAGCTGGAAGAACTAGCCAAGGCAAACGAACTGTGAACTGAGAACTGACAGTTTTGTGTTGTAAATAGTGCTTTGTGAACATTAGCTGAGATTAGGAGTACATTGTTGTTCTCAATAATCCACGTGAATTGTCATTGTCGTCTGTGGAGTGCAATAACGAATACTGTGTTGTTGTGTGGAGTGAAATACCCATTGTTGACGGAAGTGTTTTAAATTCAGTTATAGAAAGTCATTATTGTTGTGTGAATTAATAAAAGTAACATTATTGTGTTTGAATTAAAAGTCACAATATGTTAAATAAAATATGAAGGCTGTATAAATAACAGTGTGTTAGAAATTAATAAAACTTTATTAAATTATTAAACACTGATTTCAGCTTTCAATCTTGCCGTTTCCCCCTATTTACTATGCACTATCGTATGCTTATACATTCTCGTAGAAGATGTAGCAACACATTAATTGAATTTAATATTTGATTGTGTGTTTGAAATCAGTTCCATAATTTTTAATTAATTCTACCTTATAATCCAAAGTGACTGAATTTAATTAGTGTACCTTATAACTTCTCTAATCCTCATTTCGTTGCTTCTTGATAATTCTTGGACCTCACTTGTCCTTTCTTCTTCCAATCTTCTGAGATGTCTTTTCAAAAAATCTGTTTTCATTTCACAATCTTTCCGTAACCTTTCCTTCGAACTATTATGTTCAGCACACTGTTCTATATGGAAGGGCAATAAACAAAACAGTTAATTAACTCATATTTTAAATACAAGAGTACTTTTAAACTTCAAAGACTACCAGTAGATACCATTAAAGACAATTATATCAGACCTACAGTACAGAAGGAACAACAGAATGAGAAGTAATAGAGTAGCCTAAACTAAAATATTCATAGATGACCTGGATCACAACAGTCTTCTCTGTCACAAATCCCTGAAGAATTATCAGTATTCAACACAATTTCTCACGTTATTTGTCATGAAAGAAGGGAAAAAAGAAAGCATTTAGAAACTTTCACGTGATGTTTGGTACTTGCCAATTTATTATAAATTGACTGAAGAGATAGATAATTAATCACTTTCAGTCATCTGAAGATCCTCTTATATACTTACTTATGGCTTTTAAGGAACCCTGACGTTCATTGCCCCCTCAAATAAGTCCGCCATCGGTCCCTATCCTGAGCAAGATTAATCCAGACCATCATATCCCACCTCCCTCAAATCCATTTTTATATTATTCTCTCATCTATGTCTCGGGCTCCCCAAAGGTCTTATTTCCTCCGGCCTCCCAACTAACACTCTATATGCATTTCTGGATTCGCCCATACATGCTACATACCCTGCCCATCTCAAACGTCTGGATTTAATGTTCCTAATTATGTCAGGTGAAGAATACAATGCGTGCAGTTCTGTGTTGTGTAACTTTCTCCATTCTCCTGTAACTTCATCCCTCTTAGCCCCAAACATTTTCCTAAGAACCTTATTCTCAAACACCTTTAATCTCTGTTCCTCTCTCAAAGTGAGAGTCTTCTTATATATGAAATTCAATTAATGAAATAATATGTTGGCATCCTTTCACTTACAATCAGTAACAATCTATAATTTGGCCCAAAAACTCCTGAGTATGATCTTTACAAATAATTTTTAAACTAAATAACTGTTAATAAAATTCTGATAAACTATAGTTGTACACAATATTATGCAAATTGTTATCACTTATTTTTTTAATCCGCATACATTTTATTTTTTTAATCGTAATAACTGCTTACATGTCACACCAAGAGCAAAACTTTCGTTACAAGAACAGTGTGAGGGTCTGTTACTGAAATGAAAAAAATTTCCAGAGAACTTATTAACTCTTAATATTATGTCAGTCAGATCACGAAAAAAAAAGTGAGTATGATATTTTGGAAATTTTTATTTCTCTTCCTGTTGCCACAAGGACTAAATCGATAGTTTTACCACAGGATATATTAAGACTATTACGTTGGTAGACGTACTTACCAATTGACCTCACCAATTCGTCAGACATGCAGTTTCCAGTCAATTTGATTTTTGTTACAGTTTCATTAATCTGCATCGCTTCATGTAAAAAATTCCCACCCTTCCACTGCAGATTGTTCCACCTGAGATCTGAAATATAAAATTTCAAATATCATCTAACATATAGTTCCTCATGTATTCAGTTTGTCGACAATTAGGCCTCTTCAAGACTTGATACATTATTGTAGTGAATTAAAACAAAATTACAAATAAATGTACAGAATAAATGTTCGCACATATAATATTAATTTTCGGGTTAAAATGCGCACATAAACCGGATGACTGAAGACATGGATTAACTATATATATATATATATATATATATATATATATATATATATATATATATATATACAGGGTGTTTCAAAAATACGGGGCATAATTTCAGTTATGTATTTCCCACATGTAGACAATCAAAATAGCTCATTACAACATGTGTCCGGAAATGCTTCATTTCCGAGTTATGGCCTTCACAACATTGAAATTCACCAGAATGTTTTTCTTTCCGCAGGTCGTTGTCATTACAGAAGATGTTCAAAATGTCCACCTCCTGCTTGAATATAGACCTCACATCGATGTCTCATTGACCTGCAAACACGATCCCAAACTCCAGGAGTATTGCGTATGTCCTCAGAACATGCCACAATTCTATTCCGAAGGGATTCCAAATCAGGCACCGGAGACGAATAAACCAATGATTTTAAATGGCCCCACAAGTAGAAATCGAGAGGGTTCAGATCAGGTGAGCGTGGAGGCCAAGCAATTGGGCCACCTCTACCTATCCATCGATCAGCAAACCTTTGATCCAAGTACCGGCGAGCCGTACGACTGAAGTGTGCAGGAGCGCCATCATGCAAGAAGTGAATGTGTTGACGATTGATCAGTGGAGTGTCTTCTAAAACATGAGGTATGATGTTTTCCAGGAAGTTTGTGTACGCCTGCCCCGTAAGTCTGTTTACAAGTACATGGAGTCCAACTAATCGATCACCAATGATACCGGCCCACATGTTGAGGGAGAACCGCACCTGGTGATGAGATGGAACAGTTGCACGTGGGTTTTCATACGCCCATACATGCTGATTGTGGAAATTTGTTATGCCATCTCGTGTGAACTGTGCTTCATCTGTAAATAATACTAAGGCAGGAAAGTTCGGATTTACACCACACTGCTGCAAGAACCACTGACAGAACCTAACTCGTGCAGAGTAATCTGCTGGTGACAGGGCCTGTACACGTTGCAAATGATAAGGATACAATTGATACTCTTTCAACAGTCTCCACACAGTCGTATGAGGAACATTGACTTGCAATGCTACCCTTCGTGTGCTGATAGAAGGAGTCATGTTCACAGCCTCCAGAATCTTCTCCTGTACTTCTGGAGTTGTAGATCTTGGTCGTTCCCGTCCCAAACCAAGAGAGTTAAATTTTCCATACTCGCACAGACGGTAATGGAGACATACAGATGTCTTCCGATCTGGACATTGTCACTGTGGGTACCTCTCCTGGTACAAACGACGAGCCAGCGCAGCATTGCCGTCCGCCTTACCTACATGAAATGTATCTCTGGCAACTCTTGATTTGAATACATGTCGCACAGTCTAACACCTACACAACACTGAATGTAACCTTCACCTCGGAATAAATTGTCAGAGTACCCTCTTAATGTCTCCTTTGACAGCAACGACCTGCGGAAAGAAAAACGTTCCTGTGAATTTCAATGTTGTGAAGGCCATAACTCGGAAATAAAGCATTTCCGGAGACATGTTGTAATGAACTATTTTGATTGTCTACATGTGGGAAATACATACCTGAAATTATGCCCCGTATTTTTTAAACACCCTGTGTGTATATATATATATATATATATATATATATATATATATATATATATATATATATATATATATAATATTTTCATATAGGAACCCTAGTGTTTTTTTTTCTAGAGGAAAAAGTGGTGCAATTCTGTGTAGAATTTATTGGAGCAAACGGAGAGATAATTACTGCCCAGTGTATGGGGAATTCAAGGCCTAAACGGTGTTAAATAAAACTCATATTAAAATATAAGTAACCCTTATTTATTTTCTTATTTTAATACACCTTTCAGAAGGAATACAAATTATATCCATGTCAGTATAAATTGACTCAGCTTGGGTTAACAAATTAATAAATTGGTTTTCAACAAAGGCATTTACCAAACTACATACCGAACCCAGAGTATTAGAAAATTTTTCAAAGCTTAGTCATTTCTTCAGTATTTTTATTTTTCCTGTTATCCTCTTCCCTTGTGACGTCTATTGCAGCATGACTGCCTTTTAGCAACCAAGATTTAACACAATTGTTCGGGTTGAAGTTGATCAAAGGAAACCCAACAATTACAATAAGAAGCAGGTTCCTCATGGTGTTGAGTAGCAGGAATAATCTCAGTGGAGAATCAATGAAATTGAGTTGGGAAAAGCCTCACAATATATTGGCGGCGTGAAATTCGAACATTTCTCGGTTCTCTGATGGAAAATATAACAAGAAAATGTGGATAGACTGCATCGGCGAGACAGCTCCAAGTTTTATGTTAAGTACGTCACTGATAAAATTGATGTTAAGATAAACATCAGCAGTGATATCTCTTCTTTCCAGATGCTCTGAAAACTCGATATATCTTCGTTGTGCTGGGACTTCTGGGAGTAGCCATCTTGTTTGCAATAAGAGTAAACATGCTCTATCATTTGCTGCTCATTGCTTAGGGTGCGGCAGTGGGATATGACGGTTTTTATAGCCCTGTTGTGGGACACTCAGGACGAATTAAAAGAAAACACATAAACTGGAAGTAATCTAATACCAGTGGCGGCTCGTGAACTTGTGGATTGGAGACACTGCAGTAGATTTTGGTAGGCCTATATATAAATTTCACTTCAATCTTCTCCACAAGGGAAAGTTGAGAAAAATTAATATTCTGTAATTCACACACACTCATGCTTGCACATTTGCACTGGTTAAGTTACGGTACGGTACTAAGATGTCACACCAAAGCAACACTCGGATATACTGATGGTCAACAATTTTCTAAAACTGGAAAGAGGTCTCTTTCGTATTTTACATGCTATATCAAAAGGATTCTACTCGCGCAAACATTTTGAGTTAAGGAGGCTGGATATATAATAAGGCAAAAGAGGATATTAATTTCGTTATATTAACTCGATAAGATTCTACAACAATAAGTATGTGTGAAGAGAAAATAAAAATGTTGTCATTAAGTTTCAAGGGAATAGAGAATCCATTTGACGCAGCATTACAATAGCTGTGTGGGAGGGGAGGAAAGATCTTCCCTTGTAGCCTGGCTCTGCAAGCCACTGCAGTGAAATATGGGTTTTAAACAGCGGCAGTTTCCCTCTGCTTCCCTTCACCTCTCTACCCCCTGACCTAGCAAGACACACTCTCTATGAGCTGTCCCACCCTGCAGATCCCAGGACAACTTTGAATGCAGTGTCAATTCCAATACAGTCAATGCGCAAAAATATAATGCATCAGATAATAGTACATATTCCCGGCCAGATGAAATATAAAGCAATTTACTCAAGAAAAGCTATAAAAAATTATTCTACAAATTAAAATTAAAATTATTTTTATTTTCTTGACAAAGCAGGGAGTGCTGCAGCTCCGCAGCTCTTATGGGCGAGCCGCCCCTGTCTAGTACAATGCAATTTATTAATGTCTGATTACTTTTTAAAAACTACATTTTGTGAGTAGCCTCTACAGCAACGAATACATTCCTGCAATCTGCTATGAAAGTTCTGCATAACTTGCCCCAACAAAACAGGTTCAATCAATCAATCATTCAATCTTCTTAGTGTATCCAGCTGTTTGCTGACAACATAAAGTCCACTATAGTCCACTGTAGTCTAGTCAGTTGTTGTTTTACACGAGAAATGAGGGGTATTTTGATCCGTCTTCATTATAGATGCTTGTTGCTAGTAGCCAAAGTTGGAAGGTTCGATGGCACTAATTTCGTTCCTTATGTTTTGTTTCAGCTGGATTACGGTGCGAGGCTTGTTGCTTTACACCCTACTTTTGAGATAACCCCAGAGGAAATAATCAGCTGCAGTCAGGTCAGGAGATCTTGGCGGCCAGCCAATGTCTCCAGATCGTGAAATTGTTCGTTCTGAAAATATGTTTGCAGACAGTTCACTGAACCATTAGCAGTGTGTGCTGATTGCTTCCTATGAGATTATCTCTAAAGTATTTATTTATTTATTCTGGTAGAGTTAAGGCCATAAGGCCTTCTCTTCCACACTACCAGAAGTACAATACATAATAAAACAATGACAAAAATACGAAATCATACTTAAAAATAAAAATAATTTTCATGAACATTAACAAGCTTACATGGGCTATAATGAAATATTAACTAAACATGATACATAATTAAGTTATTTATAATTCATATCCTAATTATACTTTATAATAGGCCTAAATGACAATTTATATACACACAGAGTAATCTATAAAAAATCGGCTAACACAAATCAATTTCATGTAAAAGTATGTAGTTCTTAATTCTTAATTTTAATTAATTAACCGTTCAGCAATCCCTGACATGACGAGGAAAGGAGTTCCATAGGTGACAAACTGACACTGTGAAAGAGGATGAATAGAAAGAGGTACGATGATGGGGAATGGATAATAAGGCCTGATGTTGATTCTGTAACGTTGTAAGATATTTAAAGCGAGTTCTCAGATATTTTGGAGTAGAAGTGAATAATATTATAAACAGAAGAGATAAAGAATGTGCTATTCTATGTTCCTTTAGGCGGACCCAAGAAAGAACTTCAAAAGATGGCGATATGTGGTCAAATTTACGAGTATTGCAGATGAAGCGGACATACACATTATGAACATGTTGTAGTCTTTCAACTAAATTGATGGTTATATTTGTCAAGAGAGAATCGCAGTAATCAAAATGGGGCATCACTAGCGATTGAATAATGTAGCGTGTGTATTGAAAAGTAAAAATAACAAAAAGAAAAATCTGACTTCTCAGTAGAAATGGCTGCCCTTACTGGTAGTTTGCAATATAACTATTTCATATATGAGAAAAATAGTGACATTACAGATGGTCAAGCTACCAAAATAAAAGATAAAATAATAAACTTACCGAGAGTCCTGAGACAAGTATTACGTTTTAAAGCACTGGAAAGACATTGGCCAGCTTCAGGAGGAAGCTGATTGTTCTTCATGTCTAGAACTTCTAATGTACTATTTGTTGCTAAGCCTTCACACAACTGTGAAAATGCGTCAATGAAGACACCTGTGCTATTCCATTCCAGTGATAACCTAAAACATATAATTCATATTTTTGAAGATTTTAAATCTTTAAGTGGCGGTGGCGGTGGCAGTGGTGTCTGGGATAAAAAAAATATTATATAGAGCTTCTTTGGCACATTACTCATACAAGGAGACACTTGTGTGGAGATGATCAATTATGTATCTATCACTAGATCAAAAAAAATAAAATACACTATATCATTTAATTATTATATACATGGTAATTCGCGAGATATGACTCACACTTTAGGTATTAATTCTGTAGGTAATTTTAAGCAAAAATTAGCATATGAACATGGGTCCAATTATTAGCTTTTTATTTATTTGTAAAAATCGATATTCTTGTTTGTGTCTTAATGCAGTGAAATCTGCACTTCTCTCGTGCAATAGCAGCTAACCTCTGTACCAAACAACAATTACAAACAGAAGAACAATAAAATTACATACCCATATTGTGAACGTTGCTGCACTCATCAACTCTACTAAGCTATGAAATCCTATGCATGATTCACGTTCGTGTGACGAAGTGTGTTAACGTGAAAGAAGGATTTGAAAATCTGCTTTCAAACTGCTTTAATTCTGCTTGCAACAGCTTCTACTTCCTTAGAATTCGAACAGCTGTAATTAGTTCCTTTTAATATTGACCATCATTAGACCTATGTTCATATGACAATTTTTGCTCAAAATGAGCATTAGAACTGATTCTAAAGCACGGGGTCATACTTCGTGAATCAGCCTGTATATTTATAGTATTTATAAAAGGTTTTTATTGCATTTATTTTCAGTTTTCTTGTAGGTTTGATAGTATTTATTTGTTTATACGTTGACCTATGTACGGATGGCTGTTTTCTATAAAAATGTAATTTCTAAACTTATAATTCCTTTTCATCTAGGCTTTTATTATCCAGGCTTTGCTTCTGTCTGGTTATAGGCAGTGAGGGAAGTGAGATGGTATGCGCCGGTATGGTATACCGTCACTGGTTTCTATGACCAGAAAACATACCGTTAGTGAAAAATGACATACCATCGTTGAAAAAAAATGTTTCACAAAAATTTGTTTATACATTTCTTCACAGCAAAGAGTATCATCTATTTGCTTCGTAGGAGGTCTAAACCACAGCCTTCTGGAACTGTATTCAATGGAATGCTTACAACAGTAGTATTTCAAGTATAGAAAGCTGTGGTCTGCAGCTTGTGGTGGTCATTGTTGCCAATTTAGTGACTGTGTCATTTTTGTATTGCACTTTTTATGAATAATTAAGTAAGGCATTTTGAAGCTTTAACATAATTTTAAATGATGTCTCAATAGACATTGCAAAATAATGTAGTAAATAACTGAAGTAACTTAAAATTATTTTATTAAGAAATTTAATGTGTTGTCCAAGTTTCAAAGATTCGTGTTATTGACTGCACGAAACAATTTATTGTGTACATCATGTATGTGTATGTTGCCTTTTTTAAATCGAGGTATGCCAGGAGAAAATCTTGGGGTAGCATACCGCCTCTGGTTTTTTTCCCACTTCCCTCACTGGTTATAGGTACTTGAAGTGTTATTTTCGAATGTTTTTTGCATAGCTGGATTTTTAAATGTTATTTATTATCCTTGTTTGAAAAATTGGTTAATGTGGATTTCATAATTTTATTGTCGTCATCCTCGTCGTCGTCGTCATCAACATCTATTACAGTGCATAAATTAAGATCATGCAAAAAAATTTGGTAATTGCTCTATTAATCAATAAAGATATCTTTCGAAAATATTACATTTTTCATGCTATGTTTTGATGTCCTCTGGCATTACAATACAGATAAATGTAGTTATTTTCTATTAGCAGTCGTGGACAGCCAATAAGGGGTGGTTCTCCAGCTTTGGGGTTGGGCGAAGGGTTAACAACCCATCACTGTAAAAAACAGCTTGTTACGAAATCTTACAATAAGCCTTTGTAAGTAAGCAAAGAGTAAACCCACAACAACAATTACATAAGAACCAATTAATATAACCCAGTAAGAAATCTGTTATATTTTAGTACAGTATCTGACAAAACAAACAATATAGGCCTACTGAAATTATCGCTCATCTGCTGTCCATGTTTCCCCAGCAATCAAGTATTTATTTACAGTATTTTATATGATAGTTTCACATATTTATTGTATATTCAGTATTGGGGTTAGTGCTGTAATTATGGTTCTCACAACAAATGTGAAGGTGTTTATCATCAAGCATTATTTCCGGTCATATGGAGTGGGGTGTCAGAATGGACCGAGCTTGCACCATGTTAAAGAGCAGTAACAGGAGCAATTTAACAATGTGGTACCAAACAACACAAAGTGTGAGCTGTCATCAAGAAGTTCCGTCGTATGAGATCAGTCTTATGTTACCTTGCACGTTATAATGACTTATCTTGATTTTCAGAGTATGTTTATAATTTCAATATTGTTTGTTTTGCCACAAACTGTATAATATACAAAATTAGTGACAATGTAGGACCTTTTCAGAACACAGTTCTGTCTCAGCAAGGCACCCAGGTTTGCAACATTGTTTGCCTGCATGGCATTTCCCCTCAGATCTAGTGACTCGATGCTGCAGTCATGACTGAGCGATGCAAGTAGTGATGTCATGCCCCGTGGTGGAATTAAGCAGTCGCTCAATTTCAATGTCTTGATGTTCATAGAAGAACTGATTATTCTGGCCAATGTCTCCCACGTCCATGATGACAAAGTTTTCCTTGACAGGTCCAGTTCTCCAGTCTCGCTGAAAAAGTAACTTTTGGTGAAATAACTCAACTTTCTAGAGCTTCAGTAAGGATCACTGCACATCGACTAATCTTTTTTGATTTCACTTGACCTTTAATGGTTTGTCGAAACTTACTAGTAGGCCTACAAAAAATATATCAGATATGAATTTTTTATCCTGTGTAGTTTTAAATTTATTTATAAAAGTTCGGACACAAAAAAGTGTGTAAACATAAAAAGCCAGTTTTGTCATATTACTATGATTCTGTTATACTGCTCTGTCTTTGTGGCAGCCTGTTAATATAGGGAGCTGTTATCGTTTAGATAAATAAATAAATAGTACAAAAAAAAAACACTTCGTTCAGACTTTTATTTATTTATTCATTCACACGTTTATATATATTAATCCACTAACAATAAATACACTCAGTCTTAATAAAACAGTAATAAGTAGGCCTTACCTACAGGAAAATTCAAGGATATTATTAGCCAAATAAATAAAGTTTATAATAAGATGACCTATCATCATTTATATTAAAGAATTTCAAAGGGAGCTTTACCTGAGAGCCAGATTTGCATAATCTGTGGCCGGGAGGAAAAAGGTCTTTTGTGAAAATGAGATTTTTATATATTCTGAAAGCGGAAACAATTCTACAATCTGGTAAAACAGTTAAAGTCAAATAAGACTCCTAACTGGATTTAGAGCATTATCAAATGTCCTAAGTACTTTTTGAGTCGAGCACACACAGAATAAAGGACTTAAGAATATTTAATACGGTACTTTATTCCTTACAAACATCATATATTTACTTTCCATGTTTCCCTATTAAAAAGTCTAACGTGTTTTTTATTTTTACTATCTGACCTTTCAAGGCTTGCCTATAGACACAGAATAACACACAATTTACAATACTGGTTGTACATGAATGAGCACATGAAAAAAAATATATATAGATAAAAATTTAATATAAAAATACAGATTTTCAATCACAAATATATAATTAAACAATTATGTGGAGTGTTTACCATATAGGTGATTTTTTAAGATGGCAACTGAGTATTTAATTATGTTTTGGACAATTAATATCGTTGCCTAGTTTATATTTCCCTTTCCACGTCACAAAAAATTTAGGGACTGTTCCTCAGGACTCCAACAGCAGACCTGTCACTGTGATACTCTGGACGTTGTATTTGTTACGGAAGTAAGGTATTCTTGACTCGTATATTTGTATTTTAGCTATTTTATCACATACTGATGCCCTTTTCCTTTTAAAACTTTAAGCACTAGGTAAACAGTCCTATATTGTTTAAGACCTATTTTGCATTCCTAATAATTTACATTTCTCATTTATTTTGACATGAAAAAGGTCTTATGTTTAAATAGTCCCTTCTGCTCAGTTTGGGTTCTAGTCTTGAAAGGGCTTAAGTGCGGCTATTTTTGGAAATAATCAAGAAAGTTGTTAAATGAGCAACTTTACCTATTTTAGAAGAAATATAAACAAATAATATCCAGGAAAAACCTCTTAATTAAAAATACTCTATAATTGACACCAATTTCAATCTTTCTACTGTTCTCCTGAAAAGTATAAAATTTTTACTTAAGACCTTTTTCCTCCCGGCCACAGAATGTACGTCACTGAAGGTACGTTAACAGAAAACCACAATTCAAGTCACACAGAATTTGTGTGAACTCAAGTTGGGTTTCTGGCGCATTGTCAGCCCATTTGAGTTGTGTGGATATAAAAGGAAAAATTGGGACGTGTCGGGTGTAGTTCCTGGGTAGCTCAATTGGTAGAGCATTCATGCACTAAGCAAAGGGTCCCAGGATCGATACCTGCCCCAGAATAATTTTTCCCTTGAAATTATTCAAGTCTTCTTCACAAGGAGCTTTATCTGAAAGCCAGATTTGCATTTATATTAAATGTTTTATTGGTCCTACAGTTCTTTGTTGGTACAAGTATTGTTACCTTGGACAACAGATAACTATTTATAAAGCTATTTAATGAATTGTGTAGATATTTTATATCAATTTTATTCCCTCTATTTTATAAATTTTCAAAATAAGAGACGAAAGAGAAGAGTAAGAAATATTATTTTCATTACCGGTACTCCAAGAGGGATAGTAAACGAATGATGTAGAAAGAGATATCTAATAAATTTTGTTTTGAATACTTTCAGTTTTGTTAATAGGCCTAAATATTCAAGTTCTAATCTAATGAAAAAATATAATTTTTAAACTATCTTGGGAAGTAAATTTTGTGGTATTACAACCTTCTTAGCCTCTCTACAAAGGACAACACATTCAGCCAGTTACAATACTTCCCGCTGGTCTGCCATGGAAGATGAGGGGGATGGCATGTAGAAATTATGTGATAATGGTTACAGAACTGGGGAAGGAAAAAAGTCGTGGTCACATGCCTATTATCTCAACATTCGTCTGGAGAGATCACGAAAAACCCACTTAAGGAACCACTGCCCTTACGAATACAAGATAAGCATGGTAACCACTACACCACTGTGCTCGATTTGTTCAGAATTTTACAGACATTAACTTAATACGTACCATAGTTACAACATGATATTGTCCGAGGAAGGTAAATTTTAATAAGAAAAACTGAAAATATTTTACCAACAATTTCAAAAATAGAAAAAGAAAAGAAAGAAAATTAAAAAAAAAAACAAAGAAAAGAAAGAAAATATGGAAAATAAAAATGAACATACATATAGGATAGCTTAGAAATAAAAAATAAATAGGCCCTATTTGTTATTTCATTTTTTAAGAAAGTTCTTATAGAATTTCAACCTGTGATCTCAATGAGACCTGGTATTTGTACATTTGTTTGTTTATATAGGCCTAAGTTATAGCCTTCTTACTGGTACAATGTAAATTGTTTGCATTTATACAAATATAAAACAAAAATAAAAAGGAGACTTTTTCAATTGTTGCTTTCATAATATAATTGTGGAAGTGGCTTTATTTTCAAATTGACTTAATTTATTGTGTTATCGTATCTTGGAGATACCGGTACTACTATTTAAAAGTGCATGAAACAAGTTCAGTTTTGCAAACTTCAAGATGTTATATAATTTATTAGGCTAATATTAGGTATAGGCTATTTACTTAAATGTGAGAACATGTTAAGAAAAGGGCATAATTTCTATTTAGGCCTACCTATTTCCTTTGGTTTTCAGTGAATGTGAATAATTGAATTAATTAGGTCACATAATAATGGAAAAGATGTTTAATTCTTCAAACAACAAAAATAGGCCTACTGATGAAATAAAAGCTGCATTATTGATCGATAAAGAGAGAAATGAAGAGAAATAAGCACCACATAATTGAAGGTGTTGCTTAATGTTTGTTTCGAGAAAGCCTGAATGCTCTTCCAATCTTACTTACTTACAAATGGCTTTTAAGGAATCCAGAAGATCATTGCCACCCTCATAAGCCCACCATCGGTCCCTGTCCTCAGCAAGATTAATCCAGTCTATACCATAATATCTCACCTAACTCAAATCCATTTTTATATTATCCTCCCCAAAGGTCTTTTTCCCTCCGGCCTCCCAACTAACACTCTATATGCATTTTTGGATTCGTCCATACGTGCTACATGCCCTGTTCATCTCAAACTTCTGGATTTAATATTCTTAATTATGTCAGGTGAAGAATACAATGTGTGCAGTTCTACATTGTGTAACTTTCTCCATTCTCCTGTAACTTCATCCCTTTTAGCCCCAAATATTTCCCTAAGCACCTTATTCTCGAACACCTTCTGTTCCTCTCTCAAAGTGAGAGTCAAAGTTTCACAACCAAACAGAACAACCGGTACCATAATAGAACTGTTTTATAAATTCTAACTTTCAGATTTTTTGAGAGCAGACTGGATGATAAAAGCTTCTCAACCGAATAATAACGGGAATTTCCCATATTTATTCTGCGTTTAATTTTTTCTAGAGTGTCATTTATATTTGTTACTGTTGCTCCAAGATATTTGAACTTTTCCACTCTTTTTCCAGTCTTAAGTTTGAAAAAAATATTTCACCAAGTAAAATAAAACCACATATGAATACCGGTATTTGTATAAAATAGAAAAATATCCGAGTACCGAGACAGGTGCAGTAGAATGCTGACTGGGATTCTATCTTAACAGTTTACTTTCCGGATGGTGTTCAATTTGAGTTTATTTTGAAAAAGTTATGAACCTTAATCTTAAAAAAGAAATAATAAATTATTAAAATGCCCGAAAGTTGCAACAAGTTATATATGGCGAAGTTTAATTTTTGTCTCAATATAGAAACATAAATTGCTTTCCCTAATTAACTGTCATACTGATGACTGATTATTGTTATTGGTCAGTGAAAGCCAACAGTTAGTGAATGACATACCCTGCTAATTTTAATGCTGCCACTACATCTTCATTTGGTTGAATATTGTTCTTTTGGCAAAGTTTTAAATACTCTTGTACTTCATTCGACATCTGAAGCTTCTAGTTTTATAAATTTGTGTAATTATTTATACAAAGTAACTGTTAGGTTATGTACTTGTTTACAAGTTGCGATATGAGCTAATCAAGTACAAAACTATATTAACCAATTCGCAAAATATGTTAACTTATTTAATATCTATTTTAACTTTACATTCCCTTTAATTATTTAAATTGTTATTTTTATATAAAAATGTAGTTTTACTCATATATAAATAGATTTAATTAAGAAATGGCGTAAAGTAGTAAGTTATCGATTATCCAGAATCGTGCGAATATCGATTTCCTTATGAATCGATTTCTGTCGATATATTCGCCTTTCCGGTTGCCCGTTCAGTTCCGTGTGTGTGGATGGGGTGTGAAATATATTTCAATATCTCTATTTTATAAAATTATTGCAATGTCTGACGAAGTGTATGCTTCCGAGGAAATTCCTCATTTTAATCCACCTGTTATTCAAGATAACACCACCGGTTGGGGCCCATGTGACATGCCTGATCAGTTTAAAGATATGCCATACCAGCCCTTCTCCAAAGGAGACCGCTTAGGCAAGGTACGCAACACACGTGAAAACTAACACAGACAACATATGTTCAAAGTTTGCTGTAACTGCACTGTTATGTGTTTCTATTTTGTAACTGGGGAAAGTTAATTATTGCGAAATATTTGTTCTCTATAATAATAAGGCCGTCTCAATTTCAGATATCAGATTGGACAGGAGCTACATTTCAGGATAAGAAGTACACAAGTAAGTGAAGCCACCGGTAACGTGATGTATTTCATCTCGTACATTAGTGAGAATCTTGCTTTCAGGTACTGATGTTCAAAAAATATGGTTTAGGTACTACTCAAGTTGACATTTTGTAATCATTAACATTATTAATTAGCCAGTAACCTCTAATGAATCTTCCACCTACGCACAACATACAGTATGTCTTATTTTCGTTGTGTATGTTGGATTTTGTGAAATGTCATCGGTATTCATCTATAGCACATGACACTGAAGGTTTTTTTGACGAAAAAAGTGAAAAATGGTCTAATTTTCAGAGGGAAGGTAGCTTGGAATGTGAAGAATTCATATTGGACGTCAATTGATTCGAAAACATATTAGAAAACTTGCCACAGATTCGTATATGCAAAGCACTAAAAGCAGATAAATAACAAATTAAGAGGAATTTACTTGTAGGCCTACACTACACCTTCAAGTTCAACTTCAGAAACATGAAAATTCTTTCCTATATTTTGGCCCTACCTTTTGTAATTATGATTATTTTTGGCAAGTATAAGGAAGCTGTTAAATCGCATGTGTGTTTCCAGACAAGTACCAATCTCAGTTCGGAGGTGGGAGTCAGTATGCATATTACCACGATGAAGATGAGAGCACCTTTCATCTTGTGGATACCACACGAGTACAGAAACCACCATATCAGCGTGGACGTTTCCGTCAGAACCAACGTAATCTTCGTGGGCGTGGAGGACAACGTGGTGCCCACCAGAACCAACTGCAGCTACTGGGCAAGGGCCTTAAAATGAGAGACAGGTGACATATATTAGTCGAAGTTCAGAAGTGAAAGAGAAGACAGACTAGCAAAGAAAGGAACGGCCACGAATCTCTGCACTGTTCTTCCACTCATTTAAATTAACACTTTCATCTATTTAATCAGGAATTGAAATCTGTGAAATGTAAGCTACCAATTCCGACCTTAATATGAAATATTTCAAGTACTTAATGCTGTTTCAATACTTCATCTTATTTTTACTCTAGTCAGCAATAACCATTAGACATATACTTAGGGTGACCAGACGCCCTCTTATATCCGGACATGACCTCTTTTTTAGGCTTTTGTCCGAGGTCTGGGCGGATTTTAAAAAAATCAAGAAATGTCCTCCTTTTCGTAACTTGCATGCCTGATATTTTGAAACTATCTGATTTGACGACTTTTTTTCAAGTAATTTCCCAGTAAGTGGCAGTAGCATCGATGGAATATACTCTTTGCCATCGTCCTTAACTCTCTTTGCTCCTCCTTTTGATAATACCACAGTTTAGTATATAAAGTCACGAAGCTTGAGTTGTAAGGGTGCTAGGAACACCCGACTGCAGTACATGTTTCTGGTTCAGGACTGGTTCGGATTGTGTTGGAACGCTTTTTCTGTAATGTGCATCCTCACGATAGTTACGGACGATTCCTGACTGTTGTTGGAACGAACCTTATATACTAGATTGTGATAATACTGTAACAATTATAGTTCCCTTGGCTTTCATATGTAAAATCATTTTATACAATATAGGCTTAAGCCTAAATATAAATAGATAGACTATTTTCTGTCCTCTTTAATAATTATAGTTCCCTTGACTTTCGTATGTAGCTAACTGTAAAATCTTTATTATTATTTTTATCATAATTATTTTTTAATAAAATAGATATTAACATACCGTACTTTTAAGTATGATATAAGTCTAAACCTGTACTGTATATTGACGTAATTTAAAGTATAATATAGGTCTAAGCCTAAATCAAAGTACATATTTTCTGTCCTCTTTTTTTCAAACAATACCCTCCCTTTTTAAGCTTTGTTTCCTATTTTTTATCGATGTGAATCTGGTCACCCTACATATATATATATATATATCCGATTCTTACTCGAAAATAAAACTCTCCGAATTTTTAAAGTATTGTTTAAAAAATACTTTGTATGCGAATATTAGACCCATAAGAAAATACCAGTAATAGAATTTTATTCTAGTGCCATATTCCAAGTGAGACAGAAACTGTAAATTTTTCAGAAAATTGTTGTCAAGAGAATACAATAGATCCCAAAGTCAATAGAGAACTGTACGTAGAATACCGTTAGGTTCAGCCCAAGGACAGACTTCACCCTCTTTCAGTAACTTTTAGCTGAAACAATGAGATCGCAGGAGTGTTGAAGCTGGCCGTTCCGTTAACCTTTTCTATCACTACAGAATTCGTCTTTCAGTTTTACAGCTCATAAAATCAATAACTACCGGTAGTCTTTTGCTTGAATGGTATAGTGCTTTTATGCCTTTCGTAATCTACTTTGTTTGCTAACTATACTTCAGAGTAGTTGTTCACTTGTTAGCTTCTAGAGACCGTGTAATATTTTCTAAGAGAAATTGAAAGGTCAACACGTTGCAGGGATTAAAGACAACAAAGAAAGTGGCCGCAACGTCAAGGTATGCGCAACAATAAGAACCAGCCACCAATCAAGAGTCGAGATGCATCTGTAACTGTGAGACCTGATTGGACTACTATTGAGGAAATGGATTTCCCTCGACTCACCAAATTGTCATTACCTAATATTAAAGAAGGAGAAGACATGTAAGTTTCGTTATAGCAAGATGTTTCTTCCTTATATTAACATAGGTATATCAGACACATAGAAAGATTTAACAAATCTAATTTATAAGCTATAGTGATCCACGGTAGTCCTATAAATCAGTGAATAAAAGACTAGTGTTTTCGTAAAAGGAAAATTGTTATCCATGGACCAAAAATACAATACAAATGGAGTAAAAATTAGTATTTTACCGTAAACCAACTTTGTGTTAAAGCAGTTTAAGTACACATTACTGTAGTTCACTATAGCTATATACATAGTGGAATTGAAGTAAGAGTTTTCAGAGCGAATAGTTCATGTTGTGTAGGACAAAAAAGTAATACCATATTGGTGGAAAGTTCATAATTTTCTTAGAAAAAAATGTTTTTTTCTGTACATTTAACATCCTCTTATTCAGTAACTGTTGTGAGTAGGATTGTGATGTCCACACCTGTGGAGTAACAGGTAGCACGTCTGGCCATGAAACCAGGTGGCCCGAGTTCGAATCCCGGTCGGGGAAAGTTACCTGGTTGAGGTTTTTTCCAAGGTTTTCCCTTAACCCAATATGAGCTAATGCTGGGTAATACTGGTGACAGACTACAGTACTAATCGCGATTAGCACTTATCGCGATCAGGTCCGATTGAGATTACCGAAAATGTGGTGACACACTAGGTCCCGTCTGGTCAACAGCTGAATTACCATAGAGGAAACAATTTTCTCTATGTACATACGTACGTATATGTTTGTTTCCCTCCTGGACAACTTTTTTTTTTTTTTGATAAGGAAATTGTTAAAATTGTTATATGCTTTACAATGTAAATTGATACAATTTATATCATTACTATTTATATTATTTTGAAAAGAGATTTTATAACCTATAAAATTTGTATCATCATGCCAGAAATTTATATTATTTTGTAATAAAACATATTTTTAAAATCAACCCTAACCTCAACGATAGCGTCATAATGGCGACTGAAATTGCAAATCCGAAAAAGAAACCAATTCCAGATAATTTATTGAAATGAAACATCTTTCAACAGTCTTCTATTGCTTTCTCTCTGTGTATGTGTGTGTGTGCGTGCGTGCGTGCGTGCGTGCGCGCGCGCACGTGTGCATAATTCGTCATTTGTTAATATATTTCTTTTTACTTTTCTCACATCTGCATTAAATTTCTCTGCTATGTCTAATAGTAGCCAAATTCATTTGCTAGCCATTCATTTTCGTTTCTGTTTCATGTAATACAATGGAAGGGGTAACAAAATTCCACAGCAGAAGCTATCACGACGTCCTAAATAATATAAATTGAGGACGAGTGATTCGAAACCAAAGTTTACTAAAATGTTACTTTCGTCCACTGGGCCGTGCCTCAGCGCGATTATCTTGTTCTGGAAACAGGATTTAGCTCCTGATCGCGATCGGGACAGTGACACACTACAAACCCGATCGCGATTAGTGCCTGTAGTCTGTCATCAGTATAATTATTGGTGCTGGACCCTGGACTCAGTTCACTGGCATTATCACCTTCACTTCATTCAGGTGCTAAACAACCTGAGATGTTGCTACAGCATCGTAAAATAACCCACTAAAAAAAAAAAGAAGGACGTGATTTGTGTCCATATCGATAGGACATCTAATAAATAATCATTTATTCCTCTGGCATATTTCAGTAGTGTGGACGGTTTTCGTGTGAATTTAATTTAAAAGTCATAATTGAAGCCACTGACCGATGCAACCAGCTTGCAACATTGTGGCTAGAAAGGGAGATGAGGTAGTTCACTAAGGCAGACAGACCTGGGCTCTATGATCTCTTACATCTGTACTACGAGAAGAATGAGTAGTGTGTTAGCGGTGATGTTGCCAGATTGCTGAAACTTCCAACTAAACTTTCTGATTAGCCGTGCATTTAATCATAAAACGTGATACAGGTTTTCTATTCATTTAAGTGTACCATACCATCACATTCAATTTGCAGGATTATTTCATTTCCACTCTGTATATTCCTATGTTCGAAGTGAGAGAAAAAGAAATGAAGTTACAGAAACAGGGTATCAATTGAATATGAGAACAAATTTACATACTGTATAAAGGAATTACATTCACATAATGAATTGATGACTGGTTGCTCTATTTTAATAAAGTGCCTGAATTTTGTTTTCTATTGCATCAGTATTTGCCATTTATTTAAAAATGCATCTTGACACATTTGCATTTGTTGTAGAATTGTAAACTTTGTCAGTAATACAGTATAAGCTTACCAGAAGCCAGTGGCGGTTGGTAACTTGAAATATAGGGGGTTGCATATTGTCGGTGACAGTACTTTTATACTCTTTAGCTGATGCGGCATTCTGCATGATCAGATTAAGCTGGTGCATAATAATGAGCATAAGCTGCGTCTGTGTAAGTTTGCTAGACCAATGCTTGAGCACCACATAATGAGCCACTCATGACTGAAGCACCATCATATGTGTGAGCGATCAGTTTCTTGGGACAAGTTCCTAAATGACGATCAAGCTCATGTGTTATGCTTTTAGCCAAAGATGTTGCATCATGACCAGTAGGAACAATGAAGTCCCAGAATCTTTCAACAGGTTTGTTGTTGTGGCTATGTCTGTAAATAACCACCATCTGAAATCTGTTGGAGACATCAGTTGTTTCATCTGCAGTAACAGCTAGAAAGTCCACAGTTTTTATCTGCCGTGAAATCTCTTCATGACAGACTTCTAGCATAAATGCCAAAAGCTTGTTTTGAATGATTTTTGACGTCCTCTTGAAAACTGTTGAATTTTCTAGGTGGGTCTTTAGAGCGTTGTCTAGCTCAGCACTGAAATTTATGAGACCACGAAATATGCCTAGATTAGAAGACGAAACCTTTTCATCATGACTTCTCAGTGCAAATTCAAAGGAGTCACAGAATCTAATACAATTAATGATGATATTTATCACGTCTAATGTTTCTTCTATAGGCACGGTCCAACTGAGCAACAATATTTACAATCCCCATGAAGGCTAAACTAAGGACATTTTTTATGTGGGTTGACGGTGCCTCGTGTTTCTTAACCCTTTCATTTAGAAGATGCACATCAATCATTCCTGTTTTAGTCCACATTTCTTCGCCACCAAATAACATACACGGAAAACAAAATAGAGCATTCTTGACATTGCAGATGCACAACCAATCATGTTTTTCGAACATATTAGCATTAAAAATTCTGTTAAAAGTCCTACCCTTCGTAGAAATTATTTGCGAAAGCTTAATAGCAGGTTGGTCTACCAAGCCTTTTTATTTATATTTTCGCCTCTAATGACCTAGATGAAAATGATTGGGATTGTAAACTATTAATGGAATTCATTTTTGTACACTATTAATTACTTACTCTCTTATAATCAACACTTTCATCTTATAATTAACACTTTCAACAAGACAACAAAAACTCACACAACACCTGAAGCATAAAACGCGGTATAACGTACTATACAGAAATGTGATCAAGAAGGCAATGATTTCAAGGCGCGAAGCCTTGCGTCAAACGACGTGTGTATACACGTCATAAACTGTCTGCTAGCGAAGGCCACGCCTCCAGAGTTTCTCCCCGTACCTGCCCCTCTAGCACCCAAAGTCCCTTAGCAGACATTGAGTTAACAAGGCTAGTACAGATGAACATACAAGTGCTCTACAGATAATAGGGGTATTTCTTATTATGTTTAGAAGAGTATATAGGACTACTTGTAAGTCATTAATGATTATTACACACATTATTTATTGATAAAATTTCTGGGGGTAGCGCTAACTTGCTACTCCCTTCTAGAGCCGCCCCTGCCAGAAGCTGTTGCCCTCCCATATGCCGTGTATACCCTGATGATATATTATCACTTACCCTGGTATTCGCTGTCAGTTTCGCTCTCACTTTCTATTGTTGATGCTCCTCCGCTGTATGATTTTGGTTTTAATCCCTGCTAATTTCTTAGAACCTATTGATGTTCAGTATGTTCAATAAGTCGTTTTTCAACAACTTAACCTAACTGGAAGTACCTTTTATTGCCTCTGTGTATTTAATTGGTTTTAATGCTGCCGTTTATTTTTATTATATGCCAGTATGGGTTTGGGGGTTTTAAGTCCAAGCGAGGGGTGTGGGTAAACCCCCCCAATAAACACAAAATTACATTATGAATAGGCTGAGATATGGCTATAACATAAAGAATTTTCCACTCATCTTAGTTATTTCAGGAAGTGGCTTTTAATCTAGTGCCATCTGTTTGTTATTCGTCAAATTATTTGAAAGTATGTAATAAATATTTTATGTTCAATGCTTACTTTAGTTCATTTTTTTCATAAATTGTCCTACTTTATTAACGTACAATATTATTCTTCTCTATGTTAATGTTATATTATATAATTTCATTGCAGCTGTAATTTTAATTGTAGTTCCTATTTCATTTTCTATATTCCTCTTTTATTAATATATTATATTATATAATTTCACTGTAGGTGTAATTTTAATTTTAGTTCCTGCTCATTCAGTTACTGTATCTTCTTTCTTATACTGATTGTATTATATTTATATTTCTGTTGTTGTAATTATATTCTGTATATTTAAATTTAAATAATAAATAAATTCTATAAACATTTAAAATGCGTTTTCTAAAAAACTGTGATTTTCGACATACGACAGTATTTTATTGGGAGTGTGATATTCAAATAGTGCATCACAAGTCTGCCAACATGAAGCTGTTACTTTCATTGTTAATAGGTAATATTGCACATGGTTTATTTTCAGTGTTTGTTGTGGCTCATTGGAGTTCTATGACAAAACATATGATCGTGTAAATGTAAAGAATGAGAAGCCTCTGCAGCGTATCGACCGCATCTTCCACACAGTAACCACCACAGATGATCCAGTCATACGTAAGCTGAGTAAGACAGAGGGCAACGTGTACGCCACTGATGCCATTCTGGCTACCCTCATGTGCTGCACTCGTTCAAACTACTCATGGGACATTGTCATAGAGAAGATTGGTGACAAGCTGTTCTTTGACAAGCGAGACAACACTGAATTTGGTAATTAATTTCTTTTATTATAGTGTATTGCCAGAAGGACAGCATGGATTAGTACTTCTGTACACTTTATTTTTCCATTTGCCAATAGAATGTATTTTTCACGCACCTGTTATATGGGCAAGGTTGTTTACAAAAATATTGACATGGAAGCTTGCCCCTAGCTATAGTCCAGGTCAGCTTACTTCATACCCTAAGGGTGAAACCTAACCATTTTTCCCCCCCATTACTACATATGCTAGTGGATTGTGGTAATTTTCTAGTTTGCAGGTTGAATTTTCTTTTGCCAACTTCGTTTCGAATTTCAATACTGACAAATACTACAAGTGGTAGTGATTTTATAACTGGTATGTCGGGAGCTGAGACAAATATCGACAATATTTGTCGGTACTGGAGTTCCATGAAATTAAAATTGTACTAGATTTCTGAGCCGGTTACTGTAAGCTAATGAAATTTGAACATACTAATAATTAATATCAGTATTAATATTGATACATAATAGTTATTTTATGTATTGCATTGTGGTTATAATTCAAGACTATAGTTAGGTAAGTTTTCGGAGTTAGTACTAATAAGTTTGTGGTCAAACAAAATACATTTTTAGGTTAGGTCTCTGAGTCAATTGTTTGGTCAAACCAATGAATTTCGTATTGCCAGACAAAATACTTGACATGTTGATCCCTTTCCCATATAGTTTGCCTACAAAAATATGTTACAAATTATTGAATTATTTAGAATAACTTTCCAACATAAAGTACGGTAAGTAAATAAGTCATTTAGTATGTAGGATCATGTGATATCTGGTAACAGTTGGCAACCCTGACAAGACGGCAATATTTGCTGTTTAGCAATGTTCTTATGTGACCCTCACTATATACGCAGAGAGAAGAATTGCGAAGATGAGCTTTGGCTTAATGCAGCACTAGTGAAAAAGAGCAATAAAGAGGGAAGAGAAAGTGGAATTACTTCTGTATTGTCATCTACTGCTCTGGCAAACTCTGCAATAAAAATTGAACCTATTGTGACAACTATTAGCAATATTCCAGACAAACTTCATTGTAATTAGAATTCTTATTGTCCTGAGACTTTTTACTTATTTAACGACGCTGTATCAACTATTAGGTTATTTAGCATTGACGGATTTTGTGATAGCAAGACGGTATTTGGCAAGATGAGGCCGAGGATTCTCCATAGATTACCTGACATTAGCCTTACAGTTAGGGAAAACCTCGGGAAAAATCCAAACAGGTAATTGGCCTAAGTGGGAATTGAACCCATGCCTGAGCACAACTCTGGATCAGCAGGCAAACGTGCTACTGCCTGAGCTACGCCAGTGGTTCCAGAGATGTTAACTGTAGGTCATATCAGGCTATTTGAGGTGAAAACAGATTAAGATATAATTTAGTTTACAGTTGGGTTGTTCCTACATTCCCGCAATTAACGTTTTTCCATCTACAACCTTTTTTCTCAGTCCATTCAGTTTCCCTTATTAGTACAGTTCGGCATCCTTGGTCCGTGTGTTTTGTTTACAAACATTAACTAGGGCTGTACTATCCATCCACTGATGTCTAGCTAACTTACTTTTGGAAAATATTTAATTTGTTTTGCGTCATATTTCCAAGTTTTTAAGTAATGTTTAAGGCATAAGTGCATGCATATTTCCATAGTTGTCATAGAAATCTAAGCCATAATCATCATAGCCATTGTAATTGCTGTAACATAATCTGGATTATGGTGAACAGAGCTGCTTTAAGTCAGTTTTCCCCCTCATTACTTCGTCTTTCCTTGTTATTCCACCATTACTCCTTCATTGCCATGTCATTTCATCATTTTTGAATAGCCTGTGAAATTGGTAAGAGATATTAACTTAAATAAAGAATTATCATTGCCATCATCATCCACGACAATAAATAATCCAGGATTAAATTGTGATTTGAGGTTCTAAACTTGATTTGATCCATTGTTGTAGTGACAGATTCTGAGATCAGCATCATACAATGAATTGCCCTTAAATTATTCACTGTTTTGATGCCCTTCACATTTATTGGTATTAACCTCAGCATTTGCTTGTAAAAGCTCAAGACTGCAGATAATAACTGGAGAAAAAGTAAGCTTGCTGGAAGCCCTTTGTGAGCATGACACCTGTGCGTGCATGCTTAGAGTTCTTTCAACAGTCTGTGACACATTACACTTCTCATTCATTCTCATAAAGTCGTTCATCTTTTTTATTGTACTATTGCATCAAGAACAGTTTGCTAAACATTTGGGATAATTTCCTTACTCGAGAAACTCTTTAAATACACACACGTAGACTTTCCAGTGATTGAGTGGTTATGTTGTCATTAAACTCAAATGTTGTGCTTTCCGATGTGGTTCACTTCTCGTTACATGTTTCCAGGTCAATCATCAGGGCAAATAAGTATAAGGTGACCTCTGGTCATAACTAGTTCTAAAATGTTGGGTATGTTAAGTTAAGTCACCGGCATGGCTCAGTCAGTTAAGGTGCTTGCCTGCTGGTTTGAAGTTGCGCTTGGGTGCGGGTTCGATCCCCACTTGGGCTGAGTACCTGGTTGGGTTTTTTCCGAGGTTTTCTCCAACCGTGAAGTGAATGCCAGGTAATCTATGGCGAATCCTCAACTTCATCTCACCAAATACCATCTCGCTATCACCAATCTCATCGACGCTAAATAACATCGTAGTTGATACAGCATCGTTAAATAACCAACTAAAAAAATATGTTAAGTTCCAGAGCACAGAATACCCAAAAATCTATTTCTGATCACATTTACTCTGAAAGCCTTAAAACTCATATAGGTAATATCTCACTTATGTTAAATGCACTTCTGCTAATAATCATTCTTACCTACAGTTCTGTTATCAGAGATAATAAATTCTGCTTTAGATGTGCCCTGCTTTAGAAATGAAATTAAAATTTGCTATGTTTGCATTATTATAGAAGGATTTGCCACGTATGCAGGCATAGGAAAGTGGCTTTTTCTGCGATACCCAGCTCAGTTGCATTTAATGGTAACATACTTGTTTCATTTTAGATTTGTTGACCGTCAATGAGACATCAGTGGAGCCACCACAGGATGATGGCAACAGCTTAAACTCTCCCCGTAATTTAGCCCTGGAGGCAACTTTTATTAACCATAATTTCTCTCAGCAAGTGCTCAAAACGGTAAGAGAATTTTTTTTTAATGTTTTAGTAAATCCTCCTTACTTTTGTCCATATAAACATCTTAATTGTGACACTGTAAATGGCTTTTAATTGCCATTGACTTTTGTGATAAAAAACTTCCTTTTGAATGCTGGGATCAGTTTACACTTCTAGCACAAGTTTTCTTGATTATTGATATTATAGTGTATTGTGAAACTTTTTGAGGATATTTTCATATCTTAAAACTACTTAAGGTTTACTGTGTATATATATAGAATTTTGTTTTGCGAATGTTAAAGAAAAGGTAAAGAGGAAGTGATACTATTTTCACAACAGATACCATTGTAAAAATAGTTCAAATGTGTTCAAGTTAGGTCTCTTATCCTTTCGTTCATGCTTCCTCTTTTAAGTATTCATAAGTAGACTTTTGAATTTTCCACTATGTCCAGGAACTTAACAACTGTGTCCAGTTGTTTGGAGAAGACAAGTGTAAAGGGCCCAACAGGCTAGGTGACCCTTCAGGTCGTACAAATTTTCTCTGATAATGGAACTGGTATGCAGTTTCGAAACACGAGATGCAAAGATCCAGCACACTGAATACTCAAAAATCTACTATTGAATTATTTTTTTCTCCTAATCAGTTCATAATCATCCATCTTGTTGATGCTGAGTATTCTTTACAATAGAATTTAATTGAATCGCTCTTTTTAGAAAGGAACAAAGTCAACATTTGTCATTTTTGTTTTTACTGATGAAATAATGATTAATACTTTCGGGAAGCGTTGATTGGCAAAGAAAGTAACTTAGTCAAACCTTTCCCTGTATTGCTAACATCAAATTGATGTTTATAGTACGGCACTGGCACACTCGTATTTATTCATGAAAATAAGTTTTTTTGATCTCCTGAAAAGTAGAGAAGTGCGATTCAATTATAGTTAAATTAGTAGAATGAAGTAAATAGATAATAGATGTAGTTGAAGGTTGGAGTTCAGTACTTACGTTTGTTGCTGTTCTGTCCCCCGTCCACTATTTAATCTACTTTACACAAATATGGATCTTAATGTTTGCATAGGGTGAACCTCGCTACAAGTTCGAGGAAGGCAACCCCTTCATCTCGGAGGAGGAGGCTGGTGAGGTGGCCTCCGTCGCTTATAGATACCGAAAATGGGATTTGGACAATAGTGTGGTGTTGATAGCACGATGTGAACATGATGCTGTGATGCACGGCCCCAATGGAGAACTTCAATTCGTCACTATCAAAGCTCTGAATGAGTGGGACTCAAAGGTACTTTAATATTCTGGCTTTATACTAGAGCAGTGGTCATCAGCATAGTGCACCCTCGGGCTAGCATCTTATCCGAGGATAACACATTGTACTTGCGTGCATCTGTGGCTGCTGGCGAGTATGCTTTCTATCTTCCCCTTCTACATGATGAAGCATATTACTATGCACTCGTTACACCTTACCCATTTCAGCAAGTGCTGACGATCACTGTATACTAGCACAGTCTAGTATAGGTATACAGTCACGAAGCTCAATACGTAGTAAATATGCATCCAAAGATAGTTGCTAACCACTAGGATCGCTAATATCACCTCATTACAGACAATGCGAAATAGTACTGGCACAGTCTATTGTTCCTAGCACCATCACAGCTCAAGCTTCGTGACTGTATATACTAAACTGTGGTACTAGACCTTTTGAGGCTGGTATTTTAAGTTTTGGAAGTTTCTTTTGAAAGAAATTTTTCCGTCCAAACTATACATTGTATGCAGCATATTAGTTATTGAAACCATATGAAAGAGATTTCCAAACCTCTTCAATTTCCATTTGGCAGAGGTCTTTTATCAAAACATAGTCCATCCTAAAGTCGCGACGCTGTTATTTCCGGCGTGACTCCGCCTCTTTGCTTACGTCTTAGGAAGTGAAGGCTCTATAAAGTCTAGGTAGGTAGTATCGTTCGCCATTTTTGTTCTTTCGTTCCCAAGCTACCATACGAGGAATATATTTGCCACACCGTTAAACATTATCATGTCGTAGCTCCTATGGTAATAAATCAAACACACTGTAATTCAGCAAATAATTGAGTGGCAAATAACGTGTTCGTGTGCTTTCTGCGAACGCCAACGAAAGAGCCAAAATGGCGGGCGATTATATTAAGTATTTATCGAGCCTTAAGAAATTAATAACGTCTTCATAAGCGAATCACAAGACGCACACATTTAAATGTAGCCGACCTGCAACGCGATTGGCTGCCGGAAATTAGAGCGATGGGACTATAAGTACCAACGTCTTTTGCTAAAACAAAGTGAAATTATTTCAGAATCTCTCTCATGGTTGTTGTCGCTTATCCAGACAAAGCACTGAACAAACGACATTTTCAAACTTTTGTGTTTGCATAAAATTGTCAACTATATTCTAGTAATGACAGATGGTGAAACAAAATTAGTTTTAAAAAAATCTTCAATCTAAATTAATGTCAAGACATAAATACACACAAAACACATTACATGATCTAACTCAATATGCACAAATAACATAATTATAATCATATGAAGAATCAGTTGACACCTCAAGGTGCGCATCATGATCACTGCAAGTGACATTTACACAAATCATAATATAATTTTAAAAATTGTATACTTTACTGAAAAAATGTGGAATTTTGCGGGAAGCTTATTCACGAATTTTTTTTCTGAATTTAGCAAACATAAAAAGTATTGGGGCAAGTTACCTGTTGAGGTTTTTTCTGGGGTTTTCCCTCAACCCAATATGAGGAAATACTGGGTAACTATTGGTGCTGGACCCCGGACTCATTTCACTGGCATTATCACCTTCATCTCATTCAGACGCTAAATAACCTAAGATATTGACAAGGCATTGTAAAATAACCTACTAAAAAATACTTTGTCCGTGGATCAACATACTGTAAATACAGAGTGCAATTGCTTTTAAATATAATTTAAAACTGGTAGCAAATAGTGTGGGATTTAAAAGAATGAACAGAATGCCTGCATTATATTTAGTCAAGTAGTGACTGTACTTTCAGTAGATAAAATAATGTGTGTGTTATCGATGACATCTGACACTGCACTAGTTACAAAGTTTGCTATCCCGCCCTCGCCCATGTCTGGCGATTAACTCGCATTTAGCTTCCATTACAAATTTCCATTCATCTGAAATAAATGCTATACCTGTAGCAATGCAATCAGAAAGTGAGCATACTCTGAACTATGGTCAGCAAAATGACTATGACTCTCTGCACAGTATATAGAGATCTTGTCCTAAAACATCACGTCCATTTTCAGATGCCTCGCAAAAGAACAATGAAAAAGTATTATTTCTTGCAATAAAAAGAGATTTTTTGATGAAATCATTTGCCTTTCGTTCTAATTAAGGAACGAATATATTCAAGAAAAATAAAATATAATCCATGAGGTTTATTCCACCTATTTGGAGTGAAAAAATAGGATATTTTAAAATAAGTTGCAGTTACTTTCAAATGTAATCATTTCTTAAATCAAACTTAATCTAAGGGTTGATTGCATTGTTTACTTCTTTATTGCAGCTCTCTGGTGGAGTTGAATGGCGTCAAAAATTAGACACCCAGCGAGGTGCTGTTCTTGCAAATGAATTGCGAAACAACGCCTGCAAGTTGGCAAAGTGGACTGTACAGGCTCTTTTGGCAGGCTCAGATCAAATTAAATTTGGGTAAGTATGACTCTAAACTGAATAATGAGAATAGCTGGTTTCCATTGCCTTCCAGTATGGTTAACAAAGACTTAGCTGGAATTCAGTTAGTCTGGCACTATTCATTTTCATTTGTATAGTAGGGTTGCTTGTAAAGTAGAATTTATTACCCTTAATGATAGAATTGGCTACCCCAACCCATTATCTCCTGCCTTGGTTGCCTCATGAGTGATATCTTATTGGTGTCACGAGGTTTAAACCTGTCTATGGACAGTTGACTAACAACAGCGACAGAATAATTGTGGTGATGATGATGATGATGACGACGATGCTGACTAGTACAGTATTGTAGTTTCCACATTTTTATTTTACTATCAGAAGACGCAGTTCAGTGGTTCAGTGAACAAAGTCTTCATCTGCTGAAGGACTTGAAAGTCATTGGCCAGAAGTTGTAAGTTCCTTTCATATGTCACTAATGTGTGATTTAAATTGGGATCTTATGGCACACTAAATTTGTGGTGCTGTCAGTGTTCTGCCAGGTGATCCCATGGCAAATTCTCGGCCTCATCTTGTCAAATACTCTTACTCTCACCAATCTCATAATCTAGTAGTTGATACATCGCTGTTGTTAAAGAATATATGAAAATTTCATCCTAAAATAAAACTAGTCGAACTTCAAGGGAAAACACGAAATAAGATGTAAAATAGAAAATCTGCACCCTTGTCATTTGCTGAACGGTTAACATTATATTGACATCATTGATGAAAGAGTCAATCAGAACCATTCACCTCATGTTATTTCAATAAGCAGAGAGGCTATCTCTAGGCGGATGATGTGGAAGTAAACGAAGTTTGCTGTAGGCTTAATTCTGTGTTAAAGTATGCCATCTCCTTTGAGATTTACCACTGTGGATGATATTCATCTACTTCGGACAGCTCAAGATGGATAAATATTCAGGCCAAAGTACAAGAAGGCTCAGGAAAGAAAGAATGTTGAAGGAACGTGTACCGATCCCTAATGATTCTTTCCGAAGTTTTATGGACGTGAACATGTTACTACTGATGTCAACATGGTGTCAACTGTTTAGCAAATGACGAGGTCCAAAAATTCTCTGTTAACTTGAAATAATACTCTAGTGAAACAAGTTACAAATGCTGGTTACTTGGATTCGAAATCCATTACTACCTAAAAGGAGATATAAATATCAATTAATCAAGTTTCAGGAATTCGTAGAACAACACATGGGTCTTGAAAAATACACACAGTTGGAAACTTATTCTGCTGACATTGCATTTGCTTACTTACGTAAATGAACATTGGAACTGTATATTGAAAAATGAAATAGTGTCAGCAAAGTCGAGTTTTTTGTGTATAGTGATAGATAAATATTATTAGATGAAAAAATGGGTCAAATGAATAAATAGAACTGAATATATCCAACATAATAAAGATAATAAAATGACAGGAATGGTGTTTTATCGAACTTTATTGAAAGAAATTGAAGTCCTTTTATTTTTTTTGCTTTAAATATGCCAATGTAAGAGACAGATGGATGTTAACTAATGCTTATTGTGCAAGTAAAAAGTAAGGCATTCCTGCAAATTGTTTTCTAAATGAATGATTGGATTTTAGAAATGCATGTCTATTAAGTTTAAACTTAATACAGTTGTGCTGTGACTTGACATATGTTGATATCAATTGCAGTTACGTGTCCCGTGCTCATGTTCGAGACTCATCAAAACACGTAATTCTGGGAACACAACAGTACAAACCCAACGAATTCGCAACACAGATCAACCTCAACATGGACAATGCATGGGGTATCCTTCGTTGCATTGTGGACATCTGCATGAAACAGAAGGATGGAAAGTACCTTATCATGAAGGACCCCAACAAGCCCATGATTCGTTTATATGACATCCCAGACAACACATTCGAATCTGACAATGAGGATGCAGATGATGAAGACGGAGATGCAGTGGGTGAGTGTGTCAGTCAGGTTTTTTTCTTACCTTCCCATATTGAGCATTTAAACCAGCATGATTTTTTCCCCGTAGTTTTTTTCTAAATAGAAAATAGTCACAGTGATGGTGGCTGCGGCGACGAAGGAAAATAGATGGATTGTGGTAGGGGAATGCATATTTTTTGAAAACAAGTCCCTACATTGTTCTTCTCCATTAAAAATTGCAGTTAAATTTAATCCGAATTTGAATCTGGGTTTTTAGCATTGAAAACAGATTCTTAACTGTTGACAGGACACCTTTTAATTGGCTAATTTGTTGAACACCAGTGTTTTAATTTGATCCTTACAAAAACAAATGAAACTTTAATCATCCTCGAATGAAAATGGTGATTGGTGCTTACTGAGCACTCCTTGCAAGTACCATATGATCAAGTACAGAGACTGTTACGTTATAATGGTGCCAAAAACATGGTGTTTAGAACTTTGGTTGTTAAAATAAACATACAATTAAGTATGAGGTAAACACACTTAAATGCAATAAATATTATTGTAGTAATGTATTATAAGTAAATTTATATATATGTTCATATTCTTTGTATGTCACTGGCATTAGTATTAAATCACTATTATATAAATAATATGATGTGTATACCTTGTACACATATGTCTCTAAGTAGAAATTTGTCATCAAAGACTGACATCATTCCCAATACAAATTAATATCCCAATTCAAAAGGAAAACAATTCAAAATTTAGAGTTTTGAGAACCGTGCATTTTAAAGCTCCATTGTTGCTGTGAAAAATCAAAGGATCTTTTAAATTCAAATTCTGTTAATGTTGTTTATATAAAAGTTTCAAATTAGAGCGTGTTAATTGAATTTTTCACACCAACATGAAGCTTTAAATTTCAGGTTTCTCAAAGCTTTAAATTTTTAGTTGTTTGAACTTGGCTTTCGAAATGTGTATTATGTTGTGCATCTGAGACGACACCCACCAATAATCATAACTAAATTAATTATTACATCTACAACCTTTCGAAATTTTCCAACAATCTATATTCAACTATAAATTGTAAATTGTTGTTGTTTAGTCAACTGTTCGAAGACAGGTCTGAACCTCACAAGTGATACCAACATGGCACCACTTATGAGGCAACTAGGCCAGGAGATAATGGGATAGAATGGACATTCCTTTCCCCCTCCATTGCATACATCACCAATTAGCTACATATTACACTAATCAGACTTCAGAATATATACAAACAATTGTTCTTCCTCTGACACATTTCGTGAAGTGAGATGTACTGCCTGATAATAGATCTACAGCCCAAGAAACAAAATTTGGGCCATCTGAATTTTCCAAGTTTCACTTACAACATACTGTGCATGTTCAGTTCTTACCTGGCCTGACGGTCTTATCTCAATAAATAAATAAATAGTAAAAAAAAAAATATTATTATTATTAATAATAATAATAATAATAATATCAGTATCTTGTCACTGGACAATGTTGAACTGAAAATTCGTATAAAGAAGATATTTTTGACGAATTTTTTTCTTAACTCTTTCAGGTGATAATACCTTTCAACCACTGTATCCATACTCGTCTGTCAAGAGGATCTGAAGGAACTAAGTGCAGAGGGCAGCAAAAAGCATTCCTCTTCGTTGTAAGTTGTGATTTAAGTTTGTGTCCATTACAGCATTAAACTCTGTTTCAAATATTGCATTTTGAATAAAATAAAAAGTATCTAGGCTAAGTGTATCTAAGGAAAAGGATCAAATAAAATTTTAAATAGTTGTTTTTCAATTATCTATTTTGTATATATTATTTCATTGGTCCAATGAACCTTCCTAAACTGGGGAAGTTAGAATTACCTAATCTCTGACATTCGCTGAGCAAGTGGCTTTAAAATATGTGCATGTCGTAAACAGCCAACCATTGCTCTTGCTCTTATTCATATTTTCATAATAACCATAACTTCTTTTAATTGGTTTTATTTATAATCCCTTCAACTGTGAATTCACTGCGCAACTATGAATATTGTTGATACAGTAGAACTCCGATCATCCGTCACCCTATTAACCGATTGGCGGATTATCCGACTTCATTTTCTCGCTTTTTTTTTTTTTTCTGCAGAAATATATTAAATACGTACTGTATATTGTATTAGCGCGTTTTCTTTTCTAGAGAGAATTATTACAAGACTTTACCCTTACACATTACGGTGTTCTATAAAATGTCTTCCACGGGTATCAAAAGAAATCTTGTCCATTCATTCGTAGTGTTCTATCCATGGGCAGTTCTTTCACTGCAAATCCAGCTTTTTCCACTCTTTATTATTTTCTGTTTTGCTAAGTATAAAAAACTGCAAATAACTGAGTGGTTTGTGGAAGGATAAACTGTGGTTCATTTCAGAACATGAGATTGGAGTGACAACTGTGTGAAATTTAATAAAAATCAAAGATAAAGTGTATGAAGTATGTAAATCTACAACACGAGACCTCCACTATTCTTATCTTTTCACAGACAGCCATTATAAGGGGTTTCCTTTCCCTTTAAAAAGCCATTGGTAATAACAGACTTAAATCAGTGAACTTCTGACCCACTACCTAGCGTGTCCACTACAAGACCATAGAGGAAATTACGAGGAAAGCATTATTCACTAAATTTACGACAATATATTATGGTACGGATTATCCGATTTTTTCAATTAACCGTTCAACTCAACCCCTTCATTATGACGGATAATAGAGGTTCTACTGTATATTGGGTTGCTGTCAACATGTTTGCAATCCACTATGCCATCTAGTGGACACATCTATACAATCAAACTGGAAGGAAAAGGATTTAATGTATTGCAAAACCTTGTCTGTACGTTTATAATAGAAATGGGAACGAAAATAATTAAATTCCTAGTTATTTTATGATAAAGGGAACTACTAAACCTCCCCCTCCCCCCCCCCGCCGATTAAATTAGCCAGTTATTATCATTATTATTCATTCAGCTTGTAAGATCACTATTTACACAAAGTTGGAACAGAACTTTCAGACTCCTTTTCAGACAGGAAGTTTCATTCTGCCTTCAAGATTAGTAATTGTTGACTTCATCAGAGACTAACTCTGATTGCTCCACTTTAACTCAAAATTTAAACATAGGAGTGTAGCAAACAATTTTCAGTTTCTCCCTCAGCTCTAGTAAGATGTTAATCAAAAAATGTATTCCAATTATTTATACTTAATGTAAAATTCATATTTTTAAGAGCTGGGGACACTTTGAGGAACAACGAGCAAGAACTGGAAGGAAAATGGTTTTCAGTGGCCAGGTGGTGCAGCAGTTTTCCTCTTTTCTGTTTATTTGGATCTGCAATGGAGTCCATTTTGTTTGATCATCACCATCTTGTCCAAGTTCAAGTTGTGAAGATTTGTCTTCCTCTTATGCTGTTCCATGGACAATTGTGACTGAAGTAAGCAGATAGCCTACTATTAAGACTCAGTTCAAAAAATAATGCATTATTATATTTTGCATAAAGGTAATGGAGATTTATATACATAGCACATGTCGCAATTCTGTAATGAGTACTTCATTCCTTATTCCATTTGCATTATATCTTAAGTTGGTTGCAAAAAAGAATTAGGAATAAAGTAACTGTTAAGCATATTGCAATTGTGCACGGTTTTGTTTTATATTCTGAGGAAAATAATTGCACAGTTTTATGCTGATAACAGAGCATAGAAGTTTGAGGTTGTGGTAATTGAAACTTAACCTCGTTTGCTATTTTCATTTGTATGTTCACCTACTGGTATCAGATTCATTGAACAAAAGAATATGTGTCATTTTTATTCCTTAATCTCCAATTAATTTTCACATTTTTTTCCTATAAAATACTGAAATTATTGTCCCTTTTATTACGTAATTCTAAAGATGTATGATTTTGCATCTCATTTCAGGAATATTCTTGGTCTTCTTGTCTCCTTTCCTTTCATACTTGTACAGCCATTTTGGTTATTTAAAAAGTGTCAGCTTTTGAGTTCATCTTAAATAAAAGGCAATTGACTATATGATGCAATATGAAATTTAAACTTAAAAAAATACAGATGGAGGGAGCATAATGAGTTATTAAATAATTTTGTAGTACTTGATTATATAAAAGTCTTTAGGTTGTAATACTGTTTACTTTTATATCGGATTTTGTCAGTATTCTAACTTCATATAAAAATTGTTGTATATTTAATATTACTACCATGGAGTAAGTTACAGATATGTATTATTAATTGAAGCAACAGTTAAATATTTTTAAATGAATGTGATATTAAACCTACAACAATCAAATTCACAAAACTATCTAAATCGATGTACTATTGATATTATACTGGAAAACAAAGTAAAATAAAAATGATTACATTCTCTAAATTTGGTACTTATTATTTTCAGAATTTTGTATTTTTGTTAATTTCATGAAACCATTGAACAGCTATCTGCATTTAAGTTAAGCCATTATGCTGGCTATAATACGGAAATTGATATAGGATTTAGATGAGAACTTGTTAACCAAATATTTTAGTTCTTTATGGTTCAGAAGAATAAAAGTGTACAACATCTTGGCAGTAATAATGCCAAGCAAATTCAATTTTTTGAGACTACTACATGTACAGAATTAAATTTAAAATGAAGAAAGAAAGATATCTATAGTCTGCAAGAATTAAAAACAGAAACAGTAATATGTGATATTCAATTGACAACTTGTCCTTTGTATGCTCAGAGCATATTTATTTTTATAACTTCTAAATTTCTAACCAATACGTGGAAAATGTTTGAGGACTCTTATTAGAATACTGCCATGAAACCATTACAGGTCACTAGCCCTAAACTGTGGGATAAGAAAGAAGTAGATTATGATTATATTTATTCGGGTGTCCTTGGGGATAATGGTAATACAGTGGAACTTCGATTTTGCACTCTCCATTTTTATATTTTCCATATTTTACATTATAAATTTCAAATCTCAACTTAATATCCATAACAATTATACAAAGTATTTGCGATTTCTGATTTTACATTTTCCTCGTGATAATTCTTGTGTCCTGTGGGCTGTGGCACATTAAAGCTCGACTTTGAACAAGATCTGGCAACAATGTAACATGCTGCTTCCCAGAAACTGTAGCATGATCACAAGTGGTGTGCTTGTGATGACTGCTGCTTTATTTGTTTGTTGGTGAACTGCTGTTGTAGATAGAGAATGGAGCTCTTGTACTGAACATTAAATACTGTTGTAGTCCTTGCAGTCAAGTGAAATTGAATTGTAATGGCTGCAAATCCAATGAATATGCACGAAGTATTCTCAGCAGCAGAGAAAAAGAATATTATCACCAGATTGATACACATGTTGATATATAGCAGCGAGACTTAATTTATCTGTGTCAATGTTAGACATTGTGACAAGATTGGATTATTGAAGATCAGTGAAGTAAACTTGAAAAAATTCTGTTCCATAATCAGTCCCGTGGTAAAAGAAACTCTGCCAACGTGTAAGTATAAAGGTTTAATCCTTTTGGGGATAAACATTGTCAATAAAATTGTAATTTCGCATACAAGGAATTAAAATGTGTGAATTATTAGGTGGACAGATTATTCTGTAGTATTCCAATCTTGATTTAAATGACAGATTATAATGCAAAATAAGGTTTTATTTTCATATGATATGTTCTGCATAGGTTGAATTGTTGTGTGGTTTGGTTAAATCCAGTTACAACTACAGCAACATAGACACTGACATGAAAATACTACACATCCAAACAAAAAACCACAAACTTAATACCCTAGAACAATATGAAGTTCATAAATATGCAAAAATACACCCACATCACATCCTGAACTCTCAACTGAATTTTAGAACACACACCCTTTTCGACAAAATCATGAACACACCTCACCACAACAGGAAACTAGAAGACAGCGTGGAATCTTCACTAGGTTTCGGACCATGAAGGATACCACTTCGAAACTGGTCAGCCAGGTAAACTGCAAAAGTTAACACAATAAAGATATCTTAAAGTTATTCAGTGATTATAAATGTCAAACAATGAATAAGAATGATAAAATACTTAAATGGCTTCTTTCAAAAGATAGATATAACTGGAAGTCATGTGTTGTAGATTTACAGCATGTGAAAGAAGCACATCCCTGTTAGTGGGCTCCAGGTAAAAGTTGCTGGCTATTCATTTCTCTCCCATGTCAAAATTTGAAGGTAGTATAATGATCCCTAAACATAATTTGTTACGGCATTTTTATTACCTAAATGGTACATTTTCCTTTTCAGTGATTCATGCAGACTCGTATTCCTTCATAACAAACAGAAGTTTACAGATTGTGGCTTCAACATCTGCATCAGTTATCTCGTAATAAGTGACGAGTCTTACAGTATTTTTTGTTACAGGACAGATTTTTACAATTGCTGCATCTTTTCCCAGCTTAGCAACTTCGTCCTCTGTCACCTGTAAATAAAATTTTAAAATTCAAAGAAACCATAAAACTGTTTGATCTTCTGTATGTTTATTAAATTATATTTTCCATAAAGTAAATTGAGTAATTTCTTAATTCTATAAATACAGTCAACTCTGGATATAGTGAACTCGGTTATAGTGAACATTCTGCTATAGTGAACCTAAATTGTTGGTCTCGACCCAAATACATTAACATTTCTGTTTATAGTGAACTCTCGCTTCGGTTATAGTGAACCTGTATCCTGACAAATTCTTATTTGAAGTCAGACCTTCTTGTATAAAATTGAAAGAATGTGTTGAGAATAACATTCTAAGTTTCTTACTCCTTTAGTCAAAGGACAAAGATAGGATTAGTGATTCCTAGACAATGAGCTGTACTGTAAATCCAGACAACGCTTGACTACCTTGCCTCACTCCACCGTCGAAGGATTGCCATTCTGTTGTCAGACACTCTAATCTACTGTTATTTCTAATCCTTCTCTGTCAAAGGGTTGCCTTTTGTTCTTAGAAACATTTCCATTATGATGCATAGCATCGAAACAACAGAAAATGAAATTGCCTTCTTGTATTAAAAGGGGACAGACATTATGTCCAGAGCGTAAATGAAGGTAAGATTTCCATGGCTTTCAAACACCATCAACCCCCTCCCAGTTTCCATTAAGTGAACCGGGAAATTCCGCGGCTGAGTACGTAGTAACACCATAACAGCATTTGTCATTTCTACCTGATCCAGTGTGTTCTAACAGTGAATGTCGAAGTGTAAAGTGTTCTCTTTAGAAGATAAGATGAATATTAAAGTGACATAAAATGTGGTCTTTCGCAAGCGGACATGGATCGACAGCATAGTTTAAGTAAATCAACTGTGAGTAAGAGTATACAGTGTAATCCATTCCACAGAAATGAAATATTTTATTTTCTTGTTCACAATTTCATTCATTTCTGTCAGTGAACGAAATATGCAAGTCCGCAGAGGTTTACTACATCTGGAATTGACTGTGTACATTTACTCTGTGAAAACATTTATTAAATCTACATACTTAGACTTCAACAAACAAAATTTAATAACACAATCCCAAGGGAAAAAATGGAACTCTCTGCATCAAAATCCACAGTTAATTCCCGATTTACCACGAAAATCGTCTGTAGCTGCATTTAGATTGGCAACAGGCCATGATTGTTTGGCCAAACACCTGCATAGAATTGGAATATATCAGTCCCCTAACTGTCCATTGTGCAACTCAAACCGAGAAATGGATTCGGAACATCTCAAAATCTGTGCTTCAGTGGCTGGTCATGATAATATCTTTGAAAAATATTGGAGTGCAAGAGGTCAAATGACTTCATTGTCAAATGCCTGGCATTAGAAAACAACAACAACAACATTTACTTTCGTTAAGAATTAAAAATTAAGGGTACCATAAGCCAAACAGTTAGGTACACACACCAAAGTTTAAATCTCGCTTAATTGAACGCAAAATTTTGGTTTTGAAGGAAGGGCAAATTTCGGCAGGGTACTCCTGTTTCCTCTGTTATCATTCTACCATTTCTTCTTTAGTCGTTATGATCTTAGTACAATGTAGAGCCAGCCACCTCTGTGTGTCGCAGGATGGATTCTGTCCTAAGACCACAATCTGGTCTCCAGGTTAAAAGCATGTTACCCCATGCGGGCGTTTGGATCAAGGTCTAGCAAAATATTTGTTACTTTATGTTAAGGATTCAAATCGCATTTAAATCTCTCTCTGTATCTGTAAAGTCGTAATGTTTCTTCTGAACTACTCAGAGACTGATTCCAATCGTGAAATGACAATGCAGAAGAAATCGAGTACTGTACAGAAGTGTATGCTATAGCCTCTTTATCATAATTCTCACACAATCTTCTTGATGGGAATGTGCTGGCTGGCTCAGTGATTTGCAGCAGTGGCGGTTCCTCGGGGGAGGGAAGGGAGGAATGTCCTCCTCACATTTTTCTTCTTTTGAAAGTAAATACCAAATGAAATATACTTCTTGAAATTCGAGGAAGATTCGATAACTTTTAAGTTCACAGCTATAAGAAAACCTCGGTTGATCGAGTTTTAAACGACGGTCACTCATGTGCTGCTAGAAAACTGTGAGAAGGATGCGAGATTGTTTGTGTGGAGGAAAGTCAATCCATTCCTCCTTTACTGCAGTTAACACACACAGACAACAGCGCGCTAGCGGCCAGAGAAAGAAGCAGAGTTTGAAGCCAGTAAATGAACGGATAGGGAGGAGATCCTCCTCTGAATCAGCACATGGGCTGGAAATAGGAACCGACTGGTCTTGCACCAAGTTCGCTAACGATGCTGCATTCAACTAGACTATAACACATCTAGGAGGAGGCACAATAAAAAGAGTTTTAATGCAAAGCTATGAAAGACACCATATGAACTTTTTTTTAAAATTATAAATCAAAATATATTATTATGGTTTGAAACTTTCGAGAATATCTGAAAGTTGAAGTTGGATGTATATAAAACAAAGAGGAAGTAGTTCTAAGTTAGTATCGCAGATCTTTTTGGCCTCTAAAATTCACTTCCATTCATTGTCTACTAGATAGGACAACAACCAAGTTGTCAGTGTTGTACAAATATATTTGAAATTGAAAGTACTGCAAACTACATTATCTTTAACATAAAAAATTAATCGGCCACCGGCAGCTTTGAACAATAATGGTAGTATGACTTTACAAGAACTGACATTCTTCAAAAGCATGTGATACTGAACTTGTAAAATGTACATGTGGCAACACAGACCACGTAGTGGGTGCAGTGTTCTCTCTTTCCTAAACAGATTATTTCTCATTCCTATTTCCATAAAACGGTTTCGGTTACATGTTAGTAGCTGGCCTCTTCCAACACGTGTGATGCTGTAGTGCGCGTAAAAAATGATGTGAGGTTGTGAATTTCCTTGTAATTGTTAATTTGTGCAGTTATTCAACAATGAATGGAAGTGAAAACATATTATATTTTGGACAATTTAGGAAAGTCAGTTTACGAAAACAGATTATTGCTATACAAAAGGAAAGGCCAACCCTAACACTACCTGGTCTTACATGTATGCATGTAGGCTAATTTGTAGCATGTTTCTCTCAAGGTGTCATTTTGTGCTGTTAACTTATTTCCTCCTCTTAAGAAATATGCAGGAGCCGCCACTGATTTGTAGCTACATTTTCTTTGACTTAAAAAGTGTTTAGAGAGTGATTAATTGATAATATATAATTATGTTTTTCTAATTTATTGATCATAGAGAAATTTTTGGTAATTCAGAGAAAATTCAAAATATGTTTACTACCTCATTCTTACCTTATCTAAACGTTCACAGAAGTCCTTTGAAGTGATATTTTTGCTGTTGATATTTATCATGAGGATGTTGGTGTGTAGATTTTCATAATCCACTTGAAAGATCTTACTTCCAGATTCAACAATAGCTATAAAAAGAGTTCAACCCATGAGCATTTTCAGTCACTGCTGTTAAAACAACAAACATGAAGTAACATTTATGTCTACCTTTTTTTCAATGCTGTTAAAACAACAAAAATGAAATAACACATTTACATCTATTTTTTTTTTTTTTAAGAAATACAAATAAAATATGATTCCTTCTTCCAAACTTCAGCATTCAGACAATAATAAAATACTTTCATGTAGTGTTCTTAGCTATCCATGGCCTGAAAATTTAGTGTTGTATAAAACAGTACATTCGTTAAATAATTTATGCACTTATTGTGTGACTTAAATTTGTGGTTTTCTGTTATCAAAATAGTAACATGTAAACACAGTAAGTGTGCACTCAATGCTGGTCTCTGACATTCTGTCAACCCACTTGAGGTATGTGGATATAAGGGGAAAATTGAGCCAGGGGTCTGGTATAGTTCCTGGGTAGCTCGGTTGGTAGAGCATTGGCGCGCTCAGCCAAAGGTCCGGGGAATAATTTTTCTCTTGAAATTATTCAAGTCAGCTTTACAGGGAGCTATACCTAAGAAGCCAGATTTGTAGAAGTCTTTGTTTGTTTAGTCTCCCATTAATGTTGAAACTGAAGCTGATTAAATTATATAATACAGAACTGGATGATTTAGAGCAATTTAAATCTCACTAAATTCACAAAAACTTTTTTCTTGTATTTTAGAAATGTGAAAATTAGACAGCAGTTATTTTATTTCATTTACCTTTGGCAATGGTATTGGCCCTTCTGTGGTCTTCCACCAGTCTGTCCACCATGTCGTCCAGAGCAACAATGCCTGCTGCAGCCACCACACCCACTTGCCTCATCCCTCCACCCAGTGCTTTGCGTAAACGTCGGCTCCTGCAACAGAATGTACATGTCTGAGACAGCTTGCTGACTGAAAAGGGGGCTATGAATTTATTTCAGAACAATTTGAATCGTAATCCTGGATGCGACAGCCCTTAGAGGACCAAGGCTGACAACCATGTTGGCCTTATGTCCACATGCATCAGCAGAGGTAAACAATCATTCAGCTACAGTTGAGCCATTTTTATTTCCGGCATGGCCACACCTTCGACTTTTGGCGCGACGAAGGTAGGCAATAGCGGTGTTGCTAAATCTCTGTCAAGCCAATAGTGAACGAATGCAGTTCTAATAGCAGGTTGTCGAACAATCAGTGGGTAGTGCAGTGTTATTGTTGTTAGTGCTGTGTTATTGCTGAGTTTTGAGCATCATAATGCCATGGAGGAGTCGGAAGACCATCAATTCGCAAAGCAGAGAAATGATTCCTAGCGTTATAGATTATTTCGAAAATGAACTTGAAAATAAGGGTAGTTTATTGCCTTTAATGCAAGTGGTGCAAAGAACAGCTGATGCGTGTGATGTGAACAAGTAAACGGTTTCTCAAATAACGACAGAGAAGTACGGACAATCAGCAAAGAAGAAAATAAAGTGAGAACTATGGTGGCGGCAGGTACTAACAATGATTGTAGCGATCTAGGCGTAGCACCTCTAAATTGAACAATACCGGTAGGCAAGGTTCTTCACGTAATTTTTTTATGTAGCAATAACTTATCATGACAAAATTTTTAATACTAATATATTTTACTGAATTTACAGGTTGTGTGGTTTTAGTTATTCATTCACATAAAAAATGTTTATTTATTATATTTTATAGCTTTCTCCCATTTTAGTAATTTCTAACATTGTTTCTGTATTTACGAAAATCGTTACTTCAAATGGTCGGAAAAACCAATTATAGCACAACATGGTAAGTCTTCTGTGTCCTGGGATGCTAGGATCAACAATAACAATAATATATAATATTATGTATTCATATATTACTAATTATTTATCGTAGGAAATAATTTTTGTTCGATGTTTAAGACTAGACATGTGCTAAAACTTCGTTAAGAGTACAAGGGTAGACTTGACAACACAGTAACATCCACCATGAGCGGGAAGCAGTATGTCGTCTGCATAACCTTGACGACAACCACTGCTAGTGAAGCAGCGTGTCAGCTGACCAGAAGCTGTCGTGTGATTTGCTGCCGGAAATAAGAACGGCTCGACTGTAGGATCAGGGTATTGGTGTGGTTAGCATGATGATTCCCCTAGCCATTATAGCTGGTTTGTGGAACTGGATTTTGCTACTTATTGTAGTTATTCAAATTCATCGCATTGCTGGGTGGACACTGATCCCATGCACTGACCAAAACTTAATTAGAAAATTTATTTGCTCGTGGTAACTCGAACCACTGCTCATTCCATAATGCAAATTCAGACATGATGAATGTTATCAATATAATTTTATTATCTACTAAATTTTGTAGAATGAGAGGTTCATTTAGTGAGAAAAAATTGTGATCTGGTGGTTGTGGAAAATCTGGTAGATTAGGAAAATAAAGAAGAATGTTACACAGCTCAGATACTTCCTACCCTTTTGGGCTCGTTATGTCAGGCAACTGAGTCAGGGCACAGTGGAATACTCAAGTCTATTTCTGATCAAATTCAAAAACGCGTAAAAGCATGTATCTTTAGATATGGTTGACAAAGGCCTTCCTGAACATTGCCTGGTCTGGCAGTGTGAAGCATTCGTTACTAGAAGAGTTTAATTTTGATGTAGGCGAGAAATGGCTGACTAATTATACTTTGAGCAATATTATTTAGGGATCATACAGCTTTGTTTCCCTTCCCTTCTCAAGAAAACGATGCTAAGGACTTCAAATCCACCATTCTTAGCTAGGCTTAAACCCGTGGTCCAATGATCTATTGGCAAGTACAATAATCACAACACTTAAGGATGGGACACTCAACATTTATTACGTGTGTTTTAGGAAATTTGAGACTGGTACTCACTTCCTGACGAATTCTTTGTCTCCTACCAATATTGCACCAATAGGAGCTCCTAGACCCTTGCTAATGCAGAAAGTGGCAGACGCAAAGTCTCTCACTATGCGTGATGCAGGCACTTTTAGGTAAACAGCAGCATTGAAGAGTCTGGCACCATCCAAATGTAGAGGAATACTATACTTCCTTGCACGTGTAACCAGCTGCAAAAATCATAAATTTCTTATTTAAACTGCATTTCAATGTACAATCACTGTGTTAGAAGAGGGTAAAATTCATACCATGGCCATGGTGATGTATGTATATAATGTAGTAAAAGATAATATTTTTATTCATTCTTGGCTACACTCTAGACTAGGATTCAGAGGACGACGAAAAACCATGTTGAAACTAGTCAGTCGGGTAATTTACCACCAGAATTTATATTAACACAGTGAAGTAGTCATTATTTGTTCGATAACATTCATCAGTGGTAATATTTTAGTCGGTACAATTTATAAACATACAAGTCATCAGTTATTCATAGATTTCAAAAAGGCATATGACTCGGTTAAGAGGGAAGTATATGATATGGTATTCCCAAGAAACTAGTTCGATTAATTAAAATGTGTCTCAGTCAAACATACAGCAGAGTCCGTATAGGTCAGTTTCTATCTGATGCTTTTCCAATTCACTGCGGGCTAAAGCAGGGAGATGCACTATCACCTTTACTTTTTAAGTTCGCTTTAGAATATGCCATTAGGAAAGTTCAGGATAACAGGCAGGGTTTGGAATTGAACGGATTACATCAGCTTCTTGTCTATGCGGATGACGTGAATATGTTAGGAGAAAATCCACAAACGATTAGGGAAAACACGGAAATTTTACTTGAAGCAAGTAAGCGATCGGTTTGGAAGTAAATCCCGAAAAGACAAAGTATAAAGTATATGATTATGTCTCGTGACCAGAATATTGTACAAAATGGAAATATAAAAATTGGAGATTTATCCTTCGAAGGGGTGGAAAAATTCAAATATCTTGGAGCAACAGTAACAAATATAAATGACACTCGGGAGGAAATTAAACGCAGAATAAATATGGGAAATGCGTGTTATTATTCGGTTGAGAAGCTTTTATCATCTAGTCTGCTGTCAAAAAATCTGAAAGTTAGAATTTATAAAATAGTTATATTACTGGTTGTTCTGTATGGTTGTGAAACTTTGACTCTCACTCTGAGAGAGGAACATAGGTTAAGGGTGTTTGAGAATAAGGTGCTTAGGAAAATATTTGGGGCTAAGGGGGATGAAGTTACAGGAGAATGGAGAAAGTTACACAATGCAGAACTGCACGCATTGTATTCTTCACCTGACATAATTAGGAACATTAAATCCAGACGTTTGAGATGGGCAGGGCATGTAGCACGTATGGGCGAATCCAGAAATGCATATAGTGTGTTAGTTGGGAGACCGGAGGGAAAAAGACCTTTGGGGAGGCTGAGACGTAGATGGGAGGATAATATTAAAATGGATTTGAGAGAGGTGGGATATGATGATAGAGATTGGATTAATCTTGTACAGGATAGGGACCGATGGCGGGCTTATGTGAGGGCGGCAGTGAACCTTCGGGTTCCTTAAAAGCCATTTGTAAGTAAGTAAGTAAGTAACAAGTCATGCCCCCCTTTGAAATGTCATTTTTGTCATTCAGTACTTCCATTTGGTATTGTTAAGGATCTTTGGTCCTCTTAACCACCACAGCATGGTTTACAGTATGCATTTTTAGTCCTTGTGACTAAGTTCTCTGTTATTGCATTTTGTAATCTTGTGAACCAGACTTAAAAACCCTCTTAACCAATACCACATCCACTTAACCGTACTCAGTGTAATTCTTAACTCTTACTACATATGAATCCAGCTCTAGTGATTTATTTATTCAGTTCTTTTTTATTACTGCATCAGAGAGCAACTGTATATCAAAGGCTTTGCCTGACCATTCTGTTTGACGAGAAGTTAAGTATTTGGTTTTGAAAGTTCATAACTACTAATTTATATATATATATATATATATATATATATATATATATACTGTTAAGTAATTTACAATTCATATACTGTATTTATGTTATGTTCCTGGAGTAGATTGGGTAGCATCGATAAGCTGTCACTTGGGCCTTGCAAACAATGCCCAGAGACAATATCTTTAAATTTACCACTTGAACGTGCCCGTTTCTAAGGGGTGTTGAATGAGTCTAAATGAGGACCGTTTTTGCAAAACTTGCTAACTGAAAAAAACTAAATTTTACAGGAGAGAAAAAAAACTGAATGGAGACAAGCAGATTATAGTTACAACCATCACACTTTGACACACTACAATGAAGAGAAATAATTCAATTTTACTAAGATAACTTTAACATCGTGTAGAGGCTTGTTTTATGTTAACGAATCCACCAAAATATCAATTTTGCAAATTTTGCAGTTAGCAAGTTTTGCAAAAACGGTCCTCAAATAGGAAAGTGTGAAATTCTCTGTTACGCTCTGGCGCGTAAAAGTTTCATTTGAGTAATAGATAGTATATATAAACAAGCAGACATTAGAGATATGTTAAAGAGGTTCAAATCATCGAGTGCTACATTGGCTACATTGCTCTTCATGTCACATGGCCACCATTTAAAATTGTCATAAGGTTACGAAAACTTTTAGTATCTTTTATGCTATTATGTATTACTGTAATTATGAACTGATGAATGTACATTACCGTATTCAGTACTAAAAATAAACATTGTACGTATTACAAAACTTTATTTTAAAATATCTATAAGAAAATTACTAATTTCAACATGGACAAAAATGTTTGTGCAGTACAGTATGTCTTTACATAACCTATAAACATATTTTCCAATTATCTGGCAAACTCAGTTATCCGGCATTGGCTTTGTCCCACAGTTGCCAGATATGACATGAGGAATTCTACTGTAATTGTAATGCTTACATCATCAAGCCATTCCAGTGGTAGCACTTTCCCTCCACACCAATTCTGAGTATTCTCAACACAGATGAGAGATGTTTTAGGTTCGTGATCATCTGAATGGTCTCTCACCCTCTCTTCCATTTCGTCTAAATCAAATGTTCCATCAGAGTTATTACGAAGTGGCCATATCTGCACTCCAGCTATCTGAAATTTTAAAAAATATCTTGTTCCTCAGATCATTATAGATTTATTTAACTCGACATCTACAGTTCTATGACTAGGAAGCTATTCAAGAAGTTGAAATTATAAAATCGTTTTATCAATAGGTAAACGCTCAGAAATATACCAAATTTTGAGGACAGTTATGTTATTTATTTACATGCTAACAGATAAAAATTTGATATAAAACACTGAAAAGAAGCATAAAAATAAAGTACACTTTCTTATAGGTGCCATACACTGTACTCTCTTCAAAACAACTTTAAAAAATACACAATGAAATTTATAAGGTTAAGGAATTTAGTAATTGATGGTGGTTCAAAATATTCTCTTTGAGCAGCAATACATTCCTTGACACTTAGTATGTGATTAGACAGCAGAAACAATGGAGTGAATAACACTTAGTATGTGATTAGACAGAAGCAATGGAGTGAATAACACTTAGTATGTGATTAGACAGAAGCAGTGGAGTGAATAACACTTAGTATGTGATTAGACAGCAGAAACAATGGAGTGAATAACACTTAGTATGTGATTAGACAGCAGAAACAATGGAGTGAATAACACTTAGTATGTGATTAGACAGAAGCAATGGAGTGAATAACACTTAGTATGTGATTAGACAGCAGAAACAATGGAGTGAATAACACTTAGTATGTGATTAGACAGAAGCAATGGAGTGAATAACACAGTATGTGATTAGACAGCAGAAGCAATGGAGTGAATACAAGAATGATATGTTTCTAAATTATATGAAAAGTGCACAAAATACCTTAATTATTTATATCTTAGAAGCAACGAAAATCAATCTGTTTAAAGATTTTACGGTTTTTTTTTCTTTTTTTTTTAGAACTTCCAAAGTGTCCCAGTATTTTTGTTACACCTTGCATATAAATATAAGTATAATTAAAACTGTCTAAACTGCAGATAGGTAATATATGTATAATATTACATAATACAGGGTTATTCATAAGTCTGTGAAACATTTTAAAGTTTAATAACAAATAAAGTACGCAACATATCATGGTAATTGACATGCTGATAGAGAGAGAGAGAGAGAACCTATCCAAGTTTTTTTTTTATATATATAATAAAAGTCCACTCTTAGTTATCATGATTTATCGCTAGGTGGCAATAGTTATCAATAATGGCAAAATAACGTTTACTAAACGTGAGCAATCGTTTTGTATGTTGGAATATGCAAGGACCTCGTCAAAGATTTGAAGTAGATGGTTTTGCTGACTTACTCATCGTGACAAAGCAACTTTTCATCTCTCCGGAAAAGTGAATCGGCACAATGTGCGTTTATGGGGAACTGAAATTTCCCGCGCAGTCATTGAGCATGTGCGAGACTCAACTAAGGTGAATGTCTTTTGTGTGATTTCGAAAGAAAAGTGTACTGGCCATTTTTTTAGAGCCCACTGCACTGGGATGATCTACTTGGACACGTTACAAAACTGGCTGATGCCTCAGCTGAATGAAGACAGCAACGATTACATCTCTCAGGAAGATGGATCTCCCTGTGACTATCACAATGTGCAAGAGTATCTTAATCAAAATTTGTCACAGAGATGGATCGGATGCACAGGACGAGAAGATGACATTAATGAAGTGGCTACCACAATCACTGGATTTAACTCTGTGTAACTTCATCTTGTGGGGGTTTGTGAAGGATATGGTCTATGTGCCCCCCACTCACTGCTGATTTCCAGGAACATCACTGCCGGATTACAGCTGCCATGGCTCTGGTCAACAGTGATATGCTGGAGCATGTATGGGGCGAGATGGATTACCGCATGAATGTATGCATTATTATCAAAGGTGGACACATTGAACATCTGTGAGGTATGTAACAAAACTTGGAGAGTTTGTCTTTATTTTAGTGTAAAATAATTTGTTATCCGTTGTGTAGTTTAGAAGTTATGAATTTTTTTAATGTTTCACGGACTTACAAATAGCCCTGTATGTGACAAAGTTAAATAGTAAGTACCTGTGCTGGACCAGCTTGTTCAAACAGGAATGTGTGACTCTTCTCTCCACATATCATTTCACTTCCTCTCTGGTCACAGTGAACCATAACTTAAACAAAATTATTATTATAATTATGTACAATCTTAGACAAAAAAAACGACCGGCTGCCATATGCTAAGTTAATTCTGTGAGAGCTTAGGTTTACACGTGAATTTCTTATGCACGCCTCTGCTCTATTTTTCCTTTGTTTTGTTTTTTGTTGCTTTTTCTGTCTGTTATAGGTCAAGTATTATGAATAATCGGTAACGAAGATATATTCAAGGAGTAAATTAGATGTAAAATAAACGTTCTTTCCCTAGTCATTTGAACCAGGCACAGTTCGAAGTGGACTTAGACAAATTCACGCTACAGGAGAGCAATCACTTTTTGTGTCTAAGGCTGTATACAGTCATAGAAAAAAGTTTTGTCACACAGATACTTTATAAGTCCCAGAAAGAAGGCAGTGTGCATGTCCAGGCATACAATGAAACAAAACTAATTTTATTTTCTCAACTATGGTCTGTCCAAAACTACTTCCGACCTGACAAATGGCGTCTTTAGCATGTTACCATGGCAACCATTCAAATCAACCAATCACGAGAGATGTGTAACCATGGTAACGGGACGGTGTTGCCGTGTCTATGTTTACAAGTTGCACGTGAATACCACGGCCTAGTGGTGAATGCAGCACCCGAACAACAAATAACAAATTCCACAATTTGGGACATCTGGCCGAAATCTACGGCTGACCACTAGGATCCAGAATACAAAGCAGAGGTTAAATGAAAAATACAATTTGATTGCAGAGAGAATACGGAACAATGATAAATTTAAAAATAAAGTACAATTTGAGTTCAGAGAAACATGAGATGAAAATACATTGAAGAGTAATGAGATGAAGTGGAAAAAAAAAAATTACATACTATTATACAAGTGATTGTGTAAAATAGATCATGAATCTCTCAATACCATTAGACAAATTTTGTTAATCTCCTCATTAGAAAATTTAAGAGAAAGGAGAATGGTTTTGGTTAACTTAAATGAAGTTCCCCTAGCGCCAAAAAGAAGTCCTTTCACTTCCTATGTATTAATATTCATTTTGTATCTCTCACTGAAGTGAGGAATACATGGTTTGTAAATAGACTTCTTTTCATTGTTAACGTTGACTTTGAGTAGGCTGGTTAGCACATGCTTGTGTGAATTAAAAATATTATTTAGTTGTATTATTGTTTTAGTGTATCGATAATTATTGTGTTTAAATTATATTAGACGTATTATCTTCGTTGTCATTGGTGGAGTGACTAGTGTGTGTTTTCTAGTTCCCACGAGATTTTCTAAACAGGTGACTTGTGCAATGTCGGAAGGAAGAAAAGGCAGGCAGAGAACAAAGAATATTGGACAAGGTGCCCCGTTAAAGAGTCAAGCACGAGAGATAGTGTGTTATGTTGTTGTTTTTTAATGCCAGGCGTTTGACATTAAAGTCATTTGACCTCTTGCACTCCAATATTTTTCAAAGATATTATCATGGTCAGCCACTGAAGCACAGATTTTGAGATGTGTGTTATGTAAGAGAGTATTTTGAGAGGGAAAAAAATAATGGCGGGCCTCTTTTACCTTTGGCGCAAGTCGTAATGAGAACTGTTGCTTGTGTCAAAATTATTAAGAGCACTGTTATCGAATTGGAAAAGAAAAAGGTCGTGTAGACTTTTAATCATAAATATTTTTACAGTTCAAAATTTTTTCAACGCCTTTCTAACAATATTGCATTGAAGAATACCAGCACTCATAAAAGTAAAGGCTTCATATTAAATTTAAACATGTTTTTACAGTCCTTTCGACGCTTTTCTAACTGTATTACATTGAAGACTACCAACACTATCACTACCACTACTACTTATAATAATAGACTAATAAAAATAATAATGTACATCAATTTAAATGCCTAGTGTTTAACAAATTGGTTAGAAATGTATGTGTTCATGTCACCTGTTCATTACTGCACTTTATCGGCAGCTTACACGAAAGATGGGCAACATGACAACATTGCTTCCCCTTCTCTGTAAGCTGTCAAGTCGGAAGTAATTTTAGTCAAGGTATAATCCTTCTCTTGTAACCCATGTCGCACATCCTCTGATTATGCGCACTGCCTCCTTTCTGGGGCTTATAAAGTATCTGTATGACAAAAACTTTTTCGTAAGACTGTACATATAGAATACAATGTAATGGATTAGAATTAATCTGAAAATTTCTGAAGCTTGTTTACTTCATTGTTATATGTTAACATTAACACTATTAATATACTGGAAGTTCGTTAAATGTATAATTTTCATACTTGCTAGTAAGTTTGCCATTGTTCCACTTGGTACAAACACGGCACTCTCTTTTCCGAGCATAGATGCTGCTTTTCTTTCCAGTTCTGTAGGAGTAAGCAATTACAATTTCAGTGGTAGTGATGGTTGGATGTAAGTATTATTATTAATAACCATAAGGTTGGTTTAAGAAAAAATCCGTACCATTGACTGTTGGATCTTCTCCATAAACATCATCACCCAACTCAGCCTCAAACATCGCTTTCCTCATCTTCTCTGTTGGTTTTGACACTGTATCACTCCTCAGATCTACAACTCTCATCTGAAAAGATGTTACTTTCTTACATCAGGAAAGGAAATGAGTGTGTGAAGTTCATTGAAGTGCTGTAAACTAGTAGGCCTGTAACTTTATTTTTTAATGAGAGATAATTTCTTGCGTTTTCTTTTATAATAAATTGTATTTTTAACTTGAACTTAGTACATTTTAAAAAATGGTCCATCTATACATGTGTAAAGAATGGAAAAAAATGGGTAATGGAAGCTGTGATTATGAATAACGTATGCATATACGAGGCGCGTCCATAAAATAACTTTCCCACTTGCTCCACAGCTAGCAAACCATATGTTGCATGAAGCGACTATGTGTACGTGATAGAGTAATATCCTGGCATGGCACATGCGCTAGCGAAACTTCCTGAGTACTCTCAGTAGCTTCGTTTCATTGGTTGAAGATAGACGCTCCTATTCCAGCTCCCACCGCGTGTGAAGTGCGATCAGTGATAAAGTTTTTGAATGCACAGGGCATAGCGCCGATTTAAATTTATCGTCAGCTGTGCCAGGTCTATGGACCTAATGTCATGAACAAGCAGATGGTGCATTGCTGCTGTAGACAATTTTCAGCAGGACGCCAAAATGTGCATGACGAGGAGCGCAGTGGGAAGCCAACTATCATCGCAGACGACCTTGTGGAGCAACGCACCATCTGCTTGCTCATGACGTTAGGCGCTTAGACCTAGCACAGCTGACGATAAATTTCAATCGGCACTATGCCCTGTGCATTCAAAAACTTTATCACTGATCGCACTTAACATGCAGCGGGAGCTGGAATAAGAGAGTCCATCTTCAACCAATGAAACGAAGCTACTGAGAGCACTCGGTAAGTTCCACTAGCGTATGCGCCATGCCAGGACATTACTCTGTCATGTACACGCAGTTGCTTCGCGCAACATATGGTTTGCTAGCTGTGGGACGAGTGGGAAAGTTACTTTATGGACGCGCCACGTAATACTTCGGGCAGACACATACTTGAGTTTTTTTCTTTAATCTCTGAATATCCTTCTTTACAGTCCTATTATCGTAATTTTTCTATACTATCATGTATTAACAAATTTAACCTTTGTTACTGTTACAACCATTGTACCAAGAAATTTAAATTTTTGTCTTTTAGGCAGTCTGCTATGGCAGAAAGAATGCTCAATTAATTTTATTTATTTTATTGGCATGTTTATATACATAAAAACATAGATTTCTGTATACTGCTCAAACTTTCTTTCTGTGAATACTGAATTCCCTCTTAAATTAATGTCAAGCAAAATCTAAATTGGTACCACAAACTTTTCAGACATTGAAAATCTATAACCAAAATAATCATGAATGTAAAAAATAAACTTACATTATTTCTGCTTCCCATTGTTTTAAACTGATAATTACTGTCTGCTGCCCTGTAAGAATCTCTGCTGATGTACAAGAGAGGTCTGATAATGTTGTACTGAAAGAGATACTTAATATTACACACTCTGATAAGGAGCATTTCAGAAAAACATACACGTCAGGATAAAATACGCTGATAATTATAGGAAGATATTTTACATGTTCAAGAGGAGAAATGCTTCTTGTATAACAGAGCAATTTTGCATTGTGCTGATCGATGACAATTTATTGACCCTAGTAGAACGTTTCATCTCTGATATACACTAGGAATTTTATTTCATAGCATCCGCAAAGCAGTCTGAACATGAAAAGAGAATATTTATCTGTTGAGATGTTTATGCAACGAGCAAAGTTCATGGACTCGCTCAATCACTTCATCAGCTTTAATCTCAAGGCAATAGAATGAAAAGATAATATGTATCATTAAACAGGTTCGTGCTTTTTGTAATGGTTTAATAAAATCTGATAACAATTCAATAAAATCTGATGCCACCAGCATAACTCAGTCGACTAAGGCGCTTGCCTGCCGATTCAGAGTTGCGGCGCTCGGGCGTGGGTTCGATTCCCGCTTGGGCTGATTACCAGGCTGGATTTTTTCCGAGGTTTTCCCCAACTATAAGGCGAATGTCAGGTAACCTATTGCGAATCCTCGGCCTCATCTCGTCAAATATCCTGCTATCACCAATGCCAACGATGTTAAATAACCTAGTAGTTGATTTAGCGTCGTTAAATAACCAAATAAAAAATAAAATCTGATACATTTCTATCACAATAAAATTACACCAGAATTCCAGTAAAGATACTATGTACGTATACATGAAAGCTGAAAGTTGTGCTAAGGGAAACAATGTACTATATAGAAGTCACAATGATAAGAGGATAGGATGAACGTAATAAATTACAATGAAAGCAGTAGTGATAGTGTAGTGGCAAAAATTTCTAACAGTAAAAATAAATGCACAGTCTAACATTTTATTAGATTTGGTGTTCGTGACTTATTGCGTTATAGGTCTATTTACACGAGTTCTGAGTGTAATTCTATAGGGTCTTCTCGTCCCATAAGTAAATTTAAACATTTTAACTTAAAAATTAAATTCAACAAAAATAATAAGAAACAGTCTATTCCTCGACCAACCATTCATTTCAGTCAACAATTAAAGGACTAATGATTATGCTACCTTTGCACGGTCAAAATACCGCGGCCCTTCAAAATTAATCAGTGGGCAGGTCATATTTCATATTAAAACACAAGAAAAGATGTTTTTAATAAACATGCGAGAATAATAATTTCTTTCCTAGTTCCTTTCAAAATTTTAACAAAAATTTCATAAATATAAATATATAAATTACTAATTTCATCATAATGCAAACAGATGATAATTTAATAAAAAAATTCCAATAAAATAATTAAATATTAATAAATCAAAAATTAAAAAAATTAACAAACTTAAATTGATAGTTATTATAAAACCAACTAATTAAAAACAATAAAAATTATAAAAATATAATAAAGAGCTTATCCCCCATAACATTTATGTTAATAAAATAAAAACTGAAAAGATAGAAATATAAATAATAATATATGAGTTAAATTCATTTCTTGAAAAACCAGAAACCATTAAAGCCAAATAACATATCACTACTAAATAATTATTTCTACTATCACGATGATTGGTAGGCGAGTATCAGGTGGGGGCTGCAGCTGGTTGGGAGCCAACATAGATGTTGGATAGTGACTCGCTTCTTTGTTTAACATTTAAAATTTCAGGAGTCAAAAGGATCTGCGATACTTATATCTTAATGCATTTACCATAAGCAGTAACTTACTGTAAGTAGACCCAGTGCAACTTTACGAAACACTTTTATTAAATCGACCTGGTATATCATAAGTCTATCACATTCCAATTAATAGCATATCAAAAAGCAAGAAACTTGTATTGAGATCTTTTATTTCCTTTATTAAACATCATCTGCACAGTATAACTTCATTAGAAAATTACCAGTAGAAATTAATTTGTAATTTATTTCCCCTGATTAATAGCATAGGGAAGTAGCTACAGTTAACTTCCTGCTTACTACACACAGCGCAGTTTGAGAGCTCATTGTACAGTACTTGGTGGAATTAGTGACAACGTGATAATCTGGCAAGCGAGTTCAAGGATTCGCATAGGGATTATACCTAACGTTCACCTTACAGTCGGGGAAACCTCGGGAAAACCCCAACTAGGTAATCAGTCTAAACGTGATTCAAACCCGCGCTCTATATTGCAGTTACTACATAATAGTATCACAGTCTAGTATATACAGTCACGAAGCTTGAATTGTAAGGATGCTAGGAACAATTGACTGTGCCGGTACTATTCTCCTGGTTGAGTGTTAGAGAAGGCCGTATGGCCTTAACTCTGCCAGGTTAAATAAATCATTATTATTATTATTATTATTATTTTTATTATTATTATTATTATTATTATTATTATTATTATTTTGCATTGTCTGTAATGAGGCGATATTAGCGATCCTAGTGGTTAGCAACTATCTATGGATGCATATTTACTATGTATTGAGCTTCGTGACTAATATACTAGACTGTGATAGTATCATAAACAGTAGCACCAACCCCTATTCTTATTACAGAATCATAAGACAACAACATTTTTCTTCAGCATGCCTTTTTATAAAGAAAGAGCCCACATTAAGTAGGCTATTTAACTTACCTTCCAGTATTTTAAGAAGACAATTTATGCCAGTAAGGTAATATAATTTCAATAATTGTTTCAAATGGTGATAAACTTCAGTGTTGGATTTAAACTATATTTTACTCATTCTGGTTTTTTGGCTAGTTTCAAACGAACTGAAGTACGATTTTGTATCATTTGGGAAATTGCATGCTCCATTGCTAATGACAGTCTTAACATTTTACGAATTATCGTAGGTTTGTCTCAAATCACAACCTTTCTCGTCCCACTTTCGAAGCCTTGACCTCATCGGCGCACCACCTAAGCCCTACCAACTGAAATCACTTTGAGTGCCACTAGTGGTACGCGTATCACATATACAAAATAAAAGGAAATAAATGAAGTAGGCCAATAGAGCGCTCGGAGTTATACGAAAATACCACTGGGAATATATGCGTCTTCTTAGCTGACATCCATCCGTTATTGTAATGTAACTAAAATGTTACGCATTTTCTAACATATATAAAATAACAGAAGTACTGTAAATCTAAATACTGTAATTAAGCATTGTTTCAAATATAGATGCTTTATGTTGCATATAAATAGATATAATATTAGTTTATTTGTATTTCCAATAAGCAAATAAAATTGAATATATACTTGCTGTTTTATACAGGCTGTAAAAAATATGTTACAAGACCCAGTGATAGGTAGATGGGTACCATGTGATCATATTTTGTTAATAAACCCATGTCCAGAAACGCTTTGTTTACGTGCTAGCGTCTCTGAAATGTGGAGGAGAACGTAGGCAGTATGGATCACAAAAGCTAGGAAAGAAGTAAAAAAATACAATTGAAATATTGTAAGTAAACAACATTTTAATCAACTACAGAAGGTGCTCCAAATGGCTACCACCAACTTCGATACATTTTGTGCATCGCACATGGTACCCATCTACTTACCACTAAGTCTTGTAACATATATCTTTTTTACACTCTGTTTAGGTATGTTAGCAAATACATACTTATTTAAGTTATATTACAAAGAGGGGAGGATGTCCGCTAAGAAGACATTTATATACCTGATGCGACCACACGTAGCTTGTCTCATTTAATCCCATACAGAACGTTCAAAATTCCATTTTACGGACTAGTAAAAAAAAGACCATTTTTTCATAATTTTAATTTCTTATTCCATAATAATTATTTTTATATGACATCACGTCAAATATTAAAAAACAACAAGAGTACGTATAACCATATTGTTCAGCATGTGCATTTTCATTACTTGTACTTTCACTACTATGCACGGTCTCGGTTGTACAGTTTCTTTCTGTGTTTATAGTGACAGAGGTAGATAAATAATAATTTGTAGCTACGTAAAAGTGCAAATACTGTAGCTTCATGAAACAAAAATACACAGGCCCTACACATGTATCATAATTACTTTAACGAAAGTAATATAGGCCTAACGTACGTAATGCTAATTATTAATGTTATATTGGAATGCTTCAGATATACACGATATGATAATGATGAGTCACGGTGCGCATGGGATTGCATAAAATTTATACACATTTTTCCTGAGTGAGATGAATGTCACTCTTCATTCTGTTCCTTATTGGTATCCTAAAAACAGGGTAAGCCCATCGTAATGATTTTAAAAATACACTATTCATGTATTTTTTTTATCACTGATGAACTATTACGTATTTAAATTAAATAACGATTTCACTGTGTTAACATTTTAATTCATGGTGTTATTTTACTATTTATGACAATAAAACGTTTTGAAATTAAATTCGACAATTGAACGCAAATACCTAAAGCATACAGTGTGCTTATAATTACGGTTGAGTTTACTCTTGTTCACTCTGCCGTGAAAAATTAAATCCGACATTTTCATTCGTCTGAAGTTATCACATGGGTAGGCCTATAGGGTTGCCAACCTTCCCGTATTTCCCGGGATCTCCCGTATTTGGCCCCAATTTTTAACAGTAGTCCAGCTCCCGAGTTTTTCTTCTCTTTGAACATTTTTTTCTCTTATCTTTGCATAATGTAAAAATTGTTATTTCAAACACCAATGTATTAATATTTATTTATTTATTTTATATTTTTGTAAATGAAGCTGCATTTTGTTGTTTTAGAGATGCATTGAAATGTGCAGTCTCTGTAAAAGGTGATGTTTACCAAAAACGAGTTTCAGTGATCAAGAGTTTAAATTCAAACAATGTTAGTTACAAATTCGGAGAAACGTGTGAGTTTTGTTCTAAGCATATTAGATATTAATGTCCATGCAGATAGAGTGTTTCCTCTCATGAAATGTAGCCAAGTGGACACATGTTTGAAACAGGAGCGCAACACATTTAATCAAATCAGAACTGCAAATTGCAGTTAACTTCACACAAAATGTCTCAAAATGCTCTTCATTTTAAGCCTAATTACCAAAGTGACCGGAACAAGCCACTATACTGAATTCCAGATAAGAAAAATATTGAGGTAAACAAGAGAGTTGAGTTTTACCATCTTCCATACCATCGTACCAAACCATTATCTTTCTGTTCTCCTACTGGCTTATACTGAACAGAAACACTTGCCACTGTAGGCATCGGAGTCTGTGCTGCACAGGCAGCAGCATTAGGACGACTTCGTAATACAATTTTCATACAATTACCAAATATTTACCTCCATATTGTTCTTGTATGGAAAAATCGGCCTAAACATCAACAAGGTATTATAAAAATGCGTTACTTAAAAGAATTCAATGCCTGTCTTCATAATAACGGAAACTAATTTCCATATTAAGTCATTGACAGACTGTATAGGTAGGTACAGAACGCACGTGGAGAGTTCGCGCGCTGCAATTAAATGACAAATCACGTTACATATCAAGCGACGTAATATTATTTGGCATCAAATATTTGTTTACCTCAATAATTTTATCTGGAATTAATTATAGGCCTAGATCCTTAACTGATGACGAATACCAAAATGTAGAGTATAGCTATTTTTAATAACTGATCAATTTGTTAATTTTCTATGTAATATTTTGTCAATTCCTTTGCCTCACGTATTTTCTTTTAAAAAGTTGGCAATCTACATGAGTATGACAGTACAAAGAGGTAAATACCTTAAGTATGACAGCACAAAGAGGTAAATACCTTACTATAATAAGGTATTTGGTACAAGTACAAACATAAAAAAAAAGAAAGAGAACCGGTACTATTTCACTATACAACAGGAGCAGATGTCGGCGCCGTTCAGAAAATTAATATGCTGTACCGTTATAGTATGAAGTAATCCATTCAGTGATTGGACTATGTCGAAAACCGAAATTATACAATGAAAATATTGGCGATATTTAATTAATGCCACGTCCGCAAAATATACAGGTATATTGTTTATACTAACCTCACTTATATACTCCACGACAGTGAGCTCTAACCACGTTATCTAGTACCAACTGTGAAAAATGTATTTTATGTAAATTATGAATCTTGTTATTCTATATCAGTAATAAGATCTACAGTATAATATAATTAGAGGAATATTTGCACGTAAATGATGAATCATGTTTTAAATAAATAGAAAACTGGTAATTATTTTACTTTTAAAGTACAAAAACAATGGTATCCCTGAAATTTCTATTCGTATATCCACGGTCGACCATGGTATATCCCAATTGAATTGTGGGTGATTTTGGTAGGCAATTGTTGAATTGTTTGCTTCGAAGAGGGAAATTAGAATATTTGACATCATTTTTATTTTACACGATGTATTTGTTTTTTAAATATGTTTCATAATTAAATGTAACTTAGTTTTAAAACAAGATGTCAAGTGAGAGTGATTTTAAAGTAGGATGGTACGGACGTGCAATATGTAGGAAATTTCGTATTACGTCTTTCAGTAAGTAATTTCAATATGTAAATTATGCGGTAATTGTTACAAGTTGTTCATTGATCACAATAAATAATGTATTACAGAGAGCCGATCGTTACATATTTCTACATCAATCATATGTGCTAGTCACGTCACAGTTGTCACGATCTCATGTAGGACAGCTCATATATGTGAAACTTGATCATTTCTCTTGTAACCTTTTACAGCAATCGAAATAACATTGCAGCAATGTAAAATGAATTTCTTCTAGCCAATACCTATAACCTAACTTTATCTGTACCAAATGATTTTTGAAATGGCGCCAACATGCCCTTCTGCTATTTGTGGTATGGTCTGATCATTATAATCACTCACCGGACACTGCCAATAGTAATTTATGACAGTCTTGTACATATGGTTACTATATATCTCCGAAATTATTAATATCTATAATCGACTTATTGTTATGAGAAGTTTTAGTGTACCAAGTTTTAGTATGATTAAAAATAATACTTGCTGTTATTGAAATTCAGGGCTTAAATTGAACATTTATGAACATAAGGTCCATAGCCCGCGGTCAGATAGGATTACGTGTTCGTAGCGAGTGACAAACTCACGAAGGGAAAGTTTTCTTACATATCCAGCCATTACACACGCTTGATACGAGCAGCAGCAATAAATTATTATAGAGGCGTCTACATCCTAACCCCAAGTTTATTCAATGCAATCCTTAGATTGAGGCCGCGATCAAAGATATGAGTCATAAACTTCGAGAACAGAGAATGTTAAATAAACTTAGAGTACTTTTAAATAAATGAGTAATGTATTGATTATTTAATTCAGTTGTGTGAACTAATAGTTTAAATTTGTTACAGTCCACACCCGTGGAGTAACGGTTAGCGCGTCTGGCCGCGCAACCAGGTGACTCGGGTTCGATTCCCGGTCGGGACAAGTTACCTGGTTCAGGTTTTTTCAGGGGTTTTCCTCAACCCAACATGAGCAACTATCGGATTCGGGACCCCGGACTCATTTCACTGGCATTATCTTATTCAGACGCTAGATAACCTAAGATGCTGATAGAGCGTCGTAAAATAACTACTAAAAATTGTTACATGCATTTTGTTGAAATTATACCCCAAAATGGAAATTCTAAACTTAATTTGAGTCCAACCATAATTCAGAACATTTTGGAGAATGGGTCTAGGATATTTTCCTAGGAGATCCTATGAGAAGTTTCGGTGGACAAAAAGGATAATAAAATTATTTATAGTCCTAATAGTCATCGATAATTTACATCCGGCAGATTTATGTGTTAATCTTGAGGAAGCTGTTTCAATATTTGAACCATAGGTGTTATTGTAATTTGGTTTTCAACATTGTACAGTGTCAATATTCCAGGGTTAAGTAGCATCTCATAATAATAAAACGCTAACGCATTGTATCACGTGATTGTATACATTGTAAGTACAGTACGTACCTCCATATATTTGGAACTAATATAGATAATAAACTGATCTACATTCATGGCATTAATAAATCACGAACATAATATATAAATGAAAATATGAGACAAAAAGAAAACGATAAAAAATATTCGCTGTAAGTTAATCATTTATTTAGCATAACCTATGTTTTTCTACATAATGCTTCATCATTTCTTCGCGAAATTCAAGGCATATTGTATTGTTTCGTAATATATATATATATATATATATATATATATATATATATATATATATATATATATATATATATTTTTTGTGTGAAATCGCACATTAACAGGATTTCACACCAAATCATTCAGAAAGTTTAACAAACATTTCGTTTTCTCACGGGTTTTTATAGTAAATAAAGTAACTTGTAGCAAATTGCATCAATAATATAAACTTCAACGTCAATAATACGTGCGATTCATTAGCAATAATAAATTCCAGTGCCTGCTCCCATTTTAATCATACACTTTAAATTTCCTTCCTCTATGCTCTGCTCGTGCGATCACAGTGCTCTCAAGCGGTATAAATTGACTTTGTCACGTGATCAAAAGGATAGCGGGCGTCGGCCGCCGGTGCAAGTAGCACTCCTGCTGTAACTGTCACTTGGATCAGTAGTGGGATTGCACCTTTCTCACCTCATGGACTCTGTTAAAAGTTTAGTTGTGTTGTGTAGATAGCAAGGACCTGTGTGATTATTACTGTAATAAATCCGAGAAAAGTTTCAGTATCGACGTAGAGTTTGTGAAGAGGGTTTTAATTTGTACGGCGTGTGTATAGTCAGTGTGGTGCCAGCAAGAAACATTAATCTCCACTCGCCAGGCCCCCCCTGTATTCTTCAACATGGCGGATAGTGACACGAAAGTTGACCGGTCTGATCCGGAATTGAAATACCTTTCTGTTGACAGAAATATGTTCAATGATCCTGCCACACAGGCAGAATGGACTCAAAAAAGGTTGGTCTGGGTTCCACACGAAGCCCATGGCTTTGTGGCGGCTGGAATCAAAGGAGAACGTGGCGATGAAGTCGAGGTTGAGGTCGTAGAAACCGGTAAACGACAACTAGTTGCAAAAGATGACATCCAGAAAATGAATCCGCCCAAATTCGACAAAGTGGAAGATATGGCAGAATTGACCTGTCTCAACGAAGCATCAGTTCTCCATAACCTCAAGGACCGATATTACTCCGGCCTCATCTATGTGAGTTCAGAATCATGTCCTATTCATGTAGCTTAGCTAATATTATCGAAGCATGCCTAATACTTGGTCTCTTAGTTTAGGATTATATTATTATTGACCTCGTGGGAAATTTACGGAACGGAAAGTATTGTCCACTAATATATTTCTGTAGTTATTGATTCTTAGGTAGGTCTACTAGGAAATGAATTAAGCTTTTTATCATGTAGAGAAGTGACAGGTATGAAGTAAAACAGTTGAGAGAGTATTTAGATAAATAAATAAGGAATTCCATGTTTACAAGCTTCCAGTTTCATTTACGTTCATATTTTGGTACCGGTATCTGAAATGTTGAATAAACTGTTAGGGGAGTTCAGAAACTGTTGCAGTGTGTCAGTTTTCTTTTATAGTTTTTAAACTGTGTTTTTGTTGTTTTCACTATGTGAAAATCCGATAATTGCAGTATGTTCTAAGCTCCTAATACAAAATTTGTAACTCATTTCGTTAAGTATGTTAAAACGTTGGAAACACTGTTATTAAGGCTATATTTAATCATGATATTCTTATTTAAGTTATGTATAGGTTACATATTTATTTATATTTTGAAATTGGAGGAGGAGCGTCAATAAGTTTTACAAATCAGATAGGCTGCATTCAGTACCGGTAAGAGAGATTATAGGTTATGGGGAGCACAAACAAAATTTTACTTTTGTAGGTTAATGTTACAAAAAAATACTGTCAAAAATATTTAATGTTGTAGTCGTACAGGAAATTGTGAAGGTCTATTAGCCTTTACATTCATTGAAACCCTTACCTAATAAATCCTTATCTAACCTAATCATATTGATATTAATATTGTTGTTGTTTTCTAATGCCAGGTGTTTGGCAATAAAATCCATGCAATAAAACAGTAATGGTACAACACTGCAATTTATTATTGTGATTAAAAAGATGAATAAGAGCTAAAATGACTTGCCGAGCTACTAAAACACTCGCTTTCAAAGAATGTTGGAAATGTACTTTAGTAGGCTATAGCCCTTCATGTTGACAATTTGGTAAACATATTATCAGAAATTTTGAAATCATGATCGAAATTCTTTTCCAGAGTTAGGGACATGTTTTCGAAAGAGAAAGTTGTTGCACAGGTGTTTTTCAAGTACCAATTTTTGAAAGGAAGGGTGTAACATTTTAATAAGTAGCAATATTAACAAATCCTTGCAAAGGACTGTGTTTTAGTTGTTACTTCTTTATCCTTTAAGAAGAGTTGGGATACAAAACTTGAGCTCTAATGGTTGAAGTTGTATACAGACAGAAATCTTGCATACATTTGATTAGTATTTTCATTTTATTCATAGGTATTGGATGTTTATCTGTTTGTCCATTTTGTAGAGTAGTGTGTTCTGAGAGATTTGTCTCCTAATAAGTACATGCAGATAATTGGACAAGGAACAAAGGTTTCAGTAGGCCTATATTACAATGTGGATTATTGCAGTCCTGACAAATGTCAGAATAAACGTCTGTTTGGCTTCACTTGTTGGAAGAGATAATAAAGAATAGGTTACATAGGCTATATGTTTCTGTCAGAATACCGAAATTTCGAGCATTGCAAAAAGTCCATTTGATTTTATTTGTTGGAAAAATGTAATACTGGTTTATGTCTCATTCAGCCAACTTTTGGGAAAACTTTCAGTTACTGTTGGACGAACTGAATAATGTAAATTAATGTAATTGTAATGTGAACGAACTTGACGTGACCTTAGCCCTGTTTCTAATAGTCTTGTAACATTAGTGTTTGACTTATCTTGCCCAGTTTTACTGGATATTATTGAATTAATATTAATGAGGTGAAATTGTCCTTCACTTAGAAATATTACAAGTTTAAAACACATATTAATGAAATCATTTTATATTCACACACATTCTTGAAATCGTTTTACTCACTTTTTTATTGTTTCAAGTTTGAAAACGGCATATATTTTTATACTTTATGATAATTCATATTTTAATTTTACACTTCGTTTAAGTACCATCAGCAGTGGCTCATGTACCACCAGTGGTACGCGTACTATAGGTTGAGAACCTCTGCATTACACTATTAACTTTTTGCTTGTAGCTTTATAACTAGCCTATTATGAAACAAGCGCCTGGACTTGATAGATTTTGTCCAAGAAATTCAGAATTAAATAAATATAGTCCTCTAATTTAACACAAGTGATTATAAATGTAAGAATTTTGTATGTAATTTGTGTCTATAAACTGCTAACTTAGTTGTAAGTAAAAACTTTGTCCAAAAGTATTTTCGATTTATGATTCTGGAACATATGAAAAGGTGATGCAAGACTTACTTTGGTCGAATTCTTACAGGTATTCAAATGTGCGTGTAGACTTAATTGATAGAAAATATGCAGCATGCATCTTTTCCTGCTGCTGTGTAAAAATTTATTACAGTATTTAGACCTCTAGGTATTTTCCCTTCTCATGGCTAAGTTTAGTTCGTTGCTATAGACTTGTGCATATGTACACACCTCCAAGTGATCGGTGGTTCGATTCCTGATATGTGTAATGGAGATTTATCTTCCGTCCACGGGACCAGGTGATTGTCCCTGGTGTTCTATCTTGTATTGTCTTTGTAATGGCCTTGCGTCATGCCGACCACATGGTCAGGGAGGTCCGCAATGTGGATGTGTCTAGTGTTGATCCAAGGATAGACCTTCACCTTTACCACATTGACTTGTGAGTGTAAGTATATGAAAGGAGGAGGTAGAACAACACAAAGAAGAAAGAAATTGCTAAATTAAAAGGGATATTTATTTTGTTGGAAGAAAAAAATTAATAATTTTTTAACTGGGTACTTATATCCCACATTTTTATTCCTTTTCCCTTCTTTAAGCTGTGAGTATCGGTAACATTTTGTTGCATTTCTGCAAGAGACATTTATGGAGAAAAATTTCAATGACTTCCGTAACGTATGGCAACTACAGGCGTAAGACGAATACGGGTGTAATTTTATCCACTTGTATGAATTACGTAGGCAAAATAATTTAAGTAAATTAGTTCAGAATGAGGAAGAAAGCAGTGATAGATTATTCATAATAGGTGATTCTTTGATATTTTCAGTGTTGCTCATCATAAATGTAGGAATTCACTATGTTTTGGTTACTTGGCTCTACCATGGTCCTCTGGGAGGGACGAGAAGGGTATCTTACTCGGTAGGTCGTTACAAAAAGCTAAATCCATTTTGTGCCTGTTAATTAACCCTTTCTGACCTGAATTTATGGATATACAGGCCATAGAGACACCATAGAAAAACAACAAAAACAAGGCAATCCTCTTCCTAATAACAACTGGCCAAGGAACTGGCAGGTACTGCACTCTATCGGTAAAGATAGAAAGTACTTCTGAGGATACCAAATGGAATCATCAGACAAATCATATGAGGCAAACATTACAGAAATGTTAGTGATTCCAAATAGACTCATTCGAGCGGAAAGGGTTAAACAGTCTTGGAACTGTAATCATTTCAAAAGCGTTTACTCTCAATCCTTCTGAGTGATATTCTATGCTTCAGCTTTGGGATAACAAAAAATTGGTATCTCTTAAGGCTTAATGAATTACATTGATAGATTAGATGACAGGTGATCTTGTATTTTAACCTACGAAGCATACACTTGGAATTTCCATCATAGTCTTACATTGCGCAAGATACAGTAAGTGCATTATGAGTCCTATATCTGCAAACGATAGTACAGTCAACATTATTTGCAGATTGTCAGCCTGAAAAGTGAATGAGAGAGAATTGTGTTTACATCTGAACCTCTGACACTTAAAATCACATCTCTTTAATTGTTAATCCCAGCAATTGGCGTGACAGTAAAGCCATTAATCTTACAATTAACCCAAATAAAGTTGCGAAGTCTGTGGATAAGATGCGACTTTTTACACTTACAATAAAGGTTTGATTAAATTCAATGATACGAAGGACGACAAACTTTACAGTTTCAAAGATTGAGTTGTGAAATGTAAAAAGTGTCTTGTCTGATGTCAAGGATGTCAACAACTATTGAAATGTCCATTAATTAATTAATTGGCCCGTTCGACACATTTTACTCTTTGGTGCACTACAGTGTTGTAATTTATGATTGTTGATTGTAATGGGGACACTGTTAACTAACCATAGCGTCTTTGCCCAAGGAGTTATGCGTGGATTTGCGATATGGAATGAGCATTGGTTCAAGTCCTCATGGGGGAAGAAATTTTCTCTTGAAATCTCAGCCAGTGTATGGGAACGGTGACCACCCAGCGTTGTGATCAAATTGGGGAGCTACACTAGGTAGCGAAATCCAATTTCAAAAACCAGCTACAAAACTTATAATGACGTAGGAATCATCGCTCTGGCCACACGTTACCCCCATTCTGGTTGGATGATCATTCATCTTTGCTGAGGCATGTGGATATGAGGCCCGTTGTTGACTGATGGCCTTGGCCCTTCTTGGGTTGTCGCATCACTGATTACATCGCAGCTAGAACATAAATGTTTTCCATATTGGATATCCGAGTTCAATCTTGACAGTACCAACTGAAATTTGTACTGGAAGTTTTACAGAGACACATCTGGGCGTATGCTTTCAACTCATATCTCGTTTGTCATTTCTGATTTTTTTCGTCTTACCACCACTCAGTGACCTTATCGGAGTTCACCACAGTTACAATTAAAAGCAAGATTATTATGTCTGAGGAAAAATATACGAATTTATATATAAAGGGCATAGAAACAAAATCCAAGGAACAAGTTTTAAAAAAAATCTTAAATTCGTTTATAAAATATACCGTACATTTAAAACTAAATCCAAAAATTTACAATTCATGTTTTTTGTTTAAGGTAAGTCTAGTAAAGATATATAAGTACGAGTAGGCCTATATAAAAAAGTTTATTTTCAATCTTATGACTTATAAATTCGATTGGGGTACATTAACACGTGATATTTTACATATTAATATACCTATCAATATAATTTTCTATTAACGTTTTCGCCTGGTATAGCATCTTCGGATACAGTTTTGGCAATATCTATTTATCATAATATTTATATCTATAATATAATTACATTCGTTTATCTATGTTAACTTATGGTTATGTACGAAATCATAATTATGGTCATGTCAGATACGTTAAAATACAGTGCATTGATAGATGCTTAAATTAATGTGTTATTTACACAATAATTTTCACGAGTTTTATTTCATATGTTATGTTATCTATAAGCATTTGATATCTTGTTTAATTTTTTGAAACTTACAGAAGAACTATCACTCTCTATTAATAATCATAAAAATTTGGTATAACATTTAAAAAACACTTATGAAAGTCATGTGACATTTGTATGATATTGTGTTCACTTATTTTATGGCGTATAATTTTTAACTTTTATTTCTACTGATTCGTAAATTTGGTGGTTGGTAAACGTCTTCTATATTCATGTGATGGCACGAAGGAGATCTACATAATTTTCCTCTTGGTTTTATGTTCTGTAAAGTTTTGTTAGTGGATTAGCATGTGGGTTATGTTATATGTGATTTATGTGAAGTAATGTAAATTGGTGTTTAATTTAACTTACGTATGAACTTGATAAACGTCTTCTATATTGACATGACCATAATTATAGTTTTGTACATAATCATAAGTTAACGTAGAGAAACGAATGTAATTATATTATAGATCAAACTATTATGGTAATAGATATTGCCAAAACTGTATCCCAATATGCCATACCAGGCGAAAACTTTAATACTAATATTATATTGATACTTGACATGTAAAATATCACATGTTAATGTAATCGAAATTGATAGCCTAAGTCGTAAAATTGAAAATAAATCTTTTATATAAATCCAAGAAGCAAACAAAAACTAAGCAAATGGTGAACAAACAGTGAATGAAGTATTATTTTCAGTGTCTGGTATTGCCAGCGAGCACCGCAACATAGGCCTATCCTGCAGATAAATATTAGCAAGAGATTCATATCAGATTATCAACTTTAGGTAAAGACAGATTAAGAAACAGAGGTAACTGTGATGAAATGGTGAAATGTTGCCGGGGAAATGGGGGGAGGGGAGGGGTCGCATGTCCTTCCCCAAAAAGAAATCTTGTCAAACTGTTTCTGCTGTCAGTCCGCACTGTTTTTGCTAGCAGTTCATAGAACCCTGGGATCTGATGATTTCACTTTTCAGTCCGTGAGGCACCAACGTAGATTACGCCCCAGGTGAGATTCGAATGGACGACTGTCTTCCATATGGCACAAAGGTTACGATAATAGTGGAAGTGGAATTTGGTGTCAGCAAAAGTGGCATTGGGCAGGAATCATGAGGTAGAGTGAATCACACTTGGCAAACACGCAGTAGGTTTGAGTCAATACATAGATGTTTACAGGTTTGTTGCACATGAAACCAACATATGTTCATTTTGATATTACGTAAGAGGTTAAATAGGCTAATTCATCTGAAATTCATACGTTCATTTTCATAATTAAGTCAAGACATGTAATACTTATATTCGAGTTATTCTTTCAGTTTTTTTTTTTCACTTCACTCTGTGGAGAATTTTTCATTAACAACTTTCCCTGTCCCATTTTTCATGTTAACTTTGCCTCGCCACACTTACCTAATCATCTGCTTACTCAGTGGGTACCATACTGTGAATTATAACAGTATATTAAATTACTTCGTGATTCTTACATCATGGTAGTACCAAACATTTTCATTGCCTTTTATAGATGTGCATCTATAATTACATCGAATGATCAGTATTTCATCATAGGTCCTGAGTTTCGTATGATAGTACGCCTTATGGTTGCAAATGCTTTTAATCGGCGTGTTCTTCGTAAATGATTTCTTTAAAAAAATGCAAGCTTGGCATCTGTTGCTTATTATCGAACCAGGTGTGCATAGGACGAATTATGAGGAACATAGTATGTATTACTCATGCACTTTTGAAAGTTGCTGGGAGTAATCTAACATTTTTATTCTGGTACTTTCTAGGAATAGAATTTGCAAAGCATAATTTCTTACGAAGAAATAATAAACATACTAATCAGTTTCTGTTAACAGTAAGATACACTGTTGTATGATAATCGTCGATTTGTATTTTTTTGTTTTCTTTCAAACCGTGTTCAGTAAATTGTCTGTTGACATAATATATTGCAGCCCATGTGGTCACCTTGCTAACCTTCTCAATCTTTTAGTAGGTGGTGTCTGTTTTATTTGTACACCTTGAATGAAATTTCACAACGTTAATATGAATATGTACCCGTCGTTATCAGATGTACAGCTAGAAAACCTTGATTTCAATTAACGTAACTTACACGTTTTATTTATTACGTTCATAAGAACTTTCCTCATTCCCTATTTCCACAATTATATAGTCTTTTACTTCAGAACAATTCTTATTTCTTCACACTAAACAAGTGTTAGAATCTAAGTGGAATGGAATGCGCTATGTTCATGGTCTACCCCGAAAAGCGGCACAAAAGTTCGCGTCCATCAGCCGAATTAGTTGACTGTTTCTTACCACAGAGAATGAAGTCCGATATCTGACAAATTTTAGCGTATGGCAATAGAACAGAAAAGGTCTCAAGATATTATGGAGAAATTCTTGAGTTGATTTTTTTTCATCAAAAGAACCGACATTTTATTCCCGGTAAATGTTGCCATGTTTTTCGCCGAAGAAAATATTATGGAATAGATTTTTTTGGAATAGTTTTGTTTTCCCTTACTATTTTCACACTATCATTGTTTCATTGTCTTTACATTTCAAGGACTCGGAATAGTCTGTGTAGTTAGCAACACTTATAAAATATGGACAGCAACCTTAACTCTTGGTCGCTCTTGTAAGATACCAAACTTGGGCCTTTCGAACTCCGGTATATAGAAAGAATGTGGAGAAGATTTTCTTTCAGTAATTCTACCAAATTCTTTACGCCATTGCTCACATAATATAATATAATATAATATAATATAAATTTAGCTTCCCTTATGAAAAGGTTGCCAGATTTGACAAAGCGTATTGCATATAATTTGGAAACACATCTAAAAGGTAAGCTAACCTATAGCTGTTGTGTATTATTTTTGAAAGACGGTTGAAATAACTGTGTATTTCTTCGATGCTTTTTCAGTTGAAACCACGAAACATTGCGGCATTGGCACGTTGTCGTACCACACTTTAGTATATACAGTCCTGAAGCGCAATACGTAGTAAATATGCATCTATAGATAGTTGCTAACCACTATGATCGCTACTGTCGCCTCATTACAGACAATGCGAAATAGTACCTGCACAGTCTATTGTTTCGAGTACCCTCATAAACTCAAGTTTCGTGACTGTATATACTAGACTGTGATCGTACCAGAGTCTAGTATATGCAGTTCACGAAGCTCAATACATAGGGAATATGCATCAATAGATAGTTGCTAACCACTAGGATCGCTACTATCGTCTCATCACAGACAATGCGAAATAGTACCGGCACAGTTCGTAATACCATCAACAACTCAAACTTCGTGACTGTATATAATATAGTAGACTATGATCGTACTTTTCAAAGAAGACTAGTGGTTGAATATAATTCCGATATTTGTAATATTGAGTGTAGGTTATTATTTCTTTTTGATACCCTTTTAATGACAAAGTTGTACAAGAATTAGAATTCACACCCATTCGCGACAAAATAAATAAGTTAATTAATACAAGAATAAATTCAATATAGTTACATGAAGTATGTACAGTACCTTTACAAATTGTACTAGTGACTCCGAGAGGCTGATACTGGAAGACATACGAAATACAGATGACATTCAGTTGTTCGCCGGAGCGGATCACATGGTCTAGCATTCGTGAAGAATGAGTAATGAACGTTTTTTAAACTACAGAGACTACTCAATAACGATCAGTGGTGTAATTATCCTTTACTAAAACCTAGAGGAAATCAAAGTACACATTGATGAGGAATCGTCAGATGATTCATTATGCCCTTATTTAATGGCCCTTTTGAACTGTACAGATAATTCATATTGCTGCAACAATGAAACTGTGATCGAATGGAAATGATAGCGAAAAGTGAAGTATTCGGAGAAATCCCGCTTTGTATCGCAAATATCACAAATTCCAGCATCTTGCTGGAACCCCATCTTTTCAGTATGAAGGCGGCATATGGTGCATCGTTAAACAAAACATGTTTCATACACCCGGTAACCAAGTTTCGCAGACAACCCAACTTGTATGTTCGCCCTGTGCCAGCCGGATACAATTATGTCTGTGATAAATGGCGGTTTTGTTCGAAAGTCATTTTCCCTTTCTTTTAGTCCTCTCTCCTTCCTTCAGTTGAGCCGCAACAAGTACAAGGTCGTTTTCTCTTCACATGGAGTACCATCAGCATTTTTTTAGCCTAAGATTCCCTGTTCGCTGTCTGGAGATTGTTTACCTTTTGTGTTTTCTCGTAAGACCAGTAGTTTGTAAATTACTCGTGGAATTTTTCTCATTACAGGTTCGTAGACTTATTATACGTATCTTGCACGAGGATCTTTCTCCCATAACGGTTAATGAATAACTACTTACTGTAGTTAAGTCATCCATAAAGAATACTCTGTTTATCTCCGTCAAATATTTACAGTTGCATAAAACTTGAACGATAGCTTATGGTAATGTTATAACAAGTGGTTTTAGATTGTGGTGAAATTGGGTAAGCAGGATATTTTGCGTAATAGTGTAACACATGGTGAGAATGCGATTATTCTGGCGTAGATTTGAGAATAAGTTCAAGTAAGATGCCCAGTAGTTTCGATCAGGGGTAGAGCAGTTCTTATAGGCGAATTTTAGGGGCGAATATAGGCCTACGATACTCCTTCCCCTCCTTCATAGTATGTGTATTGTCTTACGCTTCACTTCTCGTTACATGCTTATTCAATTCATTCTTGGAATATTTCAGAAGTTTTTAGATTGCTCAATTCTGTATTTAAGGATTATCATTATATTATTCTCTCGGAAGTTTAGTTGTATTTGGAAGCCTTTTTTTTCCCATTCTTTCTCCATTACTGTCTATTTCTCTCGTTTTTTATACTCTGTTTCTCTCTTTTTTTTTACTTGCACTCCTTTTTTCACTTATTGTTTTCTTTCATATTTTTCCCAGTTACTTCCCCTTCTGCATATTTTTATCTCTTTCTTAACCCCTTTTTTTTCCATCTTAGCCTATTTCATTCCTTCTCAGTCAGTCCCCTTCCTTTCATCTCAGTCCTGTTTCTTTTGTCTCTCTCTTTTTTTTTACTTTCACTCCTTTTTCACTTATTGTTTTCTTTCATATTTTTCTCAGTTACCTCCCTTTCTGTACATTTTTCTTTATTTCTTAGCCTATTTCATTCCTTCTCAGTCAGTCCCCTTCTTTTCACCTCAGTTCTTTTCTTTCCTTAGCCCCTTTCCTTCTTAGCCTCATTTTATTTCTTATGTCCTTCTATTCTTAGCTCCCATTTTCCCTTCTTAGCCCTTTTCTTTTTTTTTTTTTTAGCCACCTTAGCCCCCATCGTCCTTCATATCCCCTTCCTTTTCTTCCAAGCCATCTTCTTTCATTCGTAGCCTTTTCTTTCCTACTTAGACTTTTTTCCCTAATTAGCCCTTTCTCCAATTCTTATCCATTGCTTCCCTTCTTTGCCATTTTCTCTCTTCTTAGTCATTTTATTCATTCTTAATCCCCTTCTTTCCTTATTAGCTTCTTAGTTTTCTTTATAAATTCTTTTCTTCCGTAGCCGATTCTTTCTTATTTTTGTTATACCTTTTCTAGCAGTGATTTTGCTTTCATGTTTAATTTTTATATTCTAGCTTTGTTTCATTGTTTTTGTTCCCATTTTCCTTTTTAAGTTTTCTGTCATTTTTGTCTTATTTTCTCTCTTTCTCTTTTATTTATGTTTCTTTTTTGTTTTCCCATTCGTCTTTTTTCATTTCACCTTTTTTGCTTCTTTCGTCCCTTTTCATTTCCTGACCTTTCCATTTTCCCCTTTTCTTCTGTGCTTCTTTCTCAGTTTCCTTCGCCCTTTCTATATTTCTTTATTATCTGTAATAAGGTTTATATGTTATTTATCATGGTCATACGATCTATCGATCTAGTGTCTTTTTTTTGTTTGTCTCTATGTTAGAATCTTTTGTGAAAACCACTCAGCCTGAGACAACATAGAACTAGCAGACGTCAGTTGTGTGGTCGGGATTCGGGCCCATGGCTGAGAGTTCATACGACTTCTGGATTTCGTCTTTTTCCTCATGTTGTTTATATAGTACACAACTGCTCATCAAGAAAAATCATTTATGAAACTTGTGCTCCACTTTCTGATTTATTACTCTGAATATGTAGGCGTAAGGCCCCTAAGACTTGCGTAGAGTTGTAGGTATTTGATACATTCGACCAATTACGAGTGTCATAAAAGGAAATGACTTAATGGTTTATGCAGAGGGCTGTTCGTAGGATTATCTTTATGCAAATTATTAATTACAGTTGAGGATAACCTATTTTCTTTTACTGGATTACAAACTAATTACGCCATTGAAAAAGCGAAGATATCGCTCACTATTTTGTTTGAATTATTTGACGAGAAGTTGCGTTATAATGTACACCTTCTATTTCTTAAGACGATTAAATCGAGAAGGTTGGAATGGGCTATGTGTTCAGTACGCGTAGGAGGGGACTCAAGCAACACCAACGCATGTCGGTACATTGCATTCTAAATTTATATACACTTACTTGCCTTCACTGAAAACTTCAATAGCTCATATTGTACCTGTTGGGTATAACTATGGAAGGGACCGATTGCAGTAATAGTTATATGACCGGTTTTTAAGTAGTGCTGCTACGTTTTAAAGATGTTAGTGTTGGCACACTAGTGACATTTCTGAAATACCATTATCATGTGTGAAAGAAGAGAACAAAATACATTCTCTCTTCTTGCCTACTTTTTCTTTATTTATTCCTTCGATTGAAAAATGTTGAAAATACAAAATAAATGGTCCGCAATTCGTCCGCCATCTTCGTACACACAACGCTCACACGCACGCACACATACACATAGATAAAACAACCCACGTACGTGTCTTGTTGCATTGAATTTGAAATATTCTGTCTTTATTTCTCTCGCTACAGTGGGTTCCGTATAAAACATTGCTTCAACATTTCGCTTTTCATCGTTACATTCGCTTTTCATCGTTACAAATTATTGTATGATTATAGACTTGAGTGCCTTTGCTGGTTTCGAGTTTTCTTCTTAATATAGGACAGTAACATATATTTTGCAAAGTAAAAAATATATAAACCTGATTTCAATAGCTGCAGTTCTTTATATTCTAATTCATGCCTTCCACTATACAATTTATTAACTTATGGAAGAAACAATAATTTCATTATTTTGTTAAACATTACCAACAGAGAATCATAATACCATTGGTATTTGTCATTTGGGTAAGAGTCATATTACAGTCTGGTATATACAGTCACGAAGCTTGAGTTATGAGGATGCTAGGAACAATAGACTGTCGGTACTATTTCGCATTGTCTATAATGAGGCGATATTAGCGATCCTAGTGGCTAGCAACTATCTATGGATGCAAATTTACTACGTATTGAGCTTCGTGACTGTATATACTAGACTGTGGTCATATTCTCTCTCTCTCACACACACACACACACACACATACACTATATATATCCACCGTTACTGTCAGAATCACTTTTTGTATCCCAAAGGAAAGAGTCCTCCTTTTCCCATTTGTTCCAGAAGACTGCATCTAGCTTTCCAGTCTCTTAAGAAGTGACACCTACTAAGAGAAAATAGAAAAATACCTCCCTTGCCATAGATCGAACTCTGTGTGCATTATATCTCGTATCCCGGAAATTTACCGTGAGAAAGATTTCCCGGAATATTTCGTGTTATCTGAGCATTCGTATTATTTCGTTCTTTAGGTGTAGGTAATTATACATCCATCAAATGTAAAAAACTGGGGGGAAAATATAAATGTTATTAAAAATATGGCCTTGTTTTCCACAACATAATTACTATTAACTTATTTTCTTTTACTAGCTCATGTTGTTATTCGTTTCTTACATCTTTCGAATTGGGTTATTGTCAAGAAATGTATTGCGCCATATTATGAAGCCGTATTTTTGCCTTATGTAAAATATCTGTCTTCCTATAGATTAAATGCACCGATATCATTAATGTAGATAAGATACTGTCATTTTGTGAAGAATTGCTCGTATACTCTGTGATCCTGTGTGAATGATATTTATAAATGTAGACCTATAGATAAGGCATACCGACATAGCTATTGTACTTGTACATAGTTTTTTTTATCATATTACAGCATCTCGCTGTTCATTATTTGGTAATTAACATTATGGATTGTTGCACAAGTAACTTATTAGTTATTATAATTATAAGAACAAATTTGTTGAGCATGTTCAATCCCATACGCTTTTTAATTGAGTTAAGTTACTGGTATGAACTGCCTCTTGCGTTGATAGTTCATTTCTTGCTACTCGTTTATGTAGTGAATCGAATATTTTTCTCCTTTGATACATAGGCTACTTACAAGCCAGTGAGATGTAGGGGAGGGCATATTTTTTGATCAGCACTAGATATCCACAATGCGGGCCTCCCCGATCATGTGGTGAGCACGACACAGGGCTACCTCGGAGAGAAAACACAGCTGAACACGACAAGGATCAACCCCCAATAGGCGTATCATGAGCAAAAGATAAATCTCCGTTGCCCATGTCAGGAATGGAACCGCGGAAAGCGCGTACGCTATTCACAAAACCACAGCGGAGATCCATTTTCATTTCCGCACGTTAAAAATAGTATGTATTGTATCTTGTGTTGGCATTTGTTCATTATTTAACGTGTATAGATTAGCACACAATTGGGATTCATTTCTATAGAAAGAAAACTGTTAGAAATTCCATTCTTACTTGCTGCTTTATTGACAGATTTTAAGTATTGCTGCTACTGTTCGTCGATTGCACCTTTTGGATAATTTACGATAACAAAATCCTGATAATTTAAAATACAGATTAAAATAAAATAGTTATATGTTTAATATCTGCGTGTGAAATGATAAAGCCTAGTCTTCCAGTGCTTTGTTAACGTGAAAACTTGCAACCTTACTCTAGTTAAGTGATGGCTCTAAGTAAAGTTATTATCATCTCTTTAATATCTGCTATCCAGTAATTGACGCCAGTCTCGCTTCATTGAATAGTAATTTAATCAGATAGTTGCCGTTCACCTTCATTTTTAAGTTCGTTTAGACGATGAGTGTTCAAGTATCATGGAGTTAATTCAGAATTGGTTTTTAACTTTAACTGCCTATCGATTTAAGTATTTAATCGATTCAGAAGCGACTATTAATAATTTAAAGAAGTTGTTAATATAATTCGAAGTTCAGTTTTCGTGTACTAACATAAAACTCTTGTTCATTTTGTAGTAGTTTAAAATGGGATTTCTTTTTATGAATATCATGAAAGATCCGTAGTCCATTTTTTAAACGAAGTCTCATCTTCTCACGTTGATCAAATCCTCAACCTTATTTTCTCTTACATTTGTCCAATCTCTTATAAGCAGTTCTCAGGTACTGTTGTGGGAAGGAAAAAAAATTAACTGTTCAGGATCGATATTATGATAAAATATAGCAACATTCAAAAATATAAAATGAACGTTTGTGAATATAGTTGAATTTTGGCACACAAATGGCATATTCACAGCCATTTGTAAAAGAAGACGATAATCCGAATCATACGCGAAATGGGGAACGTAAAGTATTAATTTTTATTACCCTTTCAAGTATGATTTAAAGTTAGCCCTGTTGTTTGATAAGAAAATGTCAATGTATTTAAAATGGGATTTCATATTCATGCCTGGGTTTAGTTCTAGCCCTTTGCAGACGTTTCGACCTGACAGGAACCTGAGCAGAATTCACGAAACACCTGAGCACGTCATATTGTCTCCTTCTGAGACAACATAGGATACTATCACATTGGCCTATGCGGAATTGAGACCCGTGGTCGTATAGTTCATACACTATCAGTGAATTTTCAATGTATAGAATTTTGATGAAACTTCGTGAGACTGGAACAAGCGTTGCATATTTGTGTCACGACGATGATGTGGTTTGAAATGTTTTTAGTTTGCGTAATTTATTTATTAAACAGTTTTGCATATTTGAGAAGCTAAGGTATTTAATTTCCCTTTCGTATAGATATTGTTTGGAGGTAATCGATAGTTAATAGAGTGAATTTATTTATTTTTTATTTTATCGCCTATTATTGATTGATTGATTTAATCCAAGTTTTCTCCTGTAGAAGCTGTAGATCACTGTTCAGTCGACGATGTTTCTCAAGTGCACGTGAAGATGAATTTACATTATACCAGAATGATGACGATAGTGAATTACACGATAACGACAGGGAAATGGGAGTATTATACGAAATCCAGCCACAGATAAGACCTTCATCCGCCAAAAATTCCATTTGGACTTGCCGCATTTTTGCATATGTGTCTACGACATAGGAAGCGATGATATAGGTGTTGGACCAACTCTGCAGTTGACTTGGGAAATGTAAAAGAAGAAGTATTGATTCTTTAAGTTATCGTGCTGATATATCCATTTCTGTATAAACGATAAAACAAAACCGTATTAAGGTTCCCAATCTCGGGATTCAAACTCCGAACAGGGGTGCAACTAGCGAGGGGCCGTCTGTGCAGTAGTGCCCACCCAAAGCCAATCGATTCACACATTTCTGCCCCCACTTCACTTAAATATTGAAAGTTCAAAAACTCGTTTCAGAACATTTCCAAATGTATTATTTTATTGATCCATTAACTTACAACTTACGCTTACCAGTTACTTTACGACTTTTGTTATAGCTGTGCCTAATAGTGCCCATGTTTAGCCTGTAAGACATTTAAATTTAGTTTAATTTATTTTGTTTCTCATCTAGATACGAAGCACATGGTAATCAGTGCTTACATTTAACATTAGAAACATTTGCTTTGATCAGTAATAATATAAGACTTAATAACTGCTTTAGTGGTGCAGGGCAAAATGGCGGAGAATTGCATATATCGAGTAAGTTAAGTCATCTGAGCATATAGCGAGTTACAGAACCTAGTAACACCATGATAACATTGTCTAAACACATGGAAATTCCATTTTCCGAAAACACATTGTAAAACATCTTCGCTGACAGTGGATCTATGTCCATAAACGTTATTGAATAGGATGTTCTCTCCCTCCCCTGAGTACTATTGTACTGTGTCAGGCATAATGGCTTTTCTAATTGTAGATAGAGTTCAGATCCGGTGTGAAGGTCAAACAAGGGCCGGGTATGTCGGTGTCGATCATGGTACCAGCATAAACTAGTATTGCAAGTGGGGTTTAGCAAATTGCAGAAAATGAAACGCGCGAAAGCAGAGTTGTTTACGTTAATATGCTTTAGTAACTCATAATATTTCTGACTTAAATTAGTCGCTTTATATTTTGGATTCTTTCTAGTATTGGGGAAAATCTGAACAAAATTATATTCACAACTGATACGAGTCATGCAGTGGGTGTTATAATTACCACTGGACCCGAAGTTCAGGTGTTGAAATTTGACAGAGGACAGCGGATTTTTAAGGACCTATAAAACTGTCTCGGTTCTGAAGAATAGTTTGTTAGGAGCGTATTCAACAGATAGTCTTCCCTTTTCTGTATCCTTGACTGCAAAAATTCAAAGAGTTCGCACAGATATTAATATCCTTTACATGCTACGGAAGCCAGTAAAGCATGGTGTATAGTATTGGGATGCGGTTCGTGAAAGAATTGCTCCTAATTCAGAGGGCTCCGGGAAAAATTTACCTGTCACCTGTGTTTGGTCGTAAAAGTGATCGTTTTCATAACAGACGTATCTGCGAGTCAATGTTTCTTGAAATCACAGAGGCTTTGTCGGCCAGAGCAAGTAACAGAAATTTTGAGGGCAGGTAAAATGAGTTAGTACACTGCAGTGTATCCAGGGCTGATCAGCGCATATTTTCACAAGACGAAAAAATGTATAGGAACTTGGCCATGCCCATTGTACAGCACATCTTATGACGACAACGCCTGTGTAGGTCTATAAATCTGATGTGGATTAACTGAGTTTTCTGGAGGTTTGTGGCTGACGAGATGGTTTTCGAATTGTTTCTTTCGAGTATTTACGATTATTTTCCATTTTCATTTAACTTTTGTTGTCGGGTTCTCAGGTTCTCACCAAAGGCATAACCCATGAGACTATGGGATAAAGTGTGTATGGAATGTTTCCTTTATAAGTCTGATTGTATTACAGTCACATTGTCTCCTCGTCTCTTAATAGTTTCTGTATTTTAAAATGTGCTCTGAGTAAAGAGTTATCAATTATATGTTTCCTTTATAAAATTAGATTTGGATAACATGAGTAGACTACATCTCTATACTGTATGTGAATGTCAGTCTCTTGCCTTTGTGTACGTTGCAGGATATTTAACATTGTGAACCCTGTCGCACGTCTTCCATATGTTTTAACGACAGCGAATGTACAAGTATTCATAACCTTTGTAACAATACTTTGATCTGAATTTAATTTCCCGAAATTGAGCATCAGAGATCGTTCCAGTCTCACATACCAATAAAGACACAGTTTGCTCGAAACAGAAATCTTCCGCAAAAAGCGGACATGAGTAGTTTATTCTGGAGTCCTCATTGAGGAACAGTACCCTTTTACCTACCGTATAGCGAAGGAACGAAGTTTTTGGCTTTATTTTCCGTTATATCATGCTCATGATTTTTATCTTCCATTATAATCTATTTTAAACCGCTCCGATTCAGTGATAAGCAGTATAACCTTTAGACTATCGAGGATTATACCTTTGTTCCATTTCGTCATACTATCTCATTGATTCTGAAAGCCTTAGTAGTGCAGACGGGCAGTAAAATAACCTGGCATTATGAATACTGAAATGAAGGCGAAAAAACAACTTTTTTTTACTTGGCTATTGAACGATCTTGTATCAACTACTCGGTTATTTAGCGTCGATTTAATTAGTGAAGGCGAGATGAAGCCGAGGATAATCAACCCAAGCGGGAATCGAACCCACGCCCGAGCGCAACTCCGCCTCAGCAGGCAAACGCACTATTATATCCAGCTACAGATCTTAAGTTCATTTCGATTGTTTCAATTTTGCGTTTCTGCTAGTGGTTTTATTGCGCAAGTCTATTATCCTTATGTGGACGTTGATTTTGCCTTGATTCATAGATTGCTACGTGCATTTTTTTTAATTTTTCTCATCACTATTAAGTAGCATAGATAATAATTTAATATCGGAATGTGTTCTGTGTTTTTTTTATCTATTACCGGTACCTTAAACGATTTTGACCTTGGAATTCCATTGTCTTAAGTCCCTTCCAGAAGAAGAGACGTATCTCCAAAACATGGATTTTTAGAGATACGGCGGTTTTGAGTACATCGATATGTAAACTACATACAGAAGAATTCAAGACAGGCCTATCTTTAAAATCGATTTTTTTTGGAGATAACGTCTCTTCGTCTGGAAGGCGATGTTAACCGTCGATATTCGTAGATTTGGACCTTAGTTGTTCACTCGTCGTGATCATTAGAGTCCCGATTTTTATGTTTTTATATACGTATGTTTTTTTTTCCTGTATTGGGCATCACTGAAACTTCGTATGACAAATTTATCACATATTTATGAACGTAATTCCAAAGTTTCATTTCGTATAAAAATGTATATTAAAGCCTTGTAACATGAAACTACATATTTTGACGAAATTACTTAAAATGCAAATATTTCGTTTTTTTTTTGTCGTTAAATCGCGTTTCTAATAATTAAAACGTCTTTCAGTCAAATTTTTAAAATTAAAATGCATTTGAGTAATATTTAAAAAATAGAAATGCATAAAAATGACATCTTTTGTACTTTTGTATTGCTTGGTGAAGACTCCACGTTAGTTTCTGAGTGCGGAACAATTGCCTTTGGTCAATTACGCCAAAACTTACAACTTGTGATGTGGAACGAACATTTTCGCAGTATAGGGCTTTCTTTCGTGAGAATAGTCTTTATACACTACCGAAAATTTGAGAATGATCTTCGTAACGTACTGCAACGCCCTGATAAAGGTAACATTATTGCACTATTTTCTTCATAATTATTAATGTTTTAGCGTATATTTTCGGATTCATAACGCTCAAATGCATAAATATTTCCAACAATTTTGGTACCTTAAAAAAACCTAGCTCTAATCATCATTGTACTAGTATTGGCCACTGTTGTCCTTCCCATTCAAAAGTTTAGAGAACCAGCGTTAGACATTCACAAACAGCGGTCTTCTGGTCAGGTGGTTCAAAACTTAAAAAAAAGCCTTATAGACAATCGCAACACATACAGTGGATACAAAAAGTATTTGCACACCCTTGTTTTTTTTAATGTTCAAAGAAATAATAACGATGATTTTCTGAGTACAATTTTAATAAGTAACAACATGAAAAGAACGACTTATATGATCAAGAAAAAATTGCTTATAGTTACAAAATAAAATTACAAACTAAAAACTGCATATTTAGATGTGAAAAAAAGTATTTGCACAGCCAGTAAATTAAATAATAATTTCATGTAAACTAGAGAAGTCTCTTTCAGTACTTCGTGTGTGATCCATTCGCTTCAACCATGGCTTCTGGTCTTCGTGGGATGGAATGCACTAACTCTCTTGTTGTATCGGGAGGAATTTAGTCCATTCTGCCATAAGAGCATTATGAAGGTCTGTCTTGTTTGATATGCGGTGTTTTCTGATTTCTTTGCCCAGTAAGTGCCACAAATTCTCAATTGGATTGAGATTAGGTGACTGAGGTGGGTTTACAAGCCATTCTGGATGTGTTATACAACAACCACATTTTTGTTATTTGAGCAGTGTGCTTGGGATCGTTGTCTTGTTGGAAATAATAATTTATACCCGCACTCAATTTTTCTGCGCTAGGGGTAAATTATGACGCAACAGCTCGATATACGTTCCGGAATTCATTATTCCATCATTTATTGCTAAATTCCCAACCCAGAGGATCCTATGCAACTTCAAATCAAAATATGACCGCAATCGTGTTTTACTGTGACTATAATATTTTCCTTTTCCAGTTCCTGATTAGGTCTCCGCCACACCGACTTTCTTCTATCAGACCCAGATAGATTGTACTTGCTCTCGTCGGAAAAAAATAACCTTGTCTAAAAATTTCAGGGGCTTATCTTTGTATTCTTTAGCGAATTCTGACCGTTTCTTCCTATTAGTTTCACTAATGTAGGGCTTTTTTTCTCGGAGTTTGGCCATGGAATTTAGTACTATGGAAAACATTCCTGATAGTCTGAGAACTAACCTGTTTGCCCGACGTTGTAGAAACGTCGGCAGCTAAGGATGCAGCACTTCGGAATGACCTTTGATGACAGTATAGATTATTTGGTCTCTCTTCCTAACTGTAAGATCTTTGGTCTTCCTGTTCGCGGTTTATTGTCTGCTGTTCCAGTCTCCTCGTAATTCTTGCACACATAACGCACAGTAGAAAGAGGCAGGACAGGTCTTTTCAAATTTGACGGTAACTCTGACCTTGCGAACGTTGAAAAATAATTTTACCTAGTTCTTGTGCTTTCGGACTCATGTCGCTTATTGATGTTCTATCTTTCAATACACATACTAATCCCCACTATAACATCAAAATATTTCATTGGATGGGATTCAGCCAATAAAATAGGACTTATCCATTGAGAGTTTTAATGTGCAAATACTTTTTTTACTACAAGAAATTGAAGTTTTCTGATTCTTATATCAATTTGTAGATGTAAGCAAGTCTTATCAAGTACATAACTCTTAATTTTACTACTGTTACCTGTTACAATTTTTCTTGATATTTATTTAAATATTACGAAAAACAAGGGTGTGCAAATACTTTTTGTATCCACTGTACCTCCTATATGGAAGGGACATGTAGCTCCACTATTCTGCAGTGAATCGATCTCAGACACTCTGGATTTGGTAGCTGGAGATGGTACATTTCTTTTACGTGCAACCTGCAAGCCATCGTTTGAACAAGTTTGTGTGCAGATCTCTAAGAATAATACCAGACCATAGCTGTAGTATAAGGACAGGTGAATGAACAGAACAGAACATGCACGTTTCATTTCTTGTCCAAGTTGCTTAATGTTTTAACATCTGCAGCTTCGTCAGAAGTTTGTAGGAATCGTCCTTGTGCTGTAACCCAGTAACGGACAGAAAATTGGCTCGCAGCTCAATAGAGCCAAGCAATAATAAACATTGTAGCAGTCTCTGACGTGAATTCTCAATCCAAACTTCCTTGTAGTGCCGGCAACTTTGATTGTGTCAATTTTTGAAGGCTAGTTAAAAATGTAAGCGGACATGGACCCGCTCGTAGTTCGACTATTTCTGTCTTCTATATTTAGGTACTAAGATATTCACACTATTCTTCACCTCTAGGAATACTAAACGAGTTAGAGATTAATGGAGTTTCGCCAGGAGCTACAACAGGGCTACTCAATTCGGGAAACCTGAAATTACGTTTTCAGACGTCGAAGAATGTTGAGTTTTAAATGCAGTCATTTTTATTTGTAATTTCACGTAGTTTAGATCAAAATAAATAATTTTTACAAATAGGGATGAATTAATGGGTTTTAATGTGAAGAACTATTTCAGATTAAGTTTAGCCGTAATACAAAATTATACGTTGGAGCAAAAAAAAATTCTAAATGGGTTTAAAAAGGGGGGGGGCAGCAAATAAGCAGATTGCCATACGTAGTAAATGAAGATACTGTACTCTAAAAAGGAATTCGGTTATTTGAAAGATAATAAATAGGAAGGAAGCTTTAAGAAACTGAAATTAGAAGTTAACTTAAGGGTCTGAATTCTGCATCGTAACAGGGAAACTCGAAGCATTGGAAATAAGACTTTCTTCGAGAAATATTGCAGGATACTCGCTTGTAGGTGAAAGCATTGAAGATGCTCTGAAGAATTAAGAATTTTAAAATTAGTATGCTCGCTCAATAACGAAATACGGGAACAATTGTAAAACGTCACCATCGAAATTATTATTATTATTATTATTGTTATTATTATTATTATTATTATTATTATTATTATTATTATTATTATTATTATTATTATTATTATTATTGCAATTTCTGGTTAAGAAACGTATATAAATTAAATAAACTGCTTCAACAATGTTTTTAGTTGGTTATTTAACGACGCTGTATCAACTACTAGATTATTTAGCGTCGATGAGATTGGTGAAACAACAAGTAATTGATACGTATACATAACTTCTTAATAAAAGTTTTAAGAACATTATTATATTAATGCTGCAGTTATTACAGTTGCTTTCAGAAATTTTCTTATGTGGAAGCAGTACTGGTAAAATACTTGCCAGAATTTACGTGAAGTAAATTAGGGTTTGACACATAGTCTGAATGAGTGGGAAGTATCTTTTCGCTGCACTTAATTGAACATTCTTTATCGTTCACCATTCCATAAACTTGTTTGATATATATCAGATTGCTTTCTTTATTGGTTTTGCTGATAATTCCGATCTTACTCTCCCTGTAGCTTCTTTTATTTCTTCCAGTTGACTTATATTCATTTTCGAATATATGAGGGGTTCATAGCAACAGTAGCGTAAGTAAGATTTTTTTGACATTTCAACTTATGAATGTCAAAAAAAAAAGTGTGAGCTTTTCTCTTGTAATTAAAATATTAAACAACTTTTAATACTTGCACAAATAGCGCATAAATTGCATTTCAACATATTTCTCAGTTGCATAGAACGCAAAAGTTAAAATATCTTATTACTTATAATTGCTGACTTACGTCACTATTGCTTTTAATCCCTCATAAGTAAATAAATTATTAAATTATCTAATGTATTTATAAATGCTGAAAAATGCTGTGCGACACGCATGTTAAAATTACTTTATTTTGTTCGTAATTTTATTTTGCTACACTCCTGTCTGCGAACTCGTTTTGCAACCATGCCTACTCACAAAATAAAACACCATATTAACACTTGAGCCGTAAATTGTAATTTTTATTTACATGTAGGCCTAACTAGAAAAGGCAAAGAATTATTATGTTTTGGAATAAATATGAGAGTACATATTTTCATTGAAATAACATTCTCTGGACGGAAAATAGAATCCATGCATGTTCATTTCTGTTGTGCATTAGGATCCTGGAAGTTCTGTTAATGACGTTTTATGTAAATATAATTTTTAAATTCTTAACCGTTACGAGAGTAAAATACGCGAATTTAAGACGAGGTAGCTTTTATAATGTTCTCGTACAAAGACTGATCTGTTGTAAGATAGACTAGCATCCTTGTTAAGTTCGCAATGTTAGTATCCCTATCTCCCGTAACAGCTTAAGCATGCCTCTTATCTCTTTCACGTTGACAATATACAATGTACACACAGCATGTCGTGCCCTATCTTCTTGGTTCTTGTCTGGACAATGACACCTGGAAATACTAATAAAGACTGAATAATCATTCCTGAGTGCACTCGCCATGAAGGCCACATTTAACAATCCACTTAAAATATTGCGGAATTGTTTCATAAATTTTCTTGTTCTTAAAACTGCATCCTCTTGAACTAAAAGGTATTTGTTACAGGTGCGTTTTGTTTGCATAATGTTAGATACGCATATTTTCAATACCTACGTAATCGCTTGTTTGTTGAACTGAAGATTATGTGAAGAGAGAAGTTCTTTTTTACTATCTTTTTTCGCGTAAAAGTATTGAATTAGAACTCATATTTTCGAGGTAACGTAGAAGTTAGAATGCTGAAAATATGAATTTTCGTGAACCAGTGTCCTCCATCCACACAGAAAATGAATGCTTCATTTGTACTTTGTATAATGAAAAATATGAGAAACAAATAACTTCTCCGTATTACAAGTTTATACTTTTTCTTATTTTGTATTTTACATTAGACGACAGAAAATCATCTCAACTAGGAATATCGTCATTTCCAATTTAGAGTGAAGAGTCTTCTTATTGGAAAATGTGATGAAGACTGTGTAACAATTTATCCGTTCTCATTGTGAACCATTTGTGATACAGTAAACGGTAATAGCTTTAACCCGTGGTGCTTCAGTTTGATTTCCGACGAAGAAAGCGGAGATAGACTCCCCCCCCCCCCACCTTCCAGATTGGGCTATGTGTCCCTTGAGTCATGGTTGCATCCAGCGGTGGTGACTTGCTAGATTGCAGTACATTTGGTCAAAATGAAAGTGGCCGGCGTCTAACAGCCTAAGTTCGAATCGGGTATTTCCGTGAGCGCTCGGGACAGCCAGGCTTTGTTCAAAAGTTGCGTATATTCTTCTAGTAGTTATAATGGGGAACACAACTATTAATAACTAAAATCTTCCGAGAAAATAATTCATATACGAGATTTAAAACAGACAGATCGTTCAAAGTGTTTAAACAGTGAATATTGTAACACAAACACTATATACTGTATAACAGGTTCTCAAGTTGAGAACGACCATTGCTCGTTACAATGCCATTCTGACTGCAGTAAAACTATTAGCAGAGTTGGTAGAGCGTTAGCTAAGAGTTCGTGAGATTCCAAGTTCAAACCTTCATGGAGTTACTAAACTTTTTTTTTGTTGCCTTTTAAATGCATCAGTGAAAACATAACAGATTTTCGTAATTTTTTATCCTTAGAATACTTTTCGTTTTATTGTTTTTTTCGTGTAATAGAAACTTTTGACGCTAGATGGAAGTAACATTGAAGACAACAGTCAGTAGCTTTCATATTAAAATACTATGTTAATTATTTTATTAATCCCTGCTGCTTTGTACTCAGTTACTTAAGGAACATTCAGTAAATATGTTGGCGGTTAAATAATTGACGATACTTCATTAATTTGCAAGTTGTGCTACAGGGAATATGGTTATTATACTAATCTAAATCTGTGGTCATCAGCGCTTAAACATAGTATTTGTAAACAAGAAGCAAAACCATAATTCTGATGACAAAATATATCCTGATTTCCTGGAATTATAACCACAAATTTTCACCAGTTTTGTAATTATTTGTAAGTAACATGAATTAACATAAGCAAAATTATTTGACTATATTACACTAAAAGGAGTTGTAAAAAATAAAAGAAAGGACAAAACAAAACAACAAAACAAAACATTCTCTACGGAGGTTCGAAACATGCTGTGGAGGTAGCCCAAATCAGCGCCTTGTACAGTATTATGGAGTTAACTAAAGCGGCGCACACTGGTTTACGGTATATAATGAACTGCGCGCTCATCCGAAGGGACTTAAGAAACTTTTCACAGCTCAAGAGACCGACCAAGTGTACAGACTCAGAAACAAAATTTGGACCACCTAATTTTACTAAGTTCCTGATACAACGCATTGCGCATGTGCAGTAAACAAGAGCGCCTAAATGTATGCTACTTGTGGACAGTCTTGCAAAGCTTGTTGCCTACATAAAGAAGGACTGCTACCAAGACTTGGCCCTTTTTAATCCCATATTTGTACATGACCAGGGGTACTGTGGAAGTCTAGTGTTGGTACAAGGAATAAGCCGCGGGCTCTGTTCTCAAATTAGCGCCGTCGTGGTGTATTTTCACGGATGTTGCCTCTTTTGGTTTGATTTATCTTGATTCGCACTAGTGACTTTTACGACGATGTCCGTCTAGTTTGCAGCTGATGATTAACCCTTGCTTTCTATAAAGCTTGGAATCCTTCCATATGGGGCAGTGATTCATAACACAGTTACGCAATTTCATGTAGCAGATGGAGATTATTATGCCTTCGTGCCTCCAAGTGAATGTGGCGATACCTATTCATTTTAAACGCGTTTCATTGCATTATGTATTCATGTATTTCACTCAATACATAATTTGTGTTTTTCTTTCTTTTATCCTTTTCGCTTTTTATTTATTTTACTTAATCAATTTGTGTTTATTTCATCCACAATTCTCTTTATCGTAACTTTTCTCTCATTCTTTATTTTTTGTCTCATTATTTCTCTATGTTTTATTCTTGTTACATTTATTTTTGTTTCTTTTGTGATTTTTATCTTTTATTATATTTATCGACGACCAGCATGGCTTACATTGTAGCACGTTTGCTCATTTGTTCAAGACTGTAAGGGTGTCGATTTGAATTCCGCTTCGGAGGCTTTCCCAAACCATACGTAAAATCTCAAGCAATTCCATGGCGAATCTTCGGACTCTTTTCGTCAAATACCATCCCGCTATCACCAATTCCATCGACGGTACATACAGGGAGATTATTGTACTGCGGGACTCCACTCCGTGGCTCGCGCGATATTCGCCGGTAGCTTATCAGCGTCTGCCTTGCATTTCATATGCGCTCCGTTCCACAGCGTAACCTTCCGTTACCTCGCACTAGATACAGCATCGTTAAATAATCGATTAAAATTATACCTGGCTTTTTCTCCATTTTAAAACGAGTTTTCCATTGTTTTTAACTATGATTTATTGGCTTCATTATATGATCATATTTTTATGTTTTAAGAAAGTAAAAATGGTAGATTAGTAGTGAAGTGGAGTGTGTAAATTTCATCATTAACACGCTGAATTCATCCTTTACTGGTGATATATAATAGCCTTTAATTGCAGTATGTATGCAATGAATTATAATATATTCATGTTTCTTCTACCTCTGATTGAAGTACTGACTGATACGTACCTACATCTATTATCAGACGGTACATCTCACTTGACGAAATGTGTCAGAGGAAGAACAATTGTTTGTATACATCTGAAGTCCGATTCGTGTAATATGTACGCCTAGCTAGTAAGCAATGTATGTATACAATGGACAGGGAAAGCAACTAGCCACCCTATCCCTTTATCTCCTGGCCTAGTTGCCTCATTGAGGTTCAGACCTGTCTTCCGACAGTTGACTAAACAACAATATGTTACTTGATGCTGTTGTATTTCTGTATTTTGCAATATGATGAATTTATTCTTTCATTTACTACAGCTACATAAAGACTCTTGACAGGGTTATAAACAGTGCTGTCATGGAGGCCATACGGGGCCATACATCGTATGGGAACCTACAGTTTTATTAATTAATCGTATGGGGAAAAGAAAATTTTGTTTGTATGGAGCCATACGGCATATGGGTGGCTAAGTTTTGTACGCGGAGATCTGTACAGATCTTGCATCATCTCTTGCTGTTTCTAATGTATTTTGTTTGATGTTTATAAACAAACATTGTCCACCTCTGCAGCACTGGAATCCAGAATTATATAAAATAATGGTTGAAAAACAAGAAGTGCTGCAAATACATACTCCAAGATTAATCGAGACAAGTGTGCATCTACGGTGGTGCTACATAGTGTATTCTTTAAATCTAACTTGTTATACAATTAAAATGTAAACCAAAACAATTTCATTACTTCTTCTTTAATATTAAAAAAATCATTAAATGACAGTCGAAGAGATAGAGAGAGGAGAGTAAAATATATTTCAAGCAGTGGCGTATACTGGTTAAAGGGTTTGGGCTACCGCTGACCCTATTATTACACAAAATATATCTAACAATTACTTTAATTTTAATTACTATGGTAAAACTAATAATACAAAATTATTACATTATGTTATATTATAAACTTTTTCTTTTGTAATTTCCTTGGGCTACCGCCGGTAGCCCGCAAAATACGCCCCTGACAAGGGAGAAAAGGGATGGGGCGTATGACAAAGAAAAAAATTTATACATAGGGATAGGAAATTTCTGCTGCCATTTCAAACCTATCGTTTATCCCCCGTTATTAACTAAGAATTTTTAGTTCTTAATACATAACTGAGTTAAAAATAGTAAATAAAAGCACTCAAACGTCGTTAGGATGCTAGAGTTTCGAAGTAATTAGTTTCTTAATTAGGTATTTTTAGTCTTACGAAGTTATTTTGTACAGTGGAGCATGAAATTAAAAAAACAAATTGAAATTTCAAGGTTAACATTATGTAGTGGAAATCAAATATGTTCGACTCATAGCATCCGATGCGTGCAAGTTATTTTTCATTGGCTCTGTAGAACTGAACGACTAAAAAGGGCATTAAATCAAGGATTACTGTATGTTTGCAATAAGCAGCATGTATGTTAGGGGAAATGCACAATGCACTTTTTTTATTGAAATTGTGGCGAACAGAAGTGTAGGGCAGTTTTTTTTTGTCTCGGAATGCTTCGATTCTCAAATTTCAGCGCCATTTTGATCCCATAGTCTTTTTTTTTTTTAATCGGTTATTTATCGATGTGATGATAAACTGCTCGGTTAACTAGCGCCAATGGAATTTATGGTAGCTAATTGTGTCCCAGAATTTAAAATGCAGTTAACATACTCCTTATAGTATAGGAGAACTAGTAGGCATAACGAAATCCCAAGGATTCGAACTCACGTTCCGCCTGAGCGTAGCGTTAAAGCAAGAGTCCTACTCGTTATTCGTGGCTTTTCATTCGTCTCTTACTTGTCTCTGTAATTTAAAAGAATCGTGAAGTAAAGAATAAAATTACATTTAGCATGAGGGGGACCCCCCACGCTATTACAAAGACCACTCAACACGAAGCCCCAGGAGTCAGAGCGGTCGACCTACAATAGAATTCCATTTCGGTCTGTCTAGATTTCTTAATACAGTGTTTGCCTTCACTTGTGTCGAAAGGCTTGGTTTACATGTCTTTGAAGAGACCGCGAACGCGACGATTGACAATCCATCGTCACAAATTACGGAGTCTGTGTTAGACTGTACGTATATAGCATACGCAGTGGCTTTTGAAGTGTGTCTTATCTGGCACGCTGCAGTGAAAATGACAGGCTTCCAGGCCCATTCCATTTATGGCAGGAGCCACATCTTCCGATCCATTCAAATCACAATTGAGTATCAAGTTTGATATTGTTGATTGCACCATGCAACGATGTGGAGGTGGGGGAACTGAAACTATTGGTCAAGTAAGACTTCTCTCGGTGGGTCAACACGGTGTTAGATATTCAGTGAAATTCAACACAAAAGTCGGATTCGAAACCATGAGTATGGATTTCATGTGGGTTGGTCTGCATGATTTGGAACTTCAGAAGAATGTGTTTCGATTTCCAGCTGATTCATTAGGGATTTCTCATTCCAATACGTTGCTGAGATGTGGAATGCATGCAGAAGAACTATCCCCCATTGCGAGAGGTCATTACCCTTTATGGAATTTTTTATTATTATTATTATTATTATTATTATTATTATTATTATATCATCATCATCCATCATCATCATCATCATCATCTTTCATGTTCCCCAATTTGTCTGTTTTGCTCTTTTTGACCTTACACTAGACCAGGGGTGCTGAGGCGTTTTTGGTGCTTGAGGCTACGACAGTCAGATTCGAGACACTCCCGGGAGCCGCGTACCGAAAGGTGAGGTGTCTTCGGTTCTTGTAGCGAACAGAGCGCTGGTCATGTAAATGCGAGACTTGGCGAGTTTTGCGGACTTAAGAGAAGAAAGTGAAATATTTTTAAAGTAGAAAAAATTCGACGTACCTGAATTGGAAGATGACTTTTTTTTATGAATTGTAAGGCGAATGTAGGTAATGTCATTGCGAATCATTGGACACATCTTGCTAAAATATAATTTCGCTTCGATCAGTTTCACCGACGCTAGATAATCGCGCAATTGACACATCCTTGTTGAAAAACAGATAAATGTGTGGCAGATTCACATTACCAGGTCGATGGATACGTACTCTCGGTGGATAGGTTGTAATTGTTGCGTAGGAGTACATGACGACTTCTTCCATCTACTTTAAGTAATAGAATGATGCTCGGAGAAACGTGAGTAGCCAGAGAAAATCTTCCAGAGTGGTCTTGTCAATAACAAATTTCATATGATTACTTTTGTAGTTATTATTGGATTATTATTTGAAATTTTATTATGAAATTGGATTTAATTGAATTTTTTGTAGATTGTAATGGTGATTTTGGCTCTAAAAGTCCAAATATCATTTTGGGGAGCAACAGTAATTACAAACTTATCAGCAATCCCATATTTAGGTATTGACTTGGTTCTGAATTGAGTAGAACTATTTGAAAAGTATCATTTGGATTCATATATTTTTTGAGTGGGTTACCTTACGACTCTGGTTATCTAGCGTCTGAGTGAAATGAAAGTGATAATGCGATACGAGTCCACGGTCTATCGCCGAAAGTTACCCAGCATTTGCTCTTAATTGGTTGAGAGAAAATCACAGGAAAAACCTCAACCAGGTAACTTGCCCCAACTAGGATTTGAACCCGAGCCCGCTAGTTTCCACAGTCAGACGTACTAACCGTTACTTGATAGTGGACGACTTCATAAGTCGGATAAACTAAATGATCAGTACTTTCCAGTGCTGTTGTATGAAATATAAATATCCAACCAAAGTAAATGAGAAAACTGAATAAGGTACGGTATAGTGCAATCTTTGATTGGTAAGAACGTCACGAGAAAAGACAAGCTCGTCGTAGAAGAAAGATGTCCAGAAAAAAAAAAAGACTACAGAGAATAGGGGTGACTACGTTTGAATGTATTGGTAATGTTGAAAAAGATGTAAAACTAGTCGTTATAGGCATGTATGTTTGGCGAAACTTATTAATACAAGCACAACCTGCTAGAATATTAACTTACACTGCAGGAGAAATACTTCATGGCTTGTAAATGTTGTAATATATCCCCGACTTTAAACGTTTCTGTCGATTATGTAATTAGTCTACGACAGAAGTTCTATTTTTGAATTAATGGTTTTTTGTAAAATTTACTTTGTGCAGTATTCTCTTTTATATAAAAGTTAGGATTTAATATTAACATATATCTGTAATTTATAAAATCTTTCTGCATGCTTTGCCCCGTGATGAGATACATGATAGTATTTGACAATAGAGATGTGCAAATTATCATATGTTGATAGCTAATACCAGTCAAATAAATCAGTCCGCCTGACCGTTGTCTGTGATGTAATCCGCCTTTCATTTATCTCCATGAATTACACAATTATCGACTTTATTGGGGTCAATTTGTATTGAACAGCCAATCTGAAATACTCGTGCCTGTTATCCCGTCTCACTCTTCCCCCACATCTTCACAGCTGTAATAGACTTCATGCCTGTAATAAACGTATTTAACAGCCAACATTGTTCTTTACGCTTCGTAAATTAAACAAACAGCCCAGATGTAGACTCGTTTGCTTTCCAGATTTGTTGATATACTTAGGTTTAGATTCTTTTGGCCTTTATGTCTCTTTGGGAGGTGATTATCCTCTGGTGAACATGTCTGATACACAAGACGTGGAACACCTACTTCGTCCCTGTAGTAAGTAGATATAGTATCTTCACTTCAGCGTCGGGAATCGAAACGGATGGATTTGTTACAGTGTACAATACGTTACTATTTTAATTAGCCTATCGTGCCCTATAACCAACAAGATTTGTGTTAAAAATATATGCAGAGTGTAAATAAATGACATTTCATAAATTTGAGTTGTAGAGGATGATATTGTGAACATTTTTCATTAAAGAACCTGTGGTCCGAAATTAGAAATGGCGGATCCACAGCTTTTGTAGAATTAAGAATCTGCTAATCATGGGAAATAAAAGATGATGGAGTAATATTTAAGTATAGAGAACTTTATTGTTTTATAAGAAATGTTCTAAGAGACGACCGCCAACTTCATTTAAAAGTGTCCAACGACGAATCATTTTTGTCTTTCTGGAAGATTCCACGCTAATCTCTAATGGTATCAATCGTTGTGAAAATGGCGCTCATTAAGCTCTTCCACTGTTTCCATCGGTGTTTCGTACACAGTATTCTTCACGTACCACCATAGGAAGGGTAGGCAAGGGTCAAGTCAGGAGAGCGCAGATGTCAAGGAACTGGGCATCCCCTTGGAAATCACTGGCTTGTATATGTACATTCTGCACTTCGCAACAGTGACATGATATAATGCAGGTATTGCCAGTGCGTGGAAAGTTCTGTCACAAAGAAAATAAGAAATTTCGTAGTGCTGTAGAATCGCTATTTCGCATTTTCTACCACGGGTTCCTGAATGAAAAGTGTTCATTATATCACCCTCTACAACTTACGAAATTTATCAGATGTCATTAATTTACACTCTGTATATTTTTTATTTTTATCAGTGTCCAGCTCGAAGTAACTTGTCGCATGGAAAGCGCCTATTGTACAACACAAGATAGTTGTATGTATAATATTAATTTATTTTTTCCAATTGAATGTTGCTCGTACATTTCCTTCGTCGTATTAAATAGGGTTTTCAGTGGAAAATTAGCTGAACACGTGCGTTCCCGGATTTAAATCCTGGTGTGTGCAGTCGACAGAAAGTAGATAAAAACCACTGCATCGTGTCACATAGCACGAGATCAACTTCACGGTCTACGACATGCTTTTCATTCTAGCACGTAAATGTGTGTCCCGAGTCTTAGAGTATGACATAAATGCTATTAATAACGAAATGTGACTTTCGGAAGATTTAGATTTTCTCGATTCCAGTTTTTATAAGTGGCCAATAGAATCGAACTTGAAATAAGAAAGATTCCTTGTGTGGTGGTTATGTAGAGACCCAGAAAGAAAAGCTTGCGCAGTATGTTATAACCGGAACTCGAAAAATTCAGGCGGCCCAAATTTTTTGTTTCTGGGCCTGAATCAAATTTAGTCAGAATAGGTTCGAACCTGTAGAATTTCTCTAAGGCCTGTTTCCTTTCCAGTCTTCCGTCTTCCGCTATCCTCTTGGCTTTCATGACTGTGGTGGATCAGTAGTTGTGTACGGGCTTCCCGAGCTGGCGGTCCGGTTCGATTCTCGGCGTTAATGAAGACATTTTACTTTATATCAGGGGGCTGGATGTGTCCGTCGTGATTGTTGTGTGCCGTCTCGATGTTGGTCCTGCGTTGTGCTGACACTACATCCAGGGAGACTCACAGTGTATAACTGTATAATAGGATAGAGAGCTTTCCAAAAGATTTCTTTCATGAAGTTATAAACTAGAACTGTTGATGTTTTGAGAGACCTTTTGTATTATACTCGTATTTAGAGGCCTTCTCCTTTTCAATCTCCCGTACGCTTTATAATTGTAGCCTGTTGCTGTGCTATTTATTATTTTATTTTGTTTCCTGTTTTGTCAGCCAGAAGCCTCTCTGGTCTCACAAGACGTGGTCTATACTGAGGATCACGTAAGAGTAATTCCTAAAAGACTAATTTGGCCGTCTCTTCAATGTTGCCAACTAATACTAGATATCACCAAAAGAGGATAAAATCACACAATGCTATGTACAATAATAATAATAATAATAATAATAATAATTATTATTATTATTATTATTATTATTATTATTATTATTATTATAGTATTAACAATAATGATATCTTGCTTATTTACCACATCTCTTCTTTATGTTGGGGAGATGTTTTCTAAAAGGTTCAATAATTTGTGAAAGAGTATATTTTACTTCTGGACCTCTCGCACGTTATGTTAGTAGTTAGTAGATGAGTGCATGATGTAATATTAAAATGTATTTTCTCTGACAGCATGAAATTCATTGCTTTGAATTTGATTAAACAGTTTATGAATCACGAGACCTAATCAAAAAATGTATTTTGTTTGATCACGTGAAATGATTAGTATGAATTCCGAAAACGAATGCCACTTCAACGTGTATGCTTTAGAATATTTACTCCATTATTGTAATAAAAGTCTAAACACGAAAGAAATTAATTAAAATATGAAATGGTATTTCTATCGATTACCCAAGGGCATGTATCACACGAAATAAGTTATATTTATTTACACTTAGCCTACCTGACTCTAATCTTGAAATTGTAACCACAACACAAAGCAACACATTTAATAACTATTATGTATTAATATTAATAGTGATATTAATTAATTATTAGTATGTTCAAATTTCACTAGGTACCAATATTGGGCTCAGAAATCTAGAACAATTTGTATTTCAGAATTTACACTACTGACAACTTGTCACTGCTGCCAACATAACAGTTATAAAATCATTACCAGTTGTAGTATTTCTCGGTATCGAAATTCGAAACGAAGTTTGCAAAAGAAAATTGAACCTACAAATAGAAAATCACCATAATCCATTAGCTTATGTAGTAATGGGGGAAATATGGTTAGGTTTCACCCTTAGGGTATTAAGTAAGCTTACCCGGAGTATACATTTGGTAGATTGTACAGAGACCTACGTCGCAAAGCAGGAACTTTGCACGGCAAAACCCCGTTTTTGAAGGATAAGGTTGTTTTACATGCCAAATGCCTTACGAAGGAAGTCGTTCTAACGATTTTTATACCACCGTTTAAAAATTCCTCGTCCTCGGTCGGATTGAACTATCATACTTTCGACTTGATGGCAAATTATTGCGATCTGTAAAGCTACAGAGGACGAATTACATAGACTATACCGCCTTTAAGCTCTGTTGCTGTAGTTCTTGTGTTTTATACCCCATTAATCTCTCATTCCATCAGTTCCAGTTGTTGGGAGACCCTTCAAGGGCTAGTCACACACATTTGAAACCTGAGATACTGCACTTGAGTGGTCAGAGGTAGAGGGGAGGCAGAAGGAAATTATTCTAGTTCACAAGGGTTGGAGACACGGCCAAATGATTTGCTGCTTGTGGAAGGCGGAACAGTCTCTTTTCTAAAATTTAGTAATGGATAGTACACTCACTGCACTGTACAGATAGTCTGTGCTCAGCACAAGCTCTTTCTGCTGGTAATTTCTCATGCAAATCACCGGCTTACGGTTCTCGGCTGTTTGTGAGAAATATCTGTGGTTAGAGATACGAAACAAAGTGACTAATTTAAATCTTCGCTTGTTCATGAAACCTACGGTGGAGAATACGTCTATGGGCTTTATTTTCAACGGACATTCTCATTCCGTCATTAATCCACGGCACAGTATTATCTTAGCATAGACTGAGTAGCTTTCGTTACAGAACAATCGATAACCTAATAGATGCATTGTAGTTTAACGTGATTCGTAGTTGAATTGTAAACTACTGTACAAAGTTGCTGCGAAGCAAATTCTTGCTGTATGTTAAGTTGATGAAATAAGTTGTAAATTTTCTATAGAAATAATAATAATAATAATAATAATAATTATTATTATTATTATTATTATTATTATTATTATTATTATTATTTCCCATTCTCTTTTTAGTACGGACATACTGAATTATATTGGCTTAACTGTGACCACTTTCATATTTTCTTCATGTCTTGCGTTTTCCTTCAATGTACATCTGGAGTTTACGAGGCTTTGCCGTACAGACCTGCAGTTTTAATTCAGAAGTTGGCTTAGCAGAGATATATACTTCTGATGTTCTTCATTTTAGATGTAAGGAATTCAGCTTAAGACATTGAGATTCCCTCCAGTAGCAGCAATACATACATACATACATACATACATACATACATACATACATACATACATACGAGAAGGCAAGACCTAGCATGTGAGCTGTGGGAGAGAGGAAAGAATGAGCTGTCAAAAATACAGGGACATCATTTTATTTTTACTTCAATTTTTATTGCACCTGAGTTTTTGAATATACTTCACTCCCACCCCTTCTACTAATGAAGTTCAACCGTCTTCCACACAGATCCAAGACCGCCTTTCGGTCATAGTAAACAATACGTTCCAAAAATATATGTTCGCATTTTCCAGTGACGAAAGAGCTTTCAATATTGAATCATTTTCGCACAGATACTGTCGTCCATTTGCCTACGTCATATTCCGGTTTCCCCACCAGCTTTTATTCGCCAGCTAGTGGCTGGGCTGTCTTAGCTCTTTTGTGAGAACATTAATTTCTGTTAGGAATTGGACGTCTACGTAATATTATACAACTGTTTAAAGTAACTTAAATAAAAGGGCCTCGTTAAGTAACCGTCACGTGATTTCCTCCCTTTTTACGACCCTACGACATAACCAGTTGGATGGACAGTAGATAGTATGTCTGGATAATTTTATCTTTTCGGTTCGGGCAGAAGTGAAGATTGAATTTACAGTACGTAAGGTACTCTTTATGGAGTAGGTACAGAGTTTTTTCAACATGAGTTACTAGTTACGAAGGACGAAACTGGTAATTCGGATTAGGTACAATATCCACATTAGAACTGAAGCCTGTATCGAAATGAACGGCCACCATTTTAAAAAATGTCTTTAAATATCCATATTTAGCCTATTTACTTTTCAATTTAACTTCATTCTCTATATTGTACGCTAATGTACTCTAGACAGTATAATATACACTACATAATGAGTACCTCCACATGGACAGCTCAGTTCGTGAGTGAAAACACTCGCTGTTAATACTATACTGTATTTTGATTAAACAAAAACCTAATGGAAATGATCAAACTCAAAAGCGCGATATTTCCTAGTTTACGTAAATGGATGAACTACTTTTCTTCCCTCCTATACTTAGTAAAGTGATTTGTTTGCATATTACGCCAGTATCATCGAACTCCAGTCGTGGATGGGGGTAGCAAATGGCGTGGATCCAAAGGTATAGCCAGGTTAATATTAAAAAGTCAGTAAAAATAAAATGATGTTTAATACCCATATTATATGAATCTACCGGCACGGAAGTTCATCTCTGACTAAAACCCTAGATCATATATGTAACCGATAACTCATCGCTATGTTAAAATCGGCAGCACTTTGAAGAGAACAACCGCCAGGATCGCCACCGCCCGCCATAAACGAACACGAGATGGCAGTACAGTCGCTAATGCAATTCAAATGGGAATTATGACGTGACTCCTTATGTAACAACTAGATGGCAGCGGAGTAAACCTGACAAAAGTTGTTAACCTCAAAGCCTATAAGGCCGACCTATCTGGGTATATATGATCTAGGCTAAAACCTGTCATCCCCCTCCATACTCACCTGTGCATTCTTATTATTACCATTAATTTCTTTAAATAGAATACAAAACCCCTAATGGCAAAATCTCGTTACATTAATATTATTCTTATTATATCAGCACATTTGAGATTTATATTTTGCTCCCTATTACATAGTCTTAGTAAACTACAATTAAATTAATTTTCATTATTTAACCAACTAGCTATCTCAACTTAATTATAATTCTTTACATATTGCATAATATAGACTGAATTGAATTATATTAGCTCATAAAATTAGTTATTTTTTTCGTATAGGCTTTATGTCAAATTAAATAAACATGTGCTAGTCGTTAAAATTTAACTGAAGAATATTGCTGGAGAATTTTTAGTGTATTGTAAATATTTATAATTTAAATACGTATTGTATTGATTTAGGTTGTTGAGTGAAAGAGAAGGTCTTATGGCCTTAACTCTGCCAGCGAAAATAAGACAATATACATACATACATGCGAAGTTTAATGAAAATAGATTCTACACATTTGTAGAAGTTTTAGCGTGGATCTACAGATACAGCCGTATAGTTAATCATTGTTTGAAGTTTGTTCCCTTTCTCGAGAACCATCAGAATGAGAACGCATCTTGTTATGTAACCAAAATCATATAAGGTGTTTTTCCTGGAAATCTTTATGTTCTGTCTGTGTCAGTCGATGTACTGATGATTTTTTTCCCCCAACATACGTTGTACATTAATAAAAATTCTTTATCTTGAAAATGAAACGATATACCAGTTATATACAAAGTTTTATAGACACGTATGTAACGTGGTGTATGATATTGTAACAGCTTGGGTCTAATTCGGTAGTGGTGACGGTGTGTGGTGACGAGGCAGTCGGACTGCAAGACGTCACAGCTTGTAGTTCTATCACGTCCTGAATGCGTGGGCAAACATCACCTAATGGGTCTCTGTCTTTACCGCAACATTTCTTTCACAAATGCGCCCTGTACAGGCAAGCATGCCGTACTGTACATGAATTTATACAGAGTGAACAATAAGTATGGTCTATTGCTAATAATTTCTTCTTTTACAAAAAAAAAAGTTTTATATAAAAGCTGTTAGAGATAACCATACAATATGATACCAGTCTTCGAAAAAAATATTATAGTTATTCAGGCATATAGGGTGTGACAGTAAACTTTATTTTTTTAAATGACACCCTATATTCAGATACATATTCCGAAACTCCATTAAATTTTACGTATGAATGTGTAGAAATTTTAACTATTCACCCGTTTCATGTCTTCTAACTATTTATTAAACTTGCCTCTTGGACAAATGGGCTAAATATGTAATATTATGTTGAGTAGGCCATAAAACTAAACAAAACACTTTCACTAACCAAACTTTACAACAGGTGCTCAAAATGAGAACCATTCACAGCCAAATGATGCACCAGTCTATCACGGAAACAGCCCATTGTCTTTTCTCACAGTTACAGTACTGTACTCCAACCACGAGAAAGTCTCCAGGGAATGAAACGAAGGGGGGTGATGCTGTGAATGAATGTTGATGTCATAAGATGTCATAAGGTCACACACGTGGGTACTCGTATATCTATTGGCTATCTCTCAAAGCACAACCCATAACATTGATATAAACATTTTTATACTACCGTAGTTACAAAATTAGATCACTGTTAATCTCCTGGTCTTTTAATCCCTCCATAAAGGAAATGACATATGCAGGAGAGCGTATGATTTTAAACTGACGTTATAACTCTAATATTATCTACCTTCTTCGCTCCAATAGATGACGCAATAGTATGCACATTCCTTTCATTTCTCCTGGTTGGAGAACAGTACATTACTGATCCGTTCCATCTCATATCTACACTGGACTCTTTTCGTGATACACTGGGACTTTGTTTGACTGTGAATAGTTCTCATTTTGAGCATCTCTTGTAAAGCTTGGTTAGTGTTAGTGTTTTGTTAGTTTTATGGTTTACTCAACATGATTTTACATACTTATTTGTCTCAAGTTTGCAGTTCATGAAACAAGTTCAATAAATAGTTGACACGAAACGAGTAAATGGGTAAAATTTCTATGCACTCATACGTAAAATTTAATGGAAATTCGGAATGTGTAAATGTTAATATAGCGTGCCATTTTTTAAAAATAAGCTTACTGTCACAGCGTGTATGCCAGAACAATTAACGTTTTTCGAACACTGATATCATATTGCATCGTTTATCTCCAACAGTTTTGTATAAACCTTTTTTGTAAAATTAAAATTTAAGAAGTTATTAGCAAGGTACCATACTTATTGTTCACACTGTGTAATTTTAATTATATTTTACTTAACGACACTCGCAACTGTCAAGGTTATATCAGCGTCGCCGGTGTGCGGGAATTTTGTCCCGTAGGGGTTCTTTTACATGGCAGTAAATCTACTGACATGAGCCTGCGCATTTAAGCACACTTACGTAAATGCCATTGACCTGGGTCGGGATCGAACCCCATAGTAGTGTCTGGACAAACGGCAAGATTGACATGTTTGCTACTATAAGAATCGCACTCGTAGTAACGTTGTTTCAATGGAATGCAAGCCGGTGGTCTCGGGGTGTAGCCCCCTCCTTGACTTAGTGTGGTCACGTCCAGATGGACATGATCGCTCCACCTATTTGAGTTACACTACCGGCCTGCTGCCACTTGTCATCGGGAACTACCTGCTGTCCATACCAAGGCCGATATCAGGCAGTCCTCGAGTCTGCATTGCTATGACCTGTCACCAGCAACGCCGTTACAGCCGACTCATGCTTGCATATTTATGTACTAGATGACAGATAAACTACAATTCTGTGGATTTGTATTATATTAATTCTATTGTTTATCTGTAGCAGGGTGGTCGCCTTAAAATGTCTGACCTCACAACTTCGGAACTTAGGCAGTGCTAGCACACCCATTCATTGTATCAAAGAGATGAATTATGTTTCATCTTCAAATTCACTTTGTTATTGAGCAGACATCTGTACTCAAGTAATGATATCGAAGAGCAATCCAACTTTTCCGTACAAAACAATATACGAGAAGAATTCGAACCCATAGTTGAAGTCAGATATATAAACCATCGATGTTAATGAATTAATTTATTCATAGTTTTCTGCCCAATGGCAGGTCTTTCACGGCAAGCCCAGTATTCTCCAGTTTTTCCTATTTTCCACTTTCCTCTTAGTCTCCGCATACGATCCATGTATCTTAATGTTATCTATCATCTGATGTCTTTTTCTGTCCCGAACATATTTCCTGTTCAACATTTCTTCCGGTTCATCCTTGAGTAGGCAGTTTCTTCTTAGTGATCAAGCCAATTTATTTTTCTCTTCCTCTTCAGGTTCACCATTATTCTTTCTTCACTTACTCTTTCTAGCACACCTTCGTATGAATTATTATAAGTGGTGGTGGTGATATAACCTAGCTATTCATTGGTGTAATCCATTCTTTAATATGGTAGTGAAAGGTGGGTGATGAAAGGATTGAAGGAAATATTAACAGCTGTGGAAGTGGATTATCTACGGACAAGCGTAATTGTTTTCGTGTTTAGATAGAATTAAAAGCGAAGAAATAAGGTGAATAGTGCAAGCTGAGGAAGGTATTGTGGCTGGGACTGAGAAAGACTCTTAATAGTCTTACTAATAAACCGTGTATAGTTTATATTACGAGACTTACGCAGAGTTGAGACAGAGCGTTTATGTGGTAGTTTACTATTGTGATTAAATGTAAACTACTGATGGCTTTCATACTTGATTTAACATTTATGTTGGAAAATTATATTCTCATGTTTCTTGCATTCCAACTATTAGTTTCGACTGTGTAGAGAAATGTGTCGAAGTATGTGGTGTTGTTACAAATTGAGCTATTTAAATTTAATTTACAGTGGAATTAGTATTTGTCTATTCCTGCATAGGAATAAGATACTCTCACTTGCGCAATTGTCTTGTTTTGTCTTTAGTTGTATGAAACTGAATATTCGCGTAATTTTGGGCGAATTTTCTTTACGTTGAGCAATTTGTGCCGCGGTTTTTTGTTCATATTGACATACGTTATTGCCTGAGGTGTATAAACAAAATCTATTTGCGTTCACAAACGTATACGCAGGTTTGTAATTGATCCTTACACACAGTCTTTGATAAACAGGAAGAAACGGATTATTCCTATATAATTTTATTTTGGCACTCTGACACATTTACAGAATCCAAATAGTGTAAGAGTTATTCTTAAATTTAGCTTGTTTAATATTCTTACTATGTTCGACATAGGACCTAGTTCTCCCCATGGGCTGTTGCGCAACGGCCTTTTTTTAGTAACGTTTTTCTTATCCATCGGCGTGGTCTAGCGGTTAGGTGTTGGAGATGGTGTCCGAGGCACCACTCAGGCTTGGTATGTTTACCTAATATTTGGAGTTTTCTTGAGATTTTCCTGGCTGTAAGGCGAATGTCAGATAATCTCAAGACCCTCGTATTCATCTCGCAAAATACCTTCTCGCTATCACCAAATCCACCGACGCTGGATAGATAAACGCGCTTTTGGGACAGCGTCGTTAAGTGATTAAAGTATTTTTAATCTTTCCTATTTATTCTTCTTTATGGCTTGGCTTTGGCACTTACTTTTTTTTTTTTTAATCTTATGATATTGTCATTCCAAAGTAGCGAAACTTCGCGGTAGTATAGTTGAAAAGACAAGAAAGGCAATAACAGGACATGATTAACGCAAAGGTAATGGGCACGCTCACATTGTCAGTGGGAATGACCGAAGAAGCCGTGTGCCACGTTACCAGTCTTTGAAGGAACAATTAGCGGTTTTAATGAACGTTTTTGGTGTTTTTTTTCCTCCGACCATATTTAGGCCTAATGCTCGAAAAAAATATATACGGAAACGTTAGTAACATTCCTAGACTGACAGCACAGACAATAATAAATCACCATTAATCAGATTTTGGCTATCACGAAAGCTTGTCTCTTGCCCCATATTTTCAACTGGTTACGTAACAATTGAGGTTTTCTTTTACTATGTGTGGGGGGGGGGGAGGGAGAAGGGGAATGCTAGGCTGTTAGCCCCATTACCTTGTACTCTATATTTAGTGGAAACGTCCTTCGGCCATCAGGTAGTAGACTGCTCCTTTATTAAATAAGAATATTTTGGTATGTGTCTTAGGTATGTCAGTCCTAGAGGCAGGTGCGGGAAGGATTGTGGTTGGTTCTGATGGGGAAGATTAGTTCGCTATTTATGCGAAGTATAAAGAAGGTATAGCGATAACAGTATTGATTTTGTTGAACATATTCGTTATCTTTATCGTCAATCCGCCAAACTGTGCGCCTTTATGTACAGAACTTTTCCTGTTTTACCCTGGTAATGCTGATTCGTGAAGATGTAAATACATATGAAAATGTCAGTACAGTGGAATCTTTCAGTAATTCGAACTCTGAGGGGGAATGTGAAGAAATTCTAAATATCCAAAATTGAAATTAGCGAGCAAATTATATCTCGAAAATTAATATCCATAAAAATAATATAGACTGCAGTTGTTTAGTCAACAGTCCGAAGGCAATTTATTAGAACCTCATAAGTGATACCAGTAAGACATTATTCATGAGCCAACTAAGCCAGGAGATAGTGTTGGGTGTCCAGTTCCTTTCCCCTTCCATTGCATACATCGCTGACTAGTGACATATTGAATATAGACTAGTATACAGTAATGACAGTGAGTGATGGATGTGCAGTATTGCTGCCATGTTTTATCTATATTCACGCAAAAATTAGACTACCAGTAGAAGAGAATATCGTACTTCATCTTTCTTTGCTAGTATTAAAGTTATGCATGCTCCATGCTTCGACGTTGTGAATGCAGGAGAGCGATAACACACTAACTTCTGTGGTAATGAAGATATTCAAGAATTTGTTCTCTTTCAAGTTATTGACAGAGGGGACTAGGACCATTGGACATCCCACCCGTTGCTCTTACCTGCGGTCAGTCACTGGATGTTTGTACAAAATCTGTTAACAGTACACTTTTTCTATTGCACTACATGTCGAACACCCTAGATCATATTTACCCAGATTGCTCGGCCTTATAGGGTTTGACGGTAACAACTTTTGTTAGGTTTACTATGCTGCCATCTAGTTGTTACATAAGGAGTCACGTCATAACTTGCATTAGCAACAGTACTTCCATCTCGTGTTCGTTTACGGTGGACGGGTGGCCATCCTGGCGGTTCTCTTCAAAGTGCTACCGATTTTAACATAGGGATGATCAATCTGTTATATATAATCTAGGCGAACACTATGAAGTTTAAAGAACTATAATCACAATTTTTGAAATTATTAATAGGTAAGGCTTCCATCAAAAGAATTCGAACTTATCTAGAATTACTGACTGGACACTATTTTCATTGAAATCCATGAAGTCCTTCCTGACTTCGAATTATCCGAAGGTAAACTCGATAAACTTCGATAGTTCGAATTAAATGTGAATTTTATAAAGTGGTTTAAATAGGAATTTCAAGGGGAATAAACTTCTATTCGAATTATCTAATGTCGAATCCAAGCGCAGTATATGATCTCCATGTTTTCATAAACATACGAGTATGTATGTACGTATGTCAAAGTATTCAATTTCACAGGAGAGCGAGAAAACATTTTAATATATTGATAGATAATGAACAAATATCTGACATAAGAGAATATTTAAATATATTGTAAAGTTTGTATCTATGTCTTGACATGAGATGTGTTTGCAGAAAATTCCAAAGCCTTTTTATAGGGATAAAGTGAAATCTCATTTCGTTTTTTTATACGAGATTGCTGTTCAACACCACCGATATACTCTATATGTGAACAAACATAAAAAAATGAAAATTCAAAAATAAAAATGGGATCGAGCCTGAAACATCTTTAAGACGTCTTGCTCCTCAGCACCATTGAACAGAAGTCGGGCATCAGCAACCTATTATCTTCAAAAACCAGTTCCACCCTTATCACTAGATAATTATGCATGCATTGTTCTACCAGAATATGCATATTTAATTAGTATCAGAAGTAAGATTAAGCACATGATAATAGGTTTTCTCTGCGAAATACTTACTGAAAATTATTGTAGGCCTATGTATAAATGTATTTGTATTTCGAGAAATTATTTTCAGGATAACATCTGGCACTCCAAATAAATAAGTTTGCTCGCCACTGGTCTAGAGGGATAACTTAACACCGGTGAAACAAAAAAGTCTGTTGAAGCCAATCATCTTGAAAGTCTAAAATGTTGCATTGATTAGTTCATTACTGTGTAAAAATGTATAATGGAAAATTTTCGTGCTGAACACTGCATTCTTCATTCGTTCGTAATCGAGAGTGCCAGTGGTAAATGATACAACAGACGTATATAACAGAACAAAAAGTGAATAAAAAAGGCACGCTCGGAATGTCTTGAGTCAGTGACTTTGACCGCCTGTCCGAGCACATACGACAACACGTACTGCATGCCAGATCAGGTCCGAGCCAAATCCGTCCGTAGTCTTGAGGAAACGTATTGCTAAGACATCTTGGTGCTGTTCCCTCCTCCCATGTTATCTGCTTGATTGTTGCTGTTGGGTGAAATCAGTGCATACGTGTTTCATATGAAAATATCCATAGGCCTATATAAAAAAACTGAAGTAATAGCCATAAGTGTGAAGAACCCATTATGCAGTAAGTTTGAATTGGTAAATTAACGAATTTAAACTACCACTGTGTAATAATAAGTTAATAACTAAAAAAGGTATGTCAGAGTTTCCCAATCTTTTCCGGTTTCTGGCTCTGTTACCTCAGCCTCCATGCGAAAATAAATGTCCAACAGTTACATTTATTTTATGAGTAATTTGGTCATAACTTGAATAATTTTCTTAACAGTAGTCGTTAAAATGTTAGGGGTGTTTGAGAATAAAGTTCTTAGGAAAATATTTGGGGCGAAGAGGGATGAAGTTACAGGAGAATGGATAATGTTACACAACGCAGAACTGCACACATTGTATTCTTCAGCTGTCTTAGGGATATTAAATCCAGACGTTTGAGATGGACAGGGCATGTAACACGTATGGGGGAATCCAGAAATGCACAGTGTTAGTTGGGAGGCCAGAGAGAATAAGACCTTTGGGGAGGCCGAGACATAGATGGGAGGATAATATTAAAATGGATTTGAGGGAGGTGGGATATGATGGTAGGGACTGGATTAATCTTGCTCTGGATAGGTACCGTTGGCGGGCTTATGTGAGGGCGGAAATGAACCTCCGGGTTCCTTAAAAGCCATAAGTAAGTCGTTAAAATGAGAAGTGCACAACACTGGAAATACAGTTGAATTTTTTTTAGCGTTAACAACTCTGCAGCATTTCTTTGGTTAATGTTTGAGTAGCAATGATTTTTTTATGTTACATAATGACTCTGTATCAACTACTCATCGATGGAATTGGTGATAGCGATATGATATTTTGGCAGAATGAGTCCGATAGCGATATTAATATTTTGGCAAAATGAGTCCGAGAATTTGTCATAAGATTACATGATATTCGCTCTACATTTTAAGAAAACCTCGGAAAGAATCCAGTCAGGTGATCATTACAAGCAGGAATTGAATAATGTTGCTACAGTTTTAGTTGCCTAATTCATGGATAAATGAATACGATACATGCACAGAAAAATATAATTCAGTATTTACAGTCGTGATCAGAGAAACTGAAACACGTGCAGTGAAAATAAAGACAAATTCAGGAACATAACGAATCATCGTGAAAGAGTGAGACAGAATGATAACGACAGAAATTTGAGTGGATTACTTACTCATTACTACGCCTAAAAATTGTATGCCGCTACATTGCGCTTCCTGCGCCTCTGACTTTAGGTACCAGTACGTAATTGCGTTGGGGTGGGGGATTTCATGTGTTTCGTTGAGCAGTGAACTTTGGTTGATCGGTTACATTACGACCGAATACTGCTATTCGTAACAGGCAACATTCAACGTCCTGTAGAAAAGAATAATAGCAAGATGCCGAGGACGAAATTTGTGACTTAATTTCAAATGAAGAAATTTGTAATAATACAGATTTTGAGATAAATAATGCTTGTGTAAAATACTTCAAATATGTCCTCATTGTTTCTGCAGAAGTGGAAAGAAGTTTCTCTAGATATAAGGTTGTGTTTCTAGCAACAGGCAATTATTCTCCTTCGAAAATTTTAAAATGTGGTTTGTTATTCACTGAAACAACATGAAATGAAAAATTATGTAAAACAAAAACGTAATACACCATCATATTAACATTGTGAAATAATAAGGCTGATACTTGTCAATGCTATATTAGGTTATTTTCTACAGACAGAAAATAAAATGTCTTAAAATTAGTGCAATATTTCTATAACAAAAAACAAATTATGTCTTTAAAATTTTCTTTTGCAGATAGTTGTGTTTCGAAGTCGAAGGAGTGGCTTTCAACCACCGAAATGGTGAGAACTAATTTGCCGTGATGATAAGCACGAGTTCAAACGAACGAAAGACACTGCGTTAACTCACCCCAACTCTGAGACGTACTCAAAGTTAGAGGCGCACGAAGCGCACTGGTACTGTAGTATAACGGCATATATTTCTCAGACCTACTCATTACTAGTTTTTTTTTTTTTTTTTTTTTTTTTTTAATTTAAGTTACGGTTAGAGAAACATTAGCGCAGTAACATATAAATTCCGAAACAGAAAAATTAGGACTTGATTGCATGATGTAACAGGCATTGCTTTAAGGAAATGAGTATATTTTTTCCCCCCATCATAGTAGGCCCCTCGTCCAGCGGACGTTTTCCAACCAAAGGAGACCCGCGAGATTCGTGGCGCACAAAATTTGGCTCTATGTTTGCTACGCTATTTTACAGGACTCCTTTATCGCCATGTTGTTATTTCAGTCTTTGCCAGCTACTAAATGAGCTGCCTTGATGTCACTCCAATCATAGATCATTATGTTAGCACGCCCCTTCTTTTGAGAATGTTGCTAAGATTTGTGATGCACGGAGTGTCTTCGAGACGGATTTTCTCTCAGTGCTTTTGTTTCCTCTGCCATTTTAATTTCACTTGGTATCACTTGTGAGGTTCAGACCTGTCTTTGGACAATTGACTATACAACATTGCAACATTATGATTTTATCATTTCATTTGATCTAAATAGTCTCTCTAGTCAGAAAGACACGTTAAATAAAAGATAAAATATACGTAGTTTCTATGCCTACTTATTGTAAAATATATCAACAAAATTTCATTCAGAGTTTGTACTAACACTTCATAGTTGCATACCGTTATTAGGGACCGTACTTTGTTCTAAGAGGCTACAAGATTACTGGAGTTGTTAGCTGGTCGACGCACGTGCATATTGCGAGCGAAGTACTTGACTGACGGCTCACGCGACTGTTGTTTCGTAAAGTAGGACAACAAAACGTGGACCACTTTAACAAATACACTCATATTTACAATTTAAATTATTTACACTGTGTACACTAGAGTACGCTATTTTTAGGTTGCTATTTTTAGACTCTAATAAAGAATATAGACCTACATTGATCAAACATTATTTACACCATAAGCTTATGTTTAGTTTTGTGTATTGTAATGCATGGTGTTTTATTTCATAATATTATAGCCTACTTATTTTGTAAATTGTATACCATGGTGTAAATAATGTTTGATCATTCTCTTCCTTCATTCTTTATGATAGTGTAAATAATGAAAATAGCATATTTTAGTGTACATAGTGTAAAGGGCTGTCAGGCATTGACTACTTTCAAATGCCGACTGCTTTTTGTTTCTAGAATATGATATTTCTTCAAGTATTTTTTTTAACTGTTTAATATATAAATTTTCCTTCATAATCATTTCCAGTATCCAAATTGTCTTATTTAATACCAAATTGTAATTGTTTAACTCTTGGAATTACATGTAACCAACCACATCTACATTTTCTTCTTATTTTTTTCTGTATTCATTCATTCATAGTGTTCTGCCCAAGGGCAGGTTTTTCACTGCAATCCCGGCATTCTCCAGTCTTTCCTATTTTCTGCCTTCCTCTTTGTCTCCGCATATGATCCATATATCTTAATGTTTTCTATCATCTGATATCTTCTTCTGCCCCGAACTCTTCTTTTTCTGTATTGATGTTATTTATATTTTCTACGTATTTTTATTCTGGTTGAGTGGGAGAGAAGGCCTTATGGAAGGCCTTAACTCTGCTAATACCAGTAAAAATAAATCAAATAAATGAACAAATAATAATTTAAATTGTTGGAAAGGTCATCGTAGTACCTATGAATCTTTATCACTACTGTCATGTTCAACAGTCTTCTAGGTCTAGTTTTCAATCATGTATAGAATGTCAACTGCATCACAAATAAAATGCAAGTGTTCTCTTATAGTACCTGCGCCACGGGCCAAACATGACATCACGCTAATATAGTCTGAACAGCTAAACTTATCTCCGTGTGCCCTGTGACAATACGGTCTCTACCCATTATCCTTCCACAGAATTGCATTTTGTAAATCGATGTCACTAGGAGTAGTTGTAATGATACTGCAAAGTAGGTTCCCTCTTTCTCCTGTAATAATGAAAGTTATTAAACAGTTAAACAATTTTGTTAACAGTGAAGCGAACATGCAAACAAAGGTTATTCATTACAAGCCTTAATTTTTTCACTTTCAGAGCTATACGGACAATGAAAACTGAAGATGCGGCAGAAGAGAGAACTCTTTCATTATTGATGATAACGGCGCCGAATCAAAAAGTTCTAAGGTGGCATGCCCACCACTGATAAGACCTGCGATTTGCCCAACCAGAAATAAAACAATTCACCAAGTATTAGATCAGATATGTTGTATGGAAGAAGTTATTATTAACAATAAATTAGCTCTGGCTTAGTGACACTTCAGTTGTCTTTTGATTCCAAAGAACTATGTAAAGATCGTAAATCAGGTCTGTAAGTAATTGTTAATTCGGCAGTTCTCCATTGGTAAGATTTTGGTCGCAGCGCGCAATAAACAATAGGCCTGTATTACACTGAAAACGATAAAATATTTGTTCAAATATATATATATATATATATATATATATATATATATATATATATATATATATATATATATATATGAAAGTGTAAGATTTTGAGTATATTACCCTATATCAAAGCTTTTATCATATCTTTCATCATAGTTCTAATAATGGATCCACAATAACTTTGTGCTTGTTGCAACCGTAAATGCAGTACTGTACCGTATATTGCATTAATACTAAAGAAGAAATCAAAGAAAAACGTATTTCATCGGCTTATAGTGTAAACCTGCTGATAAAAAGGAAATTTTACAGGGGAAACAAAAGACTTAGTATCAATTAACTCTGAAGCTTTAGGACCAAATCCAAAGTACAGATCTGGTCCTAAAGTTTCAGAATTAATTTATACTCAATTTTTTGTTTCCCCTGTAAAATGTTCTTTTTGTTAGTTAGTAGGTTTACACTCTAAACCAGTGGCCGTCAGCACTCGCTGAAATGTGCAAAGGGTAAGCGGTGCCATCCCGTGTGCACTGTCGTGCAGCAGGAAGACATAGAGAGTATACCCGCTAGCAGCTACGGAGTGCACCACGGTGCACTGCGTTTTCCGCGGGTAAGGGACGCTAGGCCCAGGGTGCTCTGTGGTGACGACCTCTGCTCTAAGCCGACGATTTGGGTTAGAGATTAGGGTAGGGAGAAAATATACAAAAGGAAACCATCAAACTGTACTGAGAGAACTTCAGTGTAAAGATGTGAAATCCTACATAACTTATAGTAAGTATTTAATAATGAATGATGAAACATTTCATGTGACTCATAATGTGATATTAAAAATTTTGTGATCTTCACAGACCATGTGTACGTAATGGCCGCCAGTTTCTTTCTTCTGAGTCACAGATTTTGTCAAAGGTATGATGATGACCATAACTTTTATCACAGAACTATGTCACAGCTAGATGTGATCAAAGACGCTATATTACACTGTAAAAGATTTTATCATATTTATTTTATCAAACTTCTGTGACACAGAAATTTGATAGTGTAATATAGGCCTGTACGCATATTATCTTCACATCAGAGCAGATTCCCCTCTTCACATGTTCTGCATTGCATCTCAGCAGCATTCTAGTCTTGATTGAATAATGTAAATTATCTTAATGTCGTGAAGAAACTTGTAAAGCTGTAAATTAACATTCCGTAAAGATGCGTCTAAGATAAAATTGCTGCCAAAGTAACTCATTAATATACACCATATTAACCTAAGATAGTGTTTAAAGAGTAGTGTGAATTAGGTTTAGTGTTGTCATACGAACAGCATGTACTCGTAGAATGGGAGGGAAATATTTACATTCGTATCTTAAACGCTGAAATGCTTTTAATTCTGTCGTTGTAGTTTCGCAAAACTCTTTAAAGAATTTGAGCCATATCCTCAGGTAGATCCTGCATGTATCATTGGAACTGGTTTGTTCCTAGTAATGCTACCCTCGCTACATTTTTTTATGTTAAACGGAGTTGTCGTCCACAAAAGTACGTAGTTGTTTTTGTAGGGAAGTTTCGTACACTGACGTTAGACAGTTTTTGCAGAATTGGCGAGATGATGACGCAACAGACGGAAACACTTCGAAAAAACCTGTCCAACATTTCTTTCTGTTCGTTACCAAGTCCAACTTACATTCGCCACTATTGCAACCCCCTCCAAAGCACGGGAAACCTGATACCGGTAACAATAGCTTCGGTTAACAAATTGTTATGTCTGTTTAGGTATTTGAACCTGCTGTTATGTAATGCATTTACAATATATTCATTCATGTTACCTAACTTTGGGTTACTCCCTACATGTTTTAAATTAATTTTATTTGCTGAATTAGACAGACACCTTTCCGAAACATTTTTCACAAAGGTGCCGAACAAAGGCGTTCGTATGTTTAATCTAATTAGCGGAAAGTTGCCACAATCTGTAACACAAGAATGTCGCCAGTCCGAAATAATTGGTTTCTAACAATGTTGGCTTTCAAAACGGTTTTGTTTAAAGCTGTTTGGATTTTTATAGACATTGACGTATATGCAACATATGGAGCAGTTGGACTTCATTCACGAATGTGACGTTCTCGTTGTATTCTCACCTACTTCTAATTGAGAGTAGGAATATAACGCAGGAATTATAATTTTCGTTTCCTTATTTGTTCATTTCATTTTATTAGTGTTCAAATTTTTCCAAAGTCTTCTCTGGTGTTCAGATTTTTCCAAAGTCTTCTCTGAAATGTTTACTGTTTGGAAGCCACCAAAATTAAATAAGAACTTGCAGTCTTAAAATAATCTTGGGCAGTTTTCATAGTTCGTTTCTGCTGGAAATTGTTCTGGTTGTGCTGCTTGATGCATTCGGTTAAGTTAATCTTTTCTTCGAACAAATATTTTTAAATCGTTACAAGGGAAGAAGAGAAACCTATTTGATCAAAATTTTGGCCAAAATACAGTGTAGAGATTTATTTTAATTTCGTAATTTTATGTATTTATTTATTTTGCTAATAATTGTGACATAAAATATAATATAAACAGAAAAACTTTAGCTCGCCCCTGAAAGAGTAGAACTCGTGCTCAGGGGCGGATTCCTGAATTAAAATTAAGAAGTATATAATACAATTTGTCTTATGTCTACTACGCAATAAGAATATATCCATTTAAATTTACTATTTTTTGAGTTTTTATAAAATCCATACATACGGTAACTTTTTAAATTTAATACTAGAACTGTTATAATTCACAAGATTAGGATATTTAAATATAAATATGTTATATATTCTTGGTCCTAAATTACTACTATGATTAAATACTGTAGCAGTGTTGCATTTTGGTTTAAACAATCTTAAAGAATTCATACCTTTTGTTTCATAACTATGAGAATACAATTCAAAATTATTTCGATTTTTATGTTTGAATTTTATTAATACAATATAATAAATTTGTTTTATTTTAAGAACATTAAAGTCTAAAAACAATTTTTGAGATGGAAAATCAATAGGTTTATGAAGACATATTTTAATTATTTGAACGGGCTAACCATAATTTGGATATTCATTCGATTCATTCATTGTTTTCTGCCCTAGGTTAGGTCCTTCATAGTAAACCCAGCATTATGCAATCTTTCGTATTTTCTCCTTTCCTTTTCGTCTCCACATACGACCCATAAATCTCAATGTTGTCTATGATCTGATATCTTCTTCTGCTCCGAACTTTCTCCCGTTTTCCATTCCTTCCATTGTAGTAGACAGTTTCTTCTTAAAGAAGCGAGTTACCCAGCCAATTTCTTTTTCTGTTCCTCATCAGTTTCAGCATTATTCTTTATTCACGCACTATTTCTAACATAGCTTCATTTCTTATTGCCTGTCCATTCAACACTCTCCATTCATCTTCATATTCACATTTCAGACGCTTCTAGTAGTTTTTCATCACTTTTGAATTCACGTAAAAACAAATTATTAATTCAAAGGAAATAATCTTCTCTGTTTAATAACAAAAATATTGATGCATAGAAAATATATTCTTTATTTAATGAATTAAAAAGTCAAATTTTCTCCATTGTAACCAAATGATGGTTAGCTCGTTTTTTGTGTTTTACATAGGTCGTAATTGGTTTTCTTACAAAATATCGTGAGAAATGCTAGCTTTATTAAAAAGAAGGGGGAGGGGGACAAAATTCGCAGCTCCAACGTTTTGCTTGAAGTTTATTATAATTTTATTAAGTTGTGGAGAAAGAGTACTTCGTTGTTTGTTGTAAATTATTGATGATTTCCTCCGAATATCAAAAGCAGCCCAAAAAAGCGAGAGATTCTGGATATCCGAGAAAAATATGAATGAGCTATGAACAGGCAGATGATAATGATAATGACGTCTAAGGGTTATTATCCCATCCAAGTAGAAATTGCAACATTGTGCATAATTGGACTGCAGTGTTGTAGGGTGAATTTTCCTTCTCAGCACAACGTCGTTCGTGAGGAATGCGACTCGTGTTTATCAGTTGCATTTCATTCTTAGAAACATTGACAAATATGGGAGTATTGCTTCTGTGCGGGAATTTAAGTTACTGTAGGTGCTAGTTACACGGAATGATAATATGTGGCAAACATTTCGTTTCAAGCCGTATTCTGTTAGCGCCACATTGTTTTATTTTATTTACAATTGATTATTATTTTGTTTCAAGCCGTATTCTGTTAGCGCCACAGTGTTTTGATTTACAATTGATTATTATTTTGTTTCAAGCCGTATTCTGTTAGCGCCACATTGTTTTATTTATTTATAATTGTGTTTTATTTATTTATAATTGATTATTATTTTGTTTCAAGCCGTATTCTGTTAGCGCCACATTGTTTTATTTGATTTATAATTGATTATTATTTTGTTTCAAGCCGTATTCTGTTAGCGCCACATTGTTTTACTTGATTTATAATTGATTATCACTTTGTTTCAAGCCGTATTCTATTAGTGCCATATTGTTTTATTTGATTTATAATTGATTATTGGTTATTATTTTGTTTCAAGCCGTATTCTGTTACCGCCAGCCGTATTCTTTTAGCGCCACATTGTTTTATTTGATTCATAATTGATTATTATTTTGTTTCAAGCCGTATTCTGTTAGCGCCACATTGTTTTATTTTATTTATAATTGATTGTTATTTTCTGAAATGATGTACAGCATTGCTTCAGAGCAGTCACCATTAAAAACTGAACTCAAATCGAAAAAATTAAACAGAAGCTTTAAGGCATTAAACACCCATAAATCGAGGCAGATTAATATGAAGTTGGTCATTTATCTTCAAGAACTGTACTTTTCGTCGTTTGTGTCATCTTGTGTGAGAATTTTCAACTAATGCTAGACATTAATAAGAAGCTGAGTGATCAGTATGACCGAAACCACTTACAAGACAACGCAGAACAAACACACAGCAAGGGATACACATGAATCAAGGATTGCAGAAACAGCACGTCACTATTTGTGGCGAAATGAGTTTATACGAGTTTCATGGACTGTTGATATAGGGCTATAATTCCATGCAGAAACACATATGTCAGTATATCGTCTCTTATTTGGAGATCTGTGAAATCCTGGAAGCGCGCAGAAACAACTCATGTCAAAGACATGTTCCGACTCATTGGTTTCGATTCCAGACGGCAGACATCTACGACAAAAATTGATCCCGCTGAATGACAAAATATGTCTCAATTCTGGTGGGAAATATGTTGAAAAATAACTCATATCTGTTCCAATAAAGCTTTCCATTAAATTTTGTTCTCTTTCTGTAAACGGCCCCAGGGAAACTTATTTTTTTACGGTCTTCGTAATTGCGCCCGAGTGGTCAAAATTTGTGTAAGCACTTTTTTGACATTATTAAAATGATGGAAGAAAAGATTAATTTTTTTTTATCTGCCCCCATGAGAATGTTTGCTTGTAAGTACAAAGGAGAATACCACATTTACCTTCTTCATTGGAATATCCAGATAAAATCGTGCCAATTCAAAGAGAGAAGCTTGACGATATACGTAAACTAATGCGTTACATAGCACATGAATATCAAGAATTTTATAGTAATATTCTTTAGTGGCCTATTGTGGAAAAATAAGTTCATTTATATGCTGAACTTATGTATTAAGTACATAGTAGGCCTATGCATATATTGTATACCTAATTTGACAAACTTTAGTTGAGCTGAAATTATTATACTACTATTTTGATTCCTTGGAGAAACAACACATGTCAAGCTAATATACATTGATTTATTTCATTAACAATTCATTAAATTCCAATAAATATGATATAAAACGACACATCTATTAGACTTCTGTCTGAAGAAGCCAGTACTATAACCAATGATGTGGTCTACCACCAGTAATACCGTTTTTTGTGTCTACTGAAAAATTTAGTTTCCATGACGTGCTGTTTCTGCAATCCCCGATTCACATAAAATCACCATGAAAGGGAGATGAACCTTCACAATGTCTGGAATTGAACCCGGGTTTATTGGATTTTTTTTACCTAGAAACTTTTTTGTTTGTGATGCAACAAAGACTAGTTCTAGAATTGTTTCCTAAATATTGAGTTATTAGGTTCAAGTGAGGAAGTAATAAGTAGGGTGAAATATTGGGTGCACAGAAATATGTTTGTCTTAATTGATTATAGGTTGTATTGGTAATATGTATAGAGTCTTGTCCGGATGTATTGAGTATTTATACCAAGAGGTAATGCATTGTAATCAGGTCGAAAAACAGTTATTTTGTGTTCGCTAATTCTATTTCTGGATTTCGCAATTGGTCGCTACAGAACTTGTTTCTCCGCTTGTCGTAGCAATAGATTGGCCTTTGTTTTATGTGCGTTTAGTTCACCATGTCAGCTGTCTGTAATTGCTATTAATTGGTGTCTAGTGTGCTAACACTCGTCATATTGTTGGGGTCAGATTCATAATTGCTTTTCTTCTGTCCATGGAATTTTTTTCAGTGCATTCGGCACGCAATGTCTGATGGATTTTTTGCAAAAAAAAAATAGCGATTATATCTTCGAATGAAACACACTCGTCCTTCTTATATTCTTCGCTGTGTCCCAAGTGGTAACGTTTCTACTATAAATTCATTGTATACGGGTTCGATTCATTGTATGACATAGGAGATTTAGGCCTACTTGTCTTGCAGAGAAGTTGGTTAATTCATTCTTTGTCTTGTATTGCCCTAAATGGTGATTTGTACCGTGATAACCACGACAAGAATGTCTCATTATTTATGATAGTTTAATGTCTGTTTCTATTTCAAATGTCTGAATTAAAAAAAATATGTTTTATTTAACGACGCTCGCAACTTCCGAGGTTATATCAACGTCGCCGGAGTGCCGGGATTTTGTCCTGCAGGAGTTCTCCTACATGCCAGTAAATCAATCGACATTAACCTTTCGCATTTAAGTACACTTAAATGCCATGGACCTGGGCCGGGATCGAACCCGCAACCTCAGGCACAGAAGGCAAGCATTATATTGACTGCGCCACCCATGCCTATCTCAAATATCTGAATCTTTCATTAAAACTTATTAATGAGATTAAATTTATTTTATATAGCTACTTCCGATGGCCAATCGTTCCTAGTCAGCTGACTGATTCTGGCCAATCTGAAGCTAGGATCGATTCCCAATGGATTCTGTGAAGTTTGTAGTAGATATAACTGCTTCAGACAAGTTCTTTCTGTGATGGTCTTCGGTTTCCCATGTCATTTTGATTTAACAATTATCATATTATATCAGTCTATGAACTGTAATCTTCCACATCTCTTTGTGATGAACCCTCATGTTCGCAAATCAGAATTATTCCCACATTGAACCTCTAGCGTCATCATGATTCGCCTTCATATGAAAAATAAAAGCTAATATTAGGCTACATGTCTTTTTATAGGGTAATACTTTTCGAACACACTGTAGATTTAGAGTGATGTGAAATAAATAACCACAGTCACATGTTTGCTTGCGAGAGAACAGATTTTAATTCCTTGATTTAATAGAGAAGATTAGCAACTTTCATCGGTCTACTATTTTTTTTTTTAATTTATGCGCGTGATTTTGTACATTAACTAGATCCCAGACAACGTGTAAACACATGGGACTTGAATATAAACTAAGTTTTTTTAATTCAGATCGAATCTTTCACCTTCTCTAATATGAAAAGTGAGGGCCAATTTGCCGAAATCTGAACTGCATATTTTTCAAGAAGGATTTTCATGTTTTTTTTTTTTTTTTTTTTTTCGCAACCCACGCCGCGCCGTGCTACGATAGTTGTAGATCTTCACTTATTTAGTACATGCCGTGAGAGAAGTGTTACAGATACCGGTTTCATTGCCACTCTGTTTTTGTAATGGTATAAAATTAGTTCTTCGCTGATGTCTAACATTTTAACATATATTACGAACTGAGAGATCCTAAACTCGATTACCTGCAAAGGAAATGTATATATTATTCTACTCTCATCTAAACTGGTTGAGTGATTGTTGTTTTTATTCGGTGTTTCTGAAAATTTTTAGCCCCACTAACTAAAAAAAAGTAAAACCATCGTGGAAAACCATTTTGTCCTCAATATATGTGAGTTATTCATTTTTCTTAGAAAATATGTTTTATTCCTTTTGTACAACTTAAGTTATTTTTATTTTGTGGCCTTCCTGAATGGCAACACGATCACGACCCCCAGTTTCAGAAACTGTTTTATTTTATTTTATTATGATGTCAGGACTTCCAAAATTCATGTCGCATTACTTTCGTTTCTGTAGGATTAGAACGAGCTGCGATCCCTCAGTTGAACCAGGTTGTGTTTACGACGGCGAAGATATTGATACGAGCTGGAGAGATGGCGTGTGTAAGGAATGTGACCAGGAATCCCGTCACTTTTCTTTTACGCACGTACTACTTTTCCTGAAAACATTAGTTTCGACACAACTTCCGTTCGTGCAAAACTCAGCAAGTTCGTTGTGAGTATCTTTACAGCTTGCTAGTAAGATAGTCACAAACTAAGAGGCAACATTTTTGAAATGAATAATGAAGCTATGAAACTGATAATGACCCTGTTAATCACTGCGATGCGCGTTTGCTGCTACTTACCCCGTGACAGCCTAACTGGCCATCTTTCCAGCACGTACCTTGGCTTTGCTTCTCGAGGACTGGACGGGTCCCGTAAGGCTGGTTCACAATAAACCGGGAATGAAAACGAGAACGAAAACGGAAATAATGTTAAAATAAATGTATTTAAATGTGAGCATTCACACTTAACTATTGGGAATGCTCACATTTAAATACATTTATTTTAACATTGTTTCCGTTCTTGTTCTCGTTGTTGTTTTCATTCCCGGTTTATTGTGAACCAGCCTTTACGCTTGCTTTAGCCCGTTGTGCGCTCTCTATATGCGATGATTGTTCAGGTCTTACCGGTGGTTCGGGAAATATTCGTGAACCCGGTGCTAACAGATGGTCCATCCTACCTCAGCTCTGACAGCCAGGTTCGCGAAGACGAGTAGCCAGTAAGCCCCAGGGCCCGGAGCCCCTACTTCCTGTATCAGTATCGGAAACCCATACTATCCCTAGGACTTCACCACAGCCTATTTCTAGTTATTGCAGAAGATAGATGAAATTAGAGGAAGGTGGAGAGAGTTGATGCAATAATAGAGGGAAACGGGAGTACCGCCTGCTTTGTTCACACATTTCATTACGATCTGGCGGGGATCAAATCCGGGCCGCCCGGATGAAAGGCTAGCTCTTGAGTAAACAATTCCTTTCGTTCTGTTGTGAGATGTTTCATGCTTGCCATGTTACAGAGTTCGGAATAATGTTGGCCCTAATGGTAGTTGAAGATTCCTGGTCCAAGCCCTTTGAAGGTTTGTGTTTTTTTCTTGCCATAATTTCCAGAATGATACTGGATATTCTGTTTAAACGAGTAACTGGCCTTGCATACAAAATGGCTTTTTAAGGAACCCGGAGGTCATTGCCGCCCTTACGTAAGTCCGCCATCGGTCCCTATCCTGAGCAAGATTAATCCAGTCTCTACAATCATATCCTATCTCCCTCAAATCCATTTTAATATTATCCTCCCATCTACGTCTCTGCCGATAAAGGTTTTAAATGGGTAAAAAAAACTGCCGAAATGTGTAGAGGTCACATCTAGTGCTGAGGCCGAGAAAACATAGGTGCTGTACATTCTTGCACGCCACACCGCATGTGTCTAGTTGCTTTTAAATACCTATTATTACTGAGTTCAGATGTTGGAAGGAAGTGGCTAGCAGTATTTATTGGTTTCAGTAGGATAAAATGTTAGGGTAATGTAAAAAGTTCGTGATCTTCATACTTTGTGTATCTATTCCAAATTCATTTGTGTCATGGAAGTCTTCACCGTGCATGTTTAATAGACTATAAGATAGAAATGAGTAAAGAACGGCCCACTTTATAAATTTCACTTTTCTGCAATTTAGCGACTGCAAAATAAGTCTTGGTATGATTCTTATGGAATTGCATGGAGTAATAGCTTACAACTGTACTTCCATCTAGCGATCGTTACCAAAAAAATGTCTTCTCGACAGTGGAGGCACTGATGTTGTCATTTCATAGCATGGAGATGGCCAGTTAAATTTGTATGTGATTACTGATCAATAGAGATAATAAGCTTACCGTTACGATGGACTGACAAGCAACGCCACTGACCGATGGGGAAACATATAAATATTCATAAAGTTTTGGTTTGATAACTTGAAAACCCAATCTCTTTTTAAGTATATCTGTTTTTTTAATATCGACCTAGATTTTCCAAATATGGTATGAATATTTGCTTGCAGTGGATGCCCTGTATTGTCTCAAGTGAAGGTTAGCCATCGTGACGACCGAGTATCGTGTGTTCGTATAGTTTTAAATATCGGGAAGAAGAGGTATACATAAGGACAGGGTCTAATTCTTTGCTTTAGAGTCGAGAGGCGAGGAAGAGGAGACATTTGTGCTTTGTGTCATTGTAGCTTATATGCTAATTATTCTTTCGGAGTAGTGTAAAAATACCGATTACATGATATGTATGCAAAGCTAGAGTCAAACCCCTGTCATTAGAACTGCTGTACAGACTAGAGTGGTTTGCCCCAAGGCACATGTATCAGTCCTAGATTTCATGATGTAAACATTACGCAAGCTATTAAGTGTCCGACCTTCGTATATGTTTCACGTAGCGACAATTACAACGGTATGCATCTTGCATCTATAATATCATCTTATTCAAGAGGTTCGCAATCTGAATTCTATATTGCGCGTTCTAGATTTTGACGTCTGTTCAGATACGTACTCTGTGTAACATACTGTTTTATTTTAACCTCGTGTTTTTCCTACATACTGTGTATCCTTTTATGGAGTTGAGATGTGATGACTAAAGCACATTGAAGAAGCGTCTTTCAGTCAGTCGTTTTTATGTTATTAGTTGTTTTATTTTTCCTTGGAGACTGAAATACATGTTACGAGAAAATAGGTCAAGAAAGATTAACCGCATCGGAAATTAATATCCGAGAGAGAAAAAACCGGCGGGGTAGATAGAGTAGATATGGAACAGGAACAGATACAAGAGAAAAGGACAGACATAAGAGAGACAGACGGGATAAAGAGATTCGCGAAAACGCAAGTGGTGTCGTAGTACTTACTGTGTAAGTCGTTAGATCCGAAATTCGTAGGTTCAAAACCAGCCGAGGAAGATGCTTTTTAAATGGCTATAAGAGCCTTAACATGGCTTACTTCAGGAGGGAAGTAAGTTGTAGGTCCCATGTCGTAGATTTACGGCACATAAAATAATTATGTCTTTTGTTAGAGGTTTACAAACAAAATTGATAGGCCATTTTTCGACCACTTTGAATTTGGACGTTGCAACGCGTTGGTTAATGTCTGTATTTGACTATAGTAACGAAACCACTACACAGACTTGGGGGGGGGGGGATTATGATTTATATAACGACTCTAGACCTGCAGAGATTATATCAGCGTCGCCGGTGTGCCGGAATTTTGTCCCGCAGGAGTTTTCTTACATGCCAGTAAATATACTGACATGAGCCTGTCGCATTTAAACACACTCGGCCTCGGCCGGGACCGAACCCGCAACCTCGAGCATAGAGGTCAGCGCTATACCGACTACGCTACCTAGGCCGACACTTCAGGTTATGGGAATGATGAGGGGGAGGTAAAGATAAGACAGGATAAATATTGATGGTTAGAAAAATAGAAATTGAAAAATAAAAATAGTTTAAAGTAAAACAAATAAAAATCATGTAAGTTTTTAGGGATCAGATATTATTGTTCGATAGCAGACGTCATGTGAGACTTATAGTGAATAAAAGCATTGTGCAGAAGATTTCCTTCGAATATTTCTGGTCTTCAGCCATGTTCAATTCATCGCTGCTGTATTATGTGAAGTGTCATTGTGTGAAAAATGTTGCCGTGGCATTGAAATTTGGTTTCCATAAAACAGATGAAAGCAGTAGGCCTAATACCAGGTGAGTAAAAGTATGGAACACTACATTTCAGCTTTCCTGTTTTTAATTTTATGAAAAAATTCTATATCTATTACAGTTATAGGGGTGAAAAAATGAATATTTCGAGCATGTTTTCACAAACCATGTTTTTCATTTGTAAAGAGTGTACCAAAGAGTCTTTTTTAATAACGTCGTGTACATCACTTTTTCCATTTTTGGATTCTTCATGTGTCAAAACATATAGAATCATAATTTCTTTGTAACATATATAAACTGTTACAAAAATTACCTGAAATTTATGATTCCAATGTCTATGTAGGCCTACATAACAAATTAGCTTAGCTTATCTCAACAGTGAGGAATTGGATATGCTGAAGCATTTGTCTTTGTTGCAAGCTTAGGTTAATTCATGCACCCTTATTCTCAATAGTGATAAATTGTTATGCAGTAGAATCTCGATTATCCGAGCCCGATCCAAAAAAAAAAAATACTGTATTATATTATGTTGTTTTTTTACAGTCTTACTAATAAACAGTGTATAGTTTTTATACGAGACTTATGCAGAGTTGAGACAGAAAACGTTACTAATAAACCGTGAATAAGCTATGGACGTATAAACAGACTGTAACTATACAATGGGAATAGCTTTGCAGTATTTATATGCACGAAACCCCTTGTTTAAGCGTTGTATATAGCGAAAAAATGGCCGCCCCTCTAACAGCTGTTCGTATCGACTGTCATTTTATGATGATGGTTACCTTGTAACCACAGAAGAACAAACCAAAGATCATAGAATTATTAGAATAATATTGCTGTAGCTTGTACTCTTTGACCAAAATGTAGTGTGGTAATCGATTAGAGCCAGTTGTACTATCGATATTTAACACGCCACACTAGAGCGCTCTACCGGATGCAATAGAGAACCTCAGATTTTCTATTACCTTTCGTAACGAAGTAATGACGAAACTATGACGTAGCTGTGTAAGAGTTATACTGTTATACACGACGTATGTAGTGATTATTAGTAAGGAATTTACACACGACTTATAAACGAGCTACTCATTGTATAAGTATAAGACAGTTAAACGTCTGTATATAGAGTTTTTATTAGTAAGACCGTTAATGTATAGTCTACATACTGTGTTTGTAAATTTTTTTAGAGTTCATATTAACCTGATTTGTTCATTCTATTTAGTCTATTGAGTAAAGAGTTTATCTAATTTCTAATCAAAACACAGTTTTTCAGTAACCATCCGTTTTAGCAGAGTTTTTGCTTATCCAAGGCAGTCGTGGTCCACATTAACTCGGATAATCGAGACTCTACTGTACTGAAGCATTTCTTTTTATGTACATAGGGATAATTAATTTGAGGCATTTTTTGCAAAACAATAGTTCATAAATGATAAAAAAATTTGCATATTGTGAGACCTCAATAATTCACAAATGGAACAATATGTAGGTCTACGTAGTGCCCCCCCCTCCAAAAAAAAATAATAAAAAAAAACAAGATTCCTTGACACACTCATTATAAGTGAAAAACATAGTTTTTTTAAAACATGTTTAAAATATTGCTTTTTCACCCACTCCTGTAACTTCTGTATGCAATTTCTTCATAAAATTAAAAATAGGAAAAGTACAAACAGTGTTCCATACTTGGTACTGACTTGGTATATTACTTACTTATTTACTTATTTACTGGCTTTTAAGGAACCCGGAGGTTCATTGCCACTCTCACATAAGCCCGCCATTGGTCCCTATCCTGAGCAAGATTAATCCAGTCTCTACCATCATATACCACCTCCCTCAAATCCATTTTAATATTATCTTCCCATCTACGTCTCGGCCTCTTCAAAGGTCTTTTTCCCTCCGGCCTCCCAACACTCTATATATGCATTTCTGGATTCGCCCATACGTGCTACATGCCCTGCCCAGCTCAAACGTCTCGATTTAATGTTCCTAATTATGTCAGGTGAAGAATACAATACGTGCAGTTCTGTGTTGTGTAAATTTCTCCATTCTCCTGTAACTTCATCGCTCTTAACCCCAAATATTTTCCCAAGCACCTTATTCTCAAACACCCTTAATCTGTGTTCCTCTCTCAAAGTGAGAGTCCAAGATTCACAACCATTGGTATATTGGCGCACATAAAAGCAAAAGAGAATAGTAGGAATGGGAAAAACGTTTTTACTTTCACCACTTAGTGATATTAGACATAAAAATAGCCATACTGAATGTTCAGTGAAACCATTTTGTTAATTCGGAAGATTGTTTTAATCTGACCTAAGTGCAATTTACATTCATTATTATTGTTAGGATGTCGTTTCATATCGATTGTGGAGAAATAATTGAGTCTTAACGAAGTACAAGTGGGTTCATCTGAAATTTTAACGCTTTTTAGCACTGGTAACACGAAGCTGTCATCCGGTATTACATATAAATTTAATGCCTCCCTCTTTGCCTTTTATCATAAAAGGATGCTCATTTCTTAAGCACTAGTTATATCATAAACATTAATGGCATCGTATATCCGTATTTGGTTCATTGAAGGTTAAAAGCGCATGGATTGTCTCCTTAATCATCGTTGCATTTAGTGTAATTGCTCTAGTTATAGTTGGTGACGCCGGAAACCATATATGTCAAGTCTCATTTCCATGTTCCCCTTCCCCGTCTTATATTTATTGAACTTCGATTCCGCATCTTCATATTATATTCCTGACCTTTTATGGCATAATTGATAAAACGTACTTAAGTAATTCGAACATTTGCATATTACGATTTACTTTAACTTACGTAACTGTGGTGTCGTACGTATAGTAAAGAGATTTAATGTTTTTATCATTTCGTTACATCAGGGCCGCCCAAACTACGGCCCGCCATGATCGTTTTAGTGGCCCGCCATGATCTGAATATTAATTCTTTAATTTTAAACAACTTTATAAAGTTCAATTTCCAGTAGCATAATATGTTTTTTCCAGTAGCGTAATATGTTTTGAGCATTACTCGAAAATTTGAAGGCTGTAACCGTTACTTCCTGGAAAGTGAAGACTATCGCGTTTTTTTAATTGAGTATGCTATATACCAGAAACTTACCGAATGCGACTTTGTGACTGGAGTTTGAAGATTAGCAGACGTTGTAAGACCACCCCCATCCCAAGGCAGGCCGGTCAGTCACCACAGGGTAAATCATTCATCCCTTACATTCCGTTATCCACCAACTCTACAAGTTTCATTGTCATTCTCCGTCAGTGCTCCACTGTTCGTGCGGTAGTGTGGTGTCAGGTTTACTTAAGTGCAAAATGTTTTCGAAACGACGTAAAGTCGATAGTGAGTGTAGGAAGTATAATGAATCTTGGCTCAAATATTTTGTGAAAGAGCATAGAAACAAAGTGATTTGTGTTATTTGCAACGATGTCATAGCTGTAATAAAGGAATGTACCTATAATATTAAAATATATTACCAGACAAAACACTCCCATGATTTTGATAAATTTAAGGGAAATGAACGTGAAAAAGCAAGCTTCAACATACGTATGTGAACAAACATTTTCGAAAATGAAAATTCAGAAATCAAGATTAAGATCAAGGTTAAATGACGACCATCTTCAACACGTGTTACTTCTGAGCACCACAGAGCAGAAACCGGGTATCGAAAATTTATTATCTTCAAAACACCGCGACTTCTCATTAGGTGAGTAATTATGCATGCCCTTTTATTTAAGTATTTTTCAAAATTAAGTAATCCAAATTATATAAAATTACTTAATGAATTAATAGTCTCTGTTTTGTCGTAATAGTAACAGAAAATTACGCGTGCATTTTTTAAATATTAAGGACCTACACTGTAATGTGACCCGAGGTCAATCACTAAAGTAATTATTGGTTCCGTCATGGTAGAAAGCTCGGGCGCCCCTGCGTTACGTGATCAATATTCAGTGGTCAGCATCGCGCTTCAAAGATACTAAGAATTAATTTTTTTAACTGGGTCAACTTGCAATTGAACCCACGACCCTTAGCTCGTAGGAAAGTTTCGATATTCAGCATTCACCCACTTAACATATTCGTGCAGATTTTCGTGTTAGGTTTATTAATAAAGACCTGGAATTTTTATGTTAATTTTAATGCTTTTAAAACACAACATTTTGAACAGAGCCGTAATGAACATTATCTTTCCATCTGCAGCTTTTCTGTGGTTCACTTACAGTTTTCATGACTTGTGTAAGCAGCTATACTATTTTTATTACTTTAAGAACGTCAGTAATAAAACACGCGTTACCGACGTTGTCCAGGTGATAGGACGTTGGCTTACTGATAACGAAACTGCGTTCGGATGTGGAATTCGGATGCTGTTTGGGCTGATCGCGATATTTTCGAAGTTTTCCTCAACTGTAAGGCGATTCTCATGTAATTACATGGCGAATCTTTTGCTCTATTTCGCCAAATTCTATCTCGCTATCACCAATAATTTCCTCCGGCGCTAAATAATATTTGATACAGTATCGTTAAATAGTGGACTGAAATAACTGCTGCCACGATAAAATTTAAGAGCAATCCATACCTCCCATCAGTTGGCTCTACAGTAAAGTTGGGTTAGAATAAATTTCCGAAAAATAGAGTGAGATTTGTGACAAACAAAGAGACCAAACCTATGGAACAGGTTGTCGCCAACTTCTTCGTTCTTTCCGTCGTCGTTCCATGATCACCTGTAATCTCAAATGTTTAATAGTTCAAAAGGAACTTTGTGTGAAGAACTTCATTCTATTATAAAACAAGTACGGGTATAAATTCTCATTTCCTTCTCGATCGTCATTAAGACCGACACTAATGTAATTGGTTTACTGTTGATTACGATCATTTCTTTCCTTGTAAGGTCACTATTTCCACCGCACGACTATTACAGTACTTAGCCCCGTTGGCTGAGTCAGTATTATTATTATGTCTTCAGCATAGACGTCAGATTACTCTTTATTCGGAGACAAATCAGATGGAATATGTATGTGAACATAAGTGCAATCTAAAGTGCTTGTAATTCAGTATTCGTTAACGCGATATATCGTCATAGTTATTTCAGAGTTACGTTGCTCTGCTCTGTTTTGGTAACTATGACAACAGCCGTGGGCAAATCCTGTTATTCCAGTGTTGGAATGTGTGCAAACACTACACAAGTTAATTCAATCTATGCTCCTCAGATCCAACGCAATCTCAGTGTTTGTTTGTAAGTGTACTTTTCGCCATTGCCTTCATTTATGACTGGGAATTTTTGTTGTAGTCGCAGTAAGGTTTTTTTCGCCTTAAAATTTGTGTGATGTGTATTCATGTAATGTTAGGAAAGACCCAGAATATGTGTTTAATGTAAACCTCTCGTAGGGTAAAAAAAGAATTAATTTAGGTATAACTTAACTTATAACTTGTTTAGTTTTTAGATTTCTTACGTAATTTACGGTCATATACTATATGCGGTGCAATTAGTTATGCTGTGAGGCAGATTTTGTCACAATTCTTCTGTTTACATTGCAAATACAGAGCGTTCTCTTCGAGTCTGGGCCGAGCGAGTGGGCGGAATAACAGTCGGCGGATGTCACGCCACCTGAAGGTCATATAAGGGTGCAATGTATTTGAGCCAGATTTGTTGTTTGTAAGTGAGGAATATGGTTATATATTAAGGGAGTATGTTTGCGCCAACGATATTCTGTCTAAATATTTTGTTTTTTTTTTTTTTTTTTGTGAAGTTGGTTGAGTATTGGCCTACCAAGTGTGTTCAAAGACAATTCTTCTCACACTGGTAAGTGGCTTACACATTGTTTTGGTTTGTGCTATTTACCTCCACAAGAAGTAGGTGATTGTTTTTGATATGACGGAAAGTAAGCCAATATGCCCAAAAATTCTACAGTTTAAAAGGACTATTTTGTAGATTACTACATATCTGACGAGGCCGAGCAGTCGTCTGAAATCACTCGCACAACCAACGCATTCGAGGTGTTTCATAGAAAATTCAACGCCTTATTTTACAGTTCACTCCTTGACGTTTCAGTTTCGAAAAACATTCAAGCAGAAATTTATTTGAAAATTAATGGCATGCACATGCAGGAGAATAAAATAAGAAAAATAGAAAACAAACTGAAAATTAAACATTTCATAAAAAAAATATAGAGGTAGTAAAATTTCTTGTATTGCGTCAAGTACGTTTCCTATTGAAACAGACCCTTCATATAACTTCCTTTTGTTAAAGAAAATCATTTCAATTGTTTCATGACGTGTTTTAAGACATTAAAATATAAGAGCACAATTTTTAACCATGTCACTCTTTCATTCGTGTGCCAGTCCGCAGTCTGGGAAAGTCGGGCGGAAAATTGTGCCCTAAAATCGTAACGTGGTACCAACCTAAAAGAAAAATGTTGTTGAATTTATATAATATGACTTAATGGTGCAAACACTTTATGGCGCTGTAGCAAATAGCGAAAGAACATTATGGCGCTATCGCAAGTGGTGCAGACTTGGTGTTCCGCCACATAATTTGCATGTATGCAATGTGATAAGCTCTTAAAGATCAAGACGTGTCGTGCAGTCTGTAGTGTGATATATTGATGTCTGTTAAGGGTGAAGACGTGTCATTGTTTTTAATAGTTTTAATGTTCTTTCAAATGCACTTTCAGTGCGATTGCATTAAATGAGATTGTGAGACCATTGAAATGCTATCCGAATGTTTTATGCTAGAACAAAGAAATAAGATAACATACTCATGCTGAGACGTTTGTATACATTAGGGAGAGATTCCCTAGCGTTCAGCTCTAAATTGTCACTGACTACACCGTGTCTCTCTCGTCATGCTTGCGTGTGTTTTTCGGCCCAGACCTGAGCTGAACGCTCTGTTTTTCTGACATATTCCTCTTATAATATTACATCTCGGCGATGCTAAATAGTCTTGATTGTTTAATAAATACCTTCAAACTACTGTATTACAAGGAATGTTCAACGGTATTTGTAGCTTCAGCTCTAATCAATAGTAACAACAATTAAGGTTGCCAGGCAACGATATAAAACAAGATGTGAAATAAATGAATGAGGTCTAAAATAATTGAATGCTCTTTCATATTTAAGTATAAAAATATAAAGGTGCCATTTGAAATTTCTAAAGGGGTGAGACTGGGAGGGGGTGAAATATAAAATGCAATTAAGCCTGGTTTCAGACTTCCCCCTCAATATCTAAATTGACGTATTTTTTTTTGTTTAGATTTAATTCAGTTTAAGTAATTAGTTATTTAGACTGGGAAGTTTTGAAATGAAAGCCCTTTATATTGAATACAGAAATAATATAAGACATGCATTGTATTAAATTTATTTCACTCTCAATCATATCCACAATCCTTACAAATAAGAACCATTTCCTTGAAATATAAATATCACAGTAATACCACAGTCTAGTATATACAGTCACGAAGCTCAATACTTATGGAATTTGCATCCATAGATAGTTGCTAACCACTAGGATCACTACTATCGTCTCATCACAGACAATGCGAAATAGTATCGGCACAGTCTATTGTTCCTAGTACCCTCACAACTCAAGCTTCGTGACTGTATATGCTAGACTGTGGTAATACCTAATCGAGAGCATAAACGTTTCGTGCAATTGCAGGGATCCTATGAATCCTCTGTCACTTTTTTTTATCCGTTAATTGCTTTCATTGTTGCTGCCCTACGATTTGGTTTTTGAGTAGTTTCTGTGGTTGGTTTGTTGATCCGATGACAACTCTGTTCATGTACGAGTATTGTAAACTCTTATGCATGGTCAGTGAAGACCTTTCTGAGTTCTGCAGTGTGAATAATTTCTCGTATTGCGCGTGAGGATCACTTGAGAGACGCAGTTTGTTATTACCAATGGTGATAAGCAAAAGTGATAGCTGCCAAAGTTAATGAGTGAGAAACGACTGGTAAACTTTACCTGTAGCCCTCTCATTCAGGGAGAATGTTCTTTTACGTACATGATTTAAATATAGGAGATAGTCCTTCAAATCTTACCTCCTTGTCGAAAATAAATCTCGCCCGGGTATGAATCCGCGAAACCCGACTTTTTTTTTTTCGGCAGCTCGATCAATCATGTAGACTTTGTTATTAAAGGAGATAATATAAAAATTCTTAACATTTCCTGCAAATAGAATACCTTCTTTAACTGATTTGCCCATCCTTGTTCACACAAGGAATCGAAATTGATTGCATTAAATTGTTTAGGGAATAAATCTTTTTCAAGATTAATAATGTGCCTTATTTTGGCATTCTTATGATAATGAGAACAGGTTCGTAAGAATGAATCCTTCCCCCCCCCCCTATTAAAATTAGGAGTAGGATTAAATTTACTTTCCCACAATCTGAGTAAAACCTCGTCGCTAAATAGAGGGAAAGCGAGAACAAGAAGACTGATGGAGCTAGAAACAGCAGATTAAACAAGTAAAACCTGGAACGAGTTACACATGTTTCTTGTGATTGTATCTTCTCTCTGAATTAGATCGCCATAAATTGCATACGATAGCCTTGGCTGTTCTAATTAGAGACCCTCTTTATACATTTGGTTGTTTGTTGGACATTTGAAAGTTATTGCTCCGAGAAAACAAATTAAAATCAGGCTTAAGTCATGTAGTCTATTTGGTTGGTTTCTTGTACCATGGAGTCTTCCATATGAAGATCTTGAGGCATGATGTTTATTTGGTCGTGGAATAGACTCTAGTTTTACTTGATGAAGGTGTCTGTCAAACTTATAACCATGGAAGAAGCTGCGTCAGTTTCAATTACTTTCTAGCTCATAACAGGGATGTTAATGGTGTGATTCATAAATCAGGGATGACCAAATTTTTTTTACAAGAAATGCAAGTAAACAGCTTATTTTATGAGCTCCCTAAGACAGGGGTAATATTTTCTTTTATAATTGAAGAGTCCACTACAAGAATGATGGATGTCATTTGGAATACATTTTGCAGGAGAAGTGATTGAAAGTTTGAAATGTTTAGCGCTCAAAGCTTAACTGTGATTTTCCGATCATTACTGGACAATGACTATCAGTGTTAATGTCATGTAACTCTCTGTGTACATTCTATATGTCTTAAGCTATGCATCGACAGTCTTGGTTCATTTTCGACAAAAAAGTGACATCCATCATTCTTGCAGTGGACTCTTCAATTAGTTTCTTACATATTTTGCTTTTTCTCAAGTGGTAGTACCTGCTGCAAACGAGAGGATCCAGGTTCAATTCATAGCAAGCAAATGTAATCAAATGAACCGTTTGTACATTGTCGTGTGTTTTTTTAAGCAGTGACATTTCCAGAGTCCCGACGCGTATGAAAATCTTGTGTTTCTTTAAATTCGAAAATTGGATCTAAGAACACATCTGAAAGTAGGCTTTGATGATTTCTTTTTAAGTAACGTTTATACAGTGCGTCCAATTTAACATCTTACTGCTGAGCGGTACCTTCCATTGCTCGCAACTGCGCTACCGATCTCTGTGGTGCGGCCCGCAAGATAGTCTGAAAAGAATCGTTTGTATAGTCGCGCACTATTACTGTCAATTATATTAAAAATAAAATACATAGGACTTAGTGGGCCAAAACATGTCACCACCTCTTGTCTTGTACACGAAAGAACCTCTGTCTCTATTTTCTAAAATTATTTACAGTCTTTTAAAATGCCATAATTATTTTTATGTTGTAGTTTGTTAGAAATGTTAATTTTGGCTATTGATAGAGGATTATTTAATATTTGTCCACGCTTATTATCAAGTGGATTAGTTATCCGTGTTAGTATGTAGCTTTGCTGAGCATTAGGTACTTATATTTTACTTTTCATTAACGTATCTTGAACTTGTATATTTTGAGCTGAGTTCTGCTAAGTATGTTTAAACAATTTTTATGCATTGGGCCACGTAAATGAGAGAAAATTGCTTAATTGCCGTATGGAAGTTTGGAACATCTTGTCATTCTCATTCAAATAATATAATAATAATAATAATAATAATAATAATAATAATAATAATAATAATAATAATAATAATAATAATAATAATAATTCAATTTAAAGGGGTTGAGCTCTGTCGTGTGTTCTTCCCTCAATATTTTGAAGATTAAGAACCCACATTTGACATTAACAAGTAGCGGAGTTCCTTAGTCATTTGACCAGCTGACGTGACTGAATTTATAGGTAGAAATGCTAAATTTTTAGGCACAGTGGAAGATAGAAATAGCTTTGTTTAGAACATTTTTCTACTATGTATCATTTGATCTGCATTGAAGATTTTTGCTCCTTTTTATTTAGAGTGAGGTAATGTGTATCTTCTAATCACGTTACAGAGCGAGAGAAGGATGAAAGGCCCGTAGGCTGTTTAAAATTACTTGGAATTCGGTTCATCTGGTTTTAGTTAGCCGTGTTACTCGCATCTTATTTTAATAGCCCTTAACAGAGGATCTTTGTTATTGACAGACTCTTCTCTGTTACAAGATTTGAGGTTTTCATGGTGGTTGGTTTGTGGTATAGCTATGGAACGCTTTAACCATGTTGTGAATGGAAAACTTCAACCTTACGGCGAAATGGAAAGTTTCCAACGTTTGGAGACATCCATTGCTTCCATATACGGGAACAATAATACAATTCATACCGTGTCGCATATAGGGTGTGTCATGTTTAATTCTAAAAGCTGAAGGCCGAAGTTTCTTGGCTTATTCAACATCAGTAAATCTCAACTAACAAGGTTGAAAAATTTCTTAGCTATGCAGACAGTTATGCGAGAACAGCTACATTCTTTAAAGTTTAGAATGTCTAACACGTAATCGAAGTCGATAATCAATAATAGCCAGAACTTGTGAATTAGTTATGATTTGTTTTTGGTTGATTCAAACTGCACTGATTATGACTAAAGTCTTGCTTATTTCACGTAGTAGGAAAAATTTGGCCTAGGCATGCAGACCACATGACTAAAAAATAATGTTGCTTGAAAACTCCTAGTAATGGTTCATAAATGTTACAAGAGGAAGGAAGGGCTAAAAGTAAAGTATTTTGGGTAATTATGCTGATGATACTGATATAAATCGGTGTTTTTTAACCGCCGAGCCTCGTCCCGGTACCGGGCTTTGGCATCAATTATACCGAACCGCGAGATATTCTACTGGAATTTGTCGTTTTACTCTTCCAAACATTTTTCACGAATAAATATTTTATAGTGTAAATATTCTTAGGAGAATAATTTTCGTGATTGTGTCGGAAAGCGCAGTTCCAGATCGTCTTTGAACTAAATAACATTGTTATTTGTGTAGCAAATGCCTGTGACCAAGCCACTTATTTTTTAATGATCGGGGAATTTTCGGATTTAGAAATCTTTCAACATTCGAGAAAGAGACTATCGCTGTTTATGACCGGCCATAAAAATTGTCCGCAAGTTGATTGATTACAACAATGGACAGTGGATCCTCTGTTCTCAAAACTGAGCGAAATGTCTGTGTTACAGATGTCAGTGACCAATTACTTGGGAACTATAGGCCTAAAGAATTTTTTTTTTCACTTAAATTGAACTGTATTCGATTCCCTGACGATGTAGCTCCGAGACGCTGGATATTTCTTTTTTACGAGGCATAAATAACCAGAATTAGAATTCACTAGTACAGTAATTTTTTGTGTCTCTGGTAATACACAAATGTCAAGTGACGGGCGAAATAATTGGATTATTATAAACGTCATACATACAGGCTAGCTGCATTTCGATGAACTGGCAGTTTTCATCAAAGGAAGCTGAATTAGATTTCTGTCGAAATTTCAGCTTTGTGATGAACGATTAGAACGTTGATTAAAATAAAAACGAATGACTACCACATATTATGAAGAGTATTTATAATACAGCGGACTGATTATGAAAGTAAAATTAATGTTCATAAAAGAGTTACCATCAAAGCTGCTATACATGTTTTGTGAGTATTGTGCTTTCCGTGCCATTTCACATTTGCTTCATTATAACTATGTTAGCCTTTCATGTTCCTGAACGGTCTCTGTAGTGTAAAAGAACGTTCAGCAAAAAACTGTCAGAATAAGGCTTCGATGACCATTCCTGAATATGCCAAGGACTTTTCTTGTGGTGGTTGTTCATATTCATTTAACATGCATCTCGGTAATCACGACAAAGGCCAAACTGCTGGAATGGCAGTGTTTTATTATTTTATTTTCCACAACGAGGTAGAGAAAGTTTATGATGGATATAAATTTAATTCTGATTTCGGCTGATAATACTTTTAGACCTGCTTTTAAGCCCCATTTAATGCGGTCAATTCTTGTTATACTGTAATAATTTAGGTAAAACCAGTTTTCATGAAGAATAATGGTATCTTCGTGAAATATCCACATCCACATACACATAGAAAGAGCTGTAAATATCGTAGACATTGAATGAAAATTGACGTAGCAAGCCAAGTAATCCTAGAATAAATTGCTAACAACTGACGAATATTGCATCAGGCTAAATAAGTCTGTATGGAATACACTGCGTTTTCAACGGGTTCGATTCTCGACAACGAAATGAAGATTTACCTCCTCTGCAGACTGGGTATGTTTTTTCTGTTTTAAACTTTTTGCTGTTTTGACCTTGTTTATGATATGCTGATTGCATGGCCAGTCAGTGCTACTACTTGTGAATGTTTAGTATTGGTTTAGAATACGTACAAGTGTGATGACTGATCCTTTGAATTTAATTTAGAGAGAGGGACATTAAGACGGACCACTTGAGCACGACTAGAACATCTATTGCGCTATCCTTCGTGCTACGTAGTCACAAAGAAAGATTCGACTTCTGACTTCTCTAGTGAAACACGTGGAACGTACAGAGCCAGAGCACGACGTTTCAAATAACAGCATTCCCCCTTCACTGACCCCAGTGGCAGACAGCTGGAGGGCGTGTGGTGGACGGGTACGCAGATATGTGCGGAAAAAAAAGTTAGGAATATATCTGTGTGGCAACGTCGTGTCCACATCCTGTGTTCATTTCCCATTGAGGGATCCGGGGAGCGGATAGGAGTTCAAAAATGTACGTTACGGAACAGTTAGAAGTTTCGCTGCTTTCGGGAGATTTATGCTCATTCCCAATCGCCACGTATTCAGGCTTCGAGCAGACAACCCCATTCGTTTGTAGACCGGCCTCCGTGCATCGTAAGCCAGCTATGCTACAGAATGGTGACGGAGTGGAAATCGGATGAATTAATATAGATGCATAATAAGAAACATGAGAACGACGAGGAAAACCACTTGTGACCTCATCCACCTCAAGTATCGTTCAGGATCGGGCAGACCGGGACTCGAAATCGGACCGCCTGCATGACAGGTCAACTGTATGATCACTCAGCCACCGCAGGGGACAGGGATCTTTTTTTTTTTTTTTTTTTTTTTTTAGAGAAATGATAATGTATGCATGGGATGCAAATAACAATGGCTGAAACAAACTATGCGCATTTTTAGGCCATTCCTAGGGCCCCATAAAATTTTGAGGTAGACGAGAAATAGACAATATATTTTGTTTGGAGCTCTCTCAATCAAGGACAGTTCTTTACGTGCCGTAAATCGACACGATTCTTCCAGCGGTAGTTCTTTTCAGAAGTGAGTCATGCCATGTATTTTTATCTCCGTCAAAAACTTCGGTCGGATTTTAACCTGCGAACTTCGGAGCTAATGAAATTATAGGTAACCATAACACCACTGAAGACGACTACGATGAAGATTCGTTATGGTGACAATGATTACGTCAACAAATGAGAAAAGGATCTGAATTTCGAGGTTATGTTCATGATGATGAATAATTCGGTTCCGGCGTGTACTGCGAGGTTTATAGACAGTAGCGTTATTGAAGATTATCGTAAATGCAAGTACCTATGGAGTGTTCAACCACAGTTTTGTGAATCAAGTGACCCTAAGTATTGGATTGATAGGCCTATTTAATATTAATTTATAGGTATACGTAATGAAGATGATGTGCAACACTGCGCACCGTGTAGACACAAAATCTGCATGCATAATAATTGAACGTTCGTTTTCAACTTGATTCTTTCAATATTACCCCCAGATTGCATGCGTAAACGCGTGGAAAATTGAACCGCGTAGATCAGCGGTGCACAATACGAGGTCCGCGGGC